>NC_059355.1:36478344-37131678 GCF_019703515.2 Myxocyprinus asiaticus
AGGTCCATTGTACTTGCCCTTATGTTAACCATTGTTCTTTTATTGTTTAACAGTTGCATTTGTAATACCATAATCACAAGAAAGACCATGGCTGGCTCCTTATTACAGTGGTTAGGTAGTTAGTCTTTCTTCAAAATAAACAGTTTATTTGTTATTAAAAATATAATAGCCTATACAAATAAAAAATAAATAAATAAATAAAATAAAAAATCTAATACAACTGCCACAGTTGTAATGAAAACATTTGTTACAATTTACTGTGGTAAATGTTAGTGTTGGTGTGTAGATGTGAAAAGTCTTGTAATAGATGCTCGTACTGGGCAGGTGTTTTCTCTTTCCCTCAAAGTGCTGTTCAGAATGTCGGAGCTGTCTAGGCATTTGAAATGGTTGAATTGCTCCACAGGGCTTTAAAATGAACAGAACGTATCACGTGCACAAGTGATTCTCAGTGGATCGTGCAGCGCAACACACACGTGGAAGCAGTCTTCAATCACCTCGAGCACATTCACGTTCCACATGAGAAGCATATTTAGTGCTTATAAACTGGCAAAAGCAAGAAGGCAGAAATGAAAGAATGCAGGAAAAACCCTGAATGTGACCATGACCAAAGATGGTAGGATGAGGGTTGTGTACTTCTGGGGGTGCATGTGCCAGCCAAACAACTGCCATTAAAATAAATGGGAATGCTAACAGATAGCTCTCTCCCATTATCAAATACCTCCTTGAGCTAAACTGCCAAACCTTGACCCTGCTGGTGAAAACAAGTGAATAGTGTTTAGGGTTTTGAGAAATGTGTCTTTGTTTTACTGTTGAATGTTTGTGTCTTTTGTTTTACTCATTTTCGCTCCTCCCCTGTTGTATTTCTATCCCTTTGTCATGCTTTGGAGATTCCATTTAATCTGTTTTAGCTTTTAAAATAACTTAGCACAAAGTTCATAGTATAATTTCTTTCTATGTGCATTGAAAACACATTCCTTTATTATATAAAGGATGTTTGTGGATGTACAAAAAATATATTGTCAGAAAGACAGGCAGGCAGACAGACAGACAGACAGATAGATAGATAGATAGATATTTTTGTTATCACTCCAAATACAAACATTTGAAAAAGTACAATTTTGAGTATGAATGCCAGTGGCAGTCATAGTTTACTCAACATAGTTTATTCAAGTGCAATGGTTTATCTTAACTTCATTTTTCAATAGAATTAAAACATAGAAACTGTAGCCTTCTTAATGTTCCAGACCACATCATTCTGAGAAGGACACAAGAGGAAGGTGGAATGGACAGATTTGGAACAGCAGAGAAGGCCAGTGAAATAGACGTGATGTAGGAGATGATGGGAGAAAAGGATAGAGAGATGGGTAGAGGTGTTTAGGGAGAGAAAGACTGAAAGGATAAGGAGAGAGAGAAAAGGGGGAGAGAGCAGTTGACAAATTGAGATGAATAGATGTAGTCCGGTGCAACAGTGGGAAGCTGTGGCTTATTAATAGAGAGAATTAGAAAAGCAGGCTGAGTCAATCTGCACGATGTCACCCTGTATCAGCAAGCAATCAGAGACACGCAAACACACACACACACACACACACACACACACACACACACACACACACACAACAAATTCAGCCTCCCTTTGCCCTTGCTCTTTCTTTTTCTTTCTCTTCCAGTCTCTCTCTCACACACTCACACATTAAAACATCCATACAGGCACTGCACACATGCATGTCTGCATATACAGTCCTAGCCTTATTGATCTATCTAAATTGGGCTATAAGTTAAAAAATGACAGATGGAAATGTTAATTTGTATTCATTCATCATTAATATCAATATATGTATATCATTCAAGCTATTCCTGTTGTTATTAAATTGTTCATGACATAATAATAATTGCTTATCAAAATAAACAAAATAATGGCTTCCAGCTCTATTTAACATGTAATTTATTTGTAACATTTTATAATACTCTCAACAGAGAAAGTTTCTGCAATGGCATCTCTTGAAAGAGAGCAGCTCAAAACTATGCTGTACGTAAATAATTAAAAAGATATACAGTAAATAGATGTAAACATCTATTTACTGTATATCTTTTTAATTATTTACGTACAGCATAGTTTTGAGCTGCTCTCTTTCAAGAGATTTCATGAACTTGTTATGCTAATTTGACCTCAGACACATCAAGCAGTTGCCAGTGAGAGAAGCTGACAGGGTGCATCATGGGAGCTACTCTATTGATCAAGAGGCAAAATGGCGGCATATCCTCCTTGGACCTGTCCCAGTGAGCTTTAAGCAGGAAGGAACATGGACAGCCATTCACAGACACAGGCACACACACACACACATTCATAAGTAGGTGGTACAACAGTACCTCCCAATAGCCTTTTGCAAATCAATTATTTGAGATTAAAAAAAAGACTTTAACAGCGAAGCAGTCTTGAAGCTTACAAACAGATGTTGTAGAATTGCTGTAACACACACACACACACACACACACACACACACACACACACACACACACTCTCTCTCTCTCTCTCACACACACACACACACACACACACACACTCTAGTGATGGGTTGTTCGCGAACGAGTCGGCTCTAAGAGCCGGCTCTTGTAGGTGAACGTTGGGAGCCGGCTCGCATATTAGAAGAGCCAAATCTATTTATAAAAATATTTAAAAAATAAGATTTGAATAATCAAAAGATTTAAATGAACAGAATTAACTAATTCAAAGAACGAAAAAAAGAAATAAAATAATATAGGGATGCTGCAGTTTTGCAAATTGTTATTTATTTTTCTTTGATACGGTGCAATACTTTATTATGCTGTTCAGATTGTATTTGTTTTGAATGTTTAGATTTATATGCACTATGTTTATATACATTAAAAAGTTATACTTTAAATGCAAATGCAAACCAATGCATTTTTAAATACATTGTGGTTAAGGTAGAGTATGATTTCACTTAATAATTTAATTAGAATTGTTTTAACACCATTCATAGTCAAACTATCACAAACTGAATACAAAACATTTTTTTAAAGAGCCGTTTGGGAGCCAAAAGAGCCGGCTCTTTTTGGTGAGCTGAGCCGAACGAGCCGGCTCACTGAAAAGAGCCGGAATGCCCATCACTAACACACTCACTCTCTCTCTCTCTCACACACACACTCTCTCTCTCTCTCTCTCTCTCTCACACACACACACACACACACACACACACTCTCTCTCACACACAAACACACTCTCTCACACACACACAGGCTTAATGAGTAACAAAATACTTGTAATGGCGTTACATAATCAGGATAAAAAAAATTATTTGTGTAATCTGTAATCCGTTACAGTTACATAAAAACTCAACCTATTCAGATTACAGTTACATTTGGTAAAAATTGGAATTACTAGCAGGATTAAAATTTTCAATATATAAAAAAATAATCAAAATATCCTCCTGACATAAAATCATAAAGACCGCTGTTTGCTTTAGGGTGTGGTTGGCAGGTTTGGTTAGATTAAAATGAACTCTGCTGCGATTGCTCTGTTAGTGCGGTTCATTTGAACAAGTGTGAACGCTGCCATCCGAACCTTGGTGCGCACCAAACAAGCGGACCGAGACCCCCTGAACAGTGGGCCTCGGTCCGCTTCCAAACGATCTCTGGTGTGGTTCTGTTGATATGTGAATGCAGCATGGATCAGAGATGTCTAAATGGACCAATAACAGGAAGTAATTTGCCTTACTGACCTCAAGCATACCTGGTTCTTCTCACCATAGGAGCTACATTGCCCATTACAGTTCGGTACAGGCGTCGGAACCGCCATTAGCTGTTCTTGCAGCATATCTTCGTTTGTGTGTGCAACAGAGGAATTCCTGCCTCTGTTTTGACTCCTTTACACATTTTATTAGATCTTCGTTTGTTCTCAGCTGGTAAAAATACCACCATATATACATAAATCCAACGAGCACATTTAGCCCAGCAGCCAGCATTGTTTTGGATGTTCGGCAAGTGCTGTCGCAAAATATACGTCATAAAAGCTGTCCAATCAGGTTGTGACTTTATCCTTATGCCTTTTGTTTTGTATCTTTAGGTTTGGTGTTAAAAATGCCAGTGTGAACGCTAAGCGAACCAGGACTAAATGTATCATTTTCTTTTTAGTCCTGACTAAGAGAACCAAGAGAACCAAGAGAACCGAACTACAAGTGTGAACACACCCTTAGAGTGGTACAGGCTGTGTCTCGTTTGGAAGGATGCATCCTCCGGAGGTTACATTTGTCGGTTGCATACATCATCAAGGCTGTCTCATTTCAGAAAAGCGAGTAGGACACTTCGAATGCAGCCTTCGAATACGACCTTTCACAGGAATTCGGAGGTTGCATGAGGTGCATCCTTCGTGGGCACTCACAACCCACAATTCTTTGCTTCAACGGAAATGTCTAAAAAAAATGCCGCCAATTTGCCCGTAAATATCATGTTCAAATGCAAGGAATGTTAATTCCCAAGTTGAAGTACCTCAGTAGATAGGTGCAGAGTATATATTATGTATAATTATATTAATATATAATTAAAATAAAGTATTAGACTAAAAGTACAACTGTAAAATATATTTTCTTTTCTCTTTACATCATTATAACTCTCCTAAAATGTACCTCATACATTCCCTTCTAAAGGGACTTTGTTCCCTTCTCACTCAAAGCGCTCACGCTTGTTAAAGAGTGGCGTTCTGTCATAGCAACCATGTTACCTTCCGTTTCCGTTTGTCCTACGAAGGCCGTCTCGTTTTAACGAGGCTTGTTTAAAGGAGGACACTCGGTATACTGCAGCCTTCAAAGGACACGTCCTACCTAGCATGCAGCCTTTCAAACGAGACACAGCCCTGATCAGATGCGCTCAAGAGCTCTTCTAGCTGTCTCTCGTGACTCACGTGAATCTGGCGCCACTTACTGTCGCATGCGCAAATAACACCTGTCTCACATCAACACTGTGCTCTCAAGGCAAACGAGGTTAAACCATTAAAAGAGCTGTTTCATCGCAATGGCCACTGGAGAAATATTATAATTTTTGTGGAAATTCCAACATACTTGTCACTTCAATGGAGAAAAGGGAAACAACATTACAATTCAGTGCAATTTATACCTTCCAGCTGTGAAGATGGAGTGTTTTTCCAAGGACCCGATACATAATCTAAAGAAGCATTTAATGGTAAGACCGATACGAAAATCATGTTAGCTAGGATAGCTAAAAATAGTCATAAGTGTTTCCTAATTTCGCCGTCAGACCGTCTTTCGATTGTTTTCGTGGGAACTGAAGCAGGAAACGACCACTCCCCCCGGCGAACCTCCAGTATTCCAGAACACAGGATGCCTATTGTCGAAACTTTAGTGTGACTTCTCATTTCCATCTTAACTTCAGTTGAATCTCTAAAATTATTCTCTGAAATGCATTCATGTTTTAATGACAACAGTAATTGTGACAGCATTTGTTTCTTCTTTGTTGAAAAAAAAAAACCAAATTGTACACATGAATACCAAATGAATTGAAAATATTATTAAGTTCTTAAGGGAAAGTGTGTAAAAAAAAAGGCTATTGTTATTATTTCACTAATATGTTGTTTTATTAGTACGATTTTTACAGTTCTAACCTGGTCCGCATACAGCATCCTCCAGATCACTCGATCAGCGTTCAGAAAGTGACACGCTGTGATCAGTTCCGCCCTTAAACTGAGTTGAGCCGAACGGGATGCAGACGGATGCAAATTTATTCCTAATACAATTTGTCTTTGCTGAAAGTTGTGTGCATTACTTAAGTAAGTAGAATGTATTCCGTTTGTTTTTATATCTCATATACGCTATTCATGTTCCCTGTTTATTAACATTTTGACTGTTTATGGGGATGATTTAAAGCACAAGTACAGGTGATTAACTTGTATAAGCTTCTAAACCTGTTTCATGTATATTTGCATAGTGTTTTCCTCAGTAATATTGTTATTATACTTAAGAGATTATTTTAGAATATTTATATTTTTCATTTATTCGGGAACTTGTTGTATTTATATGTTTATTTGAGTTATAAACAACTCCGTGTGCGCATGCGCACTAACGCACTAGCCAGAGCCGCTCCAACAGCTCGCAGATTAGGTGTGAGGTATCAGTTTCTCCGTTAAAGCAATACAGAGTGCATTTCTATATATATAATGGCACATTTTCTCTTCTCTTATTTATTAATCATTTGTATTCTTAATTTATTTGAGTCTAGTGGTTGCTGTAATTATGTTTACTGCGATTATGTTGCACTGTATATACTTATGCTTTGCATTATGTTTTCTGTCTTTTAGAAAACCACACACATGCCCGCATATATGTATATGCATAATCAAGCAAACTAAGCTCCACTACTATATTGTATTGAGTGTGGTGACAATAAATGGGTTATTCCCGAACTCCATCAGTTCTATATTGCAGTCTCTTACCGGACACCCCATAGTGGGTCTGTTATCCACTAGCCTATAAAATATAAATGGGACAGTAAGCCGGATCTTCAGGCTTACTGTGGATATGTCACACCATGCAGAGAGTGAGCTGATCGTGTGAGTCAGGAGGAAACAGGCCCTTCCCGCACTATATGAAGAGTATGACCTCAGTAGCTGCGTTCTCCCAAGGCTGGACTCACGACCCACGTCACCACACTCTGAATTAGTGCACCAGCTCCATGTACAGATCAAGAGGTGGGTGCAGCTGGCGTCACACAATCGTCGCTACATCGTGAATGTCCTGATAGTCCTCTGCAGTAGTCTGATGCAGAAACATGGGACTCTGAAACTGACAATCTTAAACATGAGTATAAGAATCTCCACCATGCTCATGATAATCTGCAACAAACACTTCAGCAGACAACAGATCATTATAATCAGGAGCTCTCACATCTCAAACGACAGATGCAGCATCTACAGATCCAGTTGGAGCAGCAACGGCCTACAGTACAGTCCCTTCCTCCTGCCATCCATACACCACCTATACCTGCTCCGTGCCTTTCCTCTCGAACACGGTAGTTTGATAAGAGCGCTACATCAGTACCAGCCTCACGACTCAGGTCTAATGAGCCAAATAAGTTTGATGACAGTTCTGAGATTTCTTCAGTTCCAGTAACTACCCCCAGAACAAAGCAGCATTCTTCCTATTATACCCCAAAGGCCAAGCCAGCTAGTTGGGATGCCTTAAAAGAGGAAGATGTTTATTTCCCTAGACCTGATATGCCTTGTAGAGACAGTTATTATGCTTCATATGAGCCAGAATCCATAATATCTCCACTATTCAACTCTGTTCAGTGCCCTCACAGGCCACACAGAGCACCAAGCCCAAGTTCTCCCCCTGAGTTAGAGCAAATGTACCAAGGTCCTGTTCTCACTATTCCAGATTTTGTGCATCCAAACCTTAGAGAATTCTCATGGATGAAGATAGCCTAAGAGAACATTCTCCCAGCTACTACCAAAGAGAGATTTAAATTTCAAATACGCACAGACCGTCTCAAACTAGAAGAGGCAATATTAATTGCAGATTCATACAGTCATTCTCAACAGCCCTTTAAAAAGACCATGGCAGCGCTGGATCAGCAATACGGTCAGCTTCATCAGCTCGCTCTGCAATGCATAGCAGAGCTTATGGATGGTCCAAACATAGCCAGTGGTGATATTAAGGCCTTCAGAACCTTCGCCTTCAAAGTTCGTTCTCTTGTTGGTATGCTGGAGCAACTAGGGAGGAAGGGCACCTTTGAGTTACAATGTGGCTCTCGTGTCTCCAGGCTCTTGGGGAAGTTGCCGCATGACCTCAGGTCCAGTTTCCGGCATTTTGTACACCCCCACAGGGTGCCTATCCCCACTCTTTTTGATCTCTCAGAATGGTTGGAATACAAAATCCAAGTACAAGAAGACATCTCAGCGTTTACAGCAGTTAACAGTCCTGTACACCCTGTACGATCGCGTGAGGTGGTTAGAAACTCTAAGCCATCAGCTAAAAGCGCCACCATTCTGCTTGGTACAGAGCGATCACCTCCTGAGGCAAAGATGTCATCTGTCTCCACTAAGCCTATTCCCAACCCCTATTGTCCATACTGTGACCACATTAAACACTCATTGAATAATTGTAACAACTTTGTACTGTTGACCAAAAGTGAAACTGGATCAAGAACTGTAATAGATGCTGGCGCTGTGGGAGAAATCATCAGGTTTCAGAGTGCAATTTAAAAATGCGCTGCAAACAGTGTAATGGAAGGCACCTGCTAGCTCTTCATGACTTCAGTGTCAGGAGTAAAGACACTCCAAAGACTGCCCCAGAGGAAGGCACTGCCACAAATGCCTGCCTTTTAAACACCATGAATGAGATACTTCTTATTCATAAACCGCCTGCCAGTCGTAAGGTCCTATTAAAGATTGTTAAGGTCATTCTCAGAAATTGGGCACAAAGAATGAATGCTTATGCCATCCTAGATGATGGATCAGAGAGGACTATCCTTCTCCATAGTGCCACCCAGCAGTTTGGGCCTTAAAGGTCAGGCAGAAGACCTTCCTCTTCGAACAGTCAGACAGGAATTACAAGTCCTTAATTAGAGTTTAGCTGAACATACACACCCTGTTAAGACCTTGAGAGAGAAATATAGACACCTCAGAGGGCTTCACTTATGCCATCTAGAGGCGGTCTGCCCTGTCTTACTCATTGGATCTGATTATCCCCATCTCATTACTGTGGTGAAACCAATCTGCCTAGGCACTCCAGGGGGACCAGCGGCTATCAAGACTCGTCTTGGCTGGATGTTACAGGGACCAGTACAACACTTACAGCATGAAGTAACTGGTCAGCAATGTCTCTTCACTTTAATCTCATCTCCAAAAACAGATCTTTTCAAACAAGTAGGGAGACTCTGGCAGATGGATGTGCTTCCCTGGCGAAGTGAAAAGATGAGCACCAGATCATCCAGACAAGACCAGGAAGTGGTGGAACTCCTGGAAAATAAGACAGTGAGAGTAGAGGTGAACCAGCTTAAGCGATATGCAACCCCTCTCTTGCGTGTTAAGAACATGCCGCACTTGAAGGCCCCCAAGGAGGCCGTTATCACATAGCTGCGAGCAATTGAGAGGAGACTGGCTAAAGATCCAGAGCAAGCAGCTGCCTACACAGCAGAGATTTTGAAACTGGAACAGGCAGGATATGCAGTTAAGCTGGAGCCAGGTGCTGAAGTTTACTCTGCCCATTCCTGGTACATCCCTCATCACATGGTCTAGCACAATGTGAAAAACAGGGTAGTATTCAGTTGTTCATTTCAATATCAGGGCCAAAATCTGAATGAATACCTGCTCCCCGGACCAGTGCTGGGGCCATCTCTTTTAGCAGTGCTACTCAGATTCAGAGAGCATTACATTGCCATCAGCAGTGATATCTGGGGGATGTTCCACCAGATCAGATTGCTCCCAGAAGACAGACCACTTCTGCGATTTCTCTGGAGAGATGTAAAAGTACAGGAACAACCTAATATATATGAATGGCAGGTTCTCCCCTTTGGCACCATCTGTAGCCCATGCTGTGCAGTCTTTGCACTGCAGAAACATATACTGGGCCACAGCCAACCTGAAGAAAATGTCCACCATTCTGTCCTGAAATCCTTCTATGTGGATAACTGTCTGCAAAGCTTCACCTCAGTGGAGGAATCCAAGAGTCTTGTTGATAAACTGAGGAGCTTATTAACAGAAGGAGATTTTGAGTTGAGGCAGTGGTCCAGCAACAACTCTCAACAATAAGCCATTTACCTCCTGAGGCCAGATCAGATAGTACTGAGCTTTGGATTTTGCAAGGACAAATCAATACCCAAGAATCCACACTGGGCCTCCTCTGGAATCACCAAACAAACATAATATCTTATAAATACCGGCCCATAAGAAATACTGACATTTACAAAATTCTGGCAAGCCAATATGACCTCTTGGGCTATCTCATTCCTTACATTACCTGAGCTATGCTTATAGTGCAGTGCCTGTGGGGAAAAAAGAGACTGGGATGACCCACACTTGCCCACAGATCTCAAGCAGACCTGGACTGAATGGGAGGAAGAACTGCCAGCACTACAGCATATTGTTCTTCCCAGGTGCTATACCAGCCCAGTTAGAGACACTAACATGAGCCAGCGAGAAATACACATTTTCTGTGATGCCTCTGAACGGGCCTACTGCTCAGTCGCTTACCTCCGCACAGAGGATCAACAGGGAGAGGTAGAGTTGGCATTTCTTACTGCTAGATCATGAGTGGCACCTAAAAAACAACAACCTATCCCCTGTCTGGAACTCTGTGCAGCATTGACTGGAGCACAGCTCGCCAATTTAGTCAGAACGGACTTGAATCTCCCCATTTGCCAAATAATGTTGTGGACTGACTCCACCACAGTCCTTACTTGGCTAAATTCAGACTCTTGTCAATTTAAAGTGTTTGTCGGTACTCGAGTTGCCGAGATTTAAGACATCACAGAGCAGCACACTTGCCGTTATGTGCCATCTACCCATAACTCAGCAGATGATATTACACGAGGTAAAAGCCTTAATGAGCTGGGACCCGAAAGCCGGTGGTATCAGGGACCATCGTTCATGAAAGATCCTTCAAATCTGTGGCCAGAAATCCCATAACTGTGGCTGCAGATGACACTGAGCTCCGTAAAACAGCAGCCTGTTCCCTTGCCTGTTTCACAACCAATTCATTATTCCCTGACATCAGTCAGTATAAGACATTTGAACAGCTACTTGAATCCAGTAATCCAACAGCTGATTACTACAGAACTGCAAATGTCAGTGTTCTACAGCAAGCTCAGCAGGAATGCTTACCCTCTTAATTGGAACAGTTAAAGGCAGGTAAACCACTTCCCAGAAACAGCCAACTAAAGAATCTAGCCCCTGAACTTGACCCTGAAACTCAACTGATCAGAGTTAGAGGTCGCTTACACTATAGCCCCCACTTAGATCCAGATACAGTACACCCTATTGTTCTAGATCTTAAACACCCTGTCTCTAAGCTTCTCATACAGAGTTATGATTCCCAACTCCACCATCCAGGACCAGAAAGAGTTTTCGCCGAACTTCGGCGTAAATTTGGATTCTTTGTGGCAGAGAAGCCATCAAGCAGTTCCAGCGAATTTGTGTGGAGTGCCAGAAATGGAGGAAAAACCCTGAGGTACCAAAAATGGCAGACCTCCCACCAGCCCGATTACGTTTACTCAAGCCTGCCTTTTACTCAACAGGAGTGGATTGCTTTGGTCCTTATACTGTTATGGTAGGCTGGAGAAATGAAAAGAAGTGGGGCATCTTGTTCAAATGCCTAACCATCCGGGCAGTTTACATTGACCTCCTCCATAGCCTCGATTCTGATTCATTTCTCATGGCACTCAGACGCTTCATAGCGAGACGAGGACAACCTTTTGAGCTCTTATCTGATCAGGGCACTAATTTCAAAGGAGGAGAAAGAGAACTAAAAGAGGCATTCTTAGCTCTTGCCCCTGAACTGCAGAGAAAGCTGGCAAGCCAGCACATTCAATTTCGCTTTAATCCCCCAAATTCTCCACACTTCGGTGGCGTTTGGGAACGGGAGATTCGCTCACTAAAACAAGCCTTGATTACAACCCTTGGTGACCAGTCTGTCACCTTTGAGGTACTGCAAACTGTGCTGGTGGAGACCGAAGCGATCTTAAATTCCAAGCCACTGGGTTACACGTCATCTGATATTTCTGATCTGGACCCTGTCACACCAAACTCCCTCCTCATGGGGCGGCCAGATTCATCACTTCCTCCCATAATGTACCCGGAGTCTGAACTGATCAGTCGACAACGATGGCGCCACAGTCAGGTATTGGCTGATCACTTTTGGAAGCATTTCCTGAAGTATTACCTCTCTAACCTTCAGACTCGCCAGAAGTGGCAAGATAAGAAATCCAATATCCAAGTTTTCACGATAGTTCTAATTGTTGACCCTCAGCTGCCCAGAGCACTCTGGCTAATGGGCCAGGTGTCCAAGGTATTCCCTGGAGTATACAGCAGAGTTAGAACAGCCCAAATTAAGGTGGGAGAGAAACTGTACATACGCCCAGTTGCACGCCTCATACAATTACCTGCCATACCTGATTAAAGTAGAACTACTGTTAATGGCATTTAAGTTGTAGTCCTTTTTGTTATTGTTCATATTTCCTTTCAGAAATCTGGGGCGGCTGTAAAAAAAAGGCCATTGTTTATTTACATTTTTCATTTATACGGGAAATTGTTGTATTTATACGTTTATTTGAGTTATAAACAACTCTGTGTGCACATGCGCACTAACGCACTAGACAGAGCGGCTCCAACAGCTCGCAGATTAGGTGTCAGGTTTCAGTTTCTCCATTAAAGCAATACAGCGTGCATATCTATATATATAATGGCACATTTTCTCTTCTCTAATTTATTAATCGTTATATTCTTAATTTATTTGAGCTTAGTGATTACTGTTATTATGTTTATTGTGATTATGTTGCACTGTATATACTTATGCTTTGCATTATGTTTTCTGTCTTTTAGAAAACCACACACATGCCCGCATATATGTATATGCATAATCAAGCAAACTAAGCTCCACTACCATATTGTATTTAGTGTGGTGACAATAAATAGGTTATTCTCGAACTCCATCAGTTCTACATTGCAGTCTCTTACCGGACACCCCATAGCGGGTCTCTTATCCACCAGCCTATAAAATATAAATGGGACAAACCATTTTTACAAAGTGCAATGGATAATTTATCTGATTTTGATACTTATTATAAATGTATCATTAAGAAGTTCAAAAGTATGGGTGAGGGAGAAATACTGACAAATGTAACATTTTAAAACTCATAGAAAGTAGGATAATTAAATCAAGACACTAAAATCTAAAACAAGATTTATTTATTTTTTATCATTAAAATCCTCCTTATACATAAACATAGAATCACCCAAAAATGTTAGCTGGTGATGTTTGACTGTGGATGTTTGACATGAGCAAGCAGAGGACAGACACTGGAGGCATTAATAATAATAATGATGATGATAATAAAGAAGATAGCCTGTGATCTACCTATTGCAATCGGAAGTTAATGAATGGTCAGTGCCATTAGCACTACATGCTAACTGCAATAAATGGCAGAATTCAACTTTGTAATGTTTTTGAATCTGAGGTATATCATGTTTTCATATTTTGTCATATTTTGTTAACTAAGGCATAATTCAGTGCATCTGTTCTAACTGTATTTGCTTGATGAGAAAATAAACTATTTTGTGTAACAGATCACCTGATTTGGTTAAAAATGTGGAGTTGTTCTACATTTGAACATATTCTGTTTTTCAATTAAGGAGGCAGTGTCCCTTTTCATGTTTGTTTGTATACTGTATTTAACAATAGCTACATCACTCATAACATTATTCAAATATGGTTTGTTTGCATTCAGAAGGCATGATTAAAAGTCTTTGAGAAAATATTGCTTTATTCATATATGCGATCTTGAGGTAATCAAAAAGTAACTAGAAGTAATCTTATTACATTACTTTCTTATTTAGATAACTGGATTAAGTTACGAAATAAATTTTTTACTAAGTAATCTGTATTTGTAACGGATTACATTTACAAACTGAGTGGAACCATTGAGCAGAAAGAGATAAGACTGCCTTTTCTTTTCCAAGGCCATCTGAACTCTTTGTATTCCAGTGACTAGCAATAGAAAGAGAGTGTCTTTTGTCTGTCTAGATTTTAAAAGTAGTTGCTTTTAATTGCTACAAGAGGAAGCTACAAGATTATAACATCCCTCGACTTTAATCTGCTGTCTTTCAGCTTTTTTGTTTAATCAGAATGCAGAATGCAACATTCTTCATTAAAGGACTTAATTCATATGATTTTCTTTATTCCATGGAATACATAAGTATTTTTTCTAAATAATGTTCTGGCTGCCTATGCATATAGTCAAATGTGACTTAACAAGGGGCATAGCAACAGGTTAGATGTTTCATTGACATGTTAGAATTGCCATTGACATCAAACCTGGTGTAAGGTGCCTTGACATGCTATATTTCACAAGAATAAGATTTAGGAACTATGGCAAAAGGGAAGATTTTCAGAGAATAGCTTTATATAGTAAATTGGCCTGTTCATCAAACAAAACTATTGTATTGCTTCAGAAGATTTGGAAACTCTCTCTTACCTACGTTTATTATACTCTTATTGTGCTGTTTTGTCTTTTTGAAGCTCCACAGGCGACAGCCACCTTCCATATTCACCTTCATCGCTTGGAAAAGAGCATCCAGGACATTCAAAATAACCTCTTTTGTGTTCCATGAAAGAAAGAAAATCATACTGCTGTGGAACAACATGAGGGTGAGAAAATGATCTGAATTGATTTTTGAGTGAACTTCTCTGGAAATCAGTGTTTAGTATCTGCCATCTAATAGACATACTGTATAAACTATTCTTGCACTTTTAATGCATCTGCATGTGACTCTGATCTTCTGATCTAACTTGTATTTTAACTATGTTAATGTTTATTCACCCTCATGTTGTTCCAAGCCTTTATGCCCGTATGCAACACAAAAAGAGGTGTTAAGCAGTATGTTAAACCATTCACTTTCATTGCATCTTTTCTCCATACAATGTGAATGGTGACTGAAGCTGTCATTCTGCCTAACATCTACTTTTGTTTTCCAGAGAAGAAAGAAAGTTATATGGTTTGGATCTACATGAGGGTAAGTAAATGATGACAGAATTGTTATTTTTGAAAATGAAAAATGAAAATTATCTCATCATTTATTCAACCTCATGCCATCCAAGATGTGTATGGCTTTCTTTCATCTGCTGAACTCAAATGAAGATTTTTAGAAGAATTTCTCAGTTCTGTAGGTCCATACAATGTAAGTGAATGGGTGCCAAAATTTTGAAGCTCCGAAATCCACATAAGGACAACATAAATGTAATCCAGATGACTCCAGTGGTTAAATCCATATCTTCAGAAGTGATATGATAGGCGTGGGTGAGAAACAGGTCAATATTTAAGTCTTTTTTTCCATATAAATTCTCCTCCCTGTTCAGTCAATCTCCACTTAAATTTCACTTTCCCATTCTTCTATTTTTGGTGATTCACAATCTTCATGCATATCGTCCCCTACTGTGCAGGGAGGAGAATTTTTGATAATAATAAAAAAAAATGACTTAAAAATTTATCTGTTTCTCACCCACACCTATCATATTGTGTCTGAAGAAATGGATTTATCCACTTGATTTATATGGATTACTTTTGTGTTTCCTTTATGAGGATTTTGGAGCTTCAAAATTTTTGCACCCATTCACTTGCATTGTGAGGGTCTACAGAGCTGAAATATTCTTCTAAAAATCCTAATACCTATTCTACTGAAGAAAGAAAGTCATACACATCTGAGATGCTAGGAGGGTGAGCAAATCATGAGAGAATTTTCATTTTTGGGTGAACTATCCCTTTAAGAACAGCACAATAATCAGTCATCAGTACAACTCAGTAATCAGTTGGATTGACAAAAAGGCAGTATTAAATGGTGATTAATGTTAACGGGTGTGAGAACAGCCCTTTAAATAGATTGAATCCAAGGAATTGCTTACAAATATGACTTAACAGTAAATAAAAAAATTGTGACAAAAACACAAGATAACAGGGATTTACAGTATAATATGACTGCAATGAGTAGAAATGTCCATGTGGGAGATGAAAGTGTGAGAGAAAAACTACAAAAGTGTGATGAAAGAGGGAAGGAGAGTATGTGCTTTAGTAAAATAGAAACAAATAGCGATTCACACAGGGAGGTGGTGATAGAGGTATATTGTAAATAATGGTGAATGATAGGGAAAGAGTAAGGTAAGAGTTAAAGTGTGTGGGGAAGGTTGTCAGTGTGTCTGTCACTGCTAATGAGCTCTGAAGGCAAAAGAAACAGAGACAATGACAACAGACTTGAAAACAGCTAAACTATCTTTCACCCAACACACTGTCATTCTCCCTCCCTCTGTCTGTAGCTTTCTCCTCTCTCTCCCTCTCTTAAAGGAATATTTCGGGTTCAATACAAGTTAAGATCAATCGACAGCATTTGAGGTATAATGCTGATAACCACAAAAATTAACTTCGACTTGTAATAATAATAACAATAATAATTCCTTACACTTATACAGCACTTTTCTAGGCACTCAAAGCGCTTTATTAACAGTAATTAACAGTAAATAGGCAAGTTGAGGTATGTTCATGGTGGCAAGTGTTGTTCTATAGTCAGGGTAACTTCTGAGGGACCTGCAGTGAAATGGGAGAGGGATTAAAAAAAATTAGTGGAAAAGAGATGGAAAATATGGAGATAAAACTAATTTCGTATTTTTTGAAAGAAACCATATGTTTCATACATATTAAAATATGCCATATGCTAGAACATATAAATTGTATGTATTTTCCTCGCACTATCAGTGCGCCTGAATAGTAAGTGACCAAGAACAAGACTCGTGTGTATTAGCAAAATGTTCCTTCTATTTGACTAATAGTCAAGCAGTTAATAAGCGTTTAAGTTTCTGCTAATAACGCTTATTATGGTGACTATTACTACAGGTGAATATGACGTGCTATTCCTGTGCTAATCGTATATTTATTTACACACCTCTCTGCTGCTTGTAGTGGTAACGTTCCAGTACAACCTTATTTATTTTATAAGTATTAATTGGGCAGACAGCAACCCTATTAGGATGCACATCTTTGGCAAGTCGCTCCTCGGGAAATCGATTTGTTGATCTGCAGACTGGTGCGAGTGAGCGCGAGCGCGTAATTGTATACAGGGTGGGGGAGCGCGAGACACACATCCCGCGGGTGGAAGCGCATTTTCCTCACAGAAATCGAACAAGTGAGAAACTGTTGCTTTTTGACGATATCTTCACAAAGAAAAGACTGCGTTAACACATTTGACTTTTGAATTATCATCATCTCTCTATTTTGTAATCTGATAAAGAACAAAATCCCATTTTAACAGGTGTTGTTAGTAAATATTTAAGCCTTACCTTCAATAGTTTCCTATAAAACGATAGAAGTGAACTGTGTACAAAGTGAACTGTTTGGAAGAACCAGAAAAGGTTGTAAAGCAGCAGCAAAAGGTGAAGACAGACACTAGAAGAAAACACACAGAGCAGAGTGACCGTTAAAAAAAAAAAAGCCCGAAGGCGCGAGAATTCTCTGACACATTCTGAGCTGTTCGCGCGCGAGAAAGGAGCTGCGCGGGTGTGCGAAATCATTCATCAGATATTCTCTTGGAGCACAAAAGGTAGGTAGTATTATGTTGTTCTAAGATTATTTATTCCTCAGAAATGTTTTGCAAAGTTTTCATTGATTCTTTTTTTTTTTTTTTTCATTCATTTGCCTGACAGCAACAAAAAATGTATATATAAAAAAAAAATCGATTTCAGAAAAAGTTAATTGTTTAAATATGTAGTTCGCAAAGTGACATACAAAAGTTAATATGCACATAGTGATATTTGAGTGCCTATGAAAACATGCAGCTGACACCACATTGATTGCCATCTGATTATTTAAATTATGTGTGATCACGGATACTATTTGTCGCTTTGGAGAAGGGGTAATAATGTAAGTTATTTGCAAATCCTGATGACAGGATATATATATATATATATATATATATATATATATATATATATATATATATATATATATATAAACAGAAATGATGATTTAAAGATATTGCTTCAATTGGTATTTTAATCACTATGAGGCCTATAACTCACATGCAACACTGTTATATTTTATATACACTGTTATAAGGCAAATTTTTTAAATGCTCAATATTGAACACAATATTGCCTCTCTTGGGAGCTCCTTTCAGGAGTCTTTCACTTCATAACATTTCTTTCTTTCTTTTTTCCCCTTTTTCCTTCTAGAAGAACAGTGAGATGTGTCAAGATGTCAGAGGTGGTTGATCTTAGGACCTGAATGTTACTTATCTAAAGTTTAAAGAAGACACACTGGGACTGATACACACCCTGAGCGCTGTAAATCTGATTTAAATTTGTATATCACATCCATTTACAATAAGGCTAACTAGATGTTTATAAGTGAAGCGCTTACACTTGAGTGATAAAAGGTTGAAGAGTGCAGGCACGGAAAAATTATATATAGTGTGGAACAGTAGAGGATTTTCTTGATAAATTTGAATCAGGAAAATTGAGCGCAACCACAACTTTCTTCTGTGCGAGGACGGGCAGAGTTTGTTTAAGTGCTGCAGTGGATATGAACTCTTCTGGGAATTCTCCAGAATCACACCACTTCTTGATCTTCTCATGGAAAAATAACTCAGAACCTCACTGCTGTCAGTCTTCTAATCTATAAGGAGACACCACCACCACACTGCAACTCCCGAGACAGAAATTCACCTCACATCACCTGATATAATCTTCATCTGAGGACCAAAATTTGGAGGCACCAAATCCCCAATGTTGCTCATATTAGACAAGCTATATATATTTCTATGACCATATAAACCCTCCGGATCATCGAGAATTGCAGTTTATATGGAGCGATAACTGGATTGGCTGTATCATTTAGAAGTGATGGTGGTGGTTAGTCGGCTGGCTGTTATGATTTTTATGTAGTAAACAAAAGCAGAAGGGGGGAAAATTGCAGAGACTGAAACCTTTAAAAGAAATGAACACTGTGAAACTTTAAGCCCAAAAGAAGACTTTTTGTTCCAATTAGGATATTCGATTCTTCTCATTGCTGAAGGTGGATTTTTCATATAGAAAAACTATTTTGATTTTGTCCTATTCCCTCATTAATGAACCTTTCTATCTCACCTTAGCACTATTTCCTTCCCAGAGTTCATTCTGGCTGGGCCTGTTTCTTCTAAAGGAGAGGAGGACTTCCTCTCTATTGCTGCCTCACGCCTCAGTCGCAGGAAGCGCGTTATTGGCGCAGCAGTAGGTGTGGCAATGGTGCTAGTACTATTGGTCGCCATTCCACTATTGGTCCACAGCACCAAATTGGGTGGGTCAGGAGGTGGAGGTACGCATTATGAGATGCTTGGAAGCTGTAAGATGGTCTGTGATTCTCTAACACCCACCAATGAACTAACACCTGTTTCCCCTCCTCCTCATGACATTCCTGGACGCAGAGGGGGTAAGTCAGGTTTTCGTGGTAACCAAGGGCCACCAGGGCCCCCAGGCCCACGTGGGCCCCCTGGAGAACCAGGAAAAGCAGGTCCTCCTGGACCCCCAGGTCCAGGCCCAGGGGGATACATCCCATCATTCTACAGCCCCAAAATAGCCTTCTATGCTGGTCTGCGTAAGCAACATGAAGGGAGTGAGATACTCAAGTTTGATGATGTGGTGACAAATGTAGGGAATTACTATGAGCCTACCACTGGCAAGTTTACCTGCCCTCTCCCTGGAATCTATTTCTTCACCTATCACGTGCTCATGAGGGGGGGAGATGGAACTAGCATGTGGGCCGACCTCAAGAAGAATGGACAGGTAGGAGAATGCAACATAGTCTCATGACAACATGTTATGATTCGTAGAGATGGCAAATCGTAAGACATTGTACAGCTTGGCTCATAAGAAAAGGTACGCCTTTTAGACCATTAATCAGCAAACAGAATTTTAAGTCAATACACTACTTGCATCAAATTTTAACTTGCCTTCTATCCAAAACTTTATTTAAGAAAGGAAGCTTCTGTGAGCAAATTTGGTTACTCGTTACATAGATTTGTGCAATACAAATGACCGATGTACAGTATGTCAGTAACCTGTAATGTGCTTCCTTCGTCTCTAGTTTTCTTTCTTCTTCCATGGTACACACAAGATATTTTACTATTATTATTTCTGGTTTAGGTTTAGGGTTTGGGTAATGGGGTTAGACTTATGGTTAGGTTTGGGTTAGGGGTTAAACTTAGGAAAAATCGTTATAACATAGTTTGTTTGTTCATTTATTGTTCTCTATGGGAGTAAATGTTGTACATTTTTGTATGATCCAACCCACAATTTCTTACGATTTTGTCATGAGACCAGGTTGGAGAGTGTGCATGTATAACTGTGTGTGTGTGTGTGTGTTACAGGTTTGGCTATACTTGTAAGGGCAAATTTTATAGTGAAACATGTCCAAAACTGACTTATTTAGTATAAATGTATAGCAATATACTTTGTATTATATTCCCCTGGAATTAGTTTAAAAAATGAGTTACCAAAGATGCGATGAGTTTTCTAATGCAGCTGCTGAGAGACAGTATATTTGACATCTTCTCTCTTCTGACTGTTGTAATCCATCCCTCACAATTTTTTTCTTCATTTGAAAAGTTATGGAAATCTAATAGTGGCATTTTTTTTTTCATGTTGGTGCAAATGGGTAAGCAAAATTAGATTTGGTCTCCTATTCATTCCCATTTACTGCTGGCGAAGTTTACCCTTTCAATAGTTTACTTATGCATTCCAAATCCCGTAAGTGAGAAAAGGGTCCATAGTAGAGTTGTGTTATAAACAGAGTTTGATTTGAGTGAAATACATTTAAAATTCACAGAGATAGGTTTGAAGAATAGGTTTAACATTCAAATAGGATCCAGAAAGGCAGTTCCTCAATTAGCCTATCACTTGAGGGCTTGCTGAATCTACCAACAGTAAGGCCAAGTCAGAAAAGAAATTAGCTTAGTATAAAACCAGTTAAATGTGTAAATATTGAAGACGATTAAAACAACTGTTATAAAGAGCATGGTTTTTGTCATTCATGTCAGCACTTAGGCGTTAACTTGCATGATACTCTATGAGGGAATGTGATCTATCCAAATAGGCTCAAATGTGAACTAGATGTGCAGTTCTATTTTGATCAGTTTAACAGAATAACCTGTTTTTCTTTTTAGAGTCAGAAGGAGTGATAGGTAAAGAGTTTCCAACTTCAAGTGTTGCATTAATAACACATTTAATCAAGCACACACAACACACTGTCTTTCTCTTTCTCTGGAGTGGAACGAAATGCAACAGATGGAGTCAGTCCTCACAGGACCCGTGGGTTTAGAATAAATGAAAAAGTAAGGAGAGAAAAAACCTCTCCATCTGGTGAAACATGACAAGGATCTGGGATTCAGGCGCTCTCAACTCAACCGCTCAGTTTAGAGTTTTAGTAGTGGAACAGAAAGCAGGGATTATCCAAAGAGATATGAAATATTCCCCTGGTAACACGTGTTTACATATACACTGTATTTCAGTCTTTCTCACACACACAAGGTTTCCTTGAGCTTTCAGCTCTTTGTGACAGATTTATCTTACCGGAAGTGATGAAAACCCTTTAGTGGGTCTATAAGTAACCTATCAGTTTACCTAAATAGACATTATTTACGCTAGCGCCATCTTTGATTTTTAATGGGAATGACAACGAGGCTGTGAGAGATAGACTTACTACACTGAGTCTCGCCAATGGGCTGTACTGCAGTTGAAAGTGTTTTTGGATCATTCAGCAGACAAAACATTGATAAAATACCTGTCCAAGAACATCCAGTATACAAGAACTCCAGACAATGAGTTGTGGAAAATCAAGTTTGATCTAGGAGCTTTATACAGCTTTTTACCATTCGTACCACTGAAGAGATGGTAAGTCTATCCCTCCCAGCCTTGTTGTCATTCCCATTAAAAATCAAAGATGGTGCTAGTGTGAATAAGGTCTATTCACCCAACTTTATTTCTGCAGTGCAGTTCTCAGTATAGCTGAGCAATCACAAAAACAGTTGTCAATCAGAGAGCTGTTCTGTCTCACAGAGAAGCAGAATGGTCTACTGTTCCCTATCTGTCACTCACTCGTCGATGTAGTGACACTAGGGGTCACTCTTGGGAGCCCCAAACACCTCTGATCTTTGAGAAAAGATCAATGGGAATTGACGAGTGGAATTTGCATGCCACTCCCCCGGACACACGGGTATAAAAGCAGCTGGCTCGCAACCACTCATTCAGATTTTTTCTTCGGAGCCGTGTGGTGTTGAGCAGCGAGTTCCACTACCGTTCCATTCACTTCACTTCGAGAAGTGTATGCTGTTGGATATACGGCGCATTTCAGTGGCTTTCTCCCCCTCTGTGCGATTGATGCAGAGTACGCCCCTTGGTGCTTCGACAACTGAAAGAGTATATATTCTTGCAGAAAATAGTATATTTCCTTTAAAAGAGTGCACACTGATGGAGAGCGTCTTTTTAAAGATGTCTTTCCGTCTATGTGTAGTTCCTGGATGCGGTTGCTATCTCTCCGCCTCTGACAGCCACGAGCGCTGTTTCACGTGTCTGGGCCATAGTCACGTTGAGGCAGCATTCGTGGATGGTTCGTGTCCTCACTGCGAGAACATGACCATGGCAACGTTGCGGTCGCAGCTTTCCTTCTTCCGGGGGAAAGCCACTCCAGCCGCTCCCCGCCCAGGGCCTTCTACCTACGGGTACGAGGCCGGGTCGGTTAGCACTGGGGGCCCTGAACAAAACTTCCTCCCTAGTCCTGTGGCTAGCGAATTCGGCTGAGGAATTCGTAGCCAGGCCCAGTACGTATGCTAGGATGCCTTGTACTGGGGTAGGTGCTCCACATGTGCTGGTTACCGCTGGTAACCCCTTGTGATGTATTTTCCGCGGTACAGTTTCCCTGTTGGTAAATCTGCGTCTCCCTTGCGCAGAGCTCCCTCTGCCACCGGTCACCGTGTTTGTAGAGCTCCTCCCCTCCGGGTAGGACCTACCACGGCACCTCTTCCACGTGTGGCTGGCAAGCCCATGTGTCATATTTGCCACGTTAACCTCCCCTTCGGGCAGGATGTGGTCTCCGCAGTATCTTTCCCTCCTGGGGAAGAACACCTTCCCCGATGCGAATACATATGGCCCCAGCCGAAAAAAGTTTTTCACTCTATGGGGAGAAAAAAAAAAGAGAGAAAAGGCCACTAGCTGGTACGGCCTGTTCCCATTGTGCGAGGGACTGTGTGAGGGACTGTGCGACGTTCTTGGGGCGTTAGGGGAGGCTACGTGCAGACCGGGTGCACCTGCTATTGAGCACGCAGCGGCTTGCTTGCGCCTGCACCGGCAGTCCACGTAACACAGTTCAGCTAGTTGTGGTGTTTCGTATAGGTACCCCTAGTGTCACTACATCGACATAACGTCGAGTGAGTGACAGATAGGGAATGTCTTGGTTACTGTTGTAACCTCCGTTCCCTGATGGAGGGAACGAGACATTGTGTCCCTCTTGCCACAACGCTGTACTACCAGTTGAAATGGCCGGGACCCTGTCTCGGCTCCTCAGCGCAAAACCTGAATGAGTGGTAGCGAGCCAGCTCCTTTTATACGCGGGGAGTGGCATGCAAATTCCACTCGCCAATTCCCATTGGCATTTTCTCAAAGATCAGAGGTGTTTGGGGCTTCCAAGAGCGACCCCTAGTGTCACTACATCGACACAACATCTCGTACCCTCCATCAGGGACCAGAGGTTACAACAGTAACCAAGACGTTACTCATACACTAAAAACATTTTATTGCTGAATATACAAAAGCTCATGTGTTGTGGGCCATAACCAGACTGCTAAGGGATTCAACACTGCCTCCATTAAGTGGAGGACGAGATACGGAAAGTGAAAAGATAAGGAGTGTAGTCTTAGCCAGTGTATGGCATGCTGCATTGCATATATTGTCATTCCAGTTATCTCCTCTCTGGATAAATCATTCATCTCTTTAAGATGAGGTTCCCTCTTTTCCACCTGTGCCACACACAAACACACAGAACCACACTCTGCCAAATGTCTATCTCTAGCCTCATTAATTATCTTTCCCCTTAGCTAAATTATTTATCCCATCTCAAGGTCCTCTCAAAGCACTCTCACAAACATACACACAACCACACCATTCCCTTTCAACATCCCAGGAAAAAGCTTTGAGCTTTGATTTGTGTATATCTGGGTCTTATAATATACTTGCATTTTCTATGAAACATCTGCTCTTGAACATGTTTTAGGTGAAAAATAATATTTATAATATATAGCCTACAGTGGGGACCAAAAGTCTGGGACCACTAGTGAAAATGTTTAAAAATTATATTATCAGCATAACAAACTGGGTGAAAAATGTAACTAAAACATAAACATGAATTTTATAATTTCTTAGTATTTGTGCAACATGTCCCCCTTTTGCTTTAATAAAAACATGCACTCAAGCTTGCATGGACTCCACAATTTTGTGCAAAACCTGATGAATCATGTAAGCCCAGCATGATTTGAGAATGTTTAAAGAGCATCTTGTGTGCAGTGAAAGCAAGGAAATTTGATCTTTTTACAAAGGAATAAATATGGTCAATGACAAAAATTTGCTTATTTGATTAGTGACATTGAAATGTGCAGGATCTTAAATATTTCTTATTCATTTTACTTCATATCGTTTACATTTCAGAATTTTAGATCCTCTGTACACTGTAAAAAGTTGTACAAACAACTTGCAATTGTTACCTTAAGAAGCTATTTTTAACTGATCTAAAACTTAAAATAGATTTTGTTGCTCTAACTTAATGTAGTCAAGTTGATTCAGTGGTTAAATAATACTTTTGTCTTGAATCAGACTAGTTCATTTACATATTAACACATGAAGCACGATTTTAAGTTAAGAATTTTTTTTTTCAGTGTAAATTAAAAATCTCTTAAAACCAAATAGAGCTGCAGAGGTCAAATCTGAAAGTAGCAGCCCACCCAGATGAGAAGGGTGTGCAATGGGACGCAGTAAGATGGTGTGGGATGATAGAGAGATGAGCGGAGGAGAGGAAGATGGATGGCTAATCAGAGGAGAGCCGACAGAGAGGTCGAGAGAAAGTGTTACTGCGAGGCCAGAGACACAGACAGCATCAGATCAGTGTAAGTAAGATAGATGAGCAAAAAGACAAAGAAAGTGTGAGCACATGCAAGTGAGAGAGAGAAGGAACCTACTGACTGTATCGCAGGTCATAGGTTTGTATAGGCTGATACTATAAACACATGCATTAGTATCATTATTGTGATCCTTTTGTAGATTGTACTATACTTTGGGCAAAGCAAAACCTTCATACTGGTCTATAGCAGTGAGGTCATTTTGAGAGAGTTTCTTTTGAGAGATTTCTGAATATGAATTATTTTGTGAAATCCCCTTATTAGTGTAGCTGAAGATATAGGCAAGTTTGTAGGCAGAAACAGATGGGACTGAATAAGAAATGAAAAACAAAAAGCATCATGAGGGGTGCAGGAGGGAGCTCAGCACCCACAAAATTAATGTCACTCAAATAGAATACCCATCCAATTTGTTTCTCATTACAAATTCAATTAATTAATTCAGTAATTGATTCTTGGCTATGTAAACGTGTCTCTTCTCATCTTACTCTGTGACGATCGTTTTGCTCTGTCTGTCTTTTGCTTTTTGCCTCCCTCTCTTTAAAAAAACCTCTCCTTTGTAATGTTGTTGTTGTCACAGTAAAACAGCACTAATTACTGTGTGATATGGAGAAGTTGTTAGAAAAGGCTAGAATATCCTGTCAATTAAACAGCAGCTAATGAGCTTACATCCTCCAATTAATTAATTAATTAATATAGTTAATGATGTAATCCCACAGTACCTTGACAGGTTTTCGCAGCTGCTGAAATAGACACTCATATACCACTTTTTCCCTGCTTCCAGATTTATGCTTTCTATGCTTGTTTTCTTCATTCGCCTCTCTAGCTCTCATTTCCTGTGCTTTCACTGCTCTTTGAATGGCCAAAAGGTCGCTAGTACAAACTCTGAGATTAACGTCATTTTGTGTTTGTGAAGTGGCCTATTGAGGAGGGTACATACCAAACACACACTCATATATGAACCTGCTATATAATACAAGGCACTTAGATTCACAAATATAGCTTTTTTTTTTTTTTTTACCATTTAAAGGACACATGAGGAACACACACCTGAAGCCTTCAGCCTTGAAGAGGAACTCAAAAGAGAGCAGCATAGAGGGAGAATTGATTTGCTATATGGAAATAATTGCAAATTCATCTCAGCTACACTTTGGGTTTTCCCATGGGTGAAGCAGTGTTTGTGCATATATTTAGCAAATTGTATTAATAAATTTTCTCTATAATATAGAGAGTTCAAAAAGCAGCATCTCACACTCTTTTAAATGTCCATCATTGCTCATTGCAATAAAACTTTTTTTTTTAGTTTCTTGTATCTGATTAAGACAAATTTGTAGAATGAAACTTCAAGCAAAAGCAGTCATACAGGAAGGGAGGCCTGCAGTCATATAACCAATTAGCCTCTCAAATGTTACTCAGAGACAGGGGATCTGTGTGAATACAAAATTACAGCACATAAATGGACCATTTATGAATTCATAAATCACAATGTTAACCTTTAGTAATGGAGAACATGCTCTCAGGTTATACATAAAGCTAAATGTCCTTCGAGTCTGTGTACGTGAAAGGATAATACATTAAGTTGACCTCCTCAGAACTTGAAATACAAGGAGTGGACTTGCCTTCTGGAATGCTACTTTTTAAAATCTATATATTTAAATATATTTTGTTATTTATATTTTTATGACAGTTAATGATTCAGTTTTTCAGTGTGCACATCATCCAAATATCCAGCAGCTACATGCAGAATCTCTAAATATTTTCTCACAAACTCACACAGCTGGTAGCACAACTTATTAAAGGAATATTCTGAGTTCACTACAAGTTAAACTCAATCGACAGCATTTCTGGCATAATGTTAATTAACACAAAAAATTATTTAAACACATCCCTCCTCTTTAAAAAAAGTTTGGGGTTGCAGTGAGGCACTTACAATGGAAGTGAATGGGTCCACTTTTCGGAGAGTTTAAAGGTAGAAATGTGAATCTTATAATTTTATAAAAGCATTTACAATAAATCTGTTAAAACTAAGTAAGTGATTTTATAACACTAAATAATGTTATCATGCATATTGTTTATATATTGTGGCTATACTTTTGAAACAACAAGTGTTTTAATGTTTACAGATTGCCCCCATTCACTTCCATTGTATGTGCCACAATGTAACCCAGATTTTTGCTTTTTTTAAAGAAAAAGAGGGACAGCACTCGGTATGGACAAAAGTGTCCAGAGTGTTTAATTCAGATATTTATCTAAATGATGCCCCGAGATTATGGGTAAACCCCAAACTATGCATTAATAAGTCCCATTTCTGCTGGTCAGAGTGGATTGTGGGAGGTGTTACTACAATCGGTGACCTATATGAGAGTGGAGTGTTGAGATCCTTTGAAAATTTGGTTCAACATTTTGGGATCCCCAGATCTCAGTTTTTTAGGTATCTACAGCTGCGCCACTTGCTCTATACTATTTTTGGAAAATAGTATACACCCCCCTTAAGCAGCAGATACTATGAGAGAGGTGATTGCTGCTTTTGGAAAAGGTCATGAGGCATCAGTGTATTACTCCCTGTTAATTCAGAGTCTGGGGGATGGAGCCTTTCTCAAGAAATTATGGGAGAAAGATTTAAACTTGGTATTGGAGGAGGGAGTGTGGGCAAGGATTCTAAAAAACTTCAAAACTGCATCTAGAGACGCAAGGGTGCGCCTTATGCAATTCAAGATTTTACATCGGTTCTGTTGGACCCCCTCTAAATTGTATAGGCTTGGTCTTAAAGACACACCCATCTGCTGGCGGTGCCAATCAGAGGATGGAGACATAACCCATGTCTTTTGGGGGTCTGTTGAGATATAGAAGTTTTGGTTAAAGGTTCAGAGTCTGGTGTGCGATGTATTAGGCACCCGGGTATCATTTTGCCCCAGACTCTGTATCTTGGGCAATGGGGCGGTCATCGACAATAGACACATAAAGAGTTGGGTCTTAACCAGTGTCATGATTGCCAGGCAGATCATTTTAATGGGCTGGAGTCAGCTGGAGCACCCTCTTTTCAAGAATGGTGCTTGGAGATGAGAAGGGTGGGATTGGGTATTGGGAGGGGGAGGGGTAATCAATCCAAGATTGATTATGTGTATATATGTTTTGTTTTACAGTGTTCATTTATGTGAATCAATAAAAAAAATTGTTAATCTGAAGAAAAGGAGGGACAAGTCTAAATTAATTTTCTGTGGTAATCAACTTTTTATAGAAATTTATAGACATATTCAGAAATCTACCACACCATAACTATATATGAAAATTAATAAAGGAACAAACTGCCCTGAATACTTATGGATGTTTTTTAGTTGTTGTTGTGCCTTGACAAACAAGTAAACAAATAAAAGCCAAAGTAACATTATTTCAAAATGAATAAATACGTGCATAGAATTTCTTTTTGTTGTAGTCTTGTGCCATGTGCAGTTTATTTTTTGGGCTTTCATAAATGTCAAATAAAATAAATTACAGTGGCAGTTCACACCCAGTAATTTTTCTGTTGTGTGTGTGGGGTTGTGTGTGTATCTGTATGTGTGTGTGTTACTTTCATTTGCTGATATTTGGATTTTGTTTTTTTTTTACTTGTATTATTTGCCTCTTGAATTTGTTTAAAGAATATGTTTGCCTTAAGATCATGTTTTTCTGTCAGAAACTGGGTATTGTTTTTACTGGAAAACTGTAATTTAATCTAGTAACAGGCTGTTCAAATTACTGGGGGGAAACACAATGCACATTCAATAAAACTCAACATCCATGTCCTCCTCATTTAGAAATTTGTAACCAGCTATCGCTCTCTATTTCACACACGCACGCACGCACGCACACACACACACACACACACACACAGTTAATACTTGGTGACTCCATTTGACCACTGGTCGGTGGAGGTTCCGTTTATTGTGATACAGTGGAGTTATTGAGGAGTGGGGCCCCATTAGGGGCAACAGCCGAGCCACTGCGCTGGGCAATTACCGAGCCAGCGAGGCCCCGACGCAGCCCCAGGCCTCCCGCGGGAGCTGCCACCTCGCGCCGTTAATCAATCCGATTTAGACTGAACAGGGACACGCGCCAACACGAGACGCGCAGTGGAGACACGCGCGTGACCTGCATGTTATTACGATTCCAGGAGAAAATGATGGATAGATGGTGCGAGAAATGAACAGATAAGGAGGAGAGGTGGTGGGGGAAGAAAGATGAGGGGAAGACAGGGATAATTAATGAGTCCATGTGAGAAGAATTAAGAAAAGCATAAGAAAATGTTGATCAATTTGGGACGCGATTGAAATGCATTCTTACATATGTGGAAAATGATTATTCACTCTCATTACATTCTTCTTCAAAATACCCAAGCCTATGTAGATCAAATAGAAAAGGAAAAAAAAAAAGAAGAAAAAAAATAGATGTATTTTTAAGACTTATACTTTGGTTGGAAAGCAGTGAGTATAGTAGTGTATCAATTAAAGTAAGACTGATTTTTTTCTCATATACACAGGATTGAATTCTAAGCATTAATTATGCTTTGGTTATTACACTAGGTTCCTGCATTAATTAGCAGTTTAAGATAAAATTAGACCTTGGTTGGAGCTCTAATGACAACCAGTTTTTTGAAACTTCGAAAGCAGATAAGATGCAAAAGAAAATGTTGATTTTCCGGTGTTGATGATAAAAAATAATCAGATGATGAGTCCTAGCCCTTATTTCCCTTCTTTTATAAGTACAGTATGTATGCATTTCTGTTTTTTTTTTCAAGTATGTAATTGATGTTCCCAAGCCAAAGTTTACAATTAGGGACTTTTCCAATAAATTACATGAAACACACATGAAACACATACAATAACCATTATTTATTCCCTTGGACCTTGGTCTTTCTTTCTTTCTTTCTTTCTTTCTGCCTATTGTATGTATCCCAAAGAATGCTTAGTGAAGAAAAAAGAAAACAGAAGGCAAAAGAACTTTGTGTTTTAGATAGAGAAAAGAGAGAGCACACTCCAATTAGGTTAGAGGATTTAAAGGCATCTATTTGAGATTAGCATACCCAATGGATGGTAAGGAACAGACGGTTATGACATTACAAAGAGAGCGGCAAAGAAAGAGACAGATGATCAGAAAAGGAGGATTTAATTCACTGTGGTCATAGTGTTTCACTAGAAGTAGAGCAGCAAATATTCATGGTGAATGACGGAAATAACCCCACTGTCAGTCTGCCAGTATTTGAAATTTAGTTTGTTTTAATTGAACTTGGGATGGGGTAATTGTTGGCTTGTTTAAACCTTTTTCACCTGCCTTCTAATTAATCTTGCTATATACAATATATATATATATATTCTTGAGAACATCAAAACCTGTTTTCTCTGTTTCTTTCTCTCTCTGTCCCTATTTCAGGTGAGGGCCAGTGCAATTGCTCAAGACGCAGATCAGAATTATGACTACGCCTCTAACAGTGTGATCCTGCATTTAGATGTGGGAGATGAGGTTTGCGTCCAGCTGGATGGTGGGAAAGTGCACGGAGGAAACACCAACAAATACAGCACGTTTAGTGGCTTTCTCGTCTACCCTGACTAACACATACACATTCATACAAAAATACACAAAGCACATGTTTACAGATAGCTACAGATGCTGCTCACCCTTTCATAAATCTAGTGATCTACAGTAAGATGTATTCAGCACCATCAACATTAGACTATTATACTATACTTGTAAATGGAGAGCATGGCCAGTGATATAATTACAAAATAACAATTTCAGTGTTAACTTTAAAACCGAAAGTATGCTTTTTGGTTTTAGTCTTAAAGTCAACATGAAATGACATACGCAACCTTTTTTACTTACAGTATGTGACATATTTCTGAATGATATGTGATATTAAATGAGAAAAAAAACAAAACATCAAGGACGGTAGGCCTATATGGCAAGCGGATGGAGGGGATTGAAAAATAAGATGGCTTGGAAATTACCATGCAGAAAAGGAGAGACGTTTCAGAGGCATTTCAGCGGACCGACCAACAAGTTTTTTCTTTGGAATAACGTGTGTCAGGTTTTGTAGAAGGAAGGGCATGACTCAAGCATAGAGTGTTACAATGGGCTTTATTTAACAAAAAAATAAAAATATGCAAAAACCACCCCGAAGTGAAAAAAAAAAAAAACACAATCCAGGGTGACAAACCAGATGACGGACTGGAGCAGGGGGGAACTGACAAGAATCCAAACGAAACAGGGAACACAACCGAGCTAGTAAAAGACAGAGAACAAAATGGAGAATAAATAGTAGAGAAATAAGGAGGGTAACCAGAAGGGGCAGGTGAAACTAATGAACTAATAACAAGGCAAACAAGGGGGAGGGGTTTCACTTATGACAGCACAGACACGAGTGCACATGGTGATGAGAAAACATAAAGCCAAGTGCACTCACACAACACTAGTGTCAGGATCCAGCCACAAAAACTATAAACAAGACCAACCGAAGTGGCAGGATCCTGACACTAGATATACTAAACAGGCACAAACACAAAAAGACAGGTGACAAGATCCTGACACAACAAACTAGAGAGTCGGGATCCTGACAAAGTGCACTGATGAATCGTTCACAATGAGACCTATATATAACTATATAGCTATACGGTATTTTAATTGCTAACAGTCTTCTGGATCTAACCATGGTTTATTTGCTACTTTTCTTTTTAATAGCCCACCATTGGAGTGTTTATGAAATTGATAATGTTAATTAAAATTTCTGAACCACAACAATGACAAGCTTCCTTAAATTAATGCTGTTATGTGTCATTTGCAAAGCTCACGTAGTATTGATGTTATCAACCTCCCATCAAACTAAAAAGAAAAGTTATTTTAAGAAAAACCCAGAATAATCTTTTTGCATTTTAAAGATCCATTCTCCCTCTGCAACCAGTGTATGAATTTATGTGTGCGTGCATGTAACTGCATAACAGTGACTTGATGGGGGAAAAAAAAGGCTGTATGCATTTCATGGCATGGAAACTGTATGTTTTTAACTTCTAGTCTTTTAAGTATGTACACTATGTTTATACTGAAGGAACTTTGAGACTATTGTGAAATTATAAATCAGTGACTCTCTGTATAATGTCACAAAACATCTCGTAGGATTGTAGTCTTATGGACTAAACATTTAAAGGTGACCTGATCCATTGTAATCAGACAACATCCAGATTCTGTGTGTGTATGTGTGCGTATGCATGTATCGACAATGTGTGTAAAGTGTGTGTGCATATAAATATAAAGTGTAAGAAATTTTCTTTAAAATATCCTATTTGTAGATTGATTCCTGTTGTAAAGCCTTGCAGTTATATTATATTATTGTAGACTTTTATTCTGGCATGTTAAAGAGTACATGCTGTAAATAAAAATAAAATTAACTCTTTGGTGTCTATTGTTCTGAGGAGAACATAGAATAGGCAACTTATTGCCTTCCATTTCAAATTAAAGCAGGACACTTACAAACATATAATCAATACATGCCTCATCCAATATAAAACCAAGGTACACAATTCCTATAAAAATAACAGAACATGTAAGGAAGAAATACAGTTAACAGAGTAAAATAGATCAGCTCATTACCAAACACAACAAAATTAGTTGTTAACAGAATCTCTTTTTCACACACACACACACACTCCACTAATTAGTCAGGAAGCTATTGACAGTGTTGATTACCGAATGGTAATTGTGCCTCACATACTCACAAACAGGCACATACACACACATTTCCTTGGTAATGAGGGGAGATGGATGGCTGGGCATCCTTTAAAGGACAACAACAAAAAGGTCAAAGAGATGTTGGCTAGACAGTAACAATATGATAACTCTGGCAGAAACAAGGAGACAGTTTCACTGTGTGTCGATCTGCACTGACATTCCAGGTCTCTACAGCTCCAATTTATGGCATACACAAGACATCGTAATCGCACTTTTATATATCATTTAAAAAAAGTATTGAAGGGCAAGCACCACAACATTCTCACAAACTCGTGGACACATGAAAGAAATAGAGAAAATCACTGGCCACACTGCATCAAAATAATCTACACGACTCCAGTCGACAAATAAAGTTCTTCTGAACGCAAACGATTCATTATTTTTAGAAACAAAACAATACTTATATACTTTTTAACTACAAATGTTCGTTTCCGTACATCTCTGTGACGTGCGCTCATGAGAGGGATGACATAAGCTCGTTGGTAAGGTCACACGTCACGTGGAGCAGGAGTCAGGAAGCGCGTCATTGTTTACAAGAGAAACTTGTTCCGTTCACAAACCAAAACAGTCCAAAACAATTTAAAAACTATATAAAAAAAATTATAATTTCCAAATAATAATAATAATAATAATAATAATAATAAAACAATGTAAACAATGACACGCTTCCTGACTCCTCCTCCACGTGACTTTACCAACGAGTTTACATCATCCCTCTCATGAGCTCACATCACAGAGATGTATGGAAGTGAACATTTGTAGTTAAAAAGTATATAAGTATTGTTTTGTTTCTCAAAATAATCAATCGTTTGGGTTCAGAAGACCTTTATTTGTCGACTGGAGTCGTGTGGATTATTTTGATGCACCCTAAATATGCATTTTGGACCGTCAAAAAATGGAGGACATTCACTTGCTTTGTTTAGAGGAGGATACCTGAAATGAAATCCTAAAAGTCTTAAATTCTGTTTTGATGAAGAAAGAAACTCAGATACATCTTGGATGGCCTGAGGGTGAGTATTCCGGTCTACATTCCGGTGCGCTGCGGTGCCAGGCGAAAGTATAAACAAGGCTTAAGTACGACTGTACTAAACAGACGTTACACCTAGGCTTGCGTTCCACTTCACTTTTAACATCCTCTCACTAACTCCCCTAAGTTCTTCCCCTCGGGGAATCCCAGCCGCTATTTTGGGGGTCCCTCAACCCCTTGATTTTGACTGAGGGAGCAGGTCTACTCTGATGTACGCTTCAGGCAGCTCCATATCCCACAGTGCAACTCGATTGTGGTGTGACAGCAGATCGCACTTCATCAACCCCACCCCCACACAACTCTAGTTTATGATGGAAGTGAAGTTAGGTCAATTAAGCAGTTTAGAAAAGTTATATTGAGATTTAACAGCATAATACTTGTTGCTAACTTTTATAGTTATAGTTATAGTTATAGTTATAGTTATAGCCTATGTGTTCATTGTTATGTTAACATTTTCGTTTGTGTAAATCTTGATTAATCCTTTCTAACAATTCATTCTAATGAAAAAAGAAATTAAACATATGAGATTTATACATAAGCCTCTGAAATCAATCTCTGAAAACATTGTTTTCTCAGGTGCAAAAATCACTAAATAATTCCACAAATTGACATCAGCCTTCAACATGCTCCAAGTGATCAAGGGTTAAGCGTGTTCCAGTTCAACCCATTGCACGTCTTCCGCCAATAGTGGAAACTCGCGCAACGTAAGCAGTGACGTACATCGAGTCCATGAGACAGAGTGAAGTTTGCGGAGGAAGGGCATACAAATTTGAAATGGAACGCAGCCGTAATAAATTGGAATCACATTATTTATACAACAGCTCCACCTACTGGATATTAATCGTCATGGTCTTGAAAAGATTTATTTAGTTTACAGAGCCCTGGCAAACATTATTGAACGTTGACAAACTAGGTGATTTGTGTGATCTTTCGTTACAGTTTTACCATTGAGGAAAAAGACGAGGCTAAACTAGTTAATTCCATGTACTACAGGGTCATTAAGGTTACCAAAATATGTGGACTACAACAAAATATTAGTATTCAATACAGGAGGAGAGGATGGGATAAAGGGCGGTTTCTGTCCATATATGTCCACCATTTTGGCTCAACTTTCTCCAAAGCTGTAGGGGAAGCGCAACCCAGGTATTTGAGCCAGAATGGAAGTCTTTTCATGACCGCCAAACAATCCTTTCGACTTTTCTAGCAAAAACAAATGAACACTAGGGGGCGGTTGATGGCAAAACTTTCGAGCAGACAAAGATGGCGGTACGGAAGAAAGACGGCGGCCCGAACGTAAAATTTTTCGAAGCGTCTGATACCGTCTCGCAGTTCGACAATGTCCGGGTTTGGCTGGGCAAGAATTATAAAAAGGTACCATTCGTTTATTTGTCACCAGCACGAGCAGTTATTGAGATATTTGTGAAGGAAAGGGCAGGCGGTATGCAGAAAGGAGAGGGGAGGGGAGGAAAGGAGATGGAGAGAAATCCAGCTGTTTAAATCCACAGTCTGACGCGTCTCGAACAATAGAAGATGCTGGATGCGCGTCTTGAGAAAAGTCTTAAGACGCACCCAATAAATTGCTTAATTTTCAATATATAGTGTCGTTTCCACGTCATGATAGTCATTCTACCGTGTCTAATCGGTTTTTATGAATGGCCTGAATGAGGTTTTCTCTTTTATCCAGGGAAAGGCCAGTTCGCTAACGGGCTGCGGTACTGCAGCGCGAGCGCGCGAATCCAGATGTGTAACGTATTATTGTAAAGCTGGCAAATGTGTTACTCATGATGAAAAATTCAGAACCGGATGTGAATAATTGTGCCTTTCTCTTTAGTTGCTATAATGAAACCTTTGAAATGACTTTGTTCATGAGACATGGAAACTGTGTATCCTGCTAAGAGTGAAATAAGTATTTTTTCCCCTCAAATGAACACTTAATTTAAACATACAGTAGTAGGTTTTATATACACACACAGTCGGCTATACTTTTAAACCTCGTTTAAAGGCGTGTTATTAAACACCTTCACATTTAGGTAAGTGTTAAAGGAATAGTTTACCAACAATGAAAATTCTCTCTTCATTTATTGACCCTCATGCCATCTCAGGTGTGTATGACTTTCTTTTTTTCTGCAGAACACAAAGGACGATTTTTAGAAGAATATCTCAGCTCTGTAGATCCTTACAATGCAGGTGACTGGTGACCAAAACTTTGATGCTTAAAAGTAACCCAACTGACTCCAGTGGTTTAATCCACGTCTTCTGAAGCGATCCAATCAATTTTAGATGAGCACTGACCAAAATGCATCTCCTTTTGTACTATAAATATTGACATCAGCAGTGTTCTTGACCATCTTGATTTCAAGCTCAATTACAGTTCCTAGTGCTTGATGCGTGTGCACAGCACTAGATGGCACTAGTAAGTGTCATTTTACTAATCGCTTCAGAAGACATGGATTAAACCATTGGAGTCTTATGGATTAGTTTTATGCTGTCTTTGTTATTTTTGGAGCTTATAAGATTTGGTCACCATTCACTTGCATTGTATGGACCTACATAGCTGAGATATTCTTTTAAATATCTTCATTTGTGCTCTGCTGAAGAAAGAAAGTCATACACATCTGGGATGGCATAAGGGTAAGTACATGATGTGAGAATTTTTATTTTTGGGTGAACTATTCCTTTAATAAGTATGTTTTTTTACCTGACTTTAAAGTATAATTAATGTTACAATTAAAATAATGCTTTTTATATTACTTTTAGAAGTATAATCAAAGTCCTGACAGAGAATTAATCAATCATAGCATTTATATATTGTCGAAGTAATCACATTATTATAGTTTTAAACACTTAACAGAAATCTTGTTTCTTACAAAGTTAATCGCTATCATGTCAGTTTAAAGTATTGTGTTTTAACTTAAAAATGTCAAAAGATGCTAATTGTGATAAAATTGTTGCTGTTCAATGGATGGATGGATGGTTCAAAATACAAATCTCTGGAGAAAAGTTGATAGACCACTCAGATATATAGTAAATGGCTGGTGGCATTATTATTATAACCTTTATTTTATCAGGTTAATCCCTTGAGATTAAAAATCTCTTTTCCAAGAGAGACCTGGCCAAAATGGCTGCATTAAATAATTCTACAACATACATACAACATAAAACAAGGGACAATCGATACAGGCACAGATGTATTAAGTCTAAATATACATTAACACACTGACACTGACCAAAGTTCTGGAATAAAAAATCTTCAACATGTCTCTTAAAATCACTTAAAGGTACCAAACACTGCTATCTCAAAGTTTGCTGAAGAGTATTCTAAGACGAGGGAGCAGCAAAAGCAAAGGCCGTTTTTCTAAATTCTGTTCTCACTTTAGTTACTAATGCAGGTAATAAATCTTCAGATCGTAAACTATAATGTAAATTGCTCTGAATTTTAAACATAAATTGTAAGATATGATGTTAACAAACCAACCAGTGCTTTATAAATGAATGCATACCAATGCAACAACCTATGCATATTTAACGAAGGCCAGTCAACCTTTGCATACAGCACACAATGATGAGTTAAACCGTTACATCCTGCAATGAATCTCAGAACCCCATGATAAACATCATATAATGATGAAGCTGAAGCATTTCTGTATAAAATATCACCATAATCTAATACAGGTAAAAATGTAGCAGCAACAGGTTTCTTTTTCTATCATTCAAAGAAAAACAAGACTTATTTCTAAAATAGAATCCCAACCTCACTCTCATCTTCCTCACCAAATTATCAGTGTGTGGTTTAAATGTCAGACTATTATCTAATAAAATACCTAAATATTTAAAAGTGGACATAATCTCAATTTCAGCCCCTTGAACAGTCTTTATTGGAATTAAGTCATTCTCAGATATTTTTGATTTAGTGAAAATCATAAATTTGGTTTTGACTGGGTTTAAAACTAATTTTAAATATTGAAATTGGGTTTCTATTTTTTCAAAGGCTAACTGTATATTTTCCAAAGCAGATTTCAATTTAAAAGCAGAACAATAAACAACCATATCATCAGCATAAAATGAAAATTTGCATCATGAACATTACATCCCAAATTATTAATATAAATAATAAACAATAGGGGACCCAACACCGAGCCTTGTGGGACCCCTTTACAAACAGATAAAACATCTGAAAAAAATTCCATCAGATTTAACACTGTGTTCGTTCTGCAAGATAATGAATAAACCATCTAACTGCTTGTTCAGACAATCCAATCTTAATCAATCTTTGTAGCATTACATTGTTATCCACTGTATCAAAAGCTTTAGATGGATCTATAAAAAGAGCAGCACAGTGCTGCTTTTTATCAAGACACTGAATAATATCATTCACTACCTTTGTTATCGCAGTTTTGTTACTATGATGCATTCTAAAACCTGACTGAATATTATTTAAAAGAGCACAGCTTTCCAAATATTCTTTTAGTTGGTTACCTATCAAGGTCGCCAGGATCTTAGCTAGAACTGACAGATTTGATATTGGTCTATAATTATTCATAAGTGAGGGCTCACCACCTTTTAACAGTGGACAAAAAAATGCCTTTTTCCAAATTCTAGGAATTTTATTACTGATCAAAATAAGATTAAAAAAGATAAGTCAATGGTTCTGCAATATAATCTGCAGAAAGTAAAAAAATCAAATAAAATAAGGATCCAGGCAATCCAGACCTGCTGGTTTTCTAGGGTTAAGATTTTTAATTGCTCTATGCACCTCACCAACTGAAAAGGCTACAAAATTAAACTTAGACTCCACTTCAACAGGCCCATTCATAGTTTCATTAATATAATGAGAAACAGAACAATCCAAAACATGAGAAGAAAGTAATCCAAATGACACAAAATGCCTGTTAAAACAATTCAACTTTTGTTGCACACCTCAACAGAGCCATCTTCAATAAATGCAGGTAAACCATTAGGATAATTAGATGACAGTGATTTAATAGTTTTCCAAAACTTTTGGGGTTTACTTCAATTTTCTGTAGTAACTGTCCCTATTTTTGACTCAGTATTTTCTAAGAGGAGCATGTCTCTCCAATACTCCTAAAAACAATTCCTGAAAGTAGCTACATGCTAACTCAACATGTAGTATTAATGAGATCCTTCTCCAAACAGCTAAATATAAATCATGAATAAAACATTGCTCCATAAAGTGCTTTATATTACTTTTCATGATAAAATGAGGTTTCATCTTTGGGTACCTTGTGTCCCTCTCTGCTGCTATGATACAGTGATCACTTACATTGTTCGAAAAAATGCCTGTAGAAGTGTATTTGTATGGAGTATGCATTAAAAATAAATCAATAAGAGTTGATTTTGTCAGATCTTTAGTGTTTGGACGTGTAGGAGAAGAAATGAATTGTGTAAAATTCAATGAATCACTTGATGATTTAAAATTGTCTGATGCTACAGTCAACCAATCCCAATTCACATCACCAGTAACAATTATTTCACCTTGAATTTTTGAAAAAAATATCACCCAAGCAGGCAAGGGTTTCCTTAACAGATGATGGTGGTCTATAACAGGCTAAAACTGATAGACTACACTCTTTTGATATTGTTACTTTTAACAGTAGCAATTCAGACTGCTTAGAGACAGACTTCTTTGATAAGACATTGACATAATACTTATTTTTAACATAAATAGCTATGCCACTGCCTCTCCGTGGATGGTCAGCACACTTTAACTGATTCCCTGAAATTGAAACCTCACTCTCACTGATTGCTTTATTAAGCCAAGTCTCCGAGATCACCATAATATCAGCATTGGTTAATTGAGCCCAAATGCAAACCATATCCATTTTAGGCAAAAGGCTGCGAACATTTAAATGAATTATTCCCAGTCCAGACCTTGTCTTAAAATCAGAAGGTGTTTGAATACTGTGTTTCAGGACCAGGATTTGGTGTAACATTACCAGAAATCAACAAAACTAAAACAATTAAGAGCTTAGGCTTCATGTTTTTACATGATAATGCAGAGAGATTTTTTGTGCGAACCTGCGTGGAATTACATAAAACTCTACCCATTAAAATAAAATGATGTATTAACACACATTGACACATCATATTAACAGTCAGTAAAAACTGATTATGGCATACTTCACTGACATACTTAGAGTCTGTCTATATAAAATAAGTCCAAGTAATGTCTGTAGATGACCATGACAGGATTTCCAAATATGATCAATCATTTTTGCCAAACCTTGATTCTTGAGATTCGGCCTTTTTCATCAGAAGGAGCAGCAATAGCGGCACAATTGCAATTCGCATTTTGCCAAGTCCAAAGCTCCCTTCGTTGCAGCGTAGACTACTGTATAAGTGATGCAGATTAAGTTTGGAAGGAACCGTTGACTAGCGGTGCCACAAACACACAGATTTCTTAAATCCGGATCCTTCCCTGACTAATACCCATCAGACACTCACTGGAATGCTTCATGTGCCAATTTTTACAAAATTGATGTCTACAGTATTGAGAATGTCCCTTTATTCTGTCCCTTTTTGTTATGGTGATTAACTCTAACTTTCTCTTTGTCTCTTTTTGTATTTATAGTATATTCAGGCAGAGCCCCCTACCAATAAATCTTTGTCAAGTCTGGTGGTTCAACTGCTTCAGTTTCAGGAGGAAGTGTTTGGCCGGCATGTCAGCAACCCTCCCCTCACTAAGCTACCGGTACTCACACAAGCCTTCTTGCATAATAGCATTGCCTAGAATCACACATACATAGAAAATGTGTAGTTCTGATTAGGGCTGGGCGATAGGACGATGTAATTGGATATCATCGATGTCTTACAAAGATCCCGATGCCAGTTGCGAACAAATGATGATCGACAATATCGGGAAATGGCAAAACAATAGATCTGGGATGTCGCTAAATAGTTGAAACAATGGCCAGGGTGTGAAACTAGCACCCGCCACCTGCCAAATGCGACGAGGTTGAATCCATTTCGCAAGTTCCTCTTCCAAATGTATTTCATGCGTGGGTAATTTTGGTCATCTACCCGCAACAGGCGGACGAACTGTCTCGGAGTGACACATGACAAGAAATGCTGTTAGTCACAAAGACATGCGCTTGAAGAAACATACTTTATTATATTTTTAAGAACAGACTAAAGAAAAGCCGTTGCTTTTGTCTGATTCGCTGTTTGTTTAGAGGCGTGCAGCACAAGCCTGTCTCATGGAACAAGCGCATGTAAAGAGTTTTCACTCTTTTTTTCTCTGTTTCATTTGTCTGAAAACTGTTTGCAAGAATAATGTAGTCTATGAGAATGCTGAAAATTATCTCAGATCATCTCGGGAGGTGCTGTGAGTTTAATTCACTTTATTTCCTCGTGGTTGGCATGTATTGCGGATTCTGTGATGCAAATAGAGCCATTGGAGATGGTAAATGTTTGGATTTTGGGAGGTGGTTAAATAAGATTTTTTGATCACTTTGTTGTTTTATTGCTTTTTTCATTTAGTTTAAAGTGCAATTTGAATTTAGAAATGTCTTTTATGTTTTTTGTGTTTCAATAAATGAATTACATTTTTAAAGCAAAATCAATAAAGCAAAAAAATTCACCGACCCTTGGCAGGGGGGTTAACAATGTAATCAGATGGGGGCCTGGGTAGCTCAGTGGTAAAAGACGCTGGCTACCACCCCTGGAGTTCGCTAGTTTGAATCCCAGGGCGTGCTGAGTGACTCCTGCCAAGCAACCAAATTGGCCCGGTTGCTAGGGAGGGTAGAGTCACATGGGGTAACCACCTCGTGGTCGCTATAATGTGGTTCATTCTCGGTGGGGCGCATGGTGAGTTGAGCGCGGATGCCGCGGTGGATGGCGTGAAGCCTCCACACGCACTATGTCTCAGTGTGGTTCACGCACTATGTCTCCGTGGCAATGCGCTCAACCATCCACGTGATAAGATGCGTGGGTTGATGGTCTCAGACGTGGAGGCAACTGGGATTCATCCTCCGCCACCCGGATTGAGGCGAATCATTATGCGACCATGAGGACTTAAAAAGCACACTGGGAATTGGGCATTCCAAATTGGGTGAAAAAAAACAAAACACAATGTAATCAGATATCGCAGTGTTTTTTAAGGTAATTATCGCAAAAATATTTTGTCTAGTTCTAATGTCTCTCTTCTCTCACACCTTAGATGAAGTGTTCTTTGGATTTCAAATCTGGAGGAGCTCTTTGTCATATTCTGGCTGCAGCCTACAAGTTCAAGAGTGATCAAGGATGGTAATGCCCCTTTTTCACTTACTACACATACAGTACATTGCCTTTCCCTACTTGCCCAGTTGCACGATTTTGTTTGACAGCCTATCAAAATAGTGACATGTTTTTCCTTTCTGTAACAATGGCCTTCGTTATTCTCCGGGGGGAAGTTCAAAAGCTTTTTATAGTGCTTTCCAGCATTTTTATTTTTTTTAAAGGGGTCATGACATGCCTTTTTTTATCCAAAGTGTCTATTTGCACCCTGGTGTAAATAGCATCTGCCACACAGTGCAGCTATTTGCACCCCAATAGTGTGGTGGAACAACAGAAATATACGACAATCCAAACAACAGGTGTCGCTGCAGTGGCGTGAGGAGTAAAGACGGTGTGTGATTGTGTATAGCTGTCCTAGCAACCGTGGTTTGAATCTGCGTTTTGTCAAACTCTTTTTCCCATCCAATTTCCTGATTCCACTCTTAATATTTCATTTAATACTACTTAAAATAATAGATAAAATTTCATGTAAATGTTGTCGCGGCGATTTGGTTACGGTGAATGTCGAGTACAGTAATATGTTGTTAATATAGTAACCATGGTTAATTTTGTGGTTACTTTAAATTTACAAAAAATACCATGGTGAAACCATGGTTAATGTAGTTAAACCAAGGTTATTTTTTCTAAGGTAAGTTTAAGGTTAGGTTTAGGGCTGGGGGTTAATGTAGTGTGTCTGTGGGACTCTAAATAAACACAGTAAACCCACTGCAGTGATGCCCATACTGAATGTTAGTATTTAAATATGGGTGCAAATAGTTTCTGACACTATTTGCACCAGGGTTGGGGTGCAAAAAAAATCTGACACTATTTGCACTGTGGTGTAAATAGCATATACCACTATTTGCACCAGGGTGCAAATAGCATCTGCCTTTTATATTATTATAATATGTTCCTTGAGGTTCACTTATAATATTAGTGAAGTATTTTGTACCAAAAGCATATATATATTTGTAAAACGTGATCATTTTCTACCCTGATTCTGACCTCTGTCAGAAACATTTGGTTTTGGTGCTGCTTCACCTTTAAGACTTGACAGAAAACACCCACTGTTATGATTGGCGCTCTGTTCTTGACTGACCGGCTCTCTCCTTGTCATCTCACTGCTCACCGCTACTGGGCGGGGCTATGGAAGTGATAAGGTAAAGTAGGCGTTGATGTGTTGTGGATGCAAATGTCTACCACAGTTTGACATCACAATGTGGAGGAAGTAGATAACGAGTCATTTTGGCAGCTTGGTTTCAACAAATGCTCTTTTTGCAGTGAGGGGGATGTTTTGAGTTCTGAAACTTACAGTATGTTTTTATAGAACAATTACCTCTTATACTTTGTCACAAGATCAAGAAAAATTTTATTTCTCATGTCATTACCCCTTTAACAAGTTTCATAGTTTCATCTTTAATTTTACTTTAGTAACATAGCAGAATGTGGAATCATCAATAGGGGTGAATAATTTTTGAAGGCTTTTGGCTAAAGATTAAGTATAAGGGTGAGCATATACTGTACTCAGAAATGTTGCATGTAATTTATTGATGAATGGAAAATAAATTGCATGGCATTTTTATTTTGCTGTATTTGAACTTTCACTTTGTGTATCAAACCTACATATATTGTAGAAGTACTTTAGCATGACACATGAAGTGCTGCATCATCTGAACAATGATTATCAATCAGTCTGATATCCCTATCAGAAACCGTGACTTGATTTCATACAGCTGACAGGCTCCATATTGACCAGTTATTTACTCCTTTAAAGTAACTGAGCAGCTTGTAGCCAACAATGAGTTTCCTCTGTTGTCTTAATGGTGAGAGCAATAGAATGTCCTTTTAATAATTACTTCCATTTCCAGTGCAATTATTTTTGCATTTTTTAGACCTCTTGTGAAATTTGAATGCCACTGTGTTGATATTTAATGCTCATCAACTGTTCATCTGTGAATTATACACATTTGTATCCATCAGGAGGAGATTTGACTTCCAGAATCCTTCAAGAATGGACCGCAATGTTGAGATGTTCATGACTATAGAAAAGTCTTTGGTACAGGTGTGTACCAAAAAAAACTATTTCATACACCCAGTAACCCAATCATACAAATGTTTGTTGGCTTTGTTAGTATGTACAGGTACATATGTGAGATTGAATAATGCCAGATACGCTCTTTCTCTGTGTAGAATAACTGTTTGTCCCGACCTGTGATTTACCTGAGTTCAGAGATAGAGCCCAAGCTACTTGGAAAACTAAAGGACATCATCAAACGACACCAGGTACCTGATAGAGAAAGAGAAATACATTGTTTTTCAATGCTTCATGTTTTTATAACCATTAGTTTTGGCTTGTACAAAGGGCATCTAATTAGTGTTGGGTGACATACTGTAGTTAAAAACATCTATTTATTTTTTAGCATTTTGATGGCATTAAATATACAGTATATTTACACATTTGCGTGTGTTCCCAAAAATGAAAGTTCTCTCATCATTTACCTTATGCCATCCCAGAAGTGTATGACTTTCTTTCATCTGCTGAACTCAAATGAAGATTTTTAGAAGAATTTCTCAGCTCTTTTGGTCCATACAATGCAAGTGAATGGGTGCCAAAATTTTGAAGCTCCATAAATCAGCATCAAAGTAATCCATAAGTCTCCAGTGGTTAAATCTATATCTTCAGAAGTGATATGATAGTTGTTGGTGAGAAATAGATCACTTTTACATTCTTCTACTTGTGTTTTTGGCGATTCACATTCTTCATGCATACCGCCCCCTACTGGGCACAGAGAAGAATTTCAAGCAAAAAAGGACTTAAATATTGATCTGTTTCTAACCCACACCTATTATATCACTTCTGAAAATATTGCTTAAAACACTGGAGTCGTATGGATTACTTTTATGATGCCTTTATGTGCTTTTTGGGGAGTTAAAATTTTGCATTGTAGAGCTGAGATTTTCTTCTAAAAATCAATTTGAAATCAATTTGTGTTCTGCAGAAGAAAGAAAGTCATACACATCTGGGATGGCATGAGGGTGAGTAAATGATGAGAAAATGTTAATTTTTGGATGAACTATCCCTTTAAAGGGTGTTATTTGGACCAAAGGAGGAACCATAATTTGGTCCAAACTGCCATTATACCAAGTAGATTCAAATTGTTTAATTAACTAAATTACAGTAAGATTCTTGTTAAAATAATCAAGACATGTTTTCCACTGACAAAATTAACACATTATTTTTATGTACCAATTAAACAATACATAAAAAATAAACAGCAGTATTTACATATGTTTTATTTATTTAAAACATGTAAAATGTGAACACTTTGAGTGATGGTGCAAACAAATAGCTGAATCTGAGTTTTGAATTGATTTTGATTCAGAATGATTAGCGAGCCGGTTCGAACCAACTCAATCTTAGGGAATGTAAAACTAGCCCACTGGCATGGTCTTTAGAAAACTTAACTGGACAGATAAAAAGCAGATTAAATCACTGAAATATGCACAATGTTGTGTGTCTAGGGGTCTGTGACTGAGGATAAGCTGTCCAGCTCTCATGTAGTGGTGCCTATTCCTTCTAGTCTGGAGGAAGGTACGTTCTTCCACAGTTTCACTCCATTGTACAAATATATCCGCACACAAGTTTACTTTTTAATTAGAAACATCGGTTGTAATTTGTACATGTTGTGTTTTTCAGAAGAGTGGGTCCGTCCTGTTATGAAGAGAGATAAACAGATGCTGCTGCACTGGGGCTACTGGCCCGACAGGTGAGAATGCACACACAGACACAGACATTAGGTGTGTATGTGAATGCAGGATTAATGTACTGTGTTTATGATGCAGTTATGACACATGGATCCCAGCCAATGAAGTGGAGGCTGCAGTGGAGGATCCGCCCACCGCTGAGAAACCCAGGAAGGTTCGAATCCCTCTCCCTTTACCTCTCTCCATCTAACGCTTATTCTCACACTCTCTATTTCTGTCTTTTGTCCTTCTCCTTTGTTACACACACATTGTTTTTATATCACTCTGTCATTTTGTTTGTTTGATCTGTAAAGCTCTTTGGGTCAATTTCTGTTGTTTTTAAATGTGCTCTATAAATAAATGTTGACTTGACTTGACACACACATTTTGACTATTGATTGGTAATTGAGAAATCTGCGGTTTATTTTGACGATTAGTCGATTATTACGTTTTTTTTTTTTTGTTTTTTTTTAAAAGACTTAACAATAAACTGAGCTTAAATTAATAATAACAATTTATGCACAACATTCAATCATTCATTGATTGACTCCACCCATCATTTGCAGATTCATTGATAATGTAAAATTTTATCTAGGATTTTTTTTATCAAGTATGTGTGTAATTCTGTCTCTCCCATGTTTCCTTACAACACCACTGCTCTAAATGTTTTTGTTACTATTGGATGTTAAGTTTTATTGGGTTTCTAAGAAATTCAGCATGTCACCTGATTGTAAATTTGTATGTGTGTAGGTTCATGCCAAGTGGATTCTGGACCTGGACCAGTTCAATGAGTGGATGAATGAGGAAGACTATGAGGTGGGGGAGGTGGGGCCGAGGAGGAAGAGGATTTCAGCGAAGACTCTCACAGATGAAGTGAGCACTCCGGATGAAAGGAGGGATAAAAAACCCAGCAGTGCCAAAAAGAGGAAACGCTCCCCTTCTCCTTCACCTACCCCTCCACCACAGGAGAGCAAGAAGAAAAACACCAAGAAAGGGTATGAAAAATCTGACTAGTTATATTATAGGGTTATTATACAGTGTCTCCATACTGAGCTAGAAACTGTGTGTTTCAGGCCCACTACTCCTTACACTAAGTCCAAGCGAGGACAGAGAGAGGAAGAACAGGAAGATCTAACAAAAGAGCTGGATGAACCCTCACCTGTACCTGCAGTGGAAGAAGCTATGCTACCTAAAACTAGTAGATTCACTCACATCTAGCAGTTTTTATCTAACAATGTTGTCTAGATCATGTGTAATTGTGATGTTTGTGTGTGTGTGTGTAGTGACTAAGAAGGACTCAGATTCTACTCCAGTGAAAGGAGGCACTATGACTGACCTGGGTATGTCTTTACCATAGTGTCTGTCTCTAACACACCTGCCACTCAGACTAACCACGAAGGTCAAGTGTGTAATTTCTGCTCCATTAACTACTATTCAGAATTGCAAAAATAAAGATTGTTCCCAAACGGGTGTCTCTAACACTCCTCCCACAACCTGTCTGCTATATTTCAAACAAACTAGTAAATTCCCTGCTAAGCAGCTTATTAGAAATTAGAGGTAGACCGATATATCGGTTTTACCGATTAATCAGTGCCGATAGTTGCGTTTTGGAAGGATAATTTTTTGGCAGAAATCGATGTCTGTAGTTGACGATTTATTTGTAGCAAGTTGTTGCTCACGATGACGTTACAGTGATGTCATTTTGTTGTTTATAAAAAGTCTTGAAGTATGCCAAAAATCGTGGATGAAATATGGATGAATATTGTCAATGATTAAAGATTTAGGTACAGCAAATCCCCACGAGTTGTCAGTGATTGTTTTTATTTCACCTCTAGAGGCCACTGTATTATAAAACCAAGACATTCTAACTGTTGAATCCTCCAGTACTGGAGAAACACACACAGAGGAACACGCAGGGGGGAGAAAAAAACTATCTGCAACTATAGACATCGATTTTTGCCAAAAAAACGATCCTTCCAAAACGCAACTATTGGCACTGAATAATCGGTAAAACCGATATACCGATATAGCCAACTTCATATCTTGTGAATAATAATAAACCTTATTCCTTATTAAGCCTCAACTGGCGAAATATATATTGACAAAACCCTTCTTCTGGTGAATATATATGCTATAAAAAGCTTAATTTGGTAAATATTTAATTACAGTTTAGAGTGTTGTAACAGCACCAAGTCTTCGTCATTAAAAATAAGAGTCTCTGGTGTATTTCAGGCTTGTTTATAACTAAAAGTCCGCCTTATGCACAAAATGGTCATTATTGGGATTTTGGTTGAACAATAAACTGCATTTTGTATGTATGCATTGGACACTTTATAAATCGAATGGCTTACCTATAGTTGTCTCTGCACATTAAGCTTGCGTGTTTAAGCTAAGAAAAAAGTATTTTAGATTAAAAAAAACATTGCACACTTCACCTTTATGCTTTATACTTTGTGCTTCCTCTGTACCATAAACCTGAGTATGTGAAGACTTAACCAAACTGATTTTCTTTTGCTCTGTCTCCCTCTGTCTGTCACATATAGATGAACAAGAGGATGAGTCAATGGAGACTGTAGGAAAGGTATGGCATTAGTTCAGTGAAATATTTTTGCTAATTACTGTTAATATTTGCTATTGCCATGATCATGATCTCTGTGCCCTGTGCAGATGGCTGTATCTTACATTTCTTTCTGTGTGTTTGGATTTAGGAGGAAGAAGAGGGTTCCCCCAGTGTGAAGGGAGAGCCAGTGAAGGGTTCAGATCTTCATGAGGATAATGTCACTGAACAAACTCATCATATTATTATACCTAGCTATGCTGCTTGGTTTGACTATAACAGGTAGTGTAGCCACATAGAACTGTCCCCTTGCTGTACTACAATTGTCTGTCTGATGACTGTGATTTTTATCAAGTAGGGCATGTTCCTGCTTATTGCTGACTTGAACATCACTTGAGTCTCAGTCTCTTTCTTTAGTGTCCATGCTATAGAGCGCAGAGCTCTGCCTGAGTTTTTCAATGGGAAAAACAAATCAAAGACTCCCGAAATGTAAGTATATTCGAGCAATTAAACTCGGATGCATGTTCTGACCCTCACAAATCTCATCTTATTCTGTATGTCCTCAAGAGCTCCATCCTTAATCTATCCCATTTCATCTCTTTACACTTGTCTGTTGCAGTTATCTGGCTTACCGTAACTTCATGATCGACACATACCGACTGAACCCACAGGAGTATTTGACCTCCACAGCTTGCCGTAGGAACCTGGCTGGAGATGTTTGTGCCATCATGAGGTCTGGAAGCTCTGAAACAGCTCTTTGAAAATAGTGTTGTCTATAGACAGCCATTTGAATGTAAAATTATGTGTGTGTATGAACAGGGTCCATGCATTTCTGGAGCAGTGGGGCTTGATTAACTATCAGGTGGATTCAGAGAGCCGGCCCACACCCATGGGACCTCCACCTACCTCACACTTTCATGTGCTGGCAGACACTCCTTCAAGTCTGGTACCACTACAGCCTAAAGCATCCCAGGTGCATAAACACACACTGAACTTGTCCTAAACCTAGGTGAGCTGCCTACCTAGACAGTATTTCTGGGCATCGTTGACATGATGAATGTACCCGGGAATCTTTTCACCTATGATGCCCAAAAATACCGTCTAGGTAGGCAGCTCAGCGGGTTTTTGGAAACAGCTAAACCATCCCACAAAGGCCCAAAGAGACCCGTTTTCCGTCATAACTCAGTTTGGACAAAATATGTAGTTTTTATTACGTTTTTCCTTTGTAGGCCAGCACAGACGAACACTCTCTGTTTTGCTGCTACTACAGTTAACAGCACTTAAAGTATAAAACAGTTTCAGTGTTAGATTTAATTCACTTTATTGGTTATCTAAGCTGTGCACTTCCCTTCGCTCCCTCTAGACTTCATCCTCTCAGCAGATGCTCTCTTTCCCTGATAAAGTGAAGGACAAACCAGCTGACCTGCAGAACTTTGGGCTGAGGACAGATGTGTACAGCAAGAAGAGCATCCCAGCTAAAGTAAGAGCTGCCCAATCAGTGACTTACAGTAGATGTGTAAGAATGTGTGGGACTGATCTGGATCTTTGCCTATATTCACACAGGCTGAAAAAATCTGATTTTTTGGCCAATCTGGCTCAAAGCCGTTTAGGGTTTTCTAGTCTTAACAGGACAAAAACACAAAAAATCAGATTTTTACAAGCCTGATCCAAACCACATTCATAGATGTTTTTTCTTAATGCGTCTCAGTCTGAACAGTCACATCTGATTTATTATGTGTTTTCTCGTCATTCGTTGTGCGCAACGGGTTGTTTCGTCAAGTGTTGCGATGAGAAGACATATACTGCGTTACAAACGGCATAAATGTTGCCTTTACAGTGCACCTCGAAGGAAAACCAATAATGATGGCCACAGGGGGCCTGGGTAGCTCAGCGAGTAAAGACGCTGACTACCACACCTGGAGTCGCAAGTTTGAATCCAGGGTGTGCTAAGTGACTCCAGCCAGGTCTTCTAAGCAACCAAATTGGCCCGGTTGCTAGGGAAGGTAGAGTCACATGGGGTAACCTCCTCGTGGTCGCTATAATGTGATTCTCGCTCTTCGGTGGGGCATGTGGTGAATTGTGCGTGGATGCCATGGAGAACAGCGTGAAGCCTCCACACACGCTATGTGTCCGCGGTAAAGCGCTCAACGAGCCATGTGATAAGATGCACAGATTGACGGTCTCCGACGCAGACGCAACTGAGATTCATCCTCCACCACCCGGATTGAGGCAAGTCACTATGCCACCACAAAGACCTAGAGCGCATTGGGAATTGGGCATTCCAAATTGGGGAGAAAAAGGGGAGAAAATCCCCAAAAAATAAAAATAAAAATAATGCTGGCCACACTGTAGGATCATTACAAAAGATTTTTTATTTTTATTTTTTTTTTCCTTTTTCACCCAATTTGGAATGCCCAATTCCTAATGCGCATTTAAGTCCTCGTGGTCGCGTAGTGATTTGCCTCAATCCGGGTGGCGGAGGACGAATCCCAGCTGCCTGAGACTGCCAACCCACACATCTTATCACATAGCTTGTTGAGCACTTTGCCATGGAGACATAGCGCGTGTGGAGGCTTCATGCCATCCACCGCGGCATCCACGCTCAACTCACCACGCGCCCCACCGAGAACGACCACATTATAGCGACCATCAGGAGGTTACCCCATGTGACTCTACCCTCCCTAGTAACCGGGCCAATTTGGTTGCTTAGGAGACCTGGCTGGAGTCACTCAGCACGCCCTGGGATTCGAACTAGTGAACTAGCTTTTTTACCACTGAGCTACCCAGGCCCTCGGCACAAGAGAATTTTCTTAATAAAAAAAAAAAGACTTAAAATGTGAGTTTAAAATGACCGTTTTATTACATCTTTCAGCCCTCTGACAGTGGAAGGTAAAGTCTATGAGGGGAATAGGGATTATCACTACTGAATGGAACGCACTCATTATGTCATGTACAGTATATGTTAAAGGAAAGACAAAGCAGTGAAAACATCAGACCCAATTTATATTAGGTGGCCTTAATTACTATGTACTTAACCATGTGATACAATGTACTTATTATGTACATATATCTTGTTGCATTGTAACTACATTTAAAGAACCTGCATTTAATTACATTTGTAGTTACACGGTTAACTTTACTCCTAACCCAATCCTTACCCCAAAACCTAACTCTAACCCCTAATCCTAACCTTACTCTTACTCCTAAACCTACCCGTACCTCAACCTCAGTAGCAGCAAACGTGGGCATTTTGCAGAACAACATGTAGTTACACAGTAAATACATAGTCTTGTATGTATTTAATGTAAGTACATAGTAGTTAAGGTCACCTAATATAATGTGTGACCAAAACATCTTTTTAAATAATACAGACATTGGCTTTACTCACCCAAAGAGATGCGCTAAGGTGCGGTAACACACACCAGCTGCGAGCTACCACAATGCTAAGTTTGAAAGTTTCAGCAAAAACGGGATGCTTGAGCATTTTGAGCACTCCAGTACAGGACGGGAGTCCTCCGCAAGAGTCTCACTGTCTGACCCTTTTATGCTTCAATATGGGACACAAAGCCTTCAATCCGGGATGTTTCGCTACCATTAAAATACAGGACAAAAGGCGTCCCATATGGGATAAAATACGTGGCGTCTGGCAACAGGACAGTTGTAAACCTTAGCAGCAATAAACATTGCATATGCCACCTCTCCCAATTTTTTAAGCCATTTTCTGTGAAGAATGTGTCAATATTTGGATACTGCCCTCATAAAAACATCCATTGCTAAACTGTCATGCATGGTGAACATACTAAAGTTTGCATTGTTACTATGACAACTAATGGATGTGCTAGCAAAAGCGACTACAGTCTGAACAGCAAAAAATCTGTTCTGTCCACAATATAATCTGCAGTTTGAACAGTCAGTCTAAAAAATCAGATTTGAGAAAAAAATCAGATTTTTCCTGCAGTGTGAACAAAACCTATGTGTATGGAGATGATTTTGGGAATGTAGAGCTATGAGAGAGAATGAGCACTTTCTTCTCTCATTCTACAGAAAAGTGCAGCCAGTGCCACTCGGGAATGGACTGACCAGGAGACACTACTGTTGTTGGAGGTAACACTTGAGCATACAGTGGGGTCCAAAAGTCTGAGACTTTTTCACTACTCAGATTGTGACACTGACTATTTTAATCAGTTTGTATGGAAGGTCAGATTTCAAGACGCTGTGGATGACCATGAATCATCAAGTTTTGCACAAACTTGTAGTGTCAATGCCACCTTGAGTGCATACTGTATATAAAGCAAAAAAGAGTCATATCAAAACTATTCTGAAGAAGATTCTAAATAGATATTCTGAAATTCAGATATTTTTTTTTATTTAATGCTGACAATATTATTTGTAATGAAAACATTTTAAAGGAATAGGTCACCCAAATATGAAAATTCTCTCATCATTTACTCACCCTCATGCCATACCAGATGTGTATGACTTTCTTTCTTCTGCTGAACACAAACAGAGATTTTTAGAAGAATATCTCAGCTCTGTAGGTCCTCACAATACAACTGAATGGTGGCCAGAACTTTGAAGCTTCAAAAAGCACATAAAGGCAGCATAAAATTAATCCATACAGCTCAGTGGTTAAATATCTTCAAAAGCGATCTAACTGATTTTGGGTGAGAACAGACCAATTCATGACTCCTTTTTCACAATTATATTCATTTTTGCCTGTACTATTCCTACAATAGACTGGAAAAAAAGCATTTTCACTTGTGGCCTCAGACTTTTATGCCCCTCTATTTTTTACAATTTTCTTTCTACATCTCATTCTGTCTCACACACAACATTTCCTCTTTATTTCTTGTTCTCAGGGTCTAGAAATGTATAAGGATGACTGGAATAAAGTATCAGAACATGTGGGCAGCCGCACACAGGATGAGTGCATCCTCCATTTCTTGCGTCTACCAATCGAAGACCCCTACCTGGAGGATAGCTCCTCCTCCCTGGGCCCGCTGGCCTATCAGCCCATCCCGTTCAGTCAAGCTGGAAACCCTGTCATGAGCACTGTGGCATTCCTTGCCTCTGTGGTCGACCCTCGAGTGGCCTCTGCTGCAGCTAAATCTGCCCTTGGTGAGAAGTTACATCATTAAATGGACAGTTTATCCAAAAATAGAGTTTGGAGGAGCATGTTAATTGAATCCGTCCAATCGCAACGCTAGAGTAAGCATATATAAACCACAGCTTACCTCACTGCTGCGACATTTACCCCAACTCCACCTTATGTCTGTTTATTACTAAACTCAATTTAAGTAAAGTCCAGGGGGGTATTTAGAGGTCAGGTCGAGTCTCAAGCTCGAGCCCTCCATTATGTACAGCTAGCCAAATATGTTTATCTATTTAAAGATTGCGTTTGAACTACTGAAATGAAAATTCTGTCATCATGTGAAGGGGGTTTGAACATTATATTTCACCTCTCTTTCTTAGAGGAGTTCTCTCGGATGAAGGAGGAGGTGCCAGCTGCATTGGTGGAGGCTCACGTGCGTAGAGTGGAGGAAGCAGCCAGAGCCAGCGGCAGGCCGGACCCTCTTTATGGCCTAGAGGGGAGCGGCATCGCAGGCACCGGCCTTGAGGATTCTGACAAACCCGGTAACACACACACATTTTTTTTTTACTTTGATTGATACTTCTAGGACTGTAGTAAAAGAGAAACTAACTGTATGTTGTGTGTGTTTGCTTTCAGCTGAGGAGAGCAGTGAGGAGAGTAAGGGCAGTGAGAATCAATCCAGCCAGGATAAGATAGATAATAAGGTAACTGTGTGTAAACAGAACAACACAGTGGTCATATCATGAGTAATTTTCCTTGATCTTTTAAAATAAGAGTTGCTATGAATACACACTGTATTTCAGAACTCTAAAAAGGCTGTTGATTGAAACTAAGTTGCAAAAATGAACTCTCTGGTGTCAACAAGATATATACATTAACAAGACCGCCCACATTTACGTGTCAACAATACAGACAAAATGTACATTTTGACAGGTTATCTTAATATTGACATGTGTTATTCCTGCTTCTGTAAACATCTAGGTGAGCAAAGATGGACCCAGCGAGGAAGAAGAGAAACAAGGGGAGAATGGCAAGAAAGAGAAAGAGAGAGCAAGAGAAGGGGAGACAGAGAGGGAGACAGAGAATACAGACTCAGAAATGGGTGCGGTTCACAGCACAGATGCAGACCTACTCCTGGTTTTGTCTTTTTATGGTTACATACAGAAGTACTTTTGAATAAATGAAAAATAATTAAAGAAACCATATTTACAAAAGCAATAATAGGGAATAAGACAAATCTAAACACATTAAAGTGTTAGTTTGCCCAAAAATGACAATTCTCTCATCATTTACTCACCCTCATGCCATTCCAGATGTGTATGACTTTCTTTCTTCTGCTGAACACAAACAAAGATTTTTGGAAGAATTTCTCAGCTCTTTAGGTCTATACAATGCAAGTGAACGGGTGCCAAAATTTTGAAGCTCCAAAATCCACATAAGGGCAGCATAAAAGTAATCCATAAGACTCCAGTGGTTAAATCCATATCTTCAGAAGCAATATGATTGGTGTGGGCAAGAAACAGATCAATATTTATGTCAATTTTTTTTACTATAAATTCTCCTCCCTGTTCAGTCAATCTCCACTTCACTTTCCCATTCTTCTTCTTGTTGCCCCCTACTGGGCAGGGAGGAGCATTTATGATAAAAAATGACTTAAAAATGTATCTGTTTCTCACCCACACCTATCATATCGCTTCTGAAGACATGGATTTAACCACTGGAGACTTATGGATTACTTTTATGCTGCCTTCATGTGGATTTTGGAGCTTCAAAATTTTGGCACCCATTCACCTGCAATGTATGGACCTACAGAGCTGAAATTTTCTTCTAAAAATCTTCATTTGTGTTCAGCAGAAGAAAGTAAGTCATACACATCTGGGATGGCATGAGGGTGAGTAAATCATGAGAGAATTTTAATTTTTGGGTGAACTATCCCTTTAAGAGGTAGAAATGTGAATATTCATAAACAGAAGATCCATAGATGAGGTTACACGCTTACCTGAACTGTTTTGGATCCCTTTAGGTGACAGTGAGAAGGAGAAAGAGCGGAAGGAGGGATCAGAAGAGGGTCAGAGGGATGGAGAGAGTGAGGGAGAGAAGAAAGCAAAGGTGGAGAGAGATGTAGGAGAGGGAAACCTGGCCACTGCCGCTGCCTCTGCTCTTGCTGCTGCTGCTGTGAAAGCTAAGGTGAGTGAATGAGTAACATCCCAATGGGCAAACCAATACCTTGCTTACCAATTAAACCTGGAACTCTCTCCTCTTTTATTCCCTTCCTTTCAGCACTTGGCTGCAGTGGAGGAGAGGAAGATCAAGTCTCTGGTGGCTCTGCTGGTGGAGACCCAGATGAAGAAACTGGAGATCAAACTCAGACACTTTGAAGAGTTGGAGACCATCATGGACAGAGAGAGAGAGGCGGTAAGGCAGTTTTGGTTATTCAGTTAAAAACTTTAAGGAACAGTTCACCCAAAAATTAAAATGTTCTCATTATTTACTCACCCTCATGCCATCCCAGATGTGTATGACTTTCTTTTTTCTACAGAAAACAAACAAAGATTTTTAGAAGAATATATCTGCTCTGTAGGTCCATACAATGCAAGTGAATGTGACTAAAACTTTGAAGCACCAAAAATTACATAAAGGCAGAGTAAAAATAATCCATACGACTCCAGTGGTCTCCTGAGGCGATCCAATCAGTTTTGGGTGAGAACAGACCAAAATATAGCTAATTATTCACTATAAATCTTGACATCAGCAGTCTCCTTGGTGATCATGATTTAAGCTCAATTACACTTCTTAGCGCCATCTAGCACTCTGCGCTTGTGTCAAATGCTAGGAAATGTAATTGAGCTTGAAATTATGATCTTGCTGAGAGACTGCAATGGCAAAATGTACAGTGAAAAAGGAGTTATATTTTGGTCTGTTCTCGCCCAAAACCAATTGGATCACTTAAGGAGACATGGATTAAACCACTGGAGTCATATGGATAACTTTTATGCTGCCTTTATGTGCTTTTTGGAGCTTCAGATTTTGGTCACCATGTACTTGCATTGTATGGAACTACAGTGTTGAGATATTCTTCAAAACATCTTCGTTTGTGTTCAGCAGAAGAAAGAAAGTCATACAAATCTGGGATGGCATTAGGGTGAGTAAATGATGAGAGAATTTTCATTTTTGGGTGAACCATTCCTTTTAAGTTCAGAAGTCCCTCAGGATCTTGAAATGTTACCACTAATTTTATACGTTTTCTGTTGACTAAAGGAATCATTCATCTTCATGTCTTTCAAAACCTGTCCAATTTGGTGTTTTCCAAACAATGAATGCAGACAGCAACCAAGGTGCTACAAAGTTTGGAAAAATGACTATAAAAGAAATCCATACAAATTGTGTGCTATGGCCCATCTTCTATGGGCTTTTCTGACTCTTCCATTCATAAAAGACTTCAAAAGCAATTTTTTTAATGACATTTAAATTTCTGTCTTTTCCTCACACAAAACTGTCATCTGGCTTTCATTGTAAAGAAAAGCGAAGCTTAATGATTACCAGACAGATAATTCTTAGAGGATGGAAGTCAAAGGGTGCTCCCTCATTTCAAGAATGTTTCACCGAATTGGGTAGGGTGGCTGCATTTGAAAAGATTCATACACACAGCTTGGCAGATTAGACGTGCATGGTAAGAAATGGGACAAGTACTTGACCATTCTAGAACGCTTTCAGTGAGGACCATGTGGAGAGAAACATGATCAAGGTTAAATTTGTGAATTGTATCCATTGTGGACTTTTTCTTTTGTCCTTTTCTCTCTTTATTTGGTGATTGTTATATTTTTATTTTCTAAAAAAAAAAAAAAAAAAAAGATTTGTTCATATTGTATGTCTGTAAATCAGGCTTGACCACAGTTATGTTTGTTGAGGGTTGGGGTGGGGAGGGGGAGGGGGAATTAATGGGGGTTAAAGGGGATAATTGTTGATTCTGTTATTTACATTGTGCTGTATTTTGTATTTATTTGGGAATCAATAGAAAAAATGTTAATCATGAAAAGTGGAGCTTATCCTCCATAGAAGAAAAACAATCATTCAGGTTTGCAATAACATGAGGTGATTAAATGATAACACAATTTTCATTTTTGATAAACAATCCCTTTAACTTGAAATTAGTATGTACTTATGTGTAATATCCTTAAAGTTGGAGTATCAGAGGCAGCAGCTTCTTGCTGATCGTCAGTCGTTCCACATGGAGCAGTTGAAGTATGCGGAGATGAGAGCCCGGCAGCAACACTTCCAGCAGATCCAACACCAGCACCATAGTAACCAACCTGGCAACCAATCAGGCAGTGCTCAATCTGTACCTCACCAGCCTGTCCCCAACGCCTCTGCCCTGGCCCCAACACCAAGCTCTGCCCCCGCAAACAACTCTAATGCCCAAAATGAAGCTCCTTCTCCTGCTTCTCACAGTTCTCCCCCCACCAACACACAGGCTGGAGCAGTGCACGGTAATAAAATACACACATACACATTATGAAGGCTGTATACTGTACATATTTTTATTAGGGGTCTCCATTGTTCTAACAATTCAATTTGAAACTGAATCATTATTTTGATTATTCTTTACAGAATATGAAATTCGGTTATGATTTAGTTTGATTCAATGTTTTTTATGAATTTTATGCCTGAAATTAAGTCAAGAATTGTCTTATAGTATTAGTACAATACATTAATTAATTATAATTGATTATTAAATTCCATTATTGACGCAGTGAATTTTCATGGTCACATCGATGCATCCTGATGCTTCCATGCTTTTTAACACCCCTTCTGTTTATATATTTAAAAATAGTTTCTATTACATTAGGTTTTCTTCCTTTAAAATTAAATCATATTATTGTTTGGTGTAAAAAACATTTTGTTTTTTTCCCTTTCCTTCAGATTCCAGCACTTCACTACCTGGGGATTCTCTCTATCCAAATGCCCCTGTACAACCAACACAGTAAAGAGAGAATAGGATGTGTAAAGAAGACAAGTTTTAATGATTTCATAGAAAAAAATGGAAAGAGCTCAGAAAGAACGATTGAAACAGTGGAATAGAAAGAAAAAGAGATGGGAGATAAAGGGAGCGAGATCTTCTTTTTTGTCACTTTCATCATTTTTGGGAGAAAAAAATTATATAAATGAATTTAGCCAGGATCTTGAACATGAAACAGTTCAAAATTGATAAAGCTAAACCCAGATAACCTTGAAACAGACAGTAAAAAAAAGAAAAAAGAAAAGAAAAAAAGAGGACCTTCGGTCATCTGGAAAGTTTAAATCCGAGCCCGTTAAATTAATTCCCAACAAAAGTGCTCCAGACCCCCAACAGCCTGCATCCAAGTACTACAAACAAGCTTAGCCCTAAAAAGGATTGAAGGTTTTTCAGTCTTATCGTCGTCTCTCGCCAAACTATAGGATCCATAAGTCTGTGTACCAGGATCCAGAATGGCATCAAAAAGCACCTCAATACACTTAAGGTACTTAAGTCTCACATGGAAATGGAAAAAGAAAACAGACAAATTGCACTTTTAGAATGTTTCCCTAATCTTAATTTTGGAGGGGTGAAGCATTAAGTCAAACTTAGCCCTTAATGTTTTCTTTTATCAGTGTTCTTTTATCACTCAATCTTTGTATTTGTTTCATAGAAGCACTTAATTTGGAGTAAGTCCGAAGTCCGAAACTTGACTTTGCAATTGTTACTTTGTGTGTGTGTGTGTGTGTGTGTGTGTGTGTGTGTGTGTGGTTGGTTGGTTGGTTGGTTTTGATCTTGGGATAATGTGAAAGCTTTAGTGGTTTGGCCTGTTTTTTATGAACAATTTGCTATTAGCATGAAGAAAAAAGAGGACAGCAAATTAGTTTCAAATCTGTTTACTTTGTATGAAGTGTCTCTGACAACATGTACTGTAAACCTGAAAAATGTCATCAATAATTGATGTTTGCATGTTATTTTTTGAGTATGTGTGCTTGTAGGATACATGTCATCATCATCATAAAGTGTTGCTCTACATTTTTAACAGGTGAAAGTAGTCTTGTTATCCATTCTCATGCCATTGTCGTGCTTATGAGAGAATACTTAGTCGTCGTGAAACGGAAGTTGCAACCATCTTCCGTATTGTGATGTATTTCCGAGTGAAACAGCTTATCAGCTTTAAGAAAAAAAATGTAGGCCGGGGATTTTAGTCTATCCACTGGTTGTTGATTGGATTGTGAAAATATGGGCATTGCAGAGTGGAACGGAGGCAGATCTGAATGCGAGTTTGCAGTGGACACACCCCTACCACCATGGAGCTCAAGTCAGAACCGGTTATCGGTGAAATTGAGCAGCGATCTTAACACATTTATTATCAAACTGACAACATAAACGCATGAGTACATCACAGTCTTTTCTTATGAAGAGGCTGTAGCCGTTGAAAAACGAGTGAGTAAAAGATAACCATATTTTAACGTTTTGAATCACAATACACTAAATTTAAAGGAAAAAACACTTACTCGTGCTGTGCATCCAAAGAAAACTGCATTCAAAAATATAAATAAACTCCAGAGGCATCCGAAGTGTTGTATTAATTTTTGATCACCTCAGCAATTCAGGCATGAAATGTCTCGAACACAACCGCGAATTCGCCTTTATACTTCCTCATTCGAAATGTAAATTCAAGCCAGCTGACCCGTAACCAAAGAAGTTTGGGTTAAGGAATGATAGTTTTGAAGGAAAACAGATGAAAATACACCTTGCCATCTTCACCAACATGCGATTGACGCTTCGTTTAACTCTACGCAAGGTTGTGGTATTCATAAGAAAGGGGCGGGGTTTAAGCGGACTAAATGATTGGAGAAGTCCTGCATACGTCACCAGAGAGAAGTCTGTTGTTTCACTGGAAAGTCGTGTTATGACATTTTGATTAAAGATTACGAGGTCAAAAAGGTTTTACAAAAAATAAAACATATGCATGGATAAATCGTTCACAATAAGATCAATACCATGCATTTAGAAAATAGATAGGCTGAATTTTCATTTCATGCCGACCTTAAGGGTGGGCATGTATGATTGATCACCAATGAAAAAATAATGGGAAACACAGCTGGGAATCATATTGGTTCCATTCCAGGACAAGAAAACTCTGAATATGTTTTGTATTTTAAAAAATACAAATTGTCAAATCAGTTTTAATCAATTCAGTGAGATTGCTGCCATTTTAGTGAGATCATATCACACATCCCTGCTTAAAAAAAAAAAAAAAAAACAGGTTAAACCAGCCTAATGTGGTCTGCAGAATTAATCTGGTTTCCTAACCTGGTCAGGCTGGTCTGTTGGCTGGTTTTAGAGAGGTTTTGAGCACCACTGGTCAGGCTGGGAGACAACACAACTTCCCAGATGAGCAACTGCTTTGCAAGACTGGGAAACCATCTTAAACCAACTAAGAGTAGCAAACCATTGTAGGCTGGTTTAAACTGTTTTCATCTTACATTAATGCTAGAACTGATGTTACATTTCAGATTGTTAAAGAATGTTGTATGTGTACGTATGGGAGTTTTTAGTACCAGGCCAAACCCACTGAAAGTATTTGCTAAATGAAGGAAAACCATTTATTATTTTTTTACTCATAATTCAAGGCAACTACCTGATCAGTACTGACAAGGGATTTTAACGTTACTTTTGTGGTCTGTGTATCTCATACCTGCACATTGTAACTGTCCTATTTTTGTATTTTTATATGTTTCTTTACACTATTACAACTGACGTAATGCTGTTATCATATTTCTGTAATGTTTCCTTCTCTTTCTGATTGTGGATGTTCTCTTATTATTGACATGTTGATGTGAAAGTGTCAGTCGCTTTATCTGATAAGGCTGGACTCATATGTGTGGGTTGTGCATGCTGATTTGCCACATATCTTTTTGTTTGTATGTTTTTTTTTTATTTTAATTTTTTATCTGCATTAAAGGGAAAGCTCACCCAAAAATAGCTCACCTTGTGTTGTTCCAAAACTGTATGACTTTCTTCTGTGGAACACAATACGATATGTTAGGCAGAATGTTAGTGACTGACAACCTCAGTCACCATTTACTTTCATTGTATTTACAAACATGCAAAGATTCTCTTTTTGTGTTCCACAGAAGAAAGAAAGTCTAACAGGTTTGGAACAACATGAGGGTAAGTAAATGATGACAAAATTTGAATTTTTGTGTGAACTATTCTTTAATTCCAGACTACAAATGCTTGCAGTGATGAACGTAATATCAGAAAGCCAATATCAATTTCAACAACAACATACACTCCCGCTGTGATACTACCTGCAGTTTACATTCTCACACATGTATGTGAATTCACAAGTATGCAGTAGTCCAATATACAGTATTACTGACAGAACATTCACATCAACCTCACAGACCCACAGGCCTCATAACCAGTGTTGAAAACGTCATTTGACCAATTTGCTCAACTTTTTGGTCTTTGTCTTTTACATTGTAGTGGTATACCAATAAGTAGTTCGTTGTTGTTTTTTTTGTTTTTTTTTTAACATGTTGTTTATACTTTTTTTAATGATGACTTGAGAAGCTGGTAACCGATGCATTGAGATGTGTGTGAATGTTTGAGGACATTTAATTTGTCCTTTGTGGCGATGTAGCAGGAGCTGTTTAGCACCTGTTTAATTGTGTTTGACAGAATGGATCCGTTTTGGTTTCAAAAACATTCAAAAGATTCTGCACAATAAAAGACATCATCAGTGAAATGAGCCGTGTGAAGTGTTCTCATATAGTATAAAATAAACCAATTTTATGTTGCTGATTAATACTCATAGTTGGAGGAGTCACGCAAAAATTCAAATGAATAATCTACTGACCCTAATATTACAGCTAAATGTAAACAACTACATTTTTGTTGTGTATGGTGAACGAGTCATTTTTGAACTTGCAGAAGTGTGAATCAGATTTGAGACCTAATAGAGCAGAAGGCAAGAATTTAAATGAATAATTACTTACATTTTGATCAGTTTCTCACATGAAGCTATAGTATGGTTACAGAATACTTGTCATTTAGCGCATCAAGTCAGTGGTATTATTATTATTATTATTATTATTGTCTTTTTTAGAGCTTGACAACTAGTCACTATTTATTTCCATCATAAATTAAATAGCAGCCTGGATATAGTGTTCCAAAAAGAAAATCATTTGTCTTGAGTGACATGAGGTCGAGAAGGGCTGCATACTGATGATTCATTCACACTGCAGTGTATTAGTACATGATTCAGCCACTGGTTAGCAGTATATACCTTGCAGAAAAAAGGATGATATGTGTGATCATTTTTAACGGCTTTCCTTTAGCAGGGAAATGTCATAAACAGTTTAAGCAAAAAAAAATATATATATAAAAATAGATTTTTGCCAATTCACCCAATTTCGCGATGCATATAAACACTTTTACGGGTGCACATGTGATGTGTGCATGCCTGATTACATTTTAAGGTCAAAAACAGAATAATCCAATGATTTCAAATCTCAAGTACACGCGGTTCCCTTACGACTCAGTACACTTGACATTGCGTAGCAACGTATACGGGGAATACCTTCTTATACGACCTAATTGAAACCTCTCTACAATAACGGCAATATGCTAATATTCACACGAGGTGGCACGGCGGGGTGGCGAGGTCGAGCAGGATGACTTTGAGGTGGTCCTCGTGGCGGCATGCCCCGCAGCCCCTCAATCTTTTCGGAAGTGCATGTTTTCCGATACGCTATGTGCAAGAAGAGCTCCGACCTTCTGAAAGGCGGGCGGTCTCGTCTCTTGCAGTGGTTCTGATGCTGGGGATGATAATGCTTAAGTCATGTCTCTCGCTGCATCAGGCGAGTGGTCAGTGGATGATGCTGCCTCCCCCAGCGAGAGAGAGGAACGTGCACGCGCCACTGACAGGGAGATGCTCCACGTTCTTACAAGGGCGGTCAAAGAGTTTCACCTTGAGTGGTCTCCCCAAGAGGAACCTGAACAGTCTCGCCTCGATGAATGGTTCCTGCAGTCCGGACGCCATCAAATGGCAGCATCCCGCAAATCTGCCCCATTCTTCCCCTAAGTTCATAATGAACTAAGTCCTGGCGCGCGCCCTTCTCGGCGCACTCGCGCAGTGACGCCATCCTCTTTAATGTGGACAAAACACTGTTCCCCATCTGCCCACTACTGACTGTTGGGAAAGGAATATTGATGTTTACAATATTGTTCAAAATGTTGTTTCTGTGTCTTGCACTCAAATGAATGCAATAAAAAATGCAATAAGTGCAAAAAAGAATACAGCACTCTTTACAAATGCATGAGATGCTCACACATTCTCAAAAAAGAGTCCTTTTCCTCTTCAAAGAACACACATTATGTGCAACCGCTTCCCTATAGCGAGCGTTGCATCATATCATACAGTGAGCAAACCAAATTGCCCTCTGTCCCATTGTGTGGCGAGCCCTAACGGCTATTTCAGAATGGGTGCAAAAAATGATTGAACATGGCTATAATTATCCAATTTCCAATAACATGGCTATAATGATCCAAAAACACAACAGAGATTGTGCCAAACTGTCAAGCACAAAAGGGGTTTTACAGCCATTATTTTCTTGTTCCAAAGAAAGAAGGCGGACTTCGGTCAATCCTGGATCTGAGACATTTAAATCGCACACTCATAAAGCGGCCATTCAAAGTTATTACTCAGAAACGGATCTTATCTCATGTTTGCCCACACGATTGCTTTGCGTCGATAGATCTGAAGGATGCGTACTTTCATATCCAAATTGTACGACATCACAGGATGTTTTTGAGATTCATGTTCGAGGGAACAGCGTATCAATTCAAAGTCCTGCCCTTCGGACTGTCTCTGGCTTCTCGCATATTCACGAAGTGCATCGATGCGGTTCTCGCCCTCTGAGACTGAGTGGCGTACGCATATTGAACCACCTCGACAATTGGCTGTTACTGGCACAATCAGAGGCTCTGTTGTGACCGCACAGAGACTTACTGCTTCAGTATCTAAACCTATTGGGTCTCAATGTGAAGTGGGCGAAGAGCACACTCTTCCCCAGCCAACAAATCTCCTTTCTGGGAATCCACCTCGACTCCACGAGCAGGTACGCGCACCTCATGAGCCATTCTACAGTGTCTGTCTCAGTTCAAACCTGGGAGAACACTTCCACTGAAGCTGTTTCAGAAAGCATTGGGATTTATGGCTGCGGCATCCTCCGTCATTCCATTTGGTCTCTTACACACGAGACCTCTGCAGTGCTGGCTGAAGCGCCGTGTGCCACAACATGCTTGGTGCCAAGGGCGCATGCATATCACTATATCCCGCCGCATATACAGCTCTTGCATTTTACCAGCGAGGTGTTGCGCTGGGGCAAGTTGTCAGGCAGAAAGTGGTGACCACGGATGCTTCCAACACAGGTTGGGGGGCGGTGTGCGATGGACGCCTGACTTTCGGCACCTGGACAGGGGCGAAGAAAGCATGGCACATCAACCACCTAGAGCTATCGGTTGTATTTCTAGCCTTAAAGTCTTTTCAGTCAGAAATAGCGAGCTGTCATGTCCTGGTTTGCTCAGACAACATGACAGTTGTGGCATATATAAACTGCCAAGGCGGAATTCATTCATCAACACTGTTGAGACTGACGTGTCGCCTCCTCCTATGGAGCGAGCATCATCTCCTCTCCCTGAGAGTGAGTCCCAGGCCGCCTGAATTACGGCGCAGACCTACTGAGCGGGATGTGGTAGTGTGTCTGTCAGTGGGGAGAGAGGAAGTGGTAAGAGCCATCACCTGGTAATTATCGATGCTAAACACCTGTGTCTCATTTCAGTGACGTGGAGACGGGCTTTAAAAAGGACAGCGGAACGCCAGAAAGACAGAGAGAGTCTGAGCTACACACCCTGAAGCCCTACGCTGAAAAGCTGTTTGTTGATTTAAGTTTGTTCTGACTGTTATCACTGAAGCTGTGTGTGCAAAGTAAAAAGACTTGCTGGAAAGCATATTTTGAGTTTAAATTCTGAGAATAAAATAAGATTTACGTGGACTGCAACCCCGGCTCCCACTTCCTCCTTGCTGGAACCTTCTACACTGGTGCTGAAACCCGGGAACTGGGAAGAAACCTGGCTGCCATGGACACCTCACCACAGGGCGAAGTCATCCGTGCCTTGGATAGCATAGCAAGTCTAACAGGTTTGGAACAACATGAGGGTAAGTAAATGATGACAAAATTTGAATTTTTGTGTGAACTATTCTTTAATTCCAGACTACAAATGCTTGCAGTGATGAACGTAATATCAGAAAGCCAATATCAATTTCAACAACAACATACACTCCCGCTGTGATACTACCTGCAGTTTACATTCTCACACATGTATGTGAATTCACAAGTATGCAGTAGTCCAATATACAGTATTACTGACAGAACATTCACATCAACCTCACAGACCCACAGGCCTCATAACCAGTGTTGAAAACGTCATTTGACCAATTTGCTCAACTTTTTGGTCTTTGTCTTTTACATTGTAGTGGTATACCAATAAGTAGTTCGTTGTTGTTTTTTTTGTTTTTTTTTTAACATGTTGTTTATACTTTTTTTAATGATGACTTGAGAAGCTGGTAACCGATGCATTGAGATGTGTGTGAATGTTTGAGGACATTTAATTTGTCCTTTGTGGCGATTTAGCAGGAGCTGTTTAGCACCTGTTTAATTGTGTTTGACAGAATGGATCCGTTTTGGTTTCAAAAACATTCAAAAGATTCTGCACAATAAAAGACATCATCAGTGAAATGAGCCGTGTGAAGTGTTCTCATATAGTATAAAATAAACCAATTTTATGTTGCTGATTAATACTCATAGTTGGAGGAGTCACGCAAAAATTCAAATGAATAATCTACTGACCCTAATATTACAGCTAAATGTAAACAACTACATTTTTGTTGTGTATGGTGAACGAGTCATTTTTGAACTTGCAGAAGTGTGAATCAGATTTGAGACCTAATAGAGCAGAAGGCAAGAATTTAAATGAATAATTACTTACATTTTGATCAGTTTCTCACATGAAGCTATAGTATGGTTACAGAATACTTGTCATTTAGCGCATCAAGTCAGTGGTATTATTATTATTATTATTATTATTGTCTTTTTTAGAGCTTGACAACTAGTCACTATTTATTTCCATCATAAATTAAATAGCAGCCTGGATATAGTGTTCCAAAAAGAAAATCATTTGTCTTGAGTGACATGAGGTCGAGAAGGGCTGCATACTGATGATTCATTCACACTGCAGTGTATTAGTACATGATTCAGCCACTGGTTAGCAGTATATACCTTGCAGAAAAAAGGATGATATGTGTGATCATTTTTAACGGCTTTCCTTTAGCAGGGAAATGTCATAAACAGTTTAAGCAAAAAAAAATATATATATATATATATAAAAATAGATTTTTGCCAATTCACCCAATTTCGCGATGCATATAAACACTTTTACGGGTGCACATGTGATGTGTGCATGCCTGATTACATTTTAAGGTCAAAAACAGAATAATCCAATGATTTCAAATCTCAAGTACACGCGGTTCCCTTACGACTCAGTACACTTGACATTGCGTAGCAACGTATACGGGGAATACCTTCTTATACGACCTAATTGAAACCTCTCTACAATAACGGCAATATGCTAATATTCACACGAGGTGGCACGGCGGGGTGGCGAGGTCGAGCAGGATGACTTTGAGGTGGTCCTCGTGGCGGCATGCCCCGCAGCCCCTCAATCTTTTCGGAAGTGCATGTTTTCCGATACGCTATGTGCAAGAAGAGCTCCGACCTTCTGAAAGGCGGGCGGTCTCGTCTCTTGCAGTGGTTCTGATGCTGGGGATGATAATGCTTAAGTCATGTCTCTCGCTGCATCAGGCGAGTGGTCAGTGGATGATGCTGCCTCCCCCCAGCGAGAGAGAGGAACGTGCACGCGCCACTGACAGGGAGATGCTCCACGTTCTTACAAGGGCGGTCAAAGAGTTTCACCTTGAGTGGTCTCCCCAAGAGGAACCTGAACAGTCTCGCCTCGATGAATGGTTCCTGCAGTCCGGACGCCATCAAATGGCAGCATCCCGCAAATCTGCCCCATTCTTCCCCTAAGTTCATAATGAACTAAGTCCTGGCGCGCGCCCTTCTCGGCGCACTCGCGCAGTGACGCCATCCTCTTTAATGTGGACAAAACACTGTTCCCCATCTGCCCACTACTGACTGTTGGGAAAGGAATATTGATGTTTACAATATTGTTCAAAATGTTGTTTCTGTGTCTTGCACTCAAATGAATGCAATAAAAAATGCAATAAGTGCAAAAAAGAATACAGCACTCTTTACAAATGCATGAGATGCTCACACATTCTCAAAAAAGAGTCCTTTTCCTCTTCAAAGAACACACATTATGTGCAACCGCTTCCCTATAGCGAGCGTTGCATCATATCATACAGTGAGCAAACCAAATTGCCCTCTGTCCCATTGTGTGGCGAGCCCTAACGGCTATTTCAGAATGGGTGCAAAAAATGATTGAACATGGCTATAATTATCCAATTTCCAATAACATGGCTATAATGATCCAAAAACACAACAGAGATTGTGCCAAACTGTCAAGCACAAAAGGGGTTTTACAGCCATTATTTTCTTGTTCCAAAGAAAGAAGGCGGACTTCGGTCAATCCTGGATCTGAGACATTTAAATCGCACACTCATAAAGCGGCCATTCAAAGTTATTACTCAGAAACGGATCTTATCTCATGTTTGCCCACACGATTGCTTTGCGTCGATAGATCTGAAGGATGCGTACTTTCATATCCAAATTGTACGACATCACAGGATGTTTTTGAGATTCATGTTCGAGGGAACAGCGTATCAATTCAAAGTCCTGCCCTTCGGACTGTCTCTGGCTTCTCGCATATTCACGAAGTGCATCGATGCGGTTCTCGCCCTCTGAGACTGAGTGGCGTACGCATATTGAACCACCTCGACAATTGGCTGTTACTGGCACAATCAGAGGCTCTGTTGTGACAGCACAGAGACTTACTGCTTCAGTATCTAAACCTATTGGGTCTCAATGTGAAGTGGGCGAAGAGCACACTCTTCCCCAGCCAACAAATCTCCTTTCTGGGAATCCACCTCGACTCCACGAGCAGGTACGCGCACCTCATGAGCCATTCTACAGTGTCTGTCTCAGTTCAAACCTGGGAGAACACTTCCACTGAAGCTGTTTCAGAAAGCATTGGGATTTATGGCTGCGGCATCCTCCGTCATTCCATTTGGTCTCTTACACACGAGACCTCTGCAGTGCTGGCTGAAGCGCCGTGTGCCACAACATGCTTGGTGCCAAGGGCGCATGCATATCACTATATCCCGCCGCATATACAGCTCTTGCATTTTACCAGCGAGGTGTTGCGCTGGGGCAAGTTGTCAGGCAGAAAGTGGTGACCACGGATGCTTCCAACACAGGTTGGGGGGCGGTGTGCGATGGACGCCTGACTTTCGGCACCTGGACAGGGGCGAAGAAAGCATGGCACATCAACCACCTAGAGCTATCGGTTGTATTTCTAGCCTTAAAGTCTTTTCAGTCAGAAATAGCGAGCTGTCATGTCCTGGTTTGCTCAGACAACATGACAGTTGTGGCATATATAAACTGCCAAGGCGGAATTCATTCATCAACACTGTTGAGACTGACGTGTCGCCTCCTCCTATGGAGCGAGCATCATCTCCTCTCCCTGAGAGTGAGTCCCAGGCCGCCTGAATTACGGCGCAGACCTACTGAGCGGGATGTGGTAGTGTGTCTGTCAGTGGGGAGAGAGGAAGTGGTAAGAGCCATCACCTGGTAATTATCGATGCTAAACACCTGTGTCTCATTTCAGTGACGTGGAGACGGGCTTTAAAAAGGACAGCGGAACGCCAGAAAGACAGAGAGAGTCTGAGCTACACACCCTGAAGCCCTACGCTGAAAAGCTGTTTGTTGATTTAAGTTTGTTCTGACTGTTATCACTGAAGCTGTGTGTGCAAAGTAAAAAGACTTGCTGGAAAGCATATTTTGAGTTTAAATTCTGAGAATAAAATAAGATTTACGTGGACTGCAACCCCGGCTCCCACTTCCTCCTTGCTGGAACCTTCTACACTGGTGCTGAAACCCGGGAACTGGGAAGAAACCTGGCTGCCATGGACACCTCACCACAGGGCGAAGTCATCCGTGCCTTGGATAGCATCCAGGAAACTCACCATCAAGCTCTCCTCGCCCAAGAACGCCGCTTCCAGGAGCTCCTTCAGGCTCAGGCCGAGAATCGGTAACAGCAATGAAGCCACACCTCGTCCTCACGAAAATGGGGCCCCAGGACGATCCGGAGGCATTCGTGAGCCTATTTGAGCAGTCGGCCACCGCCTCCGGCTGGCTGCGAACACAATAGACCCTCCACCTGCTGCCGCTGCTTTCCATGGAGGCCCAGCTCACGGTGCAGCAACTACCCGGGCGAGAGGGAGGGCGAGAGGCCTGGACTACACGAAACTGATGTATAATCAGAACTGATGAAACTGAATATGGCTGTCCTGCAGCGGGTTGGCCACACCCCAGAACAACACTGGCAACGGTTCCGCTCCCTCACCCTGAGCGAAGCCGGCCGCCCGTTCACGTTTGCCCAGCAGCTCCATGATGCCTGCCGAAAGTGGGTGCTAGCAGAGGAAGGCTGCAACGTTGAGGACGTCATCGAGCTGATGGTGCTGGAGCAGTTGACCATTCGCCTGCCCCAAAGAACTGTGGAATGGGTCCAGTGCCATCGCCCCATGTCGGTGGATGGCTCCGTCCAGCTGGCCAAAGCCCACATGGCTGCATACCCGGAAGCCGGCGAGCAGCAGTCTAGATCTCTCTCTCTCACTCTCTCCCTCTTGCTGCTGCTACCACTCTTGTCCCTCCCTCTCGCCCTATACCCACATGTTTCCACCCAAACCGGCGTCCCGCTTCCGCAGGCTGTGCTATATGCTAACCGGATGCATCAGAGAGGGGGTGGGGGCCATGCTCTCACACCACCCCCTCCACCTCACAGGAGACCTGTGCTGTACATTAGTTGGAAGCTCTCTTTGAGGGAGACTAAATACAGCATGATTGAGAAAGAGTGCCGGCCATCAAATGGGTTGTCCTAACCCTCCGCTATTACCTGCTGGGGCGGGCATTCATCCCCTGCTCGGATCACACCCTGCTTCAGTGACTCCACCGCATGAAGGATACCAATGCACGGATCACTTGTTGGTACCCAGCACTTCAGCCGTTCATGTTTGAGGTGGTCCACAGATGGTTGTGGCTGATTTCCTCTCCAGAAATGGGGGGGGGGGGGGGTTAGCAGGCCAGATGGGGCCTGGGCCTGAGTCGGGCGGTGGGGGTATGTGGAGCGGGACGTGATCGTGTGTCTGTCAGTGGGGATAAAGGAAGCGGTAAGAGCCATCACCTGGTGATTATTGACGCTAAACACCTGTCTCATTTCAGTGACGGCGGAGACAGGCTTTAAAAAGGCCAGCATATCTGCGTATCACGCACATGAAGCCGGCACCTCTATAGGAAAGCATGATTTAATCAAAGTTCCTTAAAGGAGCAAGATGATTAAATCCACCTAGGCCAGCTACAGTCCCGACTTGGAACTTAACTTTAGTCCTAAAAGCTCTCGCAGCACCCCCCCCCCCTTTAGACTCTGTTGATTTGTGCATGCTCTCCGTTAAGACAACACTACTGCTGGCTCTGGCCTCAGTAAAAAGGGTAGGTGACCTGCATGCACTATCAGTCAACAATTCATGTCTGGAGTTTGGCCCCGGTCTTTCAAGAGCCACTGTCAAACCCAGGAAAGGCGATGTGCCTCAGATCCTAACCTTCAGGCCTTCTTCCCTCCTCCATTTAATTCGGATGAGGAACAATCATTGCATTTGTTATGCCCTGTGCGGGCACTACATGCATACGTTGAGCGTACTTGCCAGTTCAGACCGTCTGATCAGCTCTTTATATGCTATGGAGGACACACAAAAGGAATGTCCGTCTCCAAGCAAAGGCTATCTCACTGGATTGTCGATGCAATTGCCCTGGCTTATGAGTCGCAGGTTAAGACTTGCCAATTGGTGTGAAAGCACACTCAGCTAGAGGCATGGCCTCCTCATGGGCATGGACGAATGGTGTGTCCTTACAAGATATGTTTTGCAGCAGGATGGTCCTCTCAAAACACATTTGCAAGGTTTTACAACCTAGACGTAAAGTCTCTTTCTTCCGTCCCACAAGATTGCTGCGTCATGTTCCTCTCTGGGAAGTTATGACGTGTAGTGTGGCGTGATGGGATTCTGTTCCCCATATGCGTTGCTACGCAATGTCGAGTGTACTGAGTCGTAAGGGAACATCTCGGTTATGTACATAACCTTGGTTCCCTGAGACAAAGGGAACGAGACATTGCGTAGCGAACACTAGCCGCACTACAAGATTCAGAGTTCTTGTGGTATGAGCAGTGAACTCCTTGTTCTCAGTCAGAAATTCTGAGGAAATGGTGTTTGTACACCTGTTTTTATAGCGGACAGTTTCGCGCCAAATCATGTGGGGCTCAAACACCACAGCCAATATTAGAATATTGGCATTATTGTAGAGAGGTTTCAATTAGGTCGTATAAGAAGGTATTCCCCATATGCGTTGCTACGCAATGTCTCGTTCCCTTCATCTCAGGGAACCGAGGTTACGTACGTAACCGAGACGTTCTCTTGCCTTGTCGGGTTTTTTAAATAAACTTTTTGGTTGTTACTAGTGTATTAGTGTGCATGAACACTCAGTGTAAGGAGTTCAGACCAAATATTGGCCTTTATCACACTTACGCATTTGCAGAGCGGAAGCTTTGCTTAGTAGTGTAAAACAACTTCTGCTGCAGTCTGTTTCAATAGATGAAATTACTCCTGTCATCACACCGTAGGAAACCATGCTTCCGGGATCTTTCGAGCAGCAGATTTCAATGGGTGAAATAGGCAGCGCTGCAGTTTTAATAATCTTTTATGATTTATAGAATGTAATGATGTCTTTTAATGTAAAAAAAAATGTTATTATAAAGGAATATCTATAGTTTACAGTTAAGAAATTATGTGGGTTCTTATCTGAATTATCGGCAAAACAAGCTTAAACTTTGTTTAATGAGCCTGTATGATTCTGTCGGACATGTAACAGGTTGATTAATACACATCCTCACATGTTTAACACACTTTTAAGGTCTAAGAATTTGTGTACTTAGAAATGAAAACTGCCATCAGACATACAATATGTGTCTTAACTGCTTAAAATATTAACCCACATACAATAAATAATATTTTACTTCAATATGATCATATTCCATATCAGAATTTAATAACAGACGTTTCGATTGAACAATATTATTTACTGCATTCAGAATGAATGCAAAGACATCATTTGTATGACTGTATGACATTATTTTTATTCACTTATCATTTCACAAACATTAGTCCATGTGCTGCGGTGGTGGAGAGGGATCTGTTCCTCCTGTTATATCGTATATGGTGATCTTGATCATATTTGACCTCATATCTGACACAGTGACAGCACTTTGGAAATTATAAACATCCGTTTGCGATCAGAGTTTGCCTGATTTCTTCTTAAAAAAGTTAATATCAACCAACAGCTGCTTTAGGTCAGTTGTGTCTAATAGAGCAGACACGATAACAATGACGATAACCCGTGAATTATCATCATTTATGTAAAATTCGGAGTTTTTCCTGATACAACGATCTGGTGGAAATTTAAAGAAGCCCTCATCTCCAATAATCTGTGGGAAACGGGGTGTTCCAACCCCTCAGACAGCACTTTTTGGGCAGTTGCAGCGCAATTTGAACGAAGCTCCTATAGACAGCGGTTCTTTTATGGGCAACACAAGAACACGGAAGGGGCGGGGCGTTTGTTTGTAAACAGTAACTTCATCTATGGCAGTGCCCTCAGCGCGGAATTGTTATGGCCTATTTTATGAACAGTTCATCTCAAATACTTAATCTAAACAGACCTACCTCACCTTACAATCATAAATCAGGGATAATGAATTATAGAAAAACGATGTCATGTTGTTTTATTATTTTAAACAAGATGTATGTGAGCAGGGACCACTTAGAGTATAAGTACGTTTTTTATTTTTTATTAGATGAACGCAAGAATATATACAAACAAGAGTACCTTTACCTATTAAAGAACATTAGAACAAGACGGGTATACAATAAGTCATAAAAAACGTATATTCCGAGTAAAGATTCTACATGAGTATTTGCGATGATGATGACCACATTGCTTTCGTGTTCTTACTTTATATAATCTCCATGTATGATATAAGATCTATTTAAAAATGTTCACATACAGAAACGTTTCCATCCCAGAGTCCGATTACAGAAATTAACTGGTTAGACTGTTGTAGAGTCCACTCGCGAGTCGCAACCGAATGCAATGTAAATAAATTGAGATGAAACTGTCCCAGTATCTACAACTGTATTATATTCACAAACGGGAGATGAGCATGCTGCAATAGTGAAAACAACGACATTAAAAGTCTTAAACGCTGTCTCATCGGACTTGAGTTGAGCAATTTCATCCTGTGGGAGTAAGCTAAACATCGCGCGCAGCTCCTCATGAACTGGGAAAACTTGGCGCTGATAATCCCCTCGCTCAGATACTATTACACATTAAAGCGCTAGATAACACATGGTGAAGTGCTGAGTTACTCCAAAGAAACGATTAAATGGTTGATGTTTACTGCCAAGTGCATTCAAGTTGGCTTAATTTATTTAGAAAAACTGCTATCGTCCACGGACAGATCGATGGTTTGGTTGCACCATTCGGAGCAGGATGTGCGGACTGTGTTTTAACAAAGTCTCTTTCAAGGCAAGTCAGTCCACTTAGCCATCTCTTTTAGAACGCACCGGTGCACCGAGTGAGCCAGGGGAAGAGATGGGTACTTGTTACCATTATGGACCAGCATGGCTTTGAATGTTACTTTAGTATAAATACATGTTCATTTGGATTCATATGTTGTTGTTTTTTCTGACTTTATGTGAACGAAAAGACACAAATTCGCCCGTTTTCTCATTGGAAATAGGTAAATTTCAAAATAGCACTGTCCTGGTCACAAAAGCAAAGTTTGTGGGGAATAATAGCCATTTTCTATACTTTTGAGGCATAAGCAATTAGGAAATACCACTTACTACCCAGGAACAAAAATTGTGTTACATAGTGTTATCGCATGAATAAGTAGGTATACATGTGTTCCTAATAAAGTGCTCCATGAGTATACATACCATCAATCTAAACAGGGTACTTTTGGTTTTGTTCAGAATATGTAAACACAGGGCCACTTTGAAATGTTCCCCAGCTAATATATTCAAACACCTTCACATACTTCTAATTTGGTATTGCCTTGAAAGATGTTTATTAGCAGAGAGAAGCCTGTGTTACTTAAGTTAACAATACTAAAATGGATGTGGTTGATTCACAAAGACTTACAAGGCAACCCCTTCTCTCCTACACATATTGTACAAACGCACTCATACAATCTGACATAAAGAAGGATTAACCAAATCAAAAGTGTTTCGAAGTCTCTGAATATTTATTATGTTAATGAACAGCAGATGATAAAAGGGGTGTCAAATGAATTACAAACACACACATTTTGGCCATTTTGACAAGAGGTTAACCAAAACACACAATTGGAGCCAATCAAAATGTCCCTCACAGTTTAAGACATGACTAGGGTTGAATAGTAACACTGCATGAAGGCATGAGGTGGAATGTAACGGCTGAATGGAAGGTATTCCAGCAATAATTCTCCTGAAACATGATAAAAGGCACTTAAGGAAAAAAATAAGGGACAAACCATTTAAAAAAGCTAATATGGAAATGCTGAATCACATAAATGGTGGGCTGACGGACAAAATAAAATAAAACAGACATGTTTCCAATCTTCAACCGCTCATGACCATCCTTACGAGTTCTGTAGAGAAACAAAGAGAAAGATTAGCAAAGTTGCCTAGACCCATAAACAGTCAATGACTGTAGTATGTGCAGTTTTCCCTGGAAACACCCACAACAGATTTGCCGCAGCCTGAGTATGATTATCCAGGCCTATAAGTTTGAATACATTAGAGATAGCATACCTCCTTATAAAGGCAATGGGATAGGAGATAAATAACGTACTGTATATACAAAGAGAAAGCAAGGCCAGCCTTCAGCAATGTGACAGGACTAGAAACTAAAACCAAAGGGATTTGGAAGACAACATCATAGTGGGGACTTGTCATCACTCTAGTGTCTACATTGTAATTTAGAGCAAAGGAGATGGCATAAGGGTGACCAGCAAACTTTGTTCACACTAGAGTTAGCACCAGCACAGCATCACCATAGCAACAGTGGGAGTCAGGAGATGCCTATGGACATGCAGAGATGCTACATGCTAGACTATAGCCAGGGAAGGCAGCAGAGAGGAGCTGGAGGAAAGAAGAATAAATTAATATAAAACTGAGAGACAGTTTACAAGACTTTCTGTACCCATACCCTCTCTTCAGCCAGCCATAATGTGGTGAACAAATGCTGTCAGGAGGAAAAGTGAATGGGTTAAATGCACAACACTTTAAATGTAATCACTCGTGAACGTCATGACATTCAGACACCAAAAGGGATCTGAAGGTTGTACCTTCATAACTGATGCAGCCATTAGCATCCTCGTGTCCTGCCAAAAGAGTCTCCACCTCTTCCTCTGTCATCTTCTCACCTATAATCAAACACAAGCACACAGATATGTCAATGTTTTCCTAAAATAAATGTTTCAACACCTATTTTCTACACAACACCATTCTGGACAATTATTCTAGTGTTTTGTTTACAGTACCTTCATAGACAATATATGATGTAATGTAAAACAGCTGTCAGTCTCTCTGGGATCATTCAAATATATACACACATTTTGAAGTATGCTAAAGACACATATGGGTAATTAAAGGGATTGTTTGCCAAAAAATAAAAACTCTGTCATGTTGGTTCAAACATGTATAACTTTTTCTTTCCTGAAAAGGAGATGTTAGGTGGAATGTTAGTCTCTTTTTCCACACAGTAAAATGAATGGTGAGGTTTAATATTTTGCCCAACATCTCCTTTTGTGTTCCACAGAAGAAAGTCATACAGGTTTGGAACAACATAAGGGTGACTAAATGACAGAATTTTCATTTTTAGGTTAACCGTCCCTTTAAAAATATGCTTAAGTAAATTCTAATCATTTACTCACCCTCATGCCATCCCAGATGTGTATGACTTTCTTTCTTCTGCAGAACACAAATAACATTTTTAGAAGAATATCTCAGCTCTGTAGGTCATAACAATGCAAGTGAATGATGGCCAGAACTTTGAAGGTCCAAAAAGGTCATAAAACCAGCATAAAAGTGATACAAATGACTCCAGTGGATAAATCCATGTCTTCAGAAGTGATATGATAGGTGTGGGTGAGAAACAGATCAATATTTAAGTCCTTTTTTACTATAAATTCTCCTCCCCGCCCAGTAGGTGGCGATAAGCATGAAGAATATGAATCGGCAAAAACATAAGTAAAATGTGAACGTGAAAGTGGAGATGTATAGTAAAAAATGTTAATATTGATCTGTTTCACACCCACACCTATCATATCACTTCTAAAGAAATTGATTTAACCACTGGAGTAGTACGGATTACTTTTATGCTGCCTTTATGTACTTTTTGGACCTTCAAAGTTCTGGCCACTATTCACTTGCATTGTATGGACACAGAGCTGAGATATACTTCTAAAAATCTTTGTTTGTGTTTTGCAGAAGAAAGTCAGTCATACACATCTGAGATGGCATGAGGGTGAGTAAATCATGAGACAATTTAAATTTTTGGATGAACTATCCCTATAGTACGCAGAAGTATATACCATACAAGTTTCAGTGCAATTCATGTCAGACTTTCAAGTGCTTTAATTCAGTTCTATTCAGTTTTTTATATAGCATTTTTCAAAATGCATCTTTTTCCACAGCAGATTTACAAAGAATAGTGCCTTACAAAACCCAGTGAGCAAGCCAAAGGCAACAATCATTGCAAGAAAAACTCACTAAGATGTTTAGGTAAGATGAGAAAGAAACCTTGGGTGGAACCACGACTGATTGTACTGTATTCTACAGCTTTACTGTACTCCAACTCTATTATATCATTATAAAAGGAGCTATGATTCTTTACCCAGTGTAGTAAGGACGTGCCGTAGTTCAGCGCCCATCACGGTTCCATTTCCCTCTTTGTCAAACACCCGCAGTCCCTCAACAAAGTCCTCAAATGAACCCTGATCCTTGTTCTTAGCGATGGCCTGGAGCATGGGCAAGAACTGCTCAAAGTCCAGCATCTTCATGTTCATATCTGAGAAAAAGCACCACAACATCAAGACATTACAATCACTCTTATTGTATTCACACCAACATAATTCACATCTAACCCACTGCCAATCAGCCAGATTAGAAAGGATTCAAGCAGAATGATGCATTTATAATTGAATTGTAAATGTGGAGGATAAAAAACTCACAACTAGATTAAATCAGCAGGACTGTTTGTTGTGGTCCTGTGTGTACTGATTAAAGAGATAGTATTGTTTTGTCTGATGAAATGTAGAAAAGCATTGCTGCTTTATTGATGACAACATTGTACTAATAAGTAATACAATTTGTATGTTTTGTTTTGACATAACTTATATGAAATACTGTGTTGCATTTATACTGCTACAAGGTACTCATCACCTATGTTTAATTGGCGCACTGGTCAGTAAAATGGCATGACTCAGCATTACTTAATACCTAAAAGGTTCCACATTAAAATTTTTGGTGATCTTTTGGAAAGTGAAAGATGTCTAACAATGCATATTCGTGGGGGCCCGGGTAGCTCAGTGGTAAAAGACGCTGGCTACCACCCCTGGAGTTCGCTAGTTCGAATCCCAGGGCGTTGGGTGGGTAGAGTCACATGGGGTAACCTACTCATAGTCGCTATAATGTGGTGCATTCTCGGTGGGGCGCGTGGTGAGTTGAGCACGGATGCCGCGGTGGATGGCGTGAAGCCTCCACATGCGCTATGTCTCCATGGCAAACCCGCTCAACAAGCCACGTGATAAGATGCGCGGGTTGACGGTCTCAGACGCAGAGGCAACTGAGATTCGTCCTCTGCCACCCGGATTGAGGCGAATCACTATGCGACCACAAGGACTTAAAAGCGCACTGGGAATTGGGCATTCCAAATTGGGTGAAAAAGGGGAAAACTAAAAAACAAAAAAAACAAAAAAAAAAACAATGCATATTCGTAACTTCTGTAACACTTAACATTTTTTATTTTTTTTCCCCTTTTTCTCCCAATTTGGAATGCCCAATTCCCAATGTGCTTTTAAATCCTCGTGGTCGCGTAGTGATTCGCCTCAATCCGGGTGGCAGAGGACCAGTTGCCTCCGCGTCTGAGATCGTCAACCCGTGCGTCTTATCACGTGGCTTGTTGAGTGCGTTGCCACGGAGACATAGCGCATGTGGAGGCTTCACACCAACCACCGCGGCAACCACGTTCAACTCACCACGCGGCCCACCGAGAACGAACCACATTATAGCGATCACGAGGAGGTTACCCCATGTGACTCTACCCTCCCTAGCAACCGGGCCAATTTGGTTGCTTAGGAGACCTGGCTGGAGTCACTCAGAACGCCCTAGGATTTGAACTAGCGAACTCCAGGGGTGGTAGCCAGCGAATGTTCCCTTTATTAAGGGTTTATAAAGGGGTTCATTAATGAGTAATAAGTCATTCATTAATGCATTATAAATAATTTTTATGCATTTACAGAAACATGCATAAAAAGGGCAGCTTTCATCCAATACTTGCCAATTAGTGAGCATTTTTACTCGCATGTTATAAATGCTTAATAAATACACTTATTCATTATATTTTAATCAAAAACATAAAAATGCCCAAGTTCATGATTTATATCACAATGCCAGAAAAATAGTTTCTGATGTTGGCAACATCATAATAAATGCTTTGCCGCTGTCAACTTTACATTAAGGTACATTTTCTTAGGTCACTAATGTTTAAGAAGTGTTGTTAAGCATTTATAACACGAGGCAAAATTTGTCAGCTATTGCATGAAAGTCAGCCTTATTATGCATGTTGTTATAACTGTTTATAAATAATTTATAATGCATCAGTAAATGTATTATTAGTGATTAATAAACCCCTTTATAATCCCTGAACAAAGGGAACATTAATGTAAAGTGGTTCCCAAATGCAGAAGTAGGGCCTGACCTTCATTACTGGGGTTGCCAAGTACTTTGAGGACTTCAGCATTGACAGGATTTTGCCCCAGAGCACGCATCACATCCCCACACTGATTGTACATGATCTTCCCATCTCCTGTTCGATCAAACAGAAGGAAGGCCTCTTTAAACTCTGTTATCGAGAGAAAGAGAGCAAGAAAATGCATTAAGTAGCTGGCATAGAAAAAATACATACTGTATAGTGTGTGACCTATAGGCCATTAAGTGCCTCACTGTAACCTCAAGGGACAAGTTCAAATAAGTTTTGTTGTAATCAACATTATGCCACAAAATTAATTTGTATTAAACCTGGAATATTCCTCTAAATTATGTGCAGCAAGATACCAACATTTATGTTTATGGTGATCTGAAAAATGAGAATAACACTGGGTGCATTTTTCATGGTTTTGTGAGGGTTTGTCTCGAAAGCAGCAGATACGTTTTAATCTAAAATCGTGAGGCATCTAGTTTGAGTGTTTGAGATCACTATCGTAGTGCGAGTCTCCCCAGGCAAACTACTGACGCTTCACAACCCTGGTAGCAGGAATCTTGCGCTTCTCTGGTCGCGTCGAGTCAAAACTATGGCTGTGTCTCGTTTGGAAGGCTGCGTCCTCCAGAGGTCGCATTTGTCGGCCGCATAAGTCAACGAGGCTGTCTCGTTTCATAAAGCGAGTAGGACACTTCGAATGCAGCCTTCGAATGCGACCTTCTTTCACGGGAATTCGGAGGATGCATGAGGTGTATTCTTCGTGGGCACACACAACCCACAATTCTTTGCTTCAACGGAAATGTCAAAAAATATATAAATAAATAAATAAATGACGCCAATTTGTCCGTAAATATGATGTTCAAAAGCAAAGAATGTTAATTCCCAAGTTGAAGTACCTCAGTAGATGGTGCAGAGTATATAATATGTATAATTATATTAATATATAATTAAAATAAAGTATTAGACTAAAAGTACACCTGTAAAATCTATTTTCTTTTCTCTTTACATCATTATAACTCTCCTAAAATGTACCTCATGCATTCCCTTCTAAAGGGACTTTGTTCCCTTCTCACTCAAAGCGCTTACGCTTGTTAAAGAGTGACGTGCTGTCATAGCAACCATGTTAAGTTCCGTTTCCGTTTGTCCTACGAAGGCCGTCTCGTTTAAACGAGGTTTATTTAAAGGAGGATACTCGGTATACTGCAGCCTTCAAAGGACGCGTCCTATCTAGCATGCAGCCTTCCAAACGAGACACAGCCACAGCCTATATACATACTCCGATTAACCATATAGACAGAAGAGAGAGCGCGAGAGAGAACGCGCACTCCATCAACCAGAATGTTAAACAATAAACAGGGGAGGATATTGTACAATAATGAGCAAAGGAACACCGTGCTAGCCACCATCTAATATAGTTCGTACTGAACTTACTAGATATCTGGTGATGGATGTGCTGTGTCTCGAAAGACCTCTGAGTAGACAGCATGTTTGGGCATCATAGCCGTGCGTCGCGCGCCCACAAATGCTGTCTGTGTAGGCAGCTTCCTACAGTTTAAGACACGCTCTGTGACTGCTATACCGGAGCGATTTGTCGTTGCTACGACCTATCAAACGTAGCCTACAACTATCCTACAAATCTCACTAAAATTAATTTAATTCAAAGACATCTTCATATATTTTGCTTTATATACGGTACACATTCCAGTCCTTCCGGTCCTTCAAACGCAACGCATCTGTAAATTGCACTCCAGTCATGCTCATACTTAACAGAAACGTCCTGTCGAATTGAACGCTATTCCGTATTACATTAAACATAAGAAATTGCTGCATGTGCTATCACATTATGTATATCCAGTGCCAAACAATTGCTATTATACTGTACAGCTGTCAGTCGGTGCAAACTGAGGTGCAGGCCTTTACATTTATAAGACAACTGAAATAGAGTCTAATGCAAACAGGCATATACTGTACAATGTGGCAGGGTATGTGTAATTCGGTATAATTCATATTGTCGTAATATTCATATTGTCAACACTTATAACTCACCACAGATCTGGTCCTCTGTGAAGTCAGACTGCCCAAGCCAGGATGACGAGGGGCAACATAACACAGCATTAAAACACATAAGATAAATTAAATATTTCAATTAGAATACTGGACAATTGGGTTAAAAAAAAAAAAAAAAAAAAAAAGAATATTGAGATTCTCATTTAAATATTAAATGTGTGAGATCTTAATCTGCGTCTTGGCTTGACAGCAGATCTGACTTGAAGGATTAAAATGCTTATGGCAATAAATGAGTCAGTGGTGTTCACAAAACATATAACGGTTATATTGGCAAAGCTATCGGTGGTATGACTAATAGGCGAGAGATGGCATTGCGCTTACCATAGCTGCAGTGGTTGAGGATGGAGCAGAGGAAGCGTCAACGGGAGCGCTATGTGAATTACAGTATGAGCACGCACACGCGATACATTCACAATGACGTCATGTCCACTAGATTCAATCAGAATCGACCTATCAAGCGGGCGCTGGTTTCCCTCTACCGTCATTACCACTGTGTTAGTACTACATGCGCAGAAAAACCACGGCAAATACCGTAATTGTAATGTCGTCGCGTTACATCTTCACTCTTAGACAGCATCTAGTTGCTAATTTAAAAACATTAATTTATGACAGATGGTGGTATCCAATCAAACGTAGAAATAACTTTTAATAAGGCTAAATTGATGATGTGTGGGGAGTCATTTGTGGGGATTAATACAGATGTAAATGGTCTGGTGCTGGAATACCTGTTTGATCTGAAGAATTTATAGTGAACCTCAGTGATGGAGGTGTATCAGGGTTGATGTAGCTTTTGGGATGGAGCAATCCTGTATCCAGTCAGATTATAAGATTTCTGATCATTCATGCACTATTCGCTCATTGTTAGGCTGATATTTCACTTGGAAAAGAAGGATTTCTCCTTCAGTTAATGAGAGAAAAGCTGTTTATGTCATATAGGGTCACTTTACAGTCTCTTTACAGTTGACCACAAAAAAAAAAAAAAAAAAAAAAAAAAGAGAGAGAGAGAGAGAGAGAGAGAGAGACCCATTTTAGGAACATAGGAAATGTCAGCTTTCTTTATTTAATTGGATAGATGGCGCTCAAGTTCATAAAATGGGTATAGCTGATCAGAATTTTGCCCAAGTTGCCACCTGCCCCCTCTTTGATTCTTTGTCAATTGAAAATCAAAATTAGACCGCTCCGTAAAATCATCGGGTTAGCAACAAGGTCAGAAATTTAAGGGACTCAAGTCAAAAATTTCACCTAAAACGACAAAAAAAAAAAAAAAAAAAAAAAAAAAAAAAAGCACCTGAAATTCAAAATGTAGGTGCAAAAAATGTCCTTCATTCTAAAATTCTTATTAGCGTTTAATATTCTATTAAAATCCTAGTTATGCATCTTATGGCATTAAATATGTATTACATTTGATTTCATAAAGATAAACTATCAGTCTTAATAATTTGTATTAATTAATCGTATAAATTAAAGTATAAGGTATAAACAAATGAGAGTTTATATTTTAGGTAAAACAAAAATATACCCTCATACAGGCAAGGAAATGCCCCTTAAAAAAATCAACTGCAGGGGGAAAATATTTCACCTTTAATGAAAAAGTTAATTTCTGACACTGGTTAGTAACCATGTAAGGTTACAGTAAAAGGGTCAAAAGCATGTTTGGGCTGCATTTAGTTTAGTTTCTTAAAAACAAAAGAGAGAAAGAAAAAGAAAGACTTTCACATTCCTCTACCCAATGTAGAGACTTAAGGTTGCACACCCTTAGGAACACTGAGCCACACCTGTGTAATGTTGTTGAATTTCTCCAGTGCCTTTTTGCAGTTGATGAAGGTGTAGTCTGTAGATTTGCGTAATTTGAGGAGAAGTACTTTGTCTGCCACTAAACTCGGGCAGCTCGTGTAAAAAGACTGAACATGCTGCGTGAGACATACCTGAAAATTACATTGTTGTTACATGACACGTGATCCAAGGATGCTACTTGACATCACACAACCGTTCAAACACTCTTTACAGTCTACACAATCTGATATCTATTACTATTACTATTATATCAAGTACGCCATTATTTGCATACCGAGCTGTCAAATTGTAATAGACAGGTGTTGTGTTGAAGTCTGTTCCCCTATGTTTCCCTGTAGGGTACTTGCTTGTTTTGATTACTGGGGGGGGGGGAGAGATGCTTTCCAGTCTCCACACAAAAACAAAATTGCACTTTTGAAAGATCATCTTTTGGCAGTGTCATGGGTAATCATAAATATACGACAAGTAAAGAATATCATTACATCACTATAATTAAATTGACAGATGTCAACTGGAGAATTGAGCCAGAGTCTACTAGAATGGCTACGAACATGCTACCACTAGACCAACCAGCTTTTCTGTGATACACAAACAATCATTTTCTTAAACTTTTAAAACTAGTTTTATTTTTTTAATAAATGGTAGTAATTTAAGAGTATATGCCTATTATTGACACATTTCAGCCTATGATGCTTTAGTGTTGCAAATTAAAGATTTCCACTTACGATTAACTGCTCTGACAAGTGTAATCGCCAGTTCCCATATTCAAATCAATGTTCCACGTTAACATGGGAAACCAGATGTTACCCTGTGAAACCGTTAAAATCACTCTTACAATTTCGTCAAATTTATTGGAACAGACATTGATGACACAAAGCGGATTAATAATGATACCAACATTTTATATATATAATGGGCAAAATGTCGTTTTTTTTACTCATTGACAAATCTGCTGAAAAAGCAAGTCAAATTATTCAAATGCACACCGCACATCCCCAGTTAACATGATCCCCAGTTGATTCATAACATCGGCATACAAAAAGCGTCAACATTTCTTATGTATAACTTGGAAAATACTTTTAAAGTTAGACTGCAGTGTGCCCACTCCACAATGTCCACCTTGCCTAGCTCGGTTCTGACAGACTGAAATAAAGAATATAAAGACATTTCTAAATGTCCAGAAGAAATGTGGGTTTCCCTTACGACAGTCACTGGAACGTCATCGAAACATGGTTTCTACTGAGAGAGAGAAACGTCATCATGTATGAGAGTTCTGTGCCACTGTTGCAGTGTAAAAATGGCTTAAGAATAATAATAATAAAAAAAAAAAAAAGATGAATATTGTGAAATTACTATTACTATTCTTATTTCATTTCATTTTATAATTTTTTCTCATTGCATTGAAAAAATTAGTGCTACTGGGCAGTTAAAAGAAATCACAGGGGAGTTTACTTCAAATTCCTTTTGATGTTCAAAAGGGGTGTTTTATCCCATCAGTGATCAGAATCTATTTATTGTGAACTTTGTAGACTATTGAGGTCTACTTTTAGTTTAGTGTTAAGTTGGAATTGGAATCCTCTTAAATATTTCCCTTTAGGAGTGGTTTCAAACCAGGAACAACAAACAGCTAATTTCACACATTCAAATAATCTCATGATTCTGGATGCTAAACTGTCAAACTAACGACAGACCAGAACACAAACTAAGTTGACAAAGCAAAACAGTGTCACATCTCTGAGCATGTGACACCTCTGGGCACCAGCCTAAAGATGGAAGGTTTTGACAAAATGATCATGATTGCAGTGTGAATGGAGCCACCTGGACTGTTTGCCCCCACACCATGTCACAGAAACAAACAGGGGATCACTTTCTTACCAAGAACACTTGCCAAACAGAGGCAGAGCATTATTTCAAAAAAGTATAGAAATATTACATTGCATGCTACAGTATATTCTATATATACTAAATTCTAATGCTGCATCGCATCTGTTTTTACCAGGTGTCCACCATTCCTGGAACTTGAAACTTAACATTTCTGATTTTCTCACAGATTGTGAGAAACCGACCAAGACCAACATCTTTGTTGAGCAAAGAGGAACAGAGTCTGAATCATTTTATTTTATCTTAACAACTTCCTCTACTTCACTACCCTCCCTTTTGCTCATGGTGAGACTGAGTCACCTGGTCTTTTATTGTCAAATATTGGGAATTGTTATTGTGACTGAATACTTTGGTGTATGGGAGGAGTTTTTATGGACTCACTGATCTGAGCAGGTATAAAAAAGCAAACTCGGTCAAAATCTGCAGCTTGTGCATCTAAATCATCTAACGTTTATGATGAAGGTCATATTCATTCTCTCTCTCACCATCTCCCTGATCTCTCAGGGCTACAGTGGTAAGTTCATATCTGCAATTTCTTTCATGAGTCCACATTCATTCATTATTAAAGTGATAGTTCAAACAAAATTGAACATTCTGTCATCATTTACCTTTAAGTTGTTCCAAACGCATATGACTTTCTTTCAATAGAGGTGTTAGGTAGAATCTTAAGGACTGACAGCCTCATTCACCATTTCATTTGCAAAGAAAGTGAATGGTGACTGGGGATGTCCCTATATTCTGCCAAACATCACCTTGACTTCCATGGAATAAAGAAATGCAGAAATGTGTGGAATAACATGAAAGTGTTATTTTCATGTATAGTTGAACAATCACTTTAATTGAAAGGAATATGACAAATGTTTATGTTTATGTATCTATTTTTATATAGCATGACAGTTATTACAATGCATACTGTCTTTCCTTCTCTCCCTCACTGTATCTTTTTCTCAGATTCTCAGGACAGTAAGTGTCATTGTGGAGAAGTGTAATACTGAATTTTACTGACTTTTGCTTTCTTAATTTTTTTGCCTTATGTCCAGACCCAGATTCTGCTGACTTTTTTCACATTTTCTGTGCTGAATTTTAGGAAAAATCTGCAGAATGCTGCGGAAGGGATTTAAACATAGCAAAATGTTTTAAATGGACCTGAGAGTACTACACACTTATTGGTAGCTAAAAGCATTATGAAATTAGCCAAAGTATTTAATAAACAAACATGTAAGTTATGAGGAATGTGTAGAACTTTTATGATTGAAATTCTGCGGTAATCTACAGAGTTTTGTGTGGAATTCTTAGTGCACAGATTCCGTCTGGGCCTGAAGTATTGACTCACAAAATCTTCTTAAGCCTTAAAGGTATAGTTCACCCAAAAATAAAATTCTGTCATCATTCACTCACCCTCAAGTTGTTCTAGACCCATTTGACAATCTCTTTTCCACCATGAGGCACAAAAGGAGACGTTAGTCGGAATGACAGTCTCAGTAACCATTCAGTTGTATGAAAAAAAAAAACACTTTTCCTTGTATGGAGGAAAGATGCTATGAAAGAGAATAGTGACTGAGGCTGTCCTCCTTTAACATTCTGTCTAACATCTCCTTTTGTGTTCCATGGAAGAAAGAAAATCCAAGAGATTTGGAACAACATGAGGGTGAATAAACGATGGCAGAGTTTTCATTTTTGTGTGAACAATCCCTTTATGCTGTGCCTTATGTATAATTGTTTTATATCCTAGTCAGTTCAGACTCATCCAAACACTAATACTAGTACATTAGTAATTTGATGTAGATGTAATAAAGTGTATTGGTTTAGTAGAGCTATTCCCTCACATGAAGTGTAGCCCAAAGAGTAGTCAAGTGAACAATTTCAGTGATGCCTTAGCTGTTTTTAGCATATGTAATATGTCTAATCTCCCTCAAGGGTCATTTTCCTGTAAAGGAAGATGTGGAAAACTCTACAGTTCCTCGAACCGTTGCCACTGTGACTTACAATGCCAGCAGTATGAGGACTGCTGCAATGACTATGAAAAGCAGTGTGGTCGTCGAGGTGAGCTTTAAAATCCATAACATTAAACATAGCAAATACTTTATGTAGTGGGTCAACATTTCAGATAAAACAAGAAAAAAATTGGACTGAAACTGGATTTAAAAAATAAGGTGTAACTTGTCAAAAGATACTCCTTGTTCAATTTAGCAAAAGGCACAAAGGAATCACAAATCAAACAAATCACTTTGCAAAGTACTGCAAACTGTAAACAAACACTGACTGTCATAGCCGTGGGAAGTATGGGTGCTGGGGGTGCTACAGAAGCCCTGTCTGTGTTACAGCACCCCCGTTAAGTGCTGTCAAACCATCATATTCTGTGATAATCTCGTTAACAAAAGTAATAACAAAAATGTTAAGAGGTATTTTTGTTATTTCTGCAGCAGTGGCCAACACTAACCCTAAACTGGTATTGGTAAGGAGCTCTGCTGTGTCCACCTGTATAGTTTCACACACCTTTTTACACATCTCAGAGTTACTCAGAATACTCTGTGTTGTGGGTTATGTAGTACAGTTAAAGGGAATTTGTAATGAAGGACTCAATATTCAGGCAAAAAAAAAAAAAACGTACGTATTTGTTTTCATAAAACAAAGTTGCAAAAAAAAAAAGGTCTGAGGTAAGTTAAATCCTTACTTTTTGGTAATTAACATTTTTTATTGATTCATATATACATCACAAATAAAAACCCAACACATATACAATGAATCAACATTTCACATTTAAACCCCACTAATATCCCTCCCCATTCACCAACCCCACCCTGACCCCCAACGAACACCCCTGTGGTCCCACATAATAACACACACACATAACATAATATATATATATATAATATAATATGATAAATATAATAAGAGGGCGCTCCATCCAACTTCTATCCCCTCAAAATTATTTACCTGCCAATCATGAGACTGGTCAGAATCCAATTTTTAATATGATTATCCCCACAATTTATGACCGACCCATCACCCAAAATACAGAGTCTGGGACAAAGTCAAATTTGAGTGTTCAAAATGTCACACATAAAACTCTGAACTTTCAACCAAAATTCTTGAATCTTAGCACACCCCCCAAAAAACATGGATTATGTCTCCATCTTCTGATTGGCATCGCCAGCAGGTGGGTGTGTCTTTAAGACCAAGCCTATATAATCTAGAGGGGGTCCAATAGAATCTATGTAAAATCTTAAATTGCATAAGGCGCCCCTTTGCATCTCTAGATGCAGACTTGACATTTTTTAGAATCCTAGCACACACTTCCTCCTCCAACACCAAGTTTAAATCTTTCTCCCATAATCTCTTGATAGAAGTTAAAGCTCCATCCACCAGACTCTGAATTAACAAGGAGTAATACACTGATGCCTCATGACATTTTCCAAAAGCAGTAATCACCACTCCCAGAGTATCTGCTGCTTTAGGGGGTGTGAGCTACTCCCAAAAATATTACAGAGCAGGTGGCACAACTGTAAATACCTATAGAACTGAGATCTGGGAATCTCAAAGTGTTGAACCAAATTTTCAAAAGATCTAAACACTCCACTCTCATATAGGTCACTGAGTGTAGCAACTCCCCTCACAATCCACTCTGACCAGCAGAAAGGGGACCTTTCAAAACATAATTTAGGGTTCAGCCATATGCTCAAGGCAAAATTTAAATAAATGTCTGAATTAAACACTCTGGACACTTTTGTCTATACTGCGTGCAAATGTGAGATAATGGGGTGTGACTTAACTACTCCAGTTAGTTTAATAGAAATGCTTTGTAATAGCAAAATAGGGGCAAGAACTTCCTGTTCAATACAAAACCAGGGAGGGGCTCTCTCAGGTGGAAGCAGGGTCAGAGTGGGATTCATATTCAGCCCTGGATGTCATGTCCAAGTCAGCCCACACCCAAAAGGGGGGTTGGAGGTGAAGATGATAACAATAAAACAAGATCACAGCAAAAATATACAATATATGCAATTACTTGAAAATTATTTAAGCTCTCCATGTCATTATACCACATACGGCATTCACTAAGATTTTTACTTTGTCATAAGACTTCACTGTATGTGTTGTAAAAATAAGTGAATGTTAAAGGGATATTTGATCATTTCCTCAACCTCATGCCATCCCAGATATGTATGACTTTCTTCTGCAGAACATGAATGAATATGTTTAGAAGAATATCTCAGCTCTGTTGGTCCAATCAATGCAAGTAAATTCACTTTTATAAGTGCTCTTCTCTCGAAAGAGTTCTTCTTCTGTTTTTGGTGATTTACATGCGCATATCACCCCCTACTGGGCAGGGAGGAGAAAAACTTAAATATTGATCTGTTTCACACCCACACCTATCATATCGCTTCTGAAGACATAGATTAAACCACTGAAGTTGTATGGATTATTTTTATGCTGCATTTATGTGATTTTTGTACACCTGATCACCATTCACTTGCATTGAAAGGACCAACAGAACTGAGAAATTCTTCTAAAAAACTTAATTTGTGTTCAGCAGAAGAAAGAAAGAAAGTCATACACATCTGAGATGGCATGAGGGTGAGTAAATGATGAGAGAAATTTAATTTTTGGGTAAACTAAGTTATTTTAAAGACTATCTAGACACATTATAACACTGTAGAACTGTAAATGTGTATAACTCTTTCAAGATGTACAGGCTCACACTTTAAATGGTCAGTGCTTTGAATTTTAGATCATTAAAATAGCAACAGATCCAGTGAAACATTGAAGGTTGAGTGATTGTTTTTACATTTTTACATGCCATTCAAAACGTGCCATTTTACAACGATAAGAGTGAAATAAAAGACAAAAATAACACATTTGTACTTTTCTTTTACTTGGAATGTAAATGTTCAGGACAAAGGCAAAATGGTTACTGTCCCTTTAAGAGGGTTTTATCGCATGATACAACATTGAAGGCACTCTGTGCAGTTTGTTTCGTTGAGTTTAGTCTTTTGAGAGCTGTAAAGTCCCATTATTTTCGTACCGTGTCGTGCTGTTGCATCTGTATTCATTTACTTTAAGTATTCTGTTATTTTATGATAAAAAATAACTTTGCTATTATCATTCTGCACTGCTAGGGAAGAGGATTTCAGATTAATTGATTGAGATTGTGAGACTGCAGTTAGTATTAAACCTGTGATGATCTTGTAGGCTACCTGAAGCACGTTCATCCATTCAGCTGTTAGTAGCCTATCTGTTCTCGATGGATCTTCCGTGATCCTTCCCGCGCTGTCAAGTGAAGCGGCGCCACATCAGCAACATCAGTTTCGTCTCTCACAGGCTACTCTCTTATTTGTTTGGGTGTGAGATGATAAAATACAGACTGCGTCCGCTATTTTATGCGCCAACCTTTGTCAATTGGCCTATGTAACTAATTAAAATGTAATCTGGGACGTTTACTATTCCAAATATAGGACTTCTATGCTATCAAATTGCTTGAAATAAGAGAGGGGGACATCTACAGGGAGAGACTGTAACAAGCAGTTATATTTTGGAATACAATTCATTTAATAACATTATCCTTCCCAATCATAGATAAATGTAATGAAGCCCACCTGCCCACATCGCTCGAAAACTTTTTAATTAAGGGGTCAAAATTAACTAACTAAATCAGACAAATTTGCTGGGAATAAAATGCCCAAATACTTAATGCCCTGTTTGGGCCATTGGAAGACGCCCGGCTGGAAAGCCGTTACTGGGCAGTATGCTGTCAGAGCCAAAGCTTCGGATTTAGACCAGCTGACTTTGTATCCTGAGAACTTGGAAAAGGAATTAATAATTCTGTGGAGGCAAGGCATAGATCTAGGGTCGGAGACAAATAACAAAATATCATCTGCGTAAAGCAGAAGCTTATGCGCCACACCTCCCGCCACCACCCCTGGAAAATCATCTTCCCTTCTTATTGTGGCTGCTAATGGTTCCAGAGCAAGACAGAACAATAATGGGTTAAATTCTTACTTAATTATTCATACTTGTGGCTGTCAACAAAAAAAAAACTACACAACACCCAGCACTGTTTGCAAGGCATGCACGTATTACTAAAACAACACAAACAATGTCCTCAAATCCAGTTAGATTAACCGTTATGGATGAAAATTACAAACAGGTTAAGACTTGAAATTGATATTGCATGTAGAGTCATGACAAAGAAATCATTGCAAAAATCATTGAAATGTTACATTTGGAAATTATATGTAGCATGACAACTAAAATGAGAGGGCACACCTCATAGTTTTTTTTTTTAACTGCCTCACAGTGCTGTTGAGTTTGTTACTGCCCCATCACTGTCACTCAATGCCTTGATAAAACAAGCATCACTTTTATTATTATCAAGCCAACATACTGATATTCCACAAACTTTGTTAGGATTTTTTTTAAATACCTAAACAAAGACCAAAATTTCAGACTGTAACTCTTCCTAGAGCTTTCAAGGTTCCTCCAGCAAACTTGGCACAGCTGATTTCGACTATTTTTGACTCGGTTGTCATATCTTTTCTAACTGATCGGACATACAGTTTTCACACAACAGACTATCAAAATAGGATGATTGATTTACTATGATGGAATGTTCTAATGGACCAAGAGAATGCTTGTTAATTTAAACTCCAACTGTCAAAAAAGAAAATGTAAATAAACCCACTAAATGCCTTTGATCTGTTTAAAGTTGCTCCAAAGTCTTTCTAGCAAGTCAGTCAACTTTCGGCCATCTTTGAAATGCTCTCGGAAGCTATTTCCAGTCATGCCAGTGCAGCTCCTATCTACTTGAATGGAGAAAGACCAAAATCTAAAAAACGGTTGGTCAAGATTACGATCAAAGAACATATTTCAAATCCGCAATAAAATATGGCAATACTAGTATCATAAATTGTGATTCTTTACCTCATATTACGCTAAAAAAAAAATTTCCCGGCTTGTATAGCTAATGCGTATGCGCATTCTAGAGTTGATTGACAGGTGATGTCTGTATCTAAAAGGTGATTAGCTCTTTTAACTGTAAGGCGGGACTTCCTTTCATTAAGTGTTCCAATTTCTCCCATTCATTTTAATAGAAGTGGCCCATCTCTGCTAAATAATATCTGGTTGCTCTCTCTCTCTCTCTCTCTCTCTCTCTCTCTCTCTCTCTCTCTCTCTCTCTCTCTCTATAATATAGTATATATATTTCTTACAGTTTATTTGATAATGTATCTAGCTAGCTGTTTATTATTCTGTAATGTCAATATAACCATCAAACTTAAAACTTTTAAAACTAGTTTAAACTTTTAGACAAGGCTTTGTCAAGCCAACATAAAAGCTTGTCTTGACAAACTTTGCCTATCTATTTACACATACTGTACTTAGGATTTGAACAAAACCTCTAACCTAAGAATTAATCTTCAACTCGTTACTCGTGCTTCACGTTTGTGCTATGGGCATGAAAGATACTCCAAATCATGCAGCTAATTGAGGAGAGATGTGCTATAGCTTTTCAAAGCAATCAGACAATTTTCACCTGGTGTCAATAAAATGGGCATAAAAGTAAATAAATAAATAAAAATCCCTTAGACTTACAGTACATTGAAGGAGAGACCTGAGCCATATCTTACCAGTATATAGAGACTTATTGGGCTAGACAACACCCACACAACCACCCAAAACACCCTAGCAACCACATAGCAATGTACTAAAACTATTCAGAACATTCAGAACCACCAAGAGCACCCTAGCATCATGAAGGCGACTTTTGCATTGGCAAGCACCACCTACATTTTCTTCAGAAAATATACAAATCTTGTAATTGTAGTAATTACTTGGTTAATTTGCTTACAATTACTAAAACAAACTTTTCCAATTCTGGAAACTCTTCCCTCCTTACTTCAATTCTATAATTTTACTGTATTCCAATCTTTCTCTCCGTCAAACACTGTTTGTGTATTTGTTCCCTAATTGCACTAATTCATTTTTTTTTTATTTTTTTTTTGCAGTGTCTCAGATTCTCTTGCGTCCTCAGTATCAGCCATTGTCACTGACAATGAGATCAATTCCCTGTCTGAGACACTGTTCAGGTTGGACTCTAACAGTGCCACAGACTCACAGCTGGTTATTGACCCTCAGGCACAGATCTCTTCCTCTGAGACCAACTCTCAGGATGACCTCTCATCACGCCCGTAAGACACACATTCTGTACATGTACTCACACACACATACATACAGATAATCACATATGCACATACTGTATATGAACACATACAGTAGCCCCAAAAATAATTTGTAAATGTAAACCACATTTAAAAATGTTTTAGTTTTATTCCATTAGAAACAGAAGAGTAAACCAGGTGACACTTCAAACAAACAAAGCTAGACCTTGTCTCCGAACCTACTTTTCTCTCTCTCTCTCTCTTTTTTTTTTTTTTTTTTTTTTACCATTTTTGCAGTTACTTTTAACCAACTGGTGGTCATTTTAGTTGTTGTATGAAGTCAGTTCCTTTAAAGTTCACACAGGTGTCCTTGATTTTGAACCAAATTATGTATATATTTTTTTCCATTTAGTATCTAATAAACTTCTTTTTGTGAGATATTGTGGTATCTTTATTTGAAAGAAATGCCACTTTGTTTGATGTTTTTTGTCTAATTCAATGCCTTTCAGGCATTTTTAAGTGTGACTTAAGTGTCCAAATACTGTTTGGGGCCACTGTACACATTCATACACTTGGGATGTTATATGCATTATAATGCTCTCTCTCTCTCTCTCTCTCTCTCTCTCTCTCTCTCTCTCTCTCTCTCTCTCTCTCTCTCTAGATTGTTCAAGTATGTGAGCGAGGATCCTTTGTTCTCCAAGCCCACGAATAAAGCTCTCCTGAGTCTGCTTGACAACTATAGAGAGGTGACAGGAGATGTTGAGGATGTCCCCTCTCAGGAGGTGCAAGAACAGGACGCTTTTCTAAGAGAGAGACAATGCTGAACACTGAGATTGGCAGGGAGCTCTACAATTTCCTCTATTCTAAAGGTACTACCTAAAAAGCTTGAAGACATTATTTAAACACAAAATGAAAATGCTGCTTTTACAATAACTCAGAATTTTCTTTTAGAAAAGAAAAAATTATGTAATACCATGAACAGAAGAATTTTGAACAAAAGGAATATCTAGAATCTGACAAGTCTGAAAACAGCTTGTTGGGCAAAGTGGAGTTATGGAGTCATTAAGTCAAGTCAAACTTTATTTATAGAGCACATTTAAAAACAACAGGAGTTGAACCAATTCAGTACAATTTAGAGACAGAGTGTTAAACTTAGCAAATAAAAGAGAAAGAAAATAATAGTAATAATAATAATAAAAATATAGAAAATAAAGCAAAATACATTATTGAATAGATGAAAACAATCAGAAGAGGCATAATCAGTTGACTTTGAGATACAGTAAAACTTCAGACAGTATCAAAAGCTAAAGAATAAAAATAGGCCTTTAAGCTAGTTTTAAAAATAGCTAACGATGACGAAGCCCTGATATGAAAAGGTAGACTGTTTCAGAGCTTCAGGGCGGCGACAGAAAAGGCTTGATCACCCTTGAACTTGCACTGTGAACGAGGGGACAGATAGATAGTTGATTACATTACCTAAGTGACCTGGGGGCAGAATAAGGCTGAAGAATATCACAGATATAATCTGGTGCCAGTCTGTGCAGGGCCTTGTGGTTGATGAGAATCTTAAAGTTAACTCTAAATTTAATTGGCAGCCAATGCACAGAGGCTAGTACAGGCAAAATGTGATCCCTTTTCTTTGTTCCTGTTACCATCTGGCTGCTGCATTTCAGACAATCTGCAAATGAGATTGAGTGGATTGAGGCAGGCTGACATACAGGGAGTTACAGTAGTCTAAATGCGATGAGTACATGAATCACAATTTCAAGGTCCTTGCGAGAAAGCAAGTGTTTTAATTTTGCAGCAGATCTTAGTTGGAAGAAACTACTTTTAATGACATTACTGTAGTGTTGTGTTCACAGTGCTATGTACAGTACACTGCAAACCCGTTTAAATTGACTCTACTCAACTGATTGAGTAAACTCGTTCCCTCAAGTGAACTGAGTATTGGCGTCTCCAAAAGTTTACTTACCTTGGTGTTCATATAGAATGGTGTTCACAGAGAATGAACTTAACTATTTAAGGTAACTAGATGCATCTGATTCTAGGTCATTCATAAAACAAACATATTTCTCCACAGAAATGCATTTATGCCTGAACTTAAGATGCACACATTAAAGGAGAAATTAAGTAGATTTAAAAGGGTCCAAACTGACCAAAGGTGATACAGATCACCCTAGTGGTGTCATCACACGAAAACTATTTGTAACAAAACAACATAAATAATAATACAAAAGAGCTAAACCCTCTATGAATTCTTTAAATGTCCCCATAATTCCCTTTGATCAAAGAAACGCAAGGCATTGTGGGTATTCCCGATAGCCTCAATTTTGTACTCAATCGTTTGTGTTATTGACACTTAAAATCTGAAGTCTATGGATTTTTAAGAAAAATAAGTTCAGGGAACTTAGATATTTGAGTTACAAGCCCAAAACTTGACATTTCAGGTAAAGTTTAATTAAAAGACAACTTAATATGGTTCAACATTTTGAGATTCCAAGGTCTCAATTTTTAGGTATTTATATCTGCGCCACCTGCTTTGAGTTCGGGAGGAAGAGTTTTAGTTTCATATAATTTGATTCCACATTTTCTGTTTTGTCTGTTTGGCTTGTTGTATGGAATCAATAAAAATTATTAATAAAAAATAAATAAATAAAAAAAAATAAAAAAAAATTAGACAACTTGATTTTTCCAGTAATGACAACATCAGGGTTTACAGTAAAGCTATTTCAAAAAGTGTGCTGCTGTATATTCAAACAAAAATAGATTATGAAGAGTAACTTGGATTTCTTTGCAATGAGACCAAATTTTGTTGTTTTTGTTGCTGTCGAAAGAAAATTAATTAAAGGATCAACCCAGTTGCATGGTGTTAGCACTGTTTCATGTGTTATGGGACAGGTATGTACTCATCACAGGAGGAGTTTATCCAGGATCTGAAGATGATGTAGTTTGGCCTTTACTCTCGATCTGATGGCAAGCTGGACTCCAGCGAGTTTGAGCACACCTTTGTAGGTCAGTCTGTGTGTGATCAAAAGTAAGGTGAGTCTGTGAGAGAGCATTCTGTACAATTTTTCTGTGTGTGTGTGTGTGTGTGTTGTAATATCTCTGAGAACAAGGTATTGTTCTCAGGTGGTAAAGTGTCTGATTTCCAAAACTGGCTGCAGTTCCATCTGAATGAGAAAGAAGGACTCCTGAATTACTACAGCCATAGTTTCAATGGCCCTGTGAGTATTTCATCTGTTAAACTACGGTAACTGTTGCAACATACATGTGTAACCAAATTGTAGAGTAATTACATAGAGTACACATTCAAGAAACAAGAGTCAGTGATGATGATTTCATGCTATACAGTAAGATTTGATCTACTAAATACTACATTTTCACTTCTCCCTCAGTGGACCACATATCCTGATGTATTGGGAATGCAGTTCAAATGGGATGGTTATTTTAAGGAGGCTGGCTCTTCCTTTATTGGCGCTAGTCCTGAATTTGACCTGGCTGTCTACAGTCTCTGCTACATCACCCGCCCTGGCAAGATGTGAGTTGTACTTATTAGTCTTACTAACCCTCAGCTTTTCATTTTAAATTCCATCTCTCCATCCATCCATCCATCCATCCATCCTATTATTTTGTTTACATCAGTAGATGTATCAGTTAATGTGACCATGTATGAGTTCATACACCCATTCAATTGTGTATACGATCCATCTATCCATCAAAATTACACAAAAAACCATTCTTCCTAAAATTAAACTTTCTTAGCAACTATTTTTCAAATAATGAACAAAACATATTATAATTTTTTGGTTACATCATCATAATGTTTTACAATAATTTATAATAATTTGATAATATAAAGTATATTAATATAATAATATTATGAAAAAATATTAGCCATATTTCTTTTCCTGATGAACATTTTTTTATGGATTCACATAGATAACAAAGAAAAGTAAAACAAATATACCCCCCATTACCCCTCCCAATCCCCAACCCCACCCTGACCCTCAACAACATCCCTGTGGTCACACATGATTATAGACACACACAAACAACAACAACAACAAAACATATAATAATCACACACATTTAAAACTAAACTTCTCCCTCCACTGCCCCTCCCCAAGAACCCTCCAAAAATGCCAAATAGCTGCCCCATTTCCCACCAAATGAATCCCAATTCCCCAGCCATCTACATGATGCTTCCTCGAAAGCCGCCACCCTCCCCATCTCCATGCACCATTATTGAAATGAGGGTGCTCCAGCTGACTTCCATCCCCTTAAAACAATTTGTTTGCCACTCATAACACTGGTTAGGACCTAATTTTTTATGTGTTTATCCCCTATATTGATGACCACTCTATCACCTAAAATACAGAGTCTGGGGCTAAATTAAATTTGAGTGCCCAATATATCATACATAAAACTCTGAACCTTCAACCAAAATTCTTGGATCTTAACACACATCCAAATCATGGGTTGTGTCTCCATCTTCTGATTGGCATCGCCAGCAGGTGGGTGTGTCTTTAAGACAAAGCCTATACAATCTAGAGGGGGTCCGACAGAATCGATGTAAAATCTTGAATTGCATAAGGCGCACCCTTGCATCTCTAGATGCAGACTTGATGTTTTTTAGAATCTTAGCCCACACTCCCTCCTCCATTACCAAGAATTCTCTTGACAGAATTTAAAGCTCCGTCCCCCAGACTCTGAATTAGCAGGGAATAATACACTGATGCCTCATGACATTTTCCAAAAGCAGTAATCACCACTCCCAGAGTATCTGACACTTTGGGTGGGGGGGGGTGCTACTCCCGAAAATAGTACAGAGCAGGTGGCGCAGCTGTAAATACCTAAAGAATTGAGACCTGGGAATCCCAAAATGTTGAACAAAATTTTCAAAGGATCTCAACACTCCATTCTCATATAAGTCACCGAGTGTAGTAACCTCCCTCACAATCCACTCTGACCAGCAGACAGAGGACTTATTAATACATAATTTTGGGTTCAGCCATATGCTCGAAGCAACATTTAAATAAGTGTCCAATTTAAACAATCTGGACACTTTAGTCCATACTGAGTGCAAATGCGAGATAACTGGGTGTAACTTAACTTCTCCGATTAGTTTTACAGAAAGGCTTTGCAATGGCAAAATAGGTGAAAGAACTTCCTGTTCAATATAAAACCAGGGAGGGGCTCTCTCAGTTGGAAGCAACCAATGAGCCAAATGTCTGAGCCCGAATGCATAGTAATAAAACAAAATCTTTGGTAGACCTAGCCCACCTTTGTCAATCGGCCTAACACTTACTGAAATGTAATCTGGGACATTTACCATTCTAAATGAAGGACTTTGCTATGCTATCAAATTGCTTGAAATAATAGAAGGGGACATCTATAGGAAGAGACTGTAGCAGGTAGTTGAATTTTGGAATACAATTCATTTTGATAACATTAACCTTCCCAATCATAGATAAATGTAATAAAGCCCACCTGCCCACATCGCTCGAAAACCTTTTTATTAAAGGGTCAAAATTAACTCTAAATAAATCACACAAATTTGCTGGGAATAAAATACCCAAATACTTAATGCCCTGTTTGGGCCATTGGAAGGCACCCGGCTGAAAAGCCGTTACCGGGCAGTACGCTGTCAGAGCCAAAGCTTCGGATTTAGACCAATTAACTCTGTATCCCAAGAACTTAGAAAAGGAATTAATAGTTCTGTGGAGGCAAGGCACAGATCTAGTAGGGTCAGAGACAAACAATAAAATATCCTTTGCGTAAAGGAAAAGCTTATGCGCTGCACCTCCCGCCACACCCCTGGAAAATCATTGTCCTTTTATCATGGCTGCTAATGGTTCCAGGGCAAGACAGAACAATAATGAGGAAAGAGGGCAACCCTGCCGGATGCCCCTATCCAGAGTAAAACAATCTGAAATTAATCCATTCGTTTGTACCGCTGCTACCGGGTGTCTATAAAGTAACTTAATCCAACCAATAAATGTACTCCCAAACCCATACATTTCTAAAATCTTAAAAAGATAATCCCATTCTACCATATCAAATGCCTTTTTGGCATCAAGTGAGATGGCAGTGACCGGAGTCTGATCATTCGCCACTGACCACATGATATGGATGAAACGCCTAATGTTATCAGAAGAGCTACGGCCTGAATAAACCCCACCTGATCTATATGTACAAGAGATGTCATAACTTTACTTAATCAGTTAGCCAAAATTTGTGACAATATTTTAACATCTAGCTGGATCAGGAAAATTGTATGATAACTCTTACACTCGCTTGGATCTTTGTCCCTTTTAAGAATCAGACTAATCCAGGCTTGCGTCATGGTTGGAGGAAGCTTTCCATTCTTTAATGATTCTGTATAATCTTCTAGCAAAAGTGGAGCCAATTCTGTAGCATAAGATCTAAAAAATTCAGTGGCAAAGCCTGGAGCCTCACCTGTAGGCAAGGCCTTAATTACCTCGCCAAGCTCCTCCAAGATTATCTCAGAATCAAGATAATTTTTTTGCTCAGCTGTCAGTTTAGGAATTTCTAATGATTCCACAAGGTTTCTAATATCCTCATCAGTAGATGAAGATGTGAAACTATAGAGATCAAGATAGAATTCTTTAAAAGCACTATTAATATAAATAGCTGAGGTAAATATTTCACCACAGGAAGATTTCACTGAGGGAATGCTATAAAAAGACTCTCGCTGTTTTATATATCTAGCCAGAAGTTTTCCTGCCTTGTCCCCTGACTCAAAGTGTAACTGTCTTGCCCTGAATAGCTAAAACTCCATCTTTCGTGACAAAATAGTATTATACCTGTATTTCAATCAGGTCAATTCTCTGAGGCCATCAGATGACATTTGGCGCTTCAGCTGTGCCTCGACACTTTTAATATTCCCTTTCAAATCCACGAGTTCTTGTGCTTTGGAATTTTTGGTGAATGAGGCATACTGTATGATCCGGCCCCTAAGAACCACCTTAAGTGCCTCCCACAGAGGATACTGAGAACCAGTTGGTCTCCATATAAACATTGATTTCAGCCTTTAACATTTGTTGGAATTCAGGATTTTGCAAAAGGGATACATTAAAGCACCAACTATATGATTTCCTTTTCTCCATATGTGGCAACACTTCTTAACTCACCAGGGTGTGATCTGAGACTAAAATGTTTCCATTTGAGCAATCAACAACAGATGAAATGAATAGACTAAAAAAAAATCTATTCTAGAATAAATCTTATGGACTGATGAAAAAAATGTATAGTCCCTACCAGATGGGTTCAAAAGTCTCCAAATATCTGTAAGACCAAGATAGATTTTTACACATCCTGTGAAGCATCAATGTTGCTCTAGGGGGCTTACACTTTTGCTTCACTATGATCAAGGACTGAGTCCATCAAAAGATTAAAATCTCCTCCCAATATTATATCATGAGGGGTGCCAGTGGCTTGCAACATCCCTTCAAGATCTATAAACAAGCCCTGATCATCAACATTAGGTGCATAAATATTAGCCAAAATAAGACTCTGCCCCTGAATTTCTGCTAAAACAATAATGACACTTCCTAATCGATCTTTAATCTGTTTGAGACATTTGAATTGTAAATGCTTACTTATCAGTGTAAGGACTCCCCTGCTCTTAATTGAGCCGGCACTAAAGAAAACATGTCCACCCCTTATCTTCCCAAATTTTTCAGCTTCCTGTGGGGAAAGATGCGTTTCTTAAAGAAACACTATATCATATTTCTTAGCTTAAGAAGATAAATAACCTTCCTTCTTTTTATGGGGTGCCCCAACCCATTCACATTCCACGTAGAGACACAATCCACTCATATTAACATTTGACATTTTGACATAATAGAAAAAATAGATTAGATAAAAAAAATAGATATATAAAGACCACATTCCAACATTAGTGCAACAATCAAACTTCCCCCCGAACCAAACAAACAGAAAAAAGAAAAACATGCTTATTAACCCCGCGCACGACAGCGCCAACTGGCGTCCATCCCTCTAAACTCAAACAGTCCATGTACGCCTATGAGAGCCCCCGTGACAACTTTGCTGTCGGATTGCTCAAGTCCGGTGTTTCTATACAAATTTTTTGAGACAGAATTACACAACAAAAGATAATCTATAAAACAAACTCCAGCCAACAGGCAGAATAAACACAAAGAACGTGTAGATTCATCCACATAACTGTCCCGAAGGTGTGTTCCTCCACAAAACAAACTCCAGCCCCTAGCAGAAACCAGCACAAAAAAAAAAAAAAAAGCTGCTCAGTTTCCTCAGACAGTTAAATGAATGTTCAGTGAGCCGGCCCATTTGGCTGCTATATGAGTGCAACAAATAACCTACTCACTCCAATTACTTGTAAGAAATACTTCACAAAACAAACTCCAGCAAAACCAGCACAAAAAGAAACGAAAATGGTGCTCAGTTTCCTCGGACAGTCAAGTGGATGTTCAGTGAGTTGGTCCATTCAGTGCAAAAGCGACCTTCTGTTGATGTAAGAGTTTCTTGCATTCCTTGAATCGATAACATTTCTCTCTTGTCGAATTCACAAAGTCTGGGAATAAGAAAATGCTGTGGTTCTTCCAAGAAAGCCTTCCTTTACTCCTCGCCTTGTGTAACACGAGATCTTTATCGGATGATCTCAGAAATTTGGGCAGAATTGATCGGGGCCTGTCTCCCTCAATGGATCGTCGAGCCGGAACCCTGTGAGCTCGCTCGATTTCCAGCTTATGGCCTGTTATGTCGAGCAGACTAGGAAAGAGCCCGTCCAGGAATTTCACCATATCCTGACCTTCTTTGGCATCAGGAATTCCAACAATACGGACATTATTTCGCAGGCTCCGGTTCTCCAAGTCCTACAACTTCTCCCAGAAAATATTAGCCATATTAGCCCTTAACCATTATTTAGTCATTTACCTTAAATGAAGTAGCGGGCCATGCATTTAAAGTCTAGGCCTTCAGTGTGATTCATGCCATTAAGAAAACACAGTTTCACAATGAATAAGACACCCTATGTCTTTGGGCATCATACATTGTGTCGCAGCTAACTAGTAATACCAACTGACACTTTAAAAACACGTCCACACACGAAAGCCAGAACTTGAAACAACACTTAATGCTCAAGCAAGCCTAATTTTAACTGCAGCATGACTGTTTTGTGAAATGAATGTCTCCCGAATAGACATTCAAAAATCATAATTTTTCATATGAATCTACCAAGGAGGTCTATAATACCTGGAAAAATTGATCTAATAATATTTGCGATTTAAATGTTGCTTGCAATAAATTTCATTTCGTCAGGGTACACAGTTATGCTGTGTTCCATTCAAGTTTGATGTGGGATATTCCTACTTGATATCTCTGACCATAAATGCATTCCATTCCCCAATATTCGGAACTGTAATGCTCCCGTTAGCTTAGTAGGGGTTTGAGATGTCTCCTATCATCCCAACTGATAAACAATGCTGCAGCGCTATCATTTGTGCTTCAGGTGTACGATTATCAAAAGAGATTACAATGTTTTATACACCTGTTTCTGCAAGCGTTTGTTAAACAAGCTTTAATATCACGTAATGTAGAAACAAACTTATTTATCGATATTACTTAATAAAGTGAATGTTTATCACTTACTTTGTATATCTCCCTGAGTGTCCCTGCATCTCGGCGAAATTGGAGTTGATAATTTCTGCACGAGCCTACAAGTTGTAATTCTGACTTAAAGATGCATTCCATCGCACTTTTCCTTGTAGGAAGTTGTAAAATTCGACTTTCCGAGTTGAATGGAATGCAGCACTACTTTTCAAAACTTGATACGACACTGAATGCTCCAGCAGCCTAATTTACTTTTAGAAAACTCCTGATGTTGCTATAACAATGCAAAAAGCACTTACGAATTTGCTTGAAGTGAAAATCAGTCCTATTTTCATGATTAATAAGTTAAGCAATCACACGGTCATGCAGAACATCTTAGGTTTGTAAATCCATAAGGATCTCTTTCTCAATGGCGATAGCGGCAGTAATGACTCATCTTGCACTATTCGCTTTTAAAATACGTCACTTAAAGCGTGATTGCATCACTCAAGGCCAGATAGAAGACCTCGACCGGGACATATCCTAAAGATCACACCCACCAAAAAAAATCAACAAATAAATCAATCTGATTGGCTGCTGAATCTGACAATCTGACTTTAGATGCACATTCATTTGCACTGTTGAGGGATTCTGTGGGAATTCTGAAGGCCTGAGGGGGTGGAGCTCAAACTCACACACTGCTTCGGCTAACGAGCTTGGCTTTGGGCATGTGATTTGTGAAACAGTTGTCACGCTTCGCTTGTAAGCATCAAGTAATAAATTCTGACTGGATAAACTTTTCGTTTTTCTCTATTTGTTTGTAGATTAATTAAGAGTGGAAAGTGATTAAAAATACATAGGCAAAAAGGTGATTGAGAATGAAAGGATGAAAAATATTTATTTATTTGGCATGTTAGGCCAGCAGGGAAGGCTTTGCTGGCTCTGAGAATTCGCCACTGCTTAAATGCTTGTCTGCATTCTCAGGTGTTATCTGAGTTTGGGAGGAAAGACCCAGGGCATTCAGACTTACACCTGGGATAAGAGCAGCTATGGGGACGGAAAGAAGTACATTGGCTCACCCTGATGCCATGTTATCAGACCATCACTATACGATCTATGGCTAACACACCAATCTTTAATATTCCTCAATTTGTCTTTTTGTTATTTTATAAGTCGCCGTTGGAACAAATAAATACAGGAGACCTCCCTGTCTTTGCTTTTATATGAATCTGTCTTATACACACTCAAACACTCTCACCAACTTGTATTGTCATAACTTCACATATGTTTAACTGTGTTGTTAAGCAATGACTCATAAGTTACGCAAGGAACTCAGGATGACTTGCAAGGTAAATGTTCCACATTTTTAAACAGTAGATTGAGAAACAGATTGATTATCCAATTGATAAACTATGAAAAATTATTCCACAAGTAAAGAATGCCAGTTCCATATCAGAACTGTTATCTTTACCTAAGCTACAGTAAGTAAACAAAATATATTGTCCCTTTGCTATCCCATCTACTAATTACAACAAAAAAAAAGACCCAATAAAAGAACAGTACAAATAAAACCAAATTCTTATAAGCTGTTTTATTTACATAAAAATACAGTATTTCTCTAGATTTAAAGTGATATTTCAGTCTATGGCACAACATCTTGGTCTATAACAATGAACTATGGAGGAAATAAAGATTTGAGGTTATGGTTCAGGGTCAGAGACGCATCAGAAGCCTAGGTTAGAGGCAGAACTGTCTGGGGTGTTCTGACTACGGGCCGCACACCTGTACCTGTAGCAGTATGACTACAGAGAGAAAACATTCAATAGAATAATAATTAAAAAAAATTTAAAAAAAAGCTTTAAAAACATGTTTTTTGCAGATAAAGGTTTGGTTAATATGTGAACACCCACTCCACTCGTCTGTGTGTACCTTGTGACACATATAAGAGCGTCCTTTCTTGACTCTGTCTGTTCCTGATTCTGGTCCTTTCTGTGGAAAAATTAGGACATATACTGTAGGATAAGGGCCTCATTTGAAAGAAAAATATAAAGACTGTTCTAGTATGCATGCTTGTGCATTCACCCAAATTAGCCTTAAAAGGTTGTTCTTGTTTTCTGTAGTGTGATGAACATTCCACCAGTCTGCCGTCCACTCCCACGCATTCCCTACCATGTCCTAGAGACCAAAGCCACTGGCGGGAAATTACATCACCTGTCCAAGACACCAAATACCTGACATAGATGTGATGAACATCTGTGGTCTATGTTCTTTAAAAGGATAATTGACCCAAAAATGATAATTCTCTCATCACTTACTCAGCCTCATGCTATCTCAGATGTGAATGACTTTCTTTTTCTGCAGAATGCAGACAAATATTTTTAGAAGAGCAACTCAGCTCTGCAGGTCCATACAATGCAAGTGAATGGTGGCCAGAACATGAAGGTCCAAAAAGCATATAAAGGCAGCATAAAAGTAATCCATATGACTTCAGTGGTTCAATTCCTATCTTCTGAAGCGATATGATAAGTGTGGATAAGAAACAGATCTATATTTAAGTCAGTTTTTATTATAAATATCCACTTTCACATTCTTCTTTTTCTGTTTTTGGCGATTTGCATTCTTTGTGCATATCGCCACCTACAGGGCAGGGAAGAGAATTTATGGTAAACAAGGACTTCAATATTTATCTGTTTCTCACCTACACCTATCATATCGCTTCAGAATACATGGATTAAACCACTGGAATCATATGGATTACTTTTATGCAGTCCTTTTTGGAGCATCAAAATTCTGACCACCATTCACTTGTACTGGATGGACCTACAGAGCTGAGATATTCTTCTAAAAATCTTCATTTGTGTTCTGCAGAAGAAAGAAAGTCATACACATCTAGGATGGCATGAGGATAAGTAAATGATAGAGAATTTTCATTTTTGGGTGAACTATCCCTTTAAGTTCTCCTCTTTAAACACATATACACAAACACACAGAAATCATTAACATATGACAATATACTTCCTAGTTTATCTTTCTCTCTCAACTAACTCTTTCTTTCTGTTATCGGTGATGTGTTAGCATAGCCATCCTCTGCTGTGTTGTGATTAGGGAAATCTCCTTGCCACAGATTAGCATAGTGCTGCCCCCTGGGCAGTAGTTTATTTCCTCATGGATACAGCCTAATGGACAAAAATATTGCACAACACTGACACACACATACCTATCCTGCGGGCCACCGCTACAGGCGAACTCCCACTCTGCCTCAGAGGGGAGTCTGTGCTTGGCCCAATGACAGTACGCCTGAGCGTCAGAGCAGGACACATAAAGCACATTCATCCTAGACACAGAGTGGGAATGAAGTAAATAATGTAACCTAAATGTGACCTAAAAGTGTGTTTTGTGACTTACAAGCAGAACCAAGTATCATCTGATTATATTATTTGTTTTGTATTGCAATGATAAGCTGCATTACATGAAGGTGCAGATTTAGTTTTACCTCACTGGTGACCACTAAGGTGCAGTAAGCCATCTACTGACCGTTATAATATAAAAAGAAACCTGCTATAGTGCACCATATAAATTGTTGCACAAGAAGACCATAATTATCACACTGAATGAAAAACACAACTCTGGACCATTCTTGACTCTATTTGGAGATTGCAGTCTCTAGCTCTTTGTCCTAAAACAGGAGTTTATACATGCACAGTCACACAGGCTCATTATTTAACTATATTTGCAGTTAATTTTTTACTTGTGTTTTATGATCTTAACCACTGATCTTCCTGTTCCACTCCTCCCCTCTTTTCAAGACGTGTTCTCAAGCCCCTCTTGAATTAATTTTACCGGTCATACATTTTTACACAGATATATTTGGGCAGTTAACAAATAACATAGACATTAATATTTTTTCAACCAAGATTTAAGGGTAATTTATATGACTGAATAAGGGAAAGTGTACATTTTAGATGATGTAACTGGTCATAATTTCTTTTCCACTTTAATCAGCTTTTAGATTTTTTTTGCAGTTCATTTAAATAAAAATATAAAATGTGTTTTTTGAATTAACAGGAAAACCTGAATGCATAACAAAAGCTGTACAAGAATTACAAAAATATGTTTAAAGTTTGCCATGACTGCTTGACATGTCAACTACCCATTTTTTCAGAACCGTTTTATTTTTTTTACATTATATATCATACAGTATATAGCCAACATTATAGTAAAAACCTAATTAATACAGAGATATACAATTCAAGAAAAACAGAGTATGTATAATCAAATGTTTGTGTAGATTTCTCTCGCTGCATTCACCTCCTCACTCAGAAGTCCCTCAAAAACAAAAGAGTCTCTGAAACGCTCTGCCTGCAGACACAGACAGCTGTTTTAGTCTGTGTTTGTGGCAATTATTTGAATTATGGTCCTGTAAGTGTGTGCGTGTGTTACCTCTGTAATGTAGCCTGTCTGGTTGGTGAAGTGTTGGAACTGCTGGTTTGTAACTTCATGATTTTCAGTGTAAAAAGGGTCCAGCCACACACTCCTCTGAGGTCCCTCTCCATCCTGCAGTATTCCAGGGTCATCTGAACCCATCATAAACCAAACTCCCTGCAGCAGCACCAGCTGATACAAACATATTTACTTGGCTATCTAAATTGAGCTTGACTGACTTTTGACAATGGTTTTAAATAAATGTATTTATATAAATTGTAATTACTAGACTAACCAAAAAACCACCCTTAAGAGATTTAGCTCACTATTGGGGACAGATTTGTCCCTAGTCTACGGCTAAGCATGTATGCAACTGCAAATATGTGACAATAAACTTACTTTGCTGTGTATATCATGTTTTGGCATGTGTGGATTTTATTAAGCTGTTCTGGAATACATGTTTGCACCATTGTGGTGTTTCAGTTTGTTTCCCTCACTTATGTCAACAGCAGCACCACTGCTTTTCAGTTCCTGACAACCACAATCTGTGGCCAGTGACTCCAAGGACACCGTATTCACATCAGGGTCACACTACACTGGAAAAAATAATGCTCAAGCAGAGAAACAAAACAGCAAAACTGTTAAATATTGCTGCCATAGCTATTAACTGTTTCCTTTGTGAACCACACTTCCGGAAATGATCATGTGATCGGTCAGCTGACATGTCTCTGATTCACTGCAGCTGCATTTTCTCTGGCTGTGTTTCGTTTGGAAGGCTTCGTCCTCCAGAGCTTGCCTTCTGCCACAATTTTTCCCCTCATAGGAGTATTATATGGAACAATCAGTATGTGCTGTGTGGAAAAAAATCTAGCTTTATTAAGAACTGGTTTGACAAAGGTGTAATTTTTGTTTTGGATTTGTAAAAAAATGATGGCAGCTTTTATTCCTATACTGAATTTACTGCCATTTTTGGAGTGGATACCTCACCTAGAGTTTATAACTGGGTTATTAACTGTATTTCACCTAAACTGTTGCATGTGGTCAGGTCATACTGTAGTTACAGAGTATCAGTCTGTGAAATACCCCAATTATCCATTGGAGGATTGGAGCTTTCCAATGTCAAATGTAACAATTTTTGGATTAGAAGAATCCTTATTAGGAAAATCAGCTGTCATCCCAAAGCTTTTTTCAAGTGGAAATTAAATTATCCTTCTCTTTCTAATATTAACATTTGGATTGGCATTAATAAGTTTCTGTTACCTAACAAGCTGAAAGAACTTCACTATAAAATTATTCATATTTACTATCCCTGTAACTATCCCTGTGTCTTCTTTCTAAGTTTAAGTTGGACATCTCTTCACAATATACATTCTGCAACTTTAATCTTGAAACTATACCACACTTGTGGTATGTGATTAAGCAATGGAGTTCTGGAAAGAAGTAGCCTGGCTTATTTTCTCTGCTTACAACAAACTTTTTATTTTTGAAATATTGAATGTACTCTTTTTGATTTGGGACTCCGGGTCAAAGGAGATGGATGACAGGTTAAAACAGCTAACTCTCTGTGGCCAGTTTCATCTCCATAAATGTAAAGTCACTGATTCTAAGCCCAATTTTAGGCTTTTCTGTGTCAATCTAAAGTTATTCTATGACTCTCTTTGTTCATCATTTAACAAGAAAGCCACTAAAACTGCTCTGTTGATTAAAACAATTATGGTTTCATTATAAGAGTTACCTCCTGATTTCCTGAAGGTGACAATTTTCTATTTTTGTTCTAATTTTTTATTTTTAGTAGACTATCTCTGTTTACTGTATCTTGTTTGAAAATGTACTTTATTGCCTTGCTCTACCTCAAGTTTCCTGTATTCTTAAGTGTTTTATTTATTTATTTATTTATTTATTTTTATATATGTATCCCCTGTAATCTTTGCTCAATTAAAAAAAAAAAAAAAAAAAAAAAAAAGGCTGCGTCCTCCTATTTTTTTTGGGGGGGGGGGGGGGGAATGCAAAAAAGGTTAACTATTGTATAAATGTAAGTGCATATACATAAAAGGCATTGACAATAGATCAAAAATAAGAAAAAGAAAGACAAATGCGACCTCCGGAGGACACAGCCTTCCAAACGAGACACAGCCTCTGAAGGGGCTGAGTTAAGAAGGTAACCGTCCGGATGTTAAATTCTCGCGAGAGTCTCATTTGCTGTTTTTAAGGTTAGGGTTAGAGTTAGATTTAGGGATAGTGTTAAGGTTTAGGTGTAGGGGTAGAGTTTCTGTTGGACGTCAACTAAACAAATAAAAACTGTGTATGAATGTCGCATGCAACTCTTACGAGACTTTTACCAGGCGGACGGTTACCTTGTACCCTTATGCGCCAGAGAAACTAGTGCGCAGTCATCTTGACCATTTTGTCTCGGAACTACGGTTGTAGCGGTTCTATATAGATATCTATGGTGTTGATGTCAAAATGTAATTAGCAAAGTGGATTTACAGGTTATAGAGTTGTCAAAAGCTATCATGAGTATTTTAAAGTGTTCAGGGGATATCATAACAAATAGAAGCAGAACATGGAGATTTTAAAACAAGAATACTTAATTCATAAATATACAAGATCCTACCTGTATACTGTGGACGTACTGATGTGCCTCTGTGCTCATTAAACTCCAAGAGACAACACAACGTCATAAAAATTATCTCCATATGACACCCATCCCGTTAGCAGATTTTTTTTTACCGTTAAACTAGGATGGGGGAGCAGTGCAACTATATTCACACACACACACAATATCATTGTGGGGACTCTCCATAGACTTCCATGCATTTTTTGGATTTTATACAGATCTAACGATAATTTCTATCCCCTAACCCTACCCCTAAACCTAACCCTCACAGAAACCTTTTTGCATTTTTACATTTTCAATAAAACATTGTTTAGTATGATTTTTAAGCGATTTGAATTATGGGGATACTAGAAATGTCCTCATAAATCACATTTATAGCATAATTCCCTCGTAATTACCAGTTTGTAACCTAAAAAAATGTCCTCCTAAACCACTTAAACCTGCCCCCCCCCCCCCCCCCCCCCAAAACACACGTTAAAGTGTATGTTTTATTTTATATTCCGTTTACAACAATTGTAATCACATTTAAGCCTCTAAAAAAATGTAGGGTGACAAATTAATTTTAAAAAGTACACCTGTAATTTTCTTTCATGTTGTTCTTTCATGTTGTTGCATGTGAAATAATACGATCTGTCACCGTTGGAAATTCATATCAACTACACATTTCAACACAAATTATTAACAAGTTGAAACCTAAAAATTAAGCAGAACAATTAAACGCTTGTATTATGAAAAAGTGCAGCTTATTATAGCTGTCGGAATTTAGAGTGACATTTTGACTTCTCACTACTTTTGTAACAGCATGACTGAGAGTCATCATTTCAGTTATCTCAGTTAGATGACTGAAAAGCGGAGCGCTGAATAGGGGAGGGGCTGAATAAGGTCAATAGACAAGACCCTCTTGAGTGTGCAAAATGAAGAAGACGTATGAAGTTTCCCAAACAGGCTTTATTCAGAGCAGTGCCATATTTAATTTTGACAAGAATGAAAACGAGGTTGTGAAGATATAATGTCTCTTCAGTGGTATACACTGCATAAAGCTGGATACATGTCCTATATAACATCTAATTTTCAAACCGGTGTTCTCTGTAGTTTTTGTCAACTGGAAAGTTGTTGGAAATATGGTTTTTTTTTTCCATTTTTTTTTTTCATTGTTTCGTGTGATGTCAAAACCAGTTTCAACAACGGTAGTTCTAAAACCCATTGAAGAGACCATCCCTCACAGCCATTTTTATTCCTGACAAAATACTATAGTATACCTTATAATGTCCATGAAGGATTTGTCTTGTTTGTCAATAATAGATATATATATATATATATATATATATATATATATATATATATATATATATATATATATATATATATATATATATATATATTATGTTTGATAAATCCAACTATTGTTAAATAATGAGTTTTGCGAAAATAAATTGTTGTATAGACTCAAACGAATGCAATATAATTAAATTCAGTTTCTTTACAGACTCTATTAATATTATTTTAGAAGTACAATAAAAGGGGAATTCTGGGGCTTGTAGTTCTCAAGTAGAGCAATTAACCGTAACGTGGCAAAGTTAAAACTCAATTTCCCAGCAGCCCAATATGACTGGCAGTCGACAGAGTCACTCGGCAAGCCGAAAAGAGACGAACATCGGGGTGATGGACCGCTGCTGGACTCTGTGAGGAGTCGGGATATAAACTTTCCCAAACTGAGGACGCAGCGTTTAGGAAAATACAGCGGACACTTTTCCTTCAACTTCACCCGAACGAGGTACAAACCAACATACATCGACATCTAGATGTTTTGCGAAGCAGTTGTATTTTATTAAATATTTATCTTATCTGCAGAGAGAGCATCGCGCGCCCTACGGAACCCGCCCCTAGGTTAGAAAAACTGCCATGAGAAACTTATAGAATGGAAAGATGAATAAAAGAAAAAATACAAACTTAGCGAGGAAGACTGAAGTGTGTTAGATGCCCCGTCTTGATATATTGTAACTATTTAGCACAGAACAATGTTATGATAATGTGAAGAAGTATTCATGGATCTGGTGCCGTTAGTTTAAGCGCGTTTAGGGCACGCACTGCTCTTCGTTTCATAAATGCGTTTGCTAGATACATGTGAGGATGCTTTATCAGGTTATGTCTTATTCACAATTCAGGAACAGTCTAATTTCTGTATGTCTTGGGATTGTATTTCTCTTTCACAGTGTTGATTTGGGTGGAAAACAGAATTGTTTGTTTCTGTTTTCAAAACGGACGATCTGATCATTAAACAGAGTTTTGTTTGTAAAACATAACGAGCAATTTTGTACGCTTTTGTGTACGCTCTCTCTCTCTCTCTCTCTCTCTCTTTTTTCTCTCTCTCTTTCTCTCTCTCTCTCTCTCTCTCTTTTTTCTCTCTCTCTCTTTCTCTCTCTCTCTCTCTCTCTTTGTCTCTCTCTCTCTCTCTCTCTCTCTCTCTGTCTCTCTCGCTCTCTCTCTTTCTTTCTCTCTCTCTCTTTCTCTCTCTCTCTTTGTCTCTCTCTCTCTCTTTCTCTCTCTCTTTCTCTTTCTCTCTCTCTCTTTGTCTCTCTCGCTCTCTCTCTCTTTCTCTCTCTCTCTCTCTCTCTCTCTCTCTCTCTTTCTCTCTCTCTCTCAATTCAATTCAATTCAAATGAGCTTTATTGGCATGACAAATTGTACATTGTATTGCCAAAGCATTTATATGAGCATGAAAATAAAATGAACAAAGTAGAACAAATTCTGTATTGAACAAGTGTGGAAAAACAGAAAAAATAAAATAAAGGATATATAGTTTCTGTGGTGTGTGTGTTTGCATATGTGTGTATGTGTGTGTGTACAAGAGTTTGTGAATTCACGTGTCTTTGTGTGTGTGGATGTGTGTTTGTGTGTGTGTGTCTTTGTGTGTGTGCCTGTCTGTGTGTGAATAAATGAGTGCATCACTGTTTGGTTGACTCTTCCCTCTTTTTGTGGCAGGAATTGATGTACTTTGCTACTAGTGAAATGCAGTCTCTTTGTTCACCAAGTAAATATTGAGCTTGTGCATCATTCTTCAACTTTATGAAGTTGGGACGAATAATTTCAAATTCTAATTTCATTGTAATTAGGGCAGGTGGTTAAGAAGTGCAGCTCTGTTTCTATTTCTCCTTGGCTACAGTACAGGCATAACCTGCTGTCTCTGGGCATCCAACTCTGTCTGTATCTGCCCTTCTCTATAGCCAGGCTGTGGTCGCTCAGTCTGTACCTCGTCATGTTTTTCCTCAGTTTGTGGTCTCTGAGTGTGCTCAGGTATTCTGCTGTCGTGTAATCTCTGTTTAGGGCCAAATAACATTGTAGTTTGCTTTGTTTTTGTGTTGTTTCATTCCAGTAAGTTAGGTAGTTTTCTTTTGTGCATTAATCATTTGGTTGGGCCGGATTCTGTGGATGAGGGTGTCAGTGTCCTGAGGCTGATTATTGTTTAGTTGATTAGATTCTGTTTGTGGAGCCTCAGTACCAGCTGAATGAGGGGACTCTTCTCAGCGTTCACTTCATGGATTTTAAGGGCTTTAAAATGATAAGAGTTGGGGTCACTCAATTTTAGAGGTTCCCAAAATGTAATGGCTCTTTTCTCAATGTGGATTAATAGAGGGTTTTGGCCTAATTCTGCCCTACATGCATTATTAGGTGTGTTTCTCTGTACCCTAAGAATGCTTTTACAAAACTCTGTATGCAGGGCTTCAATCGGATTTTTGTCCCATTTGTCAAATTCGTGATTTAGGAGAGGACCCCAAACTTTCCTGCCATATAGTGCAATAGGTTGTATGACTGACTGGAATATTTTGAGCCAGATTCTAATTGGTATTTCAAATTGGATAAATTCTTTAATGGCATAGAAAGCCCTTCTTGCTTTCTCTTTCAGTCATTCACGGCCAAGTTTAGGTTTCCGTTTGCACTGAATTTCAAACCAAGGTATGTGTAGTTTGTGGCATGATCAATTTTGATCATACCAAGGGTGAAACTGTATTTTTTTCCCTGACATCTGGGTCTTTTCTGGAATGTTAGAACTTTAGTTTTAGTTGGGTTAATCGTCAGGGCCCAGGTCTGATAGAACTGATACAGGATGTCCAGGTTCTGCTGTAGACCCTCTTCTGTTGGAGACAGCAGGACCAGATCATCTGCATACAGGAGGAACTTTATAGTGGAGTCATGTAGTGTGAGGCCAGGAGCTGCTGATTGTTCTAGTAGTTTCGCCAATTCATTAATGTATATATTGAAGAGGGTCAGTGATAATGGGCAGCCCTGTCTCACACCCCGCCCTTGAGTGAAGAACTCAGTTTGTTTATTGCCAATTTTGATTGCACATTTATTGTTTGAATACATCGTTACATACATCATGTTGTATGTTTTGCCCCCTATACCAATTTCTGAAAGTTTAGACAGTAGACCTTGTCTCTCTCTCTCTCTCTCTCTCTCTCTCTCTCTCTCTCAAAATTAAGTTTTAATTTTCATTAGCATGATTGTGTTTACATACAGTATTGCCAAAGCATTAATACACAAAACAGATAATGACAAGACAAATAATAATAATAAAACAGTAACAAATAAAAATAAAAATATAATTAAAATAAGGTGCCAGGTAATTAATAAAATAAAATAAAAACTATAATAACAATATACACTATACAATATAAAATAAAATAAGCATTTAACAAGACATTATGAACATAAGAAAAAAAAAATACTGTGACTGAAATACATTAAGGCAGTAATTGGTTTCTGAAGGTGTGCAGCTCAAAAATGAATTTTGCTGCAACTAATGCATGATTGTCCTCCCCCAGTAACACCTGCGTTTGATCTGTTTCTGCTGAACTGGAAAACTCTCTCTCTCTCTCTCTCTCTCTCTCTCTCTTCTCTCTCTCTCTGCATGCATATTTTCAGTTTGATTGGCTAATCATTTGTTTATCAAATCTAGTAGAGTAACAGGAAGAATCTGGGGTGGATGGTGATACTGTACAAGGTCTTAAAAACGTTATGTGTATGTGTGGGGGGGGGGTGGGGGGGGTCACGTGACGCCATGCAAGGAGCAGAAGGAGCAGTGAGCGACGAGCTCTGTGCACTTTGCTAAATTTTTAATTATTTTCATGTTATAATCTGGTGAATTTTGATACACCCAGTTACACATTTGCTCTTTGATGCAAAACATGGCAAAGAAGTCAAAATCCTCAGGCTCTGGAGACATTAAAAGACACTTACGTGTTCAGGATGAAAGCCCCGATAGGCCTACAGTCCAGGGACTCGATTTGGATGGCGTGGCGGGAGAGGTGATCCAGTAATACGTCAATCGATTACAGTGATGGAAATAAAATTCTCTGAACTAGTTAAAAGAGTGTCAGATATTGAGAGACGAATCGATTTTTTAGAATCTTCGGAGAGGGAATTAGCCGCTAATCCGGCCTGCGACAAAAGTTGATTTGGAACATCTCCTTGAAAAGCTTGAAGATCTTGAGAATACAAGCCACAGGAATAACGTTCGAATTGTTGGAATTCCTGAGCATGAGGAGGGCAGAGATATGGTGAAATTCCTAGATGAGTTTTTCCCGAGTCTGCTCGACATAACAGGCCACAAGCTGGAAATCGAGCGAGCTCACAGAATCCCAGCTCACAGATTTGCTGAGGGGGACAGGCCCCGATCGATTCTGGCCAGATTTCTGAGATCATCCGATAAAGATCTTGTGTTGCGCCAAGCGAGGAGCAAAGGGAAGCTTTCTTGGAAGAACCATAATATTTTCTTTTTCCCGGACTTTGCGAGTTCGACAAGAGAGAAACGTGATCGGTTCAAGAAATGTAAGAAACTCTTACATCGGCGAAAGATCACTTTTGCTCTGATGTTTCCAGCCAAACTGAGAATAGAAACGAAGGTCGGTTGCAAAGTATTTACATGTCCCAATCAGGCAATGTCTTTTATTGAATCAATGGCTGAGTAAACCATTGGGTGTTTCTCATGTGAGTGGGTCGACTCGCTCTACTTACTCTTGAGGAAGCTGGGTGTCATTTTGGTTTCTTTTTTCTTTTTGCGTTGGCTCTGCCGAGCGGCTGGAGCTTGTTTTGTGAATAACACTTTTCCTTAAAGAAACTTTTGCATTGACGAAAGATTACTTTTGCATTGAAGTTCCCGGCCAGTTTGAGAGTGGACACTACGGATGACCGCAAAATATCTACATGCTCACACAAAAGATGTCTTTTATAAAGTTGACGGATTGTGTAAGTCATGGTATATACTTTTATGTGGCCTCCGAGTTAATTGACTCGACCGTCCGGGGAACCGGGATGCTGGTTTTGTTCCTTTTTGCATTGGTTCCGCCTAGCGACTGGAGCTTGTTCTATTGAATAACACTCCTTTGGAACAGCTGTGGATTAATCTGTTCGTTCTTCGTGTTTATTCCTCCTGCTGGCTGTAGTTTGTTTTGTTGAGTTTTTTTTACGGGACATTGGAATGATTACGTTATCTGTTTAACTCATAACAGCTGGCTCACTGATCATTCGTTTATCTCTCCGAGGAATCTGAACGGTTTTATATCAGCTGGAATTTGTTTTGTGGAGGATCACACCTTTGAGGCAGTTCTGTGAATTAATCTGCACATTCTTTGTGTTCATTCTTCCTATTGGCGGGGTTTATTTGACAAAGTATTTTCTGTTATGTAATTTTGCCTCACAAATTTGTGAGGCAAAATTGAGCAATCCGATGGCAAAGTTGTTGTGGGGGCTCATGGGGGTTCATGGACCTTTTGAGTTTGGAGGGATTGTCGCCGGTTGACGCTTTCGTGCGCGGGGTTAATGCGTATGATTTTCTTTTTTCTGTTTGTTTTGTTCAGGGGAAAGTTCGGGGTTTGATTTTTTCACTAATGGGGAATGTGGTCTGTATAATTTTGTTTTTGACACACAATTTATTTTTTCTACTATATCAAAATGTCAAATGTTAATATGAGTGTACTATCTCTCTCCACATGGAATGTAAATGGGTTGGGACACCCCATAAAAAGAAGGAAGGTTATTACTTTTCTTAAACGTAAGAAATATGATAAAGTGTTTATTCAAGAAACACATCTCTCCCCGCAGGAAGCTGAAAAATTTGGGAAGATATGGGGTGGACATGTTTTTTTTAGTGCTGGCTCAAGTAAGAGCAAGGGAGTCATTATATTGGTAAATAAACATTTACAATTCAAATGTCTCAAACAGATTAAAGATAAATTAGGGAGAGTCATTATTGTTTTAGCAGAAATTCAAGGGCAAAGGTTGATTTTGGCTAATATTTATGCACCTAACGCTGATGATCAGCGCTTTTTTATAGATCTTGAAGGGATGTTGCAAACCGCTGGCACCCCTCATGATATAATATTGGGAGGAGACTTTAGTCTTTTGATGGACTCAGTCCTTGATCATAGTGAAGCAAAAGTGTGTAAACCCCCTAGAGCAACATTGACGCTTCACAAGATGTGTAAAAATCTTGGTCTTATGGATATTTGGAGACTTTTGAACCCATCTGGTAGGGACTATACATTTTTTTCATCAGTCCATAAGATTTATTCTAGAATAGATTTTTTTGTTGATATCCAAATCCCTCATTTCATCTGTTGTTGATTGCTCAATTGGAAATATCTTAGTCTCAGATCACGCCCTTGTGAGTTTAGAGGTGATGCCACATATAGAGAAAAAGAAATCATATAGTTGGTGCCTTAATGTGTCCCTTTTGCAAAATCCTGATTTCCAACAAATGTTAAAGACTGAAATCAATGTTTATATGGAGACCAACTGGTCCTCGGTATCCTCTGTGGGCGTGGCTTGGGAGGCACTTAAGGCGGTTCTTAGGGGTCGGATCATACAGTATGCATCATTCATCAAAACATCCAAGGCACGAGAACTCGTGGAGTTGGAAGGAAATATTAAAAGTGCAGAGGCAGAGCTGAAGTGCCGTATGTCAGCTGATGGCCCAAGAGAATTGACCCAATTGAAATATAGATATAATACTATTTTGTCGCGGAAAGTGGAGTTTTGGTTATTCAGGGCAAGACAGTCATACTTTGAGTCGGGTGACAAAGCAGGGAAGCTTTTGGCTATAAAGCAGAGAGAGTCTCTTTCTATCATTCCCTCAGTGAAATCTGCTGGTGGTGAAATTTTTACCTCAGCCATTGATATTAATAATGCCTTTAAAGAATTCTATATTGATCTTTATAGTTCCACGTCTTCGTCTACTGATGAAGATATTAGAAACTTTGTGGAACCATTAGATCTTCCTAAACTGACAACTGAGCAAAAAAGCACTCTTGATTCTGAGATAACCTTGGAGGAGCTTGATGAGGTAATTAAGTCCCTACCTACAGGCAAGGCTCTGGGGCCAGATGGTTTTGCCGCAGAATTTTTTAGATCCTATGCTACGGAACTGGCTCCACTTTTGTTAGAAGTTAATACAGAAGCATTAAAGAATGGAAAGCTTCCTCCAACCATGACACAAGCCCGGATCAGTCTGATTCTGTAAAAATATTGTCAAAAAGTTTGGCTAACCGATTAAGTAAGGTTATGACATCTCTTATACATATAGATCAGGTGGGATTTATTCGAGGCCGTAGCTCTTCTGATAACATCAGGCGTCTCATCAGTATCATGTGGTCAGTAGCGAGTGATCAGTCTCCGGTCGCTGCCATCTCACTTGACGCCGAAAATGCATTTGATATGGTAGAATGGGATTATCTTTTTAAGATTTTGGAAATGTATGGGTTCGGGAGAACATTTATTGGTTGGATTAAGTTACTTTATAGACACCCTGTAGCAGCGGTACAAACAAATGGATTAATTTCAGATTTTTACTCTGGATAGGGGTACTCGGCAGGGCTGCCCTCTTTCCCCTTTATTGTTCTGTCTTGCCCTGGAACCATTAGCAGCCGCGATAAGAAAGGGGATGATTTTCCAGGGGTGATGGCGGGCGGTATGACGCATAAGCTTCTGCTTTACGCAGATGATATTTTATTATTTGTCTCTGAACCTACTAGATCTATGCCTTGCCTCCACAGAATTATTAATTCCTTTTCCAAGTTCTCAGGATACAAAGTTAATTGGTCTAAATCCGAAGCTTTGGCTCTGACAGCGTACTGTCCAGTAACGGCTTTCCAGCCGGGCGCCTTCCAATGGCCCAAACAGGGCATTAAGTATTTGAGGATTTTATTCCCAGCAAAATTTTTTGATTTAGTTAGTGTTAATTTTGACCCTTTAATAAAAAGATTTTCGAACGATGTTGGCAGGTGGGCTTCATTACATTTATCGATGATTGGGAAGGTTAATGTTATTAAAATGAACTGTATTCCAAAATTTAACTACCTTCTACAATCTCTCCCTGTAGATGTTCCCCTCTCTTATTTCAAGCAATTTGATAACATAGCGAAGTCCTTTATTTGGAATGGTAAACATCCCAGATTACACTTCAGTAAGTTACATAGGCCGATGGACAAAGGTGGGCTAGGCCGACCCAAGATTCTTTTTTATCATGCATTCAGTCTCAGACATTTGGCTCATTGGTCACTTCCACCTGAAAGAGCCTCTCCCTGGTTCTGCATTGAACAAGAACTGCTTGCCCCTATTTTGCCATTGCAAAGCCTTTCCATCAAACTAACCAGAGAAGTTAAATCACACCCCATAATTTCACATTTGCACTCAGTATGGACAAAAGTGTCCAGAGTGTTTAACTCAGATAATTATCTAAATGTTGCCTCGAGCTTATGGCTAAAACCCAAACTATGCATTAATAAGTCCCCTTTTTGTTGGTCAGAGTGGATGGCGAGGGGGCTTTATACACTCTGTGATCTTTATGAGAGTGGTGTGATGAGATCCCCTTTTTGTTGGTCAGAGTGGATGGCGAGGGGGGTTTATACACTCTGTGATCTTTATGAGAGTGGTGTGATGAGATCCTTTGAAAATTTGGTTCAATATTTTGGAATCCCCAGATCTCAGTTTTTTAGGTATCTTCAGTTATGCCACTTGCTCTGTACTATTTTTGGGAGTAGCATACACCCCCCCAAAGCAGTAGATATTCTAGGAGAGGTGATTTCTGCTTTTGGAAAAGGTCATAAGGCATCAGTGTATTACTCCCTGTTAATTCAGAGTCTGGGGGATGGAACTTCGACTTCTCTCAAGAGATTGTGGGAGAAAGATTTGAACTTGGTATTGGAGGAGGGAGTGTGGAATAGGATTCTAAAAAACATTAAGTCTACATCTAGAGATGCAAGGGTCCGTCTGATGCAATTTAAGATTTTGCATCAATTATATTGGACCCCATCTAGAATGTATAGGCCGGGTTTAAAAGACACACCCACCTGTTGGCGTTGCCAGTTGGAAGATGGAGATTTATTACATGCCTTCTGGTCTTGTTCGAGGATTCAGGAGTTTTGGTTGAGAGTCCAGAATTTTGTTTCCGAGGTCTTGGGCACTCAGGTTCTGTTTTGTCCCAGACTTTGTGTGTTGGGCGATGGGGCGGTTATGGATATAGCTGATGGGTATTTAAAGAGGTGGGTCCTCACCGGCGTGATGATCGGGAGACAGATAATTGTGAGGGGATGGAAGTCGACGGGCGCTCTTTCTTTTTATGAATGGTGCACCGAATTGGGCAAGGTAGCGTCATTTGAAGAGATGTCATATAGACAGCTTGGCAATTCGGCTGCATATGATAAGAAATGGGGCAGGTTTTTGGCCTTTTTGGGGGGTGCTCGGTGATGGGCTGTGGAGAGAGACATTTTGTTTGGTTTGGATATATATTTGTTAAATTAGATTGTTTTTTATATATATATTTATTCTTAAGTGCTTCCTTCAAAAACATTTTTTTTTCTGTATATATATATATATATATATATATATATATATATATATATATATATATATATATATATATATATATGTTCAGAGGAAGGGACATATAATTTTATAGATTGATTCAGTGTGTGTATGCTCTGTTTGTGTTATCCTGTTTATTTTAATCAATAAAAATTGTAATAATAATAAAAAAAAAACATTATGAGGAACTGTTACAAAGGGATAGTGTTGCCTGCTCCCAAATCAGTTAAAGGTGCATCATGACCACTCACATGAGCTGAAGACTCCACTCATGTCCATAATTTTATAAAAGCTTTTTGAATCTACATGGAGAGGGTCCCCTTATGGGGGCTGCCATGTTATGATTACATGACCAGCTGAATACTACTTGCTTTATCTCAGTAACTGCTCTGTTATTGGACACTTTACTCATGAATTAAATGAATCACGGTTGACTGTGACTTATGCACTTCTATAATGGCATTGATAACTGAAAACTTTTGTGTTTGACTCTTAGTTTCAGAAGAGGCTTATTTTTTTAGTTTAAAAAAATAAGGCATTTATGTATTTTTTTCATCTATTTTTTATTCATTCACATAGTCATTCAATATTTTTGAATTTGAAATTGTGAATTTGACATGTGAATGTGTTCTTTTGCATTTTGAATAGAGGCCTTACCATCTTGTAATTTTCCATCTTTTGGTTATTGAAATTCAGATTTTAGGATGAACAGAATTTTTTTAGGATGAAGGATAACTGGGAACTATAGTTTATAAGTATCTATTTAGGAATCTTTCAGTTATTTGCTTTCTTTAAAATAAAAACAGAGAAGCTATCATTATAATATAATTATAATAGGATGAATGTCCTGCAATCAGTTTTGGAGTTTTCAAACAACAAACAAGCTTGTTTTTCTTGGTCCTACCACAGGTTTCCCATGATTTATTTTTTTTCTCAGATGACTTGTTTTTATCAGGCTCATGGAGAGAGCAACTTGTGGTTTTCTGCCAATGATGTTGTCTTTGAGGACATCACATTAGTTTTGATGTGAAAGTTCCTTCTTTGTCTGTGTGTGGAAACATTGCTTTTAAAGAGCTCTCTGATTTATTTGATCTTTTTATCATTTTGAGGCTTTGTGCTTCACACTTAATACTTAAAACATTTATTTTAAGGCTATTCAAAAATCTTTATTTATGATTAAGTCTCCTGTAAGGCTGTTACTTTTTGATAATAACCTCTAATTCTTTGACCTCTGACCTCTGCAGGTGGTGGAGTGGTTGCCATGGTGGACAAAATGTCAAGCTTCCTGCACACTGGGGACGTGTGCTCCCTGTATGCCGAAGGCTCAACCAGTGGCTTCCTAAGCACACTTGGGTGACTTCATTCACAATTATAAAATGCTTTGAAATCACTTGTTCAAAATATTTCTTGTTTTGTTGAATACTGTGCAGTGATATTTTATTCACAGAGGGTTCATGCATTTGTTTCAAAAGTAATTATAACAGGTAATAAATAATTAACTAGCTGAATAAATGACCCGCTCTTTCACTCTCTTGTTAGAACACATGTATGGGCCCCACTGATTGAACAAGACATTTTTAGGACTTTTTTCCATTACTACTTCAACATTAACCTCCCAGTGTTTTTGCTGACTAAGAGGACTGAAGGATAATATTTCGAGAAAACTGTAATTCTGCTAACTAGCTGTCAGCAGTTTAACCCTCTGTGTGTTTCTGTGTGTGTGTGTCCATATTTATGGCTGACTAGTTGTGGAATTTGGATTAGGTCCAATGAGCTCCTGCTTTGGTCTAAAAAAGGCTAAATCTAAGTGCACACATACAAATGCACACAATTATTTACTCACTCAAATACACTCAGACAAACACACATGGAGGGAGACTTTCTCACATTTACACTCTTGTTTGTTTTAAACAGGTTGGTTGATGACCGATGTGTTGTCCAACCAGACGCAGGGGATCTGAATAACCCACCAAAGAAGTTTAGGGGTAAGGAGTGTGTGCGTGTGTGTGTATGGTAAGCTGGTTTATTTTCAGTTAAGACAGGAAGTTTAGTTACTAATGCTGGAAGTCAAAGGTCATATGTACCCAAGAGAAAAGTGTTGTCATTTTCATGAAGACCATTTAATTTAGCAAGTCATTCTTTGAATTATTATACCATTGTAATGTAACGCTAGTTATTATTACTGTCAAACAAATCTTTGACCTTATAATTCCTTGGTTAGAACAGTCTGATCTAATTTATGTGGACATTTACTTTACTGCGGAAATTGTTACCAACACATATCCAGTTTAGTGTTGTCAAAAGTACCGGTAATTTGGTACCAAGTCTGTACTGAAATAAAAAAGATATAACGATACCAGTGTTTCTGCAGTACCAGTAGTACCGAGCACCGACTCAGTCCGGTACCGGCGCGCTGTATGACTGACACACGACTGCTTTAAAATGCTCATTTTGAGCACGTGCTCTGTTACTCCTTACACTGAAATGGACAGTTAATCAAATTAAAATCATGGCATGTCCTAGTGTGATTTATTTATCCCCAATTTGGAATGCCCAATTCCCAATGCACTCTAAGTCCTCGTGGTGGCATAGTGACTCGTCTCAATTCGGGTAGCGGAGGACGAATCTCAGTTGCCTCCACGTCTGAGACCGTCAATCCGCGCATCTTATCACATGGCTTGTTGAGCACATTACCGCGGAGATATAGCACACGTGGAGGCTTCACCCCATCCACCGCAGCATCCACGCACAATTCACCACGTGCCCCACCGAGAGCAAACCACATTATAGCAACCATGAGGAGGTTACCCCATGTGACTCTACCTTCCCTAGCAACTGGGCCAATTTGGTTGCTTAGGAGACCTGGCTGGAGTCACTCAGCACGCCCTGGGATTCGAACTCGCAAACTTCAGGGGTGGTAGTCAGCGTCTTTACTCGCTGAGCTACCCAGGCCCCCCTAGTGTGATTTATTAAACCACTAAAGGCTGCAATCTTAGTGTGGAAGAGATGCGTACTTTGAATAAATGCATAAGTCTGACTGCTCATACTCTGGAAACTCCACAGACATTGAGAATAATTCACGTTGTATCAGATGAGATTAGAGCAATAATCTACTGTGAATCACGCAGCACATGTAAACTAAAAAGGGATTTTCTCCCTTTTTCTCCCCAGTTTGGAATGCCCAATTCCCTATGTGCTCTAGGTCCTCGTGGTTGCGTAGTGACTCAGCTCAACTTTATTTATATTGCATTTAAAACAACAGAGTTGACCAAAGTGCTTCATAGTAATACAATTTAAAACATAACATTTAAAAATTACCACATACACAAACACCAGTAATCTACACTCCAAAACTGTGTCCTACATTTCATTTGTCAGACTCAAAGGCCAGTGTAAAGAGATAAGATTTCAGACGTGATTTAAAGTATAGCAAACTGTTTACAGGGGTCGACAATAAGACTGCCCGATGGCCCGGGGCCATTGTGAGAAAGATTCGGGCCAGTTGCTAGAACTGTCACTTGCACCGATCGGGCCAGTGCTGCATTTATAACATTAGTGCAAGCAAACAACAAGCAAGAGAGCACAAAAATTACACGGAGTGAACGAAGTCTTCTAACCGAGGAGCGAGTGTGAGTATATTTATCTCGCAAAGATGCATGAGAGCATAATATACTGGACGCACCAAGGCACAGTCACGTGCAGACACAGAGTGCACTCTCCTAGCACTGTCCTCGTTCTTTTCCAAGAGTCTTAGCAGTAGCTATTACCAATGTGTAGAAATTAGCAGGAAAAAAATGACTTAATGAATTTCGTAGCAGGATTGCACATCTTGCACCACATTTTAAGTATCCCCGCACATTCCGTGTTCACAGTGCGCGAAATCCCACATTTTTCGTTTTTACATGTTGGTGAAAATTAGTAATCCACACATTGGAACACAAGAAATCAACAGTTTCTTTCTATAGGACTGAAAATCCATCATCATCTCGTTTAACATGCATGTGCTCTCGTAAAGGGACAGAGCGCTAGTTTTATTCCCACTGTAAAAAAAACAAACACATTTTCTCATTAATTCGCCTTTAGAAATGAAGCGCCGAATGAGATGTAATAAAATTTGTTAAACCCCAGTTATACACTTGTCTGGAAATCACGAGCTGCTCAATATCCAAAATGTAAGTATACATTTAAGTAGATAATGTTTCAAAACGTAAACGTTAATACGACATGATAATGCCGTTTGATATGAAAAGAAGCAAGATCACTATGGCTATTAGGCTATTACTATCAGAGCTGTTCAGCTGCAGGGTGAAGATGAATATTTGAAACAGTCTACTTCATATCATCCTCATAAAACACCTGTTACATGTCTCATTTCTGGACCATACAGGTATATACACCATTTTGTTTTTGTTCTTTGTATATCAGTCAGTGTTGGTCTTGTTTGGGTTGTCTGATTTCATGTTATATACACATTGTTAATTCACAGATTAGGCCTAATATCTCCCTAATGTATATTACACATCACAACCGATTTAGTAGCAAGTCTGTTCTCTCAGCCAATAATCAAATCTTTAACTCAGTGAATAATCTTTGATCCTGCTTGTGAAAACACTACACATGGGCAAAAGTTGCATGGCAGCATGACTAAACAGGTGACCGAAAACCCATCATCTCCTCCACAGAACTCTTGGCTTAAAAGCACACGTGTAAATGGCAGGACGGCTGAGGTTAATATGATGTATTTATGAATTTATATCTGTAAAGCGCAAATATGGGATTACATAAAACATAAATCATATCTTGCAAATTATAAATGTGATTCAATTTTGGGGGACATTATATTTTTTTCCTCCCCTTTTCTCCCCAATTTGGAATGCCCAATTCCCAATGTGCTCTAAGTCCTCATGGTGGCATAGTGACGTGCCTCAATCTGGGTAGTGGAGGACAAATCTCAGTTGCCTCTGTGTCTGAGACCGTCAATCCACGCATCTTATCACGTGGCTTGTTGAGCACATTACTGCGGAGACGTAGCGCTTGTGGAGGCTTCATGCTATTCTCCGCGGCATCCACGCACAACTCACCATGTGCCCCACCGAGAGCGAGAACCACATTATAGCGACCATGAGGGGGTTATCCCATGTGACTCTACCCTCCCTAGCAACCGGGCCAATTTGGTTGCTTAGGAGACCTGACTGGAGTCACTCAGCACACCCTGGATTCGAACTCGCAACTCCAGGTGTGGTAGTCAGCGTCTTTACTCTCTGAGCTACACAGGCCCCTGGGGGGCATTGTATTAAAAACATAAGATATGTAAAAAAAATATATTTATCTTTGGACATATTTTTTAAAGCCATGCTGGTAAAAACAGCTATTTGTCATTTTTGTGTTGGGGCCAGTGAAAATTTTGGCATCTGATCTGCCAAAATCTGATCTGAATCACTGGCCCAACCGGTCCAGTAGAAAAAATCCTTAGCGTTGAGCCCTGTGTTTATCTGGAAAGTGAAGATTCAGGCAAAAATCACACGTCATAATAAAAGCACATTTCAAAATATAAGCTAGAGCCCTGAAATTGAAGAAATTGTGACAGAAATATATTACAACTGTATAGTAAAATGTAATATTCACTGTAATGATAATAATAATAAATGATAATAATAATAATTAAGCAATATATCAAAAAGCAAGACTGCTGTTGAATAAAAGTTTTGCAAAAAAATGCAATGACATGTTGAAAAGTTCTATTTTCAATTGTGGTTTATTTATTTATTTATTTTTCTCCACTTTTCTCCCCAATTTGGAATGCCCAATTCCCAATGCGCTCTAGGTTCCCGTGGTGGCGTAGTGACTCGCCTCAATCTGGGTGGCGGAGGACGAATCTCAGTTGCCTCTGCGTCTGAGACCGTTAATCCACGCTCTTATCAAGAGGCTTGTTGAGCGCATTACCGCGGAGACCTAGCACATGTGGAGGCTTCACCCTATTCTCCGCGGCATCCACTCACAACTCACAACGCGCCCCACTGAGAGTGAGAACCACATTATGGCGACCACAAGGAGGTTAACCCAATGTGACTCTACCCACCCTAGCAACCGGGGCAATTGGTTGCTTAGGAAGCACGCCCTGGATTGCGACTAATCTAGTGACTAGGTGTAGTAGTCAATGTCTTTACTTGCTGAGCTACCCAGGCCCCCCTTATTTTCACTTGTTAAATTTTTAAGAATTAATTGATTAGACACCATTTTGATGATTAAATAAATTAAACTCTAAAACATGGAGTTCTGGAAAATAATAATAATAATAAAAAGAAAAACATGATTTGGTAAAGAATAAAACAGATTTCAGTAGGGTGCTACTTAAAAACACTTTAATCCTTGATTGAAAAACACTTTTAATTTATTATTTACATTGAAATGTAACTTTTTAAATAGGCTAAACGGGTGTGTTCAAAAGCACATTGTCATATTAGCATATTTATGCTGTGGTACCGAAACTGATGTCGAGAACTGTGAAATTTTACTGGTATCGGTACCGACTACTGAAATTTTGGTACCGTGACAACACTAATTTAGTTAGTAAAGGAATTTGATTAAGGATCACACTTCAAAAACTGAACAAGATTTTGTATGGTTGAGGCTAACTGGCCTGTAAACTCCCCACATCACTCACAATGCATCTGCTGGTGACACTGAAAAGCTAGGTCAAGTGTAGGAGTGTGTGTGTCTGTATATGTGTATGTGTGTGTGAGAGAGAGAAAGAGAGTGAGAGAGTGTGTGAGTGCAGTCATACATCTATGCCTATGTTCAGACTGTCAGTCCAAATCTGATTTTTTTGTGTATCCGATTGGAATCCGATCTTCATGATTGACTGTTCACACTGTGTATCGCCACTGATCAGATCTGATTTGTGTGTCCTGTGGCTATCTTCATTTTCATTATCTGCATTGGTTGCTTTAGCAATGACGTAGGGCAGTATGTAAATATTGCGATATCCGATTACATCGTCAACCCCCTGCAGAGGGTCAGTGATTTTCTTTTACTTTATTGATTTCGCTTTAAAATTCATTAATTTACTGAAACACGAAAAATATAAACAAAAGACATTTCTAAATTCAAATTGCAATTTAAACTAAATGAAAAAAGCAATAAAACAACAAAATGATAAAAAATCTTATTTAACCACCTCCCCAAATCCAAACATTTACCGTCTCCAATGGCTCCATTTGCAACACGGAATCTGCAATATATGCCAACTGTGAGGAAATAAAGCGAATTAAACTCACAGCAACTCCCGAGATGATTGGAGATAATTTTCAACATTCTCATAGACAACATTATTCTTACAAACAGTTTTCTGATGAATGAAAACTGAGTGAAAACACTTAACATGAGCTTGTTCCACATGACAGGCTTGTGCTGCATACCTCTGAACAAACAGCGAATCAGACACAAGCATTGACGGCTTTTCTTTTGTCTGTTGTCAAAAATATAATAAATTGTGTTTCTTCAAGCGCATGTCTTTGTGACTAACAGCATTTCTTGTCACGTGTCACTCCGAGACAGGTTGCCCGCCTGTTGCGGGTAGATGAGCAAAATTACTTATACATGAAATACATTTGTAATGTGGGTGTCTTGGAGAGGAAGAGAGGAGACACAGGAGTATATTCCTTCATATAATTAATCTTTTAATTATAAATGTTGGAGTAGGACAATCGCAGGAGGGGAACAATCGCTGGAACAAACACTAAATCTTTAACATTCAAACTAAGCTCAACATAGCACCTCATAACGAAACACTTCAAAGACTGACAAAGACTTAACAAAACTAGAGGGTATTTATACACTGAGAAACTAATGAGGGAATAGAAGTCAGGTGCAGATGATGAAGAACTGATAGAAGGGGGGGGGACTTCAAAATAAGAGTCCTTGAAGAAGAATGAGGGAGACAGACTGTGACAACATTTGGATGAGGAGCTTGCGGACTGGATTCAACCTCGTCACATTTGGCGGGTGGCGGGTGCTAGGTTCACACCCGGGCCACTGTTTAATATATTTGGCAACTTCCTGGATCCATGGTTTTGCCATTTCCCGATATTGTCGATCATCATTTGTTCGCAGTTGGCATCGGGATCTTTGTAAGACATCGTCGATATCCGATTATATCGTCCTATCACCCAGCCCTACAATGACATTGCATCAGTACACAAAAAACAACACTGAGGGTAATGGAATAGAGATTTTAGCTTATAACATGGCAATGTGTAGCTGTGGTGCTGGACTACGCCTTATGAGGCAGTGGCAAAGATGGATGAGGCTGGCATGTGCCACTTTATTTTTCATGCTTCCATCTACTCCGGTATGATAGTTCAAAGCAGTGTGTGGTCCAGACAGTCTAGCGGTGACTGATGGACTCATGTCGTAGCCACCTTTGATGAAACAATGTGACTGTCGAACTTCAGAATATGCGCAGGAAGATTCCATTAATAAAATTCTAAGCTAGACCTACACTCCGCCACCACACAGCTTATTTCAGCCACCATTGCCAGCATGTTTCCTGGAACAATTTGTGACTTATAATGTGTCTTTACGTAACATGAAAAAGTGACATATGGCAAAAAGCCTCTTAAGATCTGATCAGAGCGGTCAGACTGAAACGGATTTCCAGAAATGTGATTTGAATAGGATTTCAAACCACATATGAATGTAGCTTGAAACAAGTCTGTACAAATCGTATTTCATGTGATTTGTTTGCCGTTCAGACTTGCTAAATATGATGGGATTCCAATCGGATATCTGAGGTGGTCACAAGAGTGGCGGATGTTGAAAAACGGATTGACTATCTGGAGTCATCGGAGAGGGAATTAGCTACTAATCTGCTAGCGACCAAGGTGCTCCAAGACTTGGTATAGATATAGAGAATCATAGCAGACGGAATAAGGTCTGAATTGTTGGAATTCCTGAGCGAGCAGAGGGTCTGAATATGGTGGAATTTCAGGACGGGCTCTTTCCGAGTTGGAAATTGAGCAAGCTCATAGAGTTCCGGCCCGGCGATCCGCTGAGAGAGCCAGGCCCCGATCCATTCTGGCCAAATTTCTGAGATCAACCAATAAAGATCTTGTGTTACGTGAAGCGAGGAGTAAAGGAAGGCTTTCTTGGAAGAACTACAACATTTCCTTGTTCCCAGACTTTGCAAATTCTACAAGAGAGAAATGTGATCAATTCAAGGAATGCAAGAAACTCTTACATCAGCGGAAGGTCGCTTTTGCACTGATGTTCCCGGCCAAATTGAAAATAGATGCTAAGGATGGCCGCAAAGTATTTACATGCCCACAACAAGCATTGTCCTTCATAAAGTCAATGGAGTAAGTCATTGTGTGATTCTCACATTGCAGCCGAGTAGGCCTGATTCACTGAACATTCACTTGACCGTCCGAGGAAACTGGATGTCTTTTTTGTTTCTTTTGGTGCTGGTTCTGCCTAGTGGCTGGAGTTTGTTTTTTGTAGTAACACTCTGTCCAATTGGGCTAATCAGCCGAGGAGAGGGATAAAGCCAAGCCAGATGCAGCAGTTCGAGAGAGAGAGAGCCACACGCAGCTGCTGTGTGTGTTTATGTGTGTGTCTTTTAAGTTTTCATTAAACATTATTTTGACTGTTCAGCCGGTTCCCGCCTCCTCCTTGCCCGTTTTAACCTTGTTACATTGAAGGAGGAGGGATACACTGTTGTGGAGTCCTCACCACTGCCGTCCGCCGAAAGGAGCAGCCGCAGCCATCCGCCGGGGGACGGAGGAGTCACTGCCTACCACCTAGACGCAGAGGAATGGCCGCCGTCCGTGAGGGGAGGAGGAGCTCGCTTCCGGCCTCCTGGATCCGTGGAGCCGCTGCCAGGGGTGGAGGGGCTCCCTACCGGCCGCCAGAATGCGGAGGGACATTCCATCCACCTGGGGAGGAGCGGCTGTCGTCCACCAGAAGTAGTAGTGGTCGAGGCGTGTGCCCCCCCCCTCGGAAAGCGGGGGGGGGGGGTATGTCATGCTCGCAAAATTGTGCAATCCGATGGCAAAGTTGTCATGGGTGCTCGTGGGTGTTCATGGACCTTTTGAGTTTAGAGGGATTGTCGTGCGTGGGATTAATGTGCACGTTTTTTTGTTTGTTTTTTTTTCTGTTTGTTTTGTTCGGGGAGAAGTTCGGGGTTTGATTGTTTCACTAATGGGGAATGTGGTCTGTATAATTTTGTTTTTGACACACAATTTATTTTTTCTCCACATGGAATGTAAACGGGTTGGGGCACCCCATAAAAAAAGGAAGGTTATTACTTTTCTTAAACGTAAGAAATATGATATAGTGTTTCTTCAAGAAACACATCTCTCCCCGCAGGAAGCTGAAAAATTTGGGAAGATATGGGGTGGACATGTTTTTTTTAGTGCTGCCTCAAGTAAGAGCAAGGGAGTCATTATATTGATTAATAAACATCTACAATTCAAACGTCTCAAACAAACTAAAGATAAATTAGGGAGAGTCATTATTGTTTTAGCAGAAATTCAAGGGCAAAGGTTGATTTTGGCTAATATTTACGCACCTAACGCTGATGATCAGGGCTTTTTTATAGATCTTAAAGGGATGTTGCAAACCGCTGGCACCTCTCATGATATAATATTGGGAGGAAACTTTAATCTTTTGATGGATTCCTTGATCACAGTGAATCAAAAGTGTGTAAGCCCCCTAGAGCAACATTGATGCTTCACAGAATGTGTACAAATTTTGGCCTTACAGATATTTAGAGATTTTGAACCCATCTGGTAGGGACTATACATTTTATTCATCAGTCCATAAGATTTATTCTAGAATAGATTTTTTTTTTTATTATATCCAAATCCCTCATTTCATCTGTTGTGGATTGCTCAATTGGAAACATTTTAGTCTCAGATCATGCCCTGGTGAGTTTAGAGGTGATGCCTCATATAGAGAAAAAGAAATCATATAGTTGGCACCTTAATGTATCCCTTTTGCAAAATCCTGATTTCCAACAAATGTTAAAGACTGAAATCAATGTTTATATGGAGACCAACTGGTCCTCGGTATCCTCTGTGGGCGTGGCTTGGGAGGCACTTAAGGCAGTTCTTAGGGGCCAGATCATACAGTATGCCTCGTTCATCAAAAAATCCAAAGCACGAGAACTCTTGGAGCTGGAAGGAAATATTAAAAGTGCAGAGGCAGAGCTGAAGCGCTGTATGTCAGCTGATGGCCTCAGAGAATTGACCCGGTTGAAACATAGATATAATACTATTTTGTCGCGGAAAGTGGAGTTTTGGTTATTCAGGGCAAGACAGTCATACTTTGAGTCGGGTGACAAAGCAGGGAAGCTTTTGGCTAGATATATAAAGCAGAGAGAGTCTCTTTCTATCATTCCCTCAGTGAAATCTGCTGGTGGTGAAATTTTTACCTCAGCCATTGATATTAATAATGCCTTTAAAAATTCTATATTGATCTTTATAGTTCCACGTCTTCGTCTACTGATGAAGATATTAGAAACTTTGTGGAACCATTAGATCTTCCTAAACTGACGATTGAGCAAAAAAACTCTCTTGATTCTGAGATAACCTTGGAGGAGCTTGATGAGGTAATTAAGTCCCTACCTACTGGCAAGGCTCTGGGGACAGCTAGACATAAAAATATTGTCAAAAATGTTGGCTAACCGATTAAGTGACATCTCTTATACATATAGATCAGGTGGGGTTTATTCGGGGTCACAGCTCTTCTGGTAACATTAGGTGTTTCATCAATATCATGTAGTCAGTGGTGAATGATCAAACTGCGGTCACTGCCATCTCACTTGATGCCGAAAAGGCATTTGGTATGGTAGAATGGGATTATCTTTTTAAGATTTTGGAAATATATGGGTTCGGGATTACTTTTATTGGATGGATTAAGTTACTTTATAGACACCCAGTAGCGGCAGTACTAACAAATGGATTAATTTCAGATTATTTGACTCTGGATAGGGGCACCCGGCAGGGTTGTCCTCTTTCCCCATCATTGTTCTGTCTTGCCCTGGAATCATTAGCAGCCGTGATAAGAAAGGAAGATGATTTTCCAGGGGTGGTGGCGGGAGGTATGGCGCATAAGCTTTTTCTTTACGCAGATGATATTTTATTATTCATCTCCGACCCCACTAGATCTATGCCTTGCCTCCACAAAATTATTAATTCCTTTTTTAAGTTCTCAGGATACAGAGTCAATTGGTCTAAATTGGTCGTCTTCCAGTGGCCCAAGCAGGGCATTAAGTATTTGGGCATTTTATTACCAGCAAATTTTTGTGATTTAGTTAGAGTTAATTTTGACCCATTAATAAAAAGGTTTTCGAGCGATGAGGGCAGGTGTGCTTTATTACATTTATCTATGATTGAGAAGGTTAATGATATTAAAATTAATTGTATTCCAAAATTCAACTACCTGCTACAGTCTCTCCCTGTAGATGTCCCCCTCTCTTATTTCAAGCAATTTGATAGCATTGCGAAGTCTTTCATTTGGAATGGTAAACGTCCCAGATTACATTTCAATAAGTTACATAGGCCGATTGACAAAGGTGGGCTAGGCCGACCCAAGATTTGTTTTATTATTATGCATTCGGTCTCAGACATTTGGCTCATTGGTTGCTTCCACCTGAGAGAACCCCTCCCTGGTTTTATATTGAACAGGAAGTTCTTGCCCCTATTTTGCCATTGCAAAGCCTTTCTATCAAACTAATTAGAGAAGTTAAGTTACACCCCGTTATCTCGCATTTGCACTCGGTATGGACAAAAGTGTCCAGAGTGTTTAATTCTGACATTTATTTAAATGTTGCCTTAAGCATATGGCTGAACCCAAAATTATGTATTAATAAGTCCCCTTTATGCTGGTCAGAGTGGATTGTGAGGGAGGTTAATACGCTCGGTGACCTATATGAGAGTGGAGTGTTGCAATCCTTTGAAAATTTGGTTCAACATTTTGGGATTCCCAGATCTCAGTTCTTTAGGTATTTACAGCTGCGCCATCTGCTCTGTACTATTTTTGGGAGTAACATACACCCCTTAAAATGGCAGATATTCTGGAAGTGGTGATTACTGCTTTTGGAAAAGGTCATGAAGCATCAGTGTTTTACTCCCTGCTAATTCAGAGTCTGGGGGATGGAGCTTTAACTTCTATCAAGAGATTATGGGGGAAAGATTTAAACTTGGTATTGGAGGAGGGAGTGTGGGCTAGGATTCTAAAAAACATCAAGTCTGTATCTAGAGATGCAAGGGTGCACCTTATGCAATTCAAGATTTTACATAGATGCAATTGGACCACCTCTAGATTGTATAGGCTTGGTCTTAAAGACACACCCACCTGCTGGTGATGCCAATTGGAGGATGGAGACATGGCCCATGTTTTTTGGTGGTGTGTTCAGATCCAGGTATTTTGGTTGAAGGTTCAGAGTTTTGTGTGTGACGTGCTGGGCACTCGGGTTTCGTTTTGCCCCAGAATCTGTGTTTTGGGCGATGGGGCGGTCATCGATGGGGGGGATAAACACATAAGTAGTCGGCTTTTGACCAGTGTTATGATAGGCAGACAGCTTACCTTAAGGGGATGGAGGTTGGCTGGGGCGCCCTCATTTCAGGAGTGGTGCGCGGAGATGGGGAGGGTGGCAGCTTTCGAGGAGGTGTTGTGTAGAAGGCTGTGGATCTGGGATTCATTTGATGGGAAATGGGGCAGTTATTTGGCGTTTTCAGGGGACTCTCAGGGAGGGGCTGTGGAGGGAGAGGAGTAGTTTTAGATATGTATGATTGTTACATGTTTTGTTGTTTTGTTTTTTATTTATTTTTATTTATTTATTTTTTATTTTTTGTGTGTGTGTACTTATGTGTTGCCAAGGGGATGTTTGTTGGGGGTCGGGGTGGGGTTGTTGATTGTGGAGGGGGAGGGGTAGTAGTGGGAGTTAAATGTTGATTCATTGTACATATGTTTTGTTTTTTGTCACCTTTATAAATCAATAAAAATGTTAATCGAAAAAAAAAAATACAAAATAAGTAAATACAGAAGTACTCTCACTGTGAAATAAAGCGGAGCCTGCACTGCCGTTCTGCTTAAGCAAAACTTGTGTATCTAGCGTCTTTAAAGGAAACACACCGGCGTTATATCTTTAATGCATCGTTTATTTAAGTGAAGTGTCCCGATCTAAAGGGGAGAGATTGAAACTGCATCCCGGCTGATGCACAATCTGTCGCGTGGTAGCTTGTCCCTCGTGCGCATGCTTGCTGCAGATAGAATATAATGTGATTGCTCGTGACTTATTGAATCATAATATATGTGTCACTGTACGTTTCTTTTCGTGAAGAAAATCGCCAATACGCAGCTTTATTAATAAGAGACAGTTTTTTGTGTGTGTGTGTATGTGAGTTAAAGATGGATTGAAGTGAAAAAAGGTAGATACGTTTTTTATTTGTTTTTGTTTTGGCTTGTTTTCCAATATAAATATCTAAAACTCCTTTAAAACAATGTACATTTAGTTTAGGAGCTATACTGCAGAAGAAAAAATTGTTATCTGAAAATGTTGAATATAATATTAAAAATTCTAATATTTTAAAATATCTAAAAATCCTTAAAAAAAAAAAGCAGCATATAAGATATTTAGACTTGCTTCTAGAGAATAGATCTTAAATATAAGTATATTTTGTTTTTACTGCACTCGCAGAAGTATAACCAAGTAAAAAAATCAACAACCCCACCCCGACCCCCAACGAACATCCCCTTGGCAACACATAAGTACACACCATGTCATTTAGAGGTATTTTAAAAGATGATTTTGTCCTCTTTATGGTTAGTAAGCACATTTAATACAACCTATTATCTAGGGGCACAAGCTTAATAATCGTTTAAATGTTAATGATTAATCGTTGCAATTATCGCCCAAATAGGCGAATAAATGTTCTAATAATCGTAAGATTAGACGATTAGCAAAATAATCATTAGTTGCAGCCCTAATATGCACAACAATCGGATTTGGTTTGACAGTTGTGTATGTTTCATCACTAGTCTCAGTCACTGAATGTTAAAGGGATAGTTATCCCAAAATATAAACTTCTGTCATCATTTGCTTACTCTCATGTTGATGCAAACATGTGGCACACAAAAGGAGTGATTTTAAAGAATGTTAACACTGCTCTTTTCCATGCAACGAAAGAACAAAAAAGGTAATAATGACAGAAGTTATTTTATTTATTTACATAGTCATTTTTTGAAATGACTATTCCTTTAATCTAATGTATTGTTATCTATCCTCTCTTTTTAAGCCATATTTATCTCCGTAATTCAATCCTTCAGTCAATAAACGTGCAGAAAAATGTTATTCCGCAAAGTGTGTCCGTGTGTATGTGATAAAGGGAATGAGGGAGGGAGAGATAATTGTCTGATGGTCAGTGGGGCCCAGTAGAGAGGAATGCGTACTATTTCCTTCAAATATAAACACACGCCATAGCAAAAGGGAAGGATGTAATTGTCCTTTTTCTGTTATTGTTTTTTTAATTTGTTTGTTTGTGTATGTGTGTATATGTCAAAAATATGTTCAACAATTCCTCCAAAAAAAAAAAAAAAAACTAATAGCCCTACTACTTGATTGTTACATGTATAATTTCTGAGGAGTGAAAGAACAAGAGAATATTAAAAAAATTAGTAGTGGGGGCCTGGGTAGCTCAGCGAGCATTGACGCTGACTACCACCCCTGGAGTCGCGAGTTCGAATCCAAGGTGTGCTGAGTGACTCCAGCCAGGTCTCCTAAGCAACAAAATTGGCCCAGTTGCTAGGGAGGGTAGAGTCACATGGGGTAACCTCCTCGTGATCACGATTAGTGGTTCTCGCTCTCAATGGGGTGCATGGTAAGTTCTTCATGGATCGCAGAGAGAAGCATGAGCCTCCACATGCAGAGTCTTCGCGGTGTCATGCACGACAAGCCATGTGAAAAGATGCGCGGATTGACGGTCTCAGAAGCGGATGCAACTGAGACTTGTCCTTCGCCACCCGGATTGAGGTGAGTAACTGCGCCACCACGAGGACCTACTAAGTAGTGGGAAATGGGTATTCCAAATTGGGAGAAAAGGGGATAAATAAAAATAATTATTAATTAATTATTAATTAATTAATTATTAATGGTACTTGTTATGACAAGCATCACTACAACTATTGCTCATACTTGAGAAATTTGAACAAATTCCTAACATGAATGACACCTCAAATCGTGCAACTTGTTGTAGAGAGGTGTGCTAACATGATGAGACTTAAAATATTCATCTGGCGGGTTATAAAATGGGGGAATCCCATATACTTTAATTGAAGGAGGGTCTCAAGAAATAGAGACCAGAATATCATAAAGACTTTGGGATGGGTTATCTTTTACTTGGGCCAGTAAACCACCCTGAACATCTTAGCAACCACCTACAGTAGCAATGCCCTAGCAAATACCCAGAACACTCTAACAACCAATTAACAACTTGCTTAAAACCACTCAGAACTGCATAGCAACACCCTGGCATCCACCCACAACACCTTAAAATTGTGGTGGCATCTTTGCACAGGCATACATGACTTGCATTTCTTCAGAAAATATAAAAATCTCATTCTATTTATAACCTATTTTATAATTGTAACACACGCTCTTAATTATAACACTCCTCTTAACTCTGATTTGTCCATCAGATAATCAGATGGCATGTGAAAGCATGTGTTTAAGTGTGTGTGTGTCCTACATTCCTCTAGTGACCCCAAAGCTTTTTGGTGTTTTAACAGCCCAATCTCCAGAAACTAGAAACAGAGAACAGACCACCCCCCCCACCCCCGTTTTTTTTTTTGTTGTCTGTTTCTCTCTTTTTTTGACTTCCCCTCTCTCCTTATTTGGTAAGGCTGGAGTTCTGCTGGAAAGAAGTACATTTTCACTTTCCTCTCTTAATGCTTTTATTATCAGTTTTGACTAGAAAATCTTTGTGTGTATGTCATTTGGTTGCATTTGATTTTACTCCCATATTTATATTTAGGCAGAGGCTATTTGCATTAAGTGTAAAAAGCACAAAAAAAAAAACAAAATAAAAAAACTTCTCTTTGCACTAAGTGCAAATAGCATTAGATACTATTTGCACTCTAGTGCAAATAGTGGCAGATACCATTACACCTCTGTTTAAATACTTACAGTATAGGGGCATCACTGCAGCATTTTGATAGTGTTTATTTGGAGACCCACAAACCCCTACCCTTAAACCTAACCATACCTTGGTATGGTACAAAAATTAACCATGGTTTACTACAGTAACCATAGGATCACCATGGTATTTTTCTAGTAAAATCCTAGTAACCACAAAATTAAAAAACATGGTTACTATATTAACAACATATTACTGTAGTAACACCATTGTTAACTGCATCAAAACTATAGTTTCCACAAAAAACATAGTTACTATAATATTACTACAGTAAAACAATGGTTAATTTTATTTGGATCAAACCTCTCTCAACTACCCAACCTTCACTGTAACCAAATCACTGCAAGGAATCACTTTTATTTATTATTATAATTAGTATTATAGGAAATATTAAGAGTGGAGACAAGGGAAAAAGGATGACAAAAGGCGGGATTCGAACCTGGATCGTCAGCATGAAAAAACACATTCACACCATAGTAACACCATGAGCCACTACAGTGGCCCTTTGTTTCCACCAGACTATTGGAGTGTAAATAGTCACTTAGTTCTTGGTTCTCTTAACCCACTAAACGTCTAAAACGTTAACCAATTCACCTGTAGCCTCTGCCAACAAGATGGGATATTTGCACTTAATATAAATAGACACTCCGTTATATTTATTGTGCATTTTTTTGGGATATTAAAATAATATTCGTATCGCAGCTTAATATGCAGAGACAACTTCAAGTAAACCATTTGTAGGTTGACACGCTATCCAAACATTGCTCTGTTTGTTTGAGCTTACCGCCGGGCCGACGCAATGGCTTGAGTTTGGGGCGGGACTATCTGTTTTGCCAAACAATGGAAAATGGGTAGGAAACCTGCTTGAAAACAATCATCATTTTAATGATGAGTTAATTATTTTAAGTGACAATATTGAGAGGCTTTTTTTTTAACAGAAAAAGTTTTATAATGGTTTTTATTGAATCTTATATGAGAGACTATGCCTAATCCCTTTTTTGTTACAGTTACTCACACTCACAGTTTACATACTGATTTTCATACTCATTTTCTTCCTTAACATTTATGATCACACTGTCATCTTGATCTTTAGCAGCTTTTGTGTGATTGTTAAACACTTGTGTGATTGTGTGTGTACGTGGTTGCAACAGTAATGATGAGTGATGCTTGTATTCTGTTTGTCTGTGCTTGGATGAAATGTCTGTTCTCTCTCTCTCGGTCTCTCTCACACTCTCTCTCTCTGTAGACTGTCTGTTCAGACTGTGTCCCATGAACAGATACTCGGCACAAAAACAGTTCTGGAAAGCTGCCAAACCTGGAGGAACCAGCACCACAGACACAGTTCTGCTCAACAAACTCCATGTAAGTGTGGGTTTGTGTGTTTGTATGTGTGTACACCACTGACTGCCCCTTACGTCCATGGATAACAGCATCTAAGCTGGTTGAAGCCGACAGGTGGTTGGACACAAACATGCACCTCGTATATACATAGAATGAAGAAAAGATACTGAAAACTCAAAAACAAACAGACATGCTCGTAAATTAAGCAGATTCTGGAGAATGCTTTGTGGGCCATCTGAACAACGTTAAAAACGTGTCATTAAGGAGAGCAAAATTTGTAGTTTGCTCATCAGATTCAGTTACCCAACAGCCTCTTGTTTGGAAGACAGTTCATTGCCTTGTATATTTATCAACCTCTTTATAGTTTGATGGGAGGCTAAAACTGTCTTTTCAAGACCTACTTTTGTGCAGCAGCCAGTGCACGTGCTCCTGCAATGTGGAGCCGTGGTGCTCACGTGGGTGATTTAGGTTCATGTCTGGTATGCAACGTGTCTTCATCCCTCTCCCTCTCTTTCTCTCATTGCTTTATTTAGCATGCTGCTGAATTAGAGAAAAAACAAAATGAATCAGAGAACAAAAAGCTTCTAGGAACAGTTATTCAGTACGGCAACGTCATCCAGGTAAATCTCTCTCAAACACATACCCAAATGTTATATTACGCATTTTAATTGTCTGTAGATATACAGAACAATTAGGTGCCCTTTAAAGGAATGTTCCAGGTTCTAAACAAGACAAGCTCAATTAATAGCATTTGTGGCATGATGTTTATTACCACTATTTATTTTTATTTTTTTAACTCATCCTTTGATTATTAAAAAAAAAGAAGCAAAAATTGCAATTGAAGTACGGCACTTACAATAGCAGTGAATGGGGCCTGTCCATAAACATTCAAATACGTACTCTTCCCAAAGTATAGCCACAAAACGTAAACATTACACATGTTATACATGATTTTAGTGTGAGAAAATCTCTTACTAATCTTATCTGTGTGAAGTTAAATCCAATATTACAGTTTAGTTGTCATGGCCAAGTAAAACACAGCAATGCCAATAAATCCCTGATTTTATCACACTAAAGTCATGTTAAGATTTACTATTTATAGCTTTTGACTTTTAAACCAGTGTGTATTTTAATGGATATGGGCCTCTTCCACTGTAAGTGCCTTACTGTAACTGTGATTTTTGCTTCTCCTTTTTTTTTTCTTTTTTTTTTTTTATCTAGGGAAATTATTTTTTGTGGTAATAAACATTATGGCAAAAATGCTTTTAATTGAGAATAAATTGTTTTGAACCTGGACATTAATTTAGAAATGCTGATTAATTAGCACTCGACTTGGGTTGAAATAAATAACACAAACTTAAAATGGTGTGTGTTTGTGTGCACACATACCTGCAGCTTCTTCATCTAAAGAGTAATAAGTATCTGACAGTGAATAAGCGTTTGCCGGCTCTTCTGGAGAAGAATGCCATGCGTGTGACTCTGGATGCTGCAGGGAATGAAGGCTCTTGGTTTTACATCCAACCTTTCTACAAGCTCCGCTCTATAGGTGACAATGTGAGTATTTCTATCACCACGCTGTGCTCTATTAAGAAGAGTGGAAATATTTACCTTTCAGTGTTCTATGACAAACAGAGTGTGGTGTGGTATAATGTGACAACATAGGACAATTTCTTCACAACATCTGATCCTTAGTTATGAACTTAATTTTATGATGTAAAGACTGTACTTAAATGCATAAAAGAGTGTTGTGGCACGTTTGGAGCTGTATTGTTTTGATTAATTTGCAGGCCTCTGCTGCTTATTTGATCCATATATCTAACCAGGATGCTGCTAGAGTTCTACTACTATGGTTTAAGTGTGTTCATGTTTGTTTGTATGTGTCAGGTGGTTATTGGAGATAAGGTTGTGTTAAACCCAGTAAACGCTGGACAGCCGCTTCACGCCAGTGGCCATCAGCTTGTGGATAATCCTGGATGCAATGAAGTAAAACGCACTCACACAAGCACAAACACAAATGCAGTGGCCTCAAAACTTACAGTATTTGGACACTTTTGCACACTTAAAAAATGTAATGTAAATGTAAAAAAAATGATTAGAGAACATAATAGCAAACTGAGCGGCATTCATTTTAAAGAAAGTTAGCACAGGCACACTTTTCAAGCTAAACATTTCACAAAAAGAAGAAATTCTAAAACAATTTATGTACTGTTAAAAATTAAGATAAAAATTATTTAACACTTTCTGGTTGTCGAAATTAGTGGAACATAGTTAATGTGAAGAAACTACACCTTGGTTACTCTGCTATGGCACCTGTATGCTGTAACTTGAGGGGAACTGACTTCATACATCCACAAAAAATAAACTTGAGACCAGTCCATTGAAGTCAGGTTAGTAAGAGTAAAGCTCTAACATCACTGGTTTACAGATTGCCATGTTTTGTTATCTATGCAATGAAATTCATGCGTTTTTAAGTGTAACTTAAGTGTCCAAATAGTTTTTGGGGTGACTAAGTATACAGTGGAAATATTGCCACATCTCTCTTTTGCTTGTCTGTTTTGGTCTCTCTCTCTCTCTCTCTCTCTCTCTCTCTCTCTCTCTCTCTGACTCTCTTTCTCTTCTGTAACTAACAGGTGAATTCAGTGAACTGCACCACCAGTTGGAAAATTGTTCTCTTCATGAAATGGAGCGACAACCAGGAGGTTGTCTTGAAAGGAGTATGTTTCATACACATAAATACACAAAGAACAGAATAAAAAAAGAATAAAATTGTTTGTGGTTACTTTTTTAAATCCCACCTCACAGCAAGGATTTTTTTTTGTGTTGAAGGAATTGTTCACTCAAAAATGAAAATTGTATTTCTCATTTACTCACCCTCATGCAATCCCAGATGTGTGTGACTTTCTTTCTTCTGCAGAACACAAAAAAAGATTTTCGAAGGAATATCTCAGCTCTGTAGGTCCGTACAATGCAAGTGAATGGTGACCAAAACTTTGAAGCTCCAAAAGCAAATAAAGGCAGCGGTCCTATCAAATGTAAATCTTGCATTGCAATCTCTAGGCACCATCATGATTTCAAGCTTGATTACACTTCCTAATGCGTGATGAATTTGCATGCACTAGATGGCGCTAGGAAGTGTTATTGAGCTTGAAATCACGATCGCCAAGGAGACGACTGATGTCAAGATTTATACTGAAAAAGAAGTTATATTTGGTCTGTTCTCCCCTAAAACCGATTGGATTGCTTCAGAAGACATGGATTAAAACAATAGAGACATATTAATTACCTTTATGCTGCCTTTATGTGCTTTTTGTAGCTTCAAAGGTTTGGTCACCATGAACTTGCATTGTGTGAACTTAAAAAGCTGAGATTTCCTTCTAAAAATCTTTGTGTTTGACAGGAGAAAGAAAGGCATTCACATCTGGGATGGCATGAGGGTGAGTAAATGATAAAAATTATTTTCATTTTTTGTATATCTAATCCTTTTGTCATAAATATTTGTGATCCTTAAACGAAAGTATGTGTGTTATCAGGGCGATGTAGTCAGACTGTTCCATGCCGAGCAAGAGAAGTTTTTAACGTGTGATGAACACAGAAAAAAGCAGTATGTGTTCTTGCGTACCACTGGGCGCCAGTCTGCAACATCTGCTACCAGCAGCAAAGCACTCTGGGAGGTAGAGGTAAGGGTAGGACTGTGATGTAATAACTTTGTGAAATTTAACAGAGGTTTGCTTATGAGAGCAAGAGAGACAGAAAATGTTGCTTTGAGAAACACGTGAAGGTGAGTCTGATTATATCAGTTTGGGAACCTAAACAGATGTTTGTGTGCTTTGCAGGTAGTTCAGCATGATCCGTGCAGAGGTGGGGCAGGCTATTGGAACAGCCTCTTTAGATTCAAACATTTGGCGACTGGCCATTACCTTGCTGCAGAGGTTAGACTGATATGTTACCCAGAATAAGAGTTTGCAAACTTACATAAACACACTTGCACATTTAAAAATAGTTGTATTGTATATCTATGTATTTAGAGAGTGTGATGTTAGCAAGAGTAGAAAACAGGCAACATTTTTATCTAATTTTTCTCACCTTATTGTGATCAGGTAAATCCAGACTATGAAAAAGAATGCCTGGAGTCACGTTCCTCTGTGAGTGTGTGCTTGAGAGACTGTGTGTGCCCAAAGTAAAGCAAAATCACCCAAATCTCTTCAAAACTCACTATTTTTCCATTTGGACAGCAATGAGATTCAATAATAGAGCAAATGGATGCTTTTGCAGAAGTATTATGCTTTTCAGGGTTTCTCCCAATAAAAAGACCCCAGCAATCTCTGATGTCTTCTCTAGAGTTTCAGAAGAGATCTCGATAGTTTCTCAACAATCACGACACCAAAGCCTGCAATCAAATGTCGGAGGTTTCAATATGAGCTCAACTATTTCTCATTTAACTATTACCATGTTATCTGGGCTATATCAGAAGCCTATATTTTTAATAGAAACATCTAAGGCATAGTTGATATTTAAATTAAACAACTGAGAACTAGACTAAGTCTCTAAGCTGAGCTATAAAAGAGCAACCTTTGAGTAGTAACAGTGTTCTTTGTGTGTGTGTGTGTGTGGGCTTGTTTGCATGTGTGTCTGTGTTTTTCCCTCATCCAAGCTTCTTAATTCATAGCGTGAGCAAATTTAGGGTCTCTTTTGAACTCACATCAGTTACACCAAAACAGGCTATTATACCTTTTTTAAAGAGATGGCAGACTGAGCAGTGTTGTCATTGGTGATTAATTGTTTTACTTGCACCTCAGCTGGACTCCGAGCATGAAGTGACGCGGGCACGTGCACGGAACCCTAAGGATAAGGTTATTTACACACTAGTGTCTGTTCCTGACGGCAATGACATCTCGTCTATTTTTGAGCTCGACCCCACCACACTGAGAGGGGGAGACTCACTTGTGCCTAGGTACAGCAAGATTACAACATATTTGCTCCATATAACATCTTCTATTTAAGTACACTAATTTTGAATTTGTGTTTTATTTTTACCTCAGGAACTCATATGTGAGGCTCAGACATCTCTGCACCAATACCTGGGTCCACAGCACCAACCAGCCAATAGACAAAGATGAAGAGAAACCAGTCATGCTAAGAGTGAGTTTTTGTTTGTGTGTGACTAATTGTGTGTGGGGTTTAGAGAAATAATAAAAAGCACATATTTATGGATTAATATATTAAGTTTATTTTCTCAGATCTTTGATTTCTCCTCACTATTTCTCTTTTTCAGATAGGAACATCTCCTCTAAAAGAAGATAAAGAGGCCTTTGCCATTGTGCCTGTGTCTCCAGCTGAGGTCAGGGATCTGGATTTTGCTAATGATGCCAGTAAAGTGTTAGCTTCCATTGCAGCTAAACTTGAAAAGGGCACCATTACGCAGAATGAGAGGAGGTAGAGAATGAATCCATCCATCCATCAATCCACATGTCAATAATTCTTGTCTGTCCACCTTTCCATCCAACTGTCCATCCACCATTCCTTCCATCCATCCATCCGTCCAGCTGTCAGTCATCCCTTCCATCCATCCACCTGCCAATCATCCATCCATTCTCCTTCCCATCCACCCATCATCCATCCATTCATCTGTCCTTCCATCTGTCTGTCCATCCATCCATCTGTCCTTCCATCCATCCACCTGTTAATCATCCATCCATCCATCATCCACCTGTCGATAATCTGTCTGTTCACCTTTCCATTTATCTGTCTGTTCATCATTCCGTCCATCCATCCTGCTATTCATCCATCCCTCCATCCACCTGTCAATCATCCACCCATCCACCTGCCAATCATCCATTCATCCATCCACCTACCAGTCATCCATCCATCTGTCCTTCTATCTGTCTGTCCATCCATCCATCCATCCACCTGTCAATCATCCATCATCCATCAATTCACATAATTCTTCTGTCTGTCCACCTTGCCATCCATCCACCATTCCTTCCATCCATCATCCATCCCTCCATCCAGCTGTCAATCATCCCTTCCATCCATCCACCTGCCAATCATCCATTCATTCTCCTTCCTATCATCCATCCATCCATCTATCTGTCCTTCCATCCATCTGTCCATCCATCCATTCACCCATCCACCTGTCACTCATCCATCCATCCATCCATCCCACTGTCAATCATCCATCCATCCATCCATCATCCACCTGTCGATAAAACATCTGTCTGTTCACTTTTCCCTCTATCTGTCTGTCCATCATTGCTTCCATCCATCCTGCCAGCCATCCATCCCTCTATCCACCTGTCAGTCATCCCCCCATCCACCTCCCAATCATCTATTCATCATCCACCTTCCAATCTGTCCATCCATCCGTCCTTCCATCTGTCTATCTCTCCATCCATCCATCCATCCATCCATCCAGTTTCAGATAAGATAATGTCTACAGTGTTAGTGCCTACGTATAATATTTGTGTTCTAGGACAGATATTGCAGATAGCTTTTTGTTTTAACCCTTTTTATGCAATTTATTTTTTACTTACACCTACATAAACACACTGTCTCCCCTTACTCTCACATACACAGATCAGTGACGAAGCTGCTGGAGGATCTGGTTTATTTTGTAGTGGACATTCCTAGCAGTGCTCAGGATGTGCTGGAGATCACAGTCAACAAACCCAACAGAGAGCGGCAGAAACTCATGAGAGAGCAGAACATCCTCAAACAGGCACATTTATTCTCACTTGCTCATCATTCACTCTTTCTCCCTTTCTAAAGTTTAATAGGTTCTAGTTTCAAAAACATCTCTCTGACATTTCTTCTGAATGAACCGTTAATCCATATTCCCTTTGCTTTGATTGGCCAGATCTTTAAGCTGTTGCAGGCCCCGTTCACTGACAGTGGAGACGGCCCTATGCTGCGATTGGAGGAGCTTGCAGATCAACGCCACGCCCCCTTTCGTCACATTTGTCGGCTCTGCTACAGAGTCCTGCGTCATTCACAGCAAGATTATAGGAAAAATCAGGTGTGGCTATGATAAATGCAAATTAAACTAGAGAACAGTCACACCACCTTAGACAACAAGTACATTGTACAATATTCAGACTCATTAAAAGGGTTTACATAACATCTCCCCTTTAAAACTCCCATCTTACGTGCATTGTCTCTTTTTCTGTCTTTCTTTTGCCCTCACTTTCTTTGTAGGAGTACATAGCAAAGCAGTTCCGCTTTATGCAGAAACAGATAGGATATGATGTTCTTGCTGAAGACACCATCACAGCTCTGCTGCACAACAACAGAAAGCTCTTAGAGAAACACATCACTGCTGCTGAGATAGACACATTCGTCAGTCTAGTGCGCAAGAACAGAGAGCCCAGGTGTGTCTGTGTTGTATGTGGAAATATCTGCATAAATAGTCTTCATTGTTCTTGGTAATTTACATTTAGATGTATTAATTTAGTCGATGCTTTAATCCATAGCGACTTTGTAGTTGCTTTTATCCAAAGCAACATACAAATAAGGAATGCTACAACACGAGTGATGCATCCTAAGGAGAGTATAACATATTAGGAAGTTACAATATTGCCTAGAAAAGAACAAGCTAGGACAGATATGTAGATTCAGTGAAGGTGAATTACCTAGTTTGTTTACTGACCACTCCTTCATCTGTGTTTCTCTAGATTTCTGGACTACTTGTCAGATCTATGTGTTTCGATGAATAAGTCCATTCCTGTCACTCAAGAGCTCATCTGTAATGCTGTGCTGGACCCAACCAATGCAGACATCCTCATCGAAACCAAGTACAGCCCCTGTTGCATAGACTAATTTTTTTATGCTTTTGCGTCCTTTTTAAAGCTTAAAAAGGTAAATTAGTCACTGTATTAAAAAGATGGACCATGACATTATTATATATTATACCAATATAGCATTATATAATAAACTGATTTATAGTGTGTGTGTGTGTTTTTGTGTCAGGCTTGTGTTGTCACGGTTCGAGGTGACAGGAACAGTGCTAGGAGAGAGCGCAGAGGAGGAAGAGGAGGATGAAGAAGAGGTGTGGTTGTTCTGGAAGGACAGTAGAGGAGAGGTGAAGAGCAAGAGCATCAGAGAACTTGCTCAGGATGCCAAAGAGGGACATACAGAGGACCAGGAAGTTATCAATTATTACAGGTATATACACACATACATCATCAGTTTTTTGTCTTGTTTTCTAGTAAAAAATATCTAAAAATCTTTAAAACAAAATACATTTACCTGAGGAAGCAAAATTACTAAAAAAAAAAAATAAATAAAAAATAAAAAATCAGTTTTGTGAGGTTTATGCTTAAAACAAAAACAATAATAAAACAAATTATCTTACCCAATGGGGTAAGGAAAATAAATGTAATACAAAGGGAAAATATTTTTTTCTTACCATGTTGGCAAATAGTTTTTCTTGTTTTATGCATAAACATGGCAAATACACAGATTTTTTGCACTGCAAAACATTATTTCATTAATTTTTATTTTTCTCTATCAGGTATCAACTGAATTTATTTGCACGAATGTGTCTGGATCGTCAGTACTTGGCCATTAACAAGATATCAGCACAACTGGATGTGGACCTGATTTTGCGCTGCATGTCAGATGAAGATTTGCCCTTTGATCTTAGGGCCTCATTCTGCCGCATGATGCTGCACATGCACGTGGACCGTGACCCTCAGGAGCAGGTCACGCCTGTCAAATATGCTCGACTGTGGTCTGAAATCCCTTCACAAATTGCCATTGACGAGTAAGTGTAACTCTAGTTAATAGTGAAATAAAGCCATGTTAGTGAGCGGCATGTTCATTAGCCAATCGGTTTTCTGTCTCTGAGCAGTTATGATAATGACGGGACATCACGTGATGAAGTGAAGGAGTGCTTCTCTCAGACAATGGAGTTTGTGGAGAATTACCTGCGGGATGTTGTGTGCCAGAATTTCCTGTTCTCTGACAAGGAGAAAAACAAGCTCACTTTTGAGGTGTGTCACCTCATTGTTGAATTTTGAAAAATGAAAGGTGAAGTGACTACATTATAAATAAGCTATTTGTAGGTTGAGGTCCCAGAAACAGTAAAAAACCATAACCCAAAACAGCAACATTCAGTGGCATCAATGGCAAAAGCTTGGGACATGGAGAAGAGGAATCCAGCAACACTTGCAGTGATAAACTTTATTGGACTTTAAAATAAATAACACAAATCAACGCATTTCAGCACGTAGGCCTTCATCAGGGTTGAGATTAAAAAAACAAAACAAGACATACACATTTAAAACAACTTTGTCCAGTGAAAGCACACTTAAACAACCAATCATATTGGGCTTGGAACTGAATCCAGCTGATGCATCCCTACTAATTTTAAAGGTTATTAGGGATGTGCATTATCTCAATCATTCAATCAGTCAGAGACTCAACTAATTAAAGTATCAGAATGGTGTTTCAAACCACACTTCATTAGCACACCTCACAAAGGACAATATTACAAATATACACTATATTGCCAAAAGTATTCACTGACCCATCCAAATAGTTGAATTCAGGTGTTCCAATCACTTCCATGGCCACAGGTGTATAAAACGAAGCACCTAGGCATGCAGACAGCTTCTACAAACATTTGTGAAAGAATGGGCCGCTCTCAGGAGCTCAGTGAATTCCAGCGTGGTACTGTGATAGGATGCCACCTGTGCAACAAGTCCAGTCGTGAAATTTCCTCGCTACTAAATATTCCACAGTCAACTGTCAGTGGTATTATAACAAAGTGGAAGCGATTGGGAATGACAGCAACTCAGCCACGAAGTGGTAGGCCACGTAAAATGACAGAGCGGGATCAGCGGATGCTGAGGCGCATAGTGCGCAGAGGTCGCCAACTTTCTGCAGAGTCAATCGCTACAGACCTCCAAAGTTCATGTGGCCTTCAGATTAGCTCAAGAACAGTGCGTAGAAAGCTTCATGGAATGGGTTTCCATGGCCAAGCAGCTGCATCCAAGCCATACATCACCAAGTGCAATGCAAAGCATCAGATGCAGTGGTGTAAAGCACGCCGCCACTGGACTCTAGAGCAGTGGAGACGCGTTCTCTGGAGTGACGAATCACGCTTCTCCATCTGGCAACCTGATGGACGAGTCTGGGTTTGGCAGTTGCCAGGAGAACGGTACTTGTCTGACTGCATTGTGCCAACTGTGAAGTTTGGTGGAGGGGGGATTATGGTGTGGGGTTGTTTTTCAGGAGCTGGGCTTGGCCCTTTAGTTCCAGTGAAAGGAACTCTGAATGCTTCAGCATACCAAGAGATTTTGGACAGTTCCATGCTCCCAACTTTGTGGGAACAGTTTGGGGATGGCCCCTTCCTGTTCCAACATGACTGCGCACCAGTGCACAAATCAAGGTCCATAAAGACATGGATGAGCGAGTTTGGTGTGGAAGAACTTGACTGGCCTGCACAGAGTCCTGACCTCAACCCGATAGAGCACCTTTGGGATGAATTAGAGCGAAGACTGCAAGCCAGGCCTTCTCGTCCAACATCAGTGTCTGACCTCACAAATGCGCTTCTGGAAGAATGGTCAAAAATTCCCATAAACACACTCCTAAACCTTGTGGAAAGCCTTCCCAGAAGAGTTGAAGCTGTTATAGCTGCAAAGGGTGGGCCAACGTCATATTAAACCCTATGGATTAAGAATGGGATGTCACTTAAGTTCATATGCGTCTAAAGGCAGATGAGCGAATACTTTTGGCAATATAGTGTATATATAAATCTTAACACAATTTTTCAACAAACATAAAATCCTAAAAATTCATCAACATAAGAACCATCATAATTACAAAAATTATTACAAAAACTCCTTCCAAGAAAAATCCTCATTTATCCCCCTTGGAAATACACTTTTAAAGTAAAAAATCCAAACAACTTTTCTCTTTGGGACATTAAAGGGATAGTTCACCCAAAAATGTAAATTCTCTCATTATTTACTCACCCTCTGATATCCCAGGTTTGTATGAATTTCTTTCTTCAGCAGAACAGATTTGAAGAAAAGTAGAAAAATATCTTAGCTCAGTAGGTTCTTAAAATACAAGTGGATGGTGATTTCACTTTTGAAGCTCCAAAAATCACAGACAGTCAGCATAAACGTCATCAAGACGACTCCAGCGGTTAAATTAATGTCCTCTATCACCTTTGGTGCGAAAAAAGATAAATATTTAAATACTTTTTAACTATAAACCATTGCTTCCTTTAAGGGCCGTTTCAGACAATTCTGGCACCTTAGGCAAGATCCCTAATGGCACCCCTATCGGGGGTGGGGTTGAGAGGGGTGTTTGGGGTTGCGTGGCGGCGGCCTCTTCTTTGGTGTCCCCCCAGTTGGTGGCGCCCTAGGCAATGCCTAGTTCGCCTATGCCTAGAAATGTCTCTGCTTCCGGTAAGCTTCACGAGAGGGTGGAGTTCAAGCGGTCTCTCGTGTGACGTATTCGTGTAGCCATGATAAAGACTTCTCCACTAGGTTGAGACATCCAGGACAAGTGCACAAATGCACCATTGTGAGTAAAGAAATAGATAAATAAAGATCTAAACCAAAACCAACCAAGCTACTGTACAGCGTTCCTCCTCACTTGTAAACAGCACTGCTCTTCCGGCTGTGACACGCTTGCCTCAGTTCTCGCATGTTTCAAGTGCCAATACGATTACATCACATGTGCTTACTGCTGCTGACCGGTAGCGGTAGCTGATTTAGAGTTTAAAAAAGTACTTACATTTGTATCTTTATTGCACCAAATGCGATCGTGTCACTTTAGAAGGCATTCATTTAACAGCTGGTGTCATATGGATGACGTTTATGCTGAATGTCTGTGATTTTTGGAGCTTCAAAAGTGAAATCACCATCCACTTGCATTTTAAGAACCTACTGAGCTAAGATATTTTTTAATTTTTCTTCAAATTTGTTCTGGTGAAGAAAGAAAGTCATACACACCTGGGATAGCATGAGGGTGAGTAAATAATGTGAGAATGTGAACTATCCCTCTACAACCCCAATTCCGAAAAAGTTGAGACAGTATGAAAAATGCTAATAAAACAAAAAGGATTGATTTGTAAATTATAGTCACCCTTTGCTATATTGAAAGCACTACAACTACATATTATATGATGTTTTTCCTTGTGAATTTAATTGTTTTTTGAAAATGTACAGTAATTTCAAATCAGATGATTGTAACACTCCAAAAAATGTTGAGACGGGGCAGTTTAAGACTAATAACAATTTGACAAGTTAAAATAACAAGGCAATGTGAAACAGGAGATGTTAAACTGGTGAGGCAATTGTGTCATAGTTTATAGGGAGCCTCCAAAAACAGCCTAGTCCTTCAAGAGCAAGGATCATTCAAGACTTGTCGATTTGCCAACAGATGCTTCAGCAAATAATCCAGCACTTTGAGAACAATGTTCCTCAAAAACAAATGGGAAGGATTTTGGGCATTTCACCCTCTACAGTGCACAATATTTAAAAGATTCAAGGAATCTGGTCAAATCTCTGTGCGTAAAGGGTAAGACGAAAACCATTTCTGAATGCGCATGATTTCTAATCCTCCGACGTCACTGTATTAAAAACGGCATTCATCTGTAATGGATATCATGAACATGGGCTTGGGATAACTTTAGTAAACCTTTGTTAGTCAACACCAGTCGCCGCTGCATCCACAGACTTAAGTTAAGACTTTACTAAAAGCAGAAGCCCTACATCAACACTGTCCAGAAGCGCTGCCGACTTCTCTGGGCTCGGTCTCATCTTAGATTGAAAGTAGAACAGTGGAGCTGTGTTTTGTGGTCTGAAGAGTCCACATTTCAAAAAGTTTTTGAAAAACAAAGCCGTCTTGTTATCCGGGCCAAAGAGGAAAAGGGCCATCCACGCTGTTATTAGCGTCAGGTCCAAAAGCCAGTGTCTGTATGGGCCAGGGGTGTGTCAGTACCCATGGCATGGGTAACTCGCACATCTGTGAGAACACCATGAATACAGACAGATATGTAAAATGTTTGGAGCAACATATACTGCCATCCAGCACCGTCTTTTCCAGTGACTTCCCTGCATTTTCCAGAAGGACAACTTCAAACAAAATACTGCCTGGATTACAAGTGCATGGCTGTGTAAGCAGAGAGTGTGGGAGCTAGATTGAACTTCCTGCAGTCCTGACCTGTCTCCAATTGAGAATGTGTGGCGCATTATGAAGCACACCATACGGTGACAAAGACCCCATACAGTTGTGCAGCTAAAGCACTGCACATAAATAAGTAATATTGGCATTATATTCATGATGTTAGCTAGAGGGGAACTGGCCTCCACAGTGAGCCTGGTTTCTCCCAAGGTTATTTTTCTCCATCAACCAACATCTTATGGAGCTTTGTGTTCCTTGCCTCAGTCGCCTTCGGCTTGCTTACTGAATACAATTCTAAATTCTAAATACAATTATTATTTAGTTACATATTTTTATACACACTTCATAATCGTACTTAATCAAACGACACAATGATGACTCTAAGACTTTATAGATATTACGGTTTAATTTTCTGTTAATGCATGATTTTCTGTAAAGCTGCTTTGAAACGATGTGCGTTGTGAAAGGTGCTATACAAATAAAAATGACTTGACCTACAGACCTGAAGACCTATATAATGGATGATTGGGGGAAAATTCCACTTTCTAAACTTAACAAACTTGTGTCTTCAGTGCCAAAATGCTTAATAAGTGTTATTAGAAGAAATGGTGATGTTTAATAGTGGTAAACACTCGATTGTCCCAAATGTTTTGGAGCATCTTGCAATCATCTGATTTGAAATTACTGTACATTTTCCATAACAATTAAATTCACAAGTAAAAACATCATATAATGTGTAGTTTTAGTGCTTTCAATATAGCAAAGGGTGAATATAATTTACAAATGACTCCTTTTTGTTTTTATTAGCATTTTTCATACTGTCCCAACTTTTTCGTAATTGATGTTGTAATTACACACTTCAGCTTTAAGATTTACTTTCATTTTTTTTCTTAATTTCAAGATTATACCACTTATTTTCCAATACGCTTTTCCACTGTCTCTGCTATAGGTGGTGAACCTGGCGAGAAACCTGATCTATTTTGGCTTCTACAACTTCAGTGACCTGTTGAGGTTGACCAAAATCTTGCTGGCCATCCTGGACTGTGTTCATATCATCACCCCCTTCACCATCAAGCCGGACAGAGAGCCTGGAAAAGGTCAGAAACTCCACACTCTTTTTTTTTTTTACCCAATTTGGAATGCCCAATTCCCAATGCGCTTTTAAGTCCTCGTGATGGCATAGCGAGTCGCCTCAATCCAGGTGGCGGAGGATGAATCCCAGTTGCCTCCGCGTCTGAGACCATCAACCCACACATCTTATTACGTGGCTTGTTGAGCAGGTTGCCACAGAGACATAGCGCGTGTGGAGGCTTCACGCTATCCACCGCAGCAACCACGCTCAACTCACCACGCGCCCCACCGAGAATGAACCACATTATAGCAATCACGAGGAGGTTACCCCATGTGACTCTACCCTCCCTAACAACCGGGCCAATTTGGTTACTTAGGAGACCTGGCTGGAGTCACTCAGCACACCCTGGGATTCAAACTAGCAAACTCCAGGGGTGGTAGACAGCATCTTTTACCACTGAGCAACCCAGGCCTGAAACTCCACACTCTTATGCTAAATGAGGCTCTCAGAGGTCGACTTAGTATATATTTAAATTTCTAGTTTTAAGTCATGAACACATGTTTGAGATTGAGATGATTGCTAAATTTGAACATAAATTTGAATTAGACCAAGCAAATGAAACTTTGTTGTCAAGTGGAAAACAAATGTCTCTACCAAAAGCTCTACTCTTAAAGCACCCTGACAGTCATTTTTGTGTTTGTATTTATAGGAAGTGTGATGCGGTCCATACATGGGGTGGGAGAGCTGATGACACAGGTGGTGTTTTCGGCTGGATTTCTGCCAGCTACAGCCCACAACCCACCTGACAGAGATGAAGTTAAAGCCCAAACTGAACCTCAGAAACAAGACATACTGGTGATGGACACCAAACTGAAGATCATTGAGATCCTACAGGTGTTAAAACAGTCCATATCTGAAATATGATGCCCCATAAAATTGAGTTCGAGTAATTTTTTCACAGTACACATCATTTCAAGCAGCTTTACAGAAAATTATGCTGTAACAGAAAATTAAGCTGTAATGTCTGTAATTTCTTAAGGTCATCATTGTGTGGTTTGATAAAAACGGAATTGTTGATTATGTCTTAAGAAATGTATTTTTACAGTATATACAGAACATATGTTATTTGTCTTTAGACCACCAGTGAGCAAGCCAAAGGCAACTGTGGCAAGGAACACAAAACTTCATAAGATGTAGATATATAACATTGGGGGAAACCAGGCTCAGCTGGGGGAGCCAGTTTGCCTCTGGCTAAATAGCATGAATATAATGCCAGTATTAGTTATGTGTAGTACAAGTCATGGTTTAAGTAAACTGAGTAGATGTTAGATGTTGGTTCTTCAGTAGTTAATGCTCTTAAAAAATGTAAGTATTACAAACATGCATTCTCTCTTTCGTCCTTGTGTAGTTCATTCTGAATGTGCGGTTGGACTACAGGATCTCCTGCCTGCTCTGTATCTTTAAGACAGAGTTTGATGAGAGCACTTCTCAGACAGAGCCATCTGTAAACCAGGACTCTCCTGCCAGTGTTCAAGGTGGGATGAGTGATTGTGTGTTTGTGTCATTATCAGCTGTTATGTGTAAAATGTGTGAATAACCCCTGTGTTTATTAGGTGCGCTGGATTTTGAGCACATTGAAGAGCAGGCAGAAGGGATTTTTGGAGGAAGGTAAAAGTAGAATGATGTGCTTATTAATAGTTTGTCTGACGTTTTTGTGTTTGTGTACATACATTATGTGTGTGTTTGCGTATGTAGTGAAGAGAACACTCCATTGGATCTTGATGATCATGGTGGCCGGACATTTTTGAGGGTTCTGTTGCACCTGACCATGCACGAGTATCCTCCGCTGGTGTCAAGAGCCCTACACCTGCTTTTCCGACACTTCAGCCAAAGGCAGGAGGTCTTACAGGCCTTCAAACAGGTATTTATACATCCGTTTATTTATCTGGAAATAAACACATTCATATTCACATAGCCCACCATGGCACGTTGCTTTAAATTACTGTTTTAAAAAAGTTAATTTTGTGTTTTATCTCTCCAGGTTCAGCTCTTGGTGACCAGTCAGGATGTGGAGAATTACAAACAGATCAAGTCAGATCTGGACCAGCTGAGGTCTATAGTAGAGAAATCAGAGCTGTGGGTGTATAAGAGACAGGGGTCAGACTCAGGGCTCAACACAGTAGAGGTCAATGCTGAAACTCACCACAAGGTCAAGACCATATAGAACAACATTAATGTGTGCACAAAATTAACCAAGACATATTTGTAATCTTTCAAACTAAAAGATATGATGGATAAACAACATCTTTTGCTCTGACAGGGAGACAAAAACTCAAATAGATCTTACAAACCTAAAGTGGAGAGCACCAGCAGCTCAAACTACAGAGTTGTGAAGGAGGTGGAGTGTGTTTTTCTATTATTAAGTTTGTTGGTTTTGACAAGCAAGTTGAATGTTCTGTGGAGTCAGGCCTATGTTTAAGTATGTGTATGTGTATGTTTGTGTACGTAGATCTTGCTAAGGCTGAGTAAATTGTGTGTTTTGGAGGGCATCTCTGGCAAGAAGAATAAGAAACAGCAACAACGGCTCCTCAGGAACATGGGAGCTCACAGTGTGGTGCTGGAACTCCTGCAGATCCCATATGAGAAGGTGTGTGTGAGCATATTTAACCTAAACTGAAGGGTTTTCTGCTCAGAACAAGGGATTCACTGATCCAATACCTTGATTGGATCTGCTCCAATACTTACATTTTTAGACGGATCGGGTATCGGTCCGACGTGCCAATCCAAATCCGATGCTGTGTGTTTTTTTTATGTTCGTTACTGTCAAGCTCCAAAACTGAGAGAAAAGAACCATAAAAGCCCCATTTAAGTAGCCCATATGACTTGTGCATTTTATTCAAAGCCACTTAAAGACATGCGATAGAATTGCAAAAGGCTGTGCTTAATAAGTAAATATACAGTATGCATGTACATTATTTTAGTTAGTGTATGGCTTGGCTCTGTTGACACACATACATAGCACATGCAGAGCCGCGCACATTATGTAAGCGATCCACACAAACAACATCTCAGACAGGGGCGGTTCAAGGCATAAGTGAATTAGGGAGGCCGCCGGCACGCAAATACACCCCAGCTCTCGGATGAGGGTGCCAATAGGGATCTCGCTTAGATCTCGCTTAGGGTGCCAAAATGGTCAGAAATGGCCCTGATCTTAGATGTAGATGCTCAATTGTTTGGTTGGCACAGAATGGCACTGGAGGACAATTTCTCCAGATTTTGAATAAGAGGCTAATTAGACTACTTTGAACTAGCCTAAAAACAGACACTTACAGGACTTCATGGAGTGTTCTGACTGTCAAAATAAAAGCCAGAAGGTTTTAAAGTTAAAGGTGCATGAAATATATTACTCTTGTATTATAAAATTCTAAAAGTCAGTAATTATAATAATGATAATAATCATTATCATTATTATTTGTTTACAAATTACAACAATATTTAAGTTGACTGGCTGCCAAAAAATAACTTCGAATGAAAAGTGGACTGATATCTTACAACTGAAGTGGACAAAAAAAAAAAAAGAGATCTGATTCTTTGAAGTCCAGATACAAGTTAAAAATTTTTTGCAAAAAACTGGCATCTTTTCTGCTCAAGACTTTCACTAGAATTACTGTTAATTTTGCTGCTACATTTTCCAGTAGGTTAGTTAACAAAGTTTTTCTTAATAGGCTGTACTTTTATATTGAAATAATGTGTAGTTAAAGGATTGAGTTTACATATAAATTCATACCCACAATTAGTATCACACAGTGAAGATTATGAAAAAACAACAACACAGGTATCGGGTCGGGATTGGTATCGGGTGAAACTGAGATTTTAGGTATCGGATTGGAAGAGAAAAAGTTTTATCGGTGCATCCCTATTCAGAACAGTAAAAAAACAAAACAAAAAAAACTCAGAACACTAAAGATCATGCTTTGTGTGTGTACATATTTAGCTTTTTTTGGGGGTCAAGATTATCCCCAAAAGGGAGCTAAATCTGAGAAAATATCCCTTTGGTGAAATTTGGTGATGTCTTTAATTCAGAAATAGATTTATAAATAAACTCAGCAAAAAAAGAAACGTCCTCTCACTTTCAACTACTTTTATTTTCAGCAAACTTAACTATTTGTATGAACATAAAAAGATTCAACAACTAAAACATAAACTAAACAAGTTTCACAGACATGTGACTAACAGAAATGGAATAATGTGTCCCTGAACAAAGGGGGGTCAAAATCAAAAGTAACAGACAGTATCTGGTGTGGCCACCAGCTGCATGAAGTACTTCAGTGCATCTCCTCCTTATGGACTGCACCAGATTTGCCAGTTCTTGCTGTGAGATGTTACCCCACTCTTCCACCAAGGCACTTGCAAGTTCCCGGACATTTCTGGGGGGGAATGGCCCTAGCCCTCACCCTCCAATCCAACAGGTCCCAGATGTGTTCAATGGGATTGAGATCCAGGCTCTTCGCTGGCCATGGCAGAACACTGACATTCCTATCTTGCAGGAAATCACACACAGAACGAGCAGTATGGCTGATGGCATTGTCATGCCGAAGGGTCATGTCAGGATGAGCCTGCAGGAAGGGTACCACATGAGGGAGGAGGATGTCTTCCGTGTAACACACAGCATTGAGATTGCCTGCAATGACAACAAGCTCAGTCCGATGATGCTGTGAAACTCCACCCCAGACCATGACGGACCCTCCGCCTCCAAATCGATCCTGCTCTAGAGTACAGGCCTCGGTGTAACGCTCATTCCTTTGACGATAAATGCGAGTCCGACCATCACCCCTGGTGAGACAAAACCACGACTCGTCAGTGAAGAGCACTTTTTGCCAGTCCTGTCTGGTCCAGCGAAGGTGGGTTTGTGCCCAAAGGTGATGTTGTTGCCGGTGATGTCTGGTAAGGACCTGCCTTACAACAGGACTACAAGCCCACAATCTCTCAGCCTATTGCGGATAGTCTGAGCACTGATGGAGAGATTGTGCGTTCCTGGTGTAACTCAGGGCAGTTGTTGTTTCCATCCTGTACCTGTCCCGCAGGTGTGATATTCGGATGTACCGATCCTGTGTAGGTGTTGTTACACGTGGTCTGCCACTGCAAGGATGATCAGCTGTCCTTCCTGTCTCCCTGTAGCGCTGTCTTAGGCATCTCACAGTATGGACATTGCAATTTATTGCCCTGGCCACATCGGCAGTCTTCATGCCTCCACATAGCATGCCAAAGGCATGTTCACACAGATGAGCAGGGACCCTAGGCACCCTTGGTGTTTTTCAGAGTCAGTAGAAAGGTCTCTTTAGTGTCCTAAGTATTTATATCCGTGACCTTAACAGCCTAAGCTGTTAGTGTCTTAACGACCGTTCCACAGGTGCATGTTCATTAATTGTTTATGGTTCATTGAACAAGCATGGAAAACATTGTTTAAACCCTTTAAAATAAAGATCTGTAAAGTTATTTGGATTTTTACAAAATTATCTTTAAAATACAGTGTCCTGAAAAAGGGATGTTTCTTTTTGCTGAGTTTTATATCAACTACTGTTTTTCAAAACAAAACAAAAAATGCAAAATGTTTTCTTTTAGGGTTAGGGTTAATCTATAGATGTTATAATTAGCTTTATATAGAACAAAAAAAGTATATGGAATGTCCTCATTTTGAAAGCTAAGTAAATGTGTATGTTAGTGTTTACAGATTAGGCTATACTTATGAGGTTCAAATTTTCAAAAATTTTCTAAAACCTACTTGTGAAGACATTTGAAGTGATCCTCACGATTTGAAATGCTCATAAATGTTTTAAGTTAAAAGGTAGAGAATAGTAAATATCATTGTCTTAGTATGAAAAAACCATTGTGTCTATGATATGACATCACTAATACAGCTTCAAAAGTCTGTGTGTGAGAATGTAGCAAGCTCCTAGGTTGCTCCTAGGATGATTGTTCCTGCAGTATATGTACTGTAAGTGATTTTGGTTCAAAGCATCTGCTAAATGACTACTGTCTTTTCTTACATATGTATTTTTTCGATGTTGTAGGGGGTGGATGTTCAGATGCAGGAGATAATGACTTTAGCCCATCAATTCCTGCAGAACTTCTGTGCTGGAAACCAACAGAACCAGGCACTCCTACACAAACACATTAACCTGTTCCACAACCCGGGGGTAAGACATTTGAAAACACCAAAAGGGCATAGTTCCACTTGTTGAATTCCAGGTGTTCCAACATCCATTGCTCATCTTTCCTTCTCTTTCTTTCTCTGTGTGTAGATTCTGGAGGCGGTGACCATGCAACATATCTTTATGAATAATTTCCAGTTGTGCAGTGAGATTAACGAGCGAGTTGTGCAGCACTTTATGCACTGCATCGAGACACATGGCCGCAGTGTGCACTACCTCAAATTCCTGCAGACGATCGTCAAGGCTGAGAACAAGTTTATCAAGAAATGCCAAGACATTGTCATGGCTGAGGTCTGTGCAAAAACTTATTGCAAAAAGTGTACCACTCATGTACTCTGGCCTGCTATTAGCAACAAATCTGCTATTTGTTGTGTTTGACTAGGCAGTCATGTTCTTAGCTAAATGAGTGTATGTTGGTTTGTGTGTATTTGTGTAGCTGGTGACAGCAGGTGAGGATGTGCTGGTGTTCTATAATGACAGAGCATCTTTTCAATCATTGGTCCAAATGATGCGTCTTGAGAGGGAACGGCAAGATGAGAACAGTGCACTCAGGTGCTTTTGTGCATGTTTAATTTTGTGTGTTCTGTACTTGCTCCAGCACTTGGAGCATGTGTATTGGTATTTTTGCAAAGGCAACCTGAGTTTGAATCAGGCTTGTGATATTTTCCGATAAATAAACAGTAAAAAGCTAAAAGCTTGAAAATAAAAAAAATAAAACAAAAGCAAATACTATGTAATACTACTCTATAGTCTCTCCATATATGTATATACAGCTATGTATATAATATGATGTACATATCGTGTTCAGTATTTGCCATCATAATATATTACATGATATTATATTTGTTTTACTCTGTGTGATGGTGTGTATGTGTGTTTGAAATCTGATTATTTCAGGTATCATGTCCACTTGGTGGAGTTGCTGGCTGTGTGCACTGAAGGGAAGAATGTCTACACTGAGATCAAGTGTAACTCACTGCTCCCCCTCGATGATATTGTACGTGTGGTCACGCATGAGGACTGCATCCCTGAGGTGTGTTGGTGAGGTGGGAGTCAAGGGCAGAGGTGTTTGGCTTTATGCATGTACTGAAAGAGTTGTGCATGTGTCGTTAAAAATGAAGCTGTTTTTTGTTTGATTTTAAATCATCCCATTACTTGTACGATCTGTGAAGATATTACTTCATATGTTGGTGTGTATAAATCCAGGTGAAGATAGCCTATGTGAACTTCCTGAATCACTGCTATGTGGACACAGAAGTTGAGATGAAGGAGATTTACACCAGTAATCACATGTGGAAACTGTTCGACGATTTCCTGGTGGACATCTGCAGAGTAAGACTCAAACACATACAGTATGCACACAAGGTACTCGCATATTCGCTTAAGGATATTAATGACCCCTTCCCCCCTTGGCGTCCTGCAGGTATGCAATAACACAAGTGACCGAAAGCATGCTGACACAGTTCTGGAACACTATGTCACAGACACCATCATGAGCATCATCACCACCTTTTTCAGCTCACCATTCTCAGACCAAAGCACTAGCCTGCAGGTAACACAGAGCACTAACCAGTAATCCATTACTTCTCCGCATCATCTGGACATCTCTCTAACTCTCTCTCTCTGTGTCTCAGACCCGACAGCCAGTGTTTGTGCAGCTGCTGCAGGGAGTTTTCCGTGTGTATCACTGCAACTGGCTGCTCCCAAGTCAGAAGGGCAATGTTGAGGCATGCATTAAAGTGCTGAGTGATGTGGGTAAGAACTGCATTTCCATCAGCTTACATTTACAGTCTTCACTGTGATCATGATTCAGAGATTTATTTCATTTCTAGAAAGTTGTTAAAAGGTGAAGTGTGTAATTTCTTCTCAAAACATAATTGCATAAATAAATAGCAACGGAAATGACCTGTTTCCAAACAAGTTTTCTAAACACTCATACCGCCCCTTCCGCTCTGCTCCCTTTCTTTCATTGTTCAGAAAACAGATAGTCCCACTCCAAACTCATGCCATAAGTCGAGCCAATGTGGCTGTGTCAGGCTGATTAGCATGCTAAAAAAAAAACAGAGCAATGTGTTTAAACTTTTTGGGAAATTAACCTAAGAATAGCTTACTTATAGTTTTCTCTTCACATTAAACTGAGATAGGAGTAAGTATTTTAATTTTTTCAGCAATTTAAAGGGATAGTTCACTCAAAAATGAAAGTTATCTCATCATTTACTCAACCTCATGCCATCCCAGATGTGTAAGACTTTCTTTCTTCAGCAGAACAAAAAAACAAAGATTTTTAAAAGAATATCTCAGCTCTGTAGATCCATAGAATGCAAGTGAATGGTGATCAGAACTTTGTAGCTCTTTATTATTATTATTATTATTATTGTCATTATTATTTGTTGTTTTTACTGTTGTTATATCTGTTATACATTTCTAGATGTTCTTTTGTTTATATGCTTCCACCCCAACACCCAGATACACTTACACACACACACACACACACACACACAAATATATATATATATATACATACAGGAGATAGACTTGTCATGTTGGCCATTGGTATGTATGTTTGTTTGCCTTGGTTATTTTGTATTTGTTACATGTAAATACTGTCACATTCTTTGTTTGCATAATAAAAAATAAAAAATATCTTTGTAGCTCTAAAAATCGCATAAAGGAAACAGAAGTAATCCATAAGACTCCAGTGGTTAAATCCATATCTTTAAAAGCAATATAATAGATGTGGGTGAGAAACAGATCAAAATTTAAGTCCTTTTTTTACTCTAAATCTTCACTTTCACTTTTACATCTGAAAGTCACATGTGGTGCCTGTTTAGTTTCACTTTCACATCTATAAGTGAAATTTAAGGGGGAGATTTAGAGTAAAAAAGGACTTAAATATTGTTCTGTTTCTCACCAACACCTATTATATCCCTTATTTAAAAAAAAAAAAAAATTATTATCCCCTTTTCTCCCCAATTTTGGAATGCCCAATTCCCACTACTTACTAGGTCCTCGTGGTGGCACGGTTACTCACCTCAACCTGGGTGGCAGAGGACAAGTCTCAGTTGCCTCCGCTTCTGAGACCGTCAGTCCATGCATCTTATCACGTGGCTTGCTGTGCTTGACACCACGGAGACTCACAGCATGTGGAGGCTCATGCTACTCTCCGCGATCCATGCACAACTTACCACTCGCCCCATTGAGAGTGAGAACCACTTAATCATGACCACGCGGAGATTACCCCATGTGACTCTACCCTCCCTAGCAACCGGGCCAATTTGGTTGCTTAGGAGACCTGGCTGGAGTCACTCAGCACACCCTGGATTCGAACTCGTGACTCCAGGGGTGGTTATCAGCGTCAGTACTTGCTGAGCTACCCAGGCCCCCATATTATATCCCTTCTGAAGATATGGATTTAACCACTAGTCATATGGATTACTTCTATGTTTTCTTTATGTGATTTTTGAAGCTACAAAGGTCTGGTCATCATTCACTTGCATTGTATGGACCTACAGAGCTGAGATACTTTTCTAAAAATCTTCATTTGTGTTCTGCTGAAGAAAGAAAGTCATACACATCTGGAAAGGCATGCAGGTGAGTAAATGATGAGAGAATTTAGATTTTTGGGTGAACTATCCCTTTAACATTGGAAAATTACCCATCACATTTAAATGTAACCAGAAACCAATGTTGTTTGTTTGGTCTGCATACTGCCAGTGTATAACCATGAAATATGTGCATCTGCTTTGTGTTGGACAGCTAAAGGCAGAGCCATAGCTATTCCAGTGGATCTGGACTGTCAAGTGAACAATCTATTCATGAAGTCCAACAGCATTGTTCAGAAAACAGCCCTCAGCTGGAGACTGTCCGTCCGCAACGCTACACTCAGAGATTCCGTTCTGACCACCTCCAGAGACTACCGCAACATCATTGAAAGGCTCCAGGTGAATGATTGTTTTTATGTGTCACTTTGTCTTGCCGAGAATAACGTATGTCTCTCCAATAATTCTATTTAAGAGCAGCTGAGTTTAACCTGCATTCAATGATTTTGCCTCAGTGCCTTACTTTCTTAAAGTGCGTGGTACAGTATGTTTATGTGTGAATGCGTGCATTTGTGTGCATGTGTGTCTGTAGGATATAGTGTCTGCTTTGGAGGAGCGGTTGAGGCCTTTGGTTCAGGCTGAGCTGTCTGTATTGGTGGATGTTCTGCATCGGCCAGAACTGCTATTCCCAGAACACACTGAAGCTCATCGCAAGTGTGAGAGTGGAGGATTCATCTGCAAGTATGATGAATTCCTATCTGAAAAATAATCCCTCAATATTGTTATTACAATACTATATTACTACATTACTTCTATATTAGATTACCTTGAAAAACACTATCCCCCTCAAGCACTTTTCATATGGAGCAAACTTCACTGGAAAATATGTAGGTAATGCATAACCACAATAAGTTCATCCACTTCTAGTCCCAATTCAACAGTACGATTTTACAGCTTGAATATCAAACATTTTTCCTCAAGAATTCTGCTAAATGCTTGAACAAAAATACAAGCTTCCCATTTCTGCTGTTAAACTACTCTCTAGTACTCTTGCCCCGTAGGCTTCCATTGTACAGTTACTGTACTGTGCATGAGTTTTCCCCTTGTTTTTACAAACAGTGTGACGTGTCATAATTTGTAGTGTAGTTGTTGACAGCATGTCACAGATGCTCTCATTAGAACTTAACTTGTATTTAACATGGAACATTACTTTAAAGAAATAGTTCACCCAAAATTAAAAATTCTCTCATCATTTACTCACATTTATCTCACCAGATGTGTATGACTTTCTTTCATCTGCTGAACTCAAATTGAGATTTTAGAAGAATTCTCAGTTCTTTTGATTCATACAATGCAAGTGAATGATGGCCAAAATTTTGAGGCTCCAAAAATCACATAAGTCAGCATAAAAGTCATCCATAAGACTCCATTGGATAAATCAATGTCTTCAGAAGTGATATGATAGGTGTGGGTGAGAAACAGATCAATATATAAGTCCTTTTTTTACTATAAATTCTCCTCCCTGCTCAGTCAATCTCCAATTTAACTTTCACTTTCACATTCTTCTTCTTGTGTTTTTGGTGATTCACATTCTTCCTGCATATCGTCCCCCCCCTACTGGGCTTGGAGAAGAATTTCTAGCAAATAATTACTTAAATATTGATCTGTTTCTCACCCATATCTGTCATATCACTTCTTATGATATGGAATAAAACACTGGAGTCGTAGGGATTAGTTTTATGACTGATTTTTGGAGCGTCAGCATTTTGGCACCCATTCACTTGCATTGTATGGACCTACAGAGCTGAATCTTAATTTGTGTTCTGCAGAAGAAAGAAAGTCATACACATCTGGGATGGCATGAGGGTGAGTAAAGGATGGGAGAATTTTAATTTTTGGGTGAACTGTTCTTTTAATGCCCTCATATGATCCTTCATAGTCATTGCTAATGTGCGTCAAATATGTTAATTATATTGGTTCACTCTTTCTGTACAGGTTAATAAAACATACCAAGCAACTTCTGGAGGAAAATGAGGAGAGGCTTTGTATCAAAGTCCTGCAGACACTCAGAGAGATGATGACCAAAGACAGAGGATATGGGGAGAAGGTATTTACCACAAAATAAGAACAGTCAAAAAGGACTATTAGAACTGTATATACCTATGCTACACTAAAAATATGCTTAATGTGGTAACGTCTAAATTAACTGGTTTGATTCAAGTCAAAAATATTATTTAACACCACTGAATCAACCTGAGTACTTCAGGTTAGACCAACAAATATAATTTCAAGGGTTAGATCAAGTAAAAATAGCTCTTTTAGAAAACAATTGCAAGTTACCACTTTTTACAGTGTATTTAGATAAAACAACATCTTAAAATGTTTTCCATACATCACAAGTGTTGGCAGAAGTTAATAATTGTCCTATACACATACTATGGCCTCTTGCATGCCTGAAAAAGCATGTTTACTTGCGTTTAAGATGATGAAGATCAAATGTTTGTTCACCCTTGTTATGCACTGGCTTTCTGTTAACCACCAGTTCACTAATAGCCTCTGGCTTCATTTGACATATGTCCACTCTTTCATTAAACTGTCCCTCACTCCTCTTTTTCAGCTCATGGGATTTGATGATGAGATGGATGCCACTGAGGTTGTCCTCTTTTTGTCATTCATCACATCTTTCATCTTTCCCTTGTTCATTTCTCTTCCTTATTTGATCTTTCTTCTTTCTTCGTTAAGAGCTTCAATAGGACATTTGTTCTAATTGCATACTGTATATACTTTTATGCTTGTATGGATGTGGATTTGTTGTGATTTTATGCAACTTACTGTTGTAGTGTTATAGTATTTAAGGCTTATTGTGCTGTGTTGTACAGTTCTTGGGTCACTTTTATTTAGCCTCTGTATATGTTGCAAATGTGACTGTATTATTGCTCTATATAATATAATTTTTAGGTCAATACATTAGGGTCTTAAAAAAAGAGTTTTGTGGCTCTCTGGACTAAATATTATTCCACCAAAAAGGATATCTTGTAGCAAAAATACACAGTTTAAATCTTCTGGGAAAATGAACCAAACATTTTGACCACTTATGGTCTTTGCTGGGGCATGTACTGTACATGTGATAGTATTGTTAAGAATATCTTTGTCAGCATAGTTTAATATGTAATTACTGCTTTAACCTGATCTTAACACTCTTATCTTACCTTGTACTCAATCTCTCTACTGGTGGCTGTATTTTGTATTTTGTTTCTATGATCATGTTCTGTTTAAGCCTAATTTAACTAATTTAACTTATAAACGGCTTACATAGCATTACTAACTAAGAAATGCATCCAAAATATAACTGTCTATACTAAAACTGCCACTGTCCAGATCCATTTGATAATTATGATCACTGATGTTATAAAGTCAAGCATGCTGCTAGGGTAGAGTTGGAGAGTGCTGCATGATGATACTAACTCTGTGTTAGTGTTGTTTTGTCCAATGTGCTCACTTACTCAGGTAGTGGATGTCAGTCTGCCACCCAAACAGCTGGAGGAACAGAGGAGGGTACGTCACAGTTGATTCCTGATCACTAACATCACCTAACCTGTTGCCTAACCAAACACCAATAATACTGTGTGTGTACTTCACAGAGGTTTGTTTCAGAATTACAATTGAAAACTAAAAAATGACAATGGAAAACTGCTAACAATGGATATCTACAAAGAAATGTGCCTTAGATCAAAGTGAGCAAACCAAAGGCAACAAGTGAAAAAAAAAAAAAGAAACTGCCTAAGATTTATTCGTAATGAAACACTCATCAATTATCATAGGGGGAGGCTCTGCGGCAGCTGCTTGTCAATAGGTACTATGGCTTCAGGAGTGGTGGGCGGAGAGAGAGTCTGACCTTCAGTAACTCCACCCTGACACCTGTTGGACCAATCAAGAGCCAGTCGGGTGGGTTCCATTTACATTCGATCTCATTTTTCTTCTTCTGGAAACAGCAGTTAAGTGTACAGTATAACTTAAAGGTGATGAGTGTAATTGTTCCGATGTTAAAATACTTTCTCCTATTCAAACTTAACCCATTTAATCCCACATTTTTTCCATTTGAGTGGGCACATTTATTTAACTCCATTGATAGCCCAAAAGAAAGAAACTGTATGCCTTGTCCTATTATGCCTTGACTCACTTTCTGTCTTCAAAAACGGCTAAAAACACATCTTTTCCATGAGCACTTAACCAGTCACAAAAAAAAATAAAAAATAAAAATCTTCTTGCACTTTTTCCCAGTTGCTCAATAGTACCGAATATAAAATTGCAAACAATAAAGTATATATAAATTTTTTTTTACTAAAAGGCAATTGTGGTGAACAAGGAAATTATAAACCAAGAATATTTGCATATTTAATTTATTGTAACAATACTCTGCTGTTTTCTAATGGGTGTGAATCAGTCGCCTATTCAAAAATGAGACTGTTTTCCCACTTAGCAATTCAGACATCTTACATTGCTTTAATTGTCCTGTCAACATGATTTATATGAGCCAGAGCAATCTTATGAATAAATCAATAAAAGATCCTTTAAACATTATATGTGCAAAATTTAGTAGTTTTATGTGTATTATGATGGTTTTTATTAAGTTTTGACAGAGACACAGGGCCCTATTTTAAGAGCACTAGCACTAAACGCAATGCTATGCTATAAGTGCAAAGTCACTGGGGCATGACCATGAAGTTTTGGTATTTTCGTGCAAGCTAGGTGCAAGTGGGTTTGGCAAAATCACGTGCACAACGCACTGATGGGCTGGGTCAAGTGCAATTTCATTCGGAGGTTCTTCTCCAGTCATTGCAGGGTCTGCGTCCTATTAAGTAGTCCATTTTCTCAAGCACCAGCGATATAAACAAAAACAGCACATTCATAAGGAGTTTGTAGTGTAAATGGACTGTATGCAATTAATTTAAATAATAGAAATATGGACACACTCCTTTTATATGCTTTGAAAATGTTACTGTCTTCAGGATTTGGATGTACGCTCCGTTAAATGATAGGGAATGTAAGTATTATTAATAATTTTCCTCTACTGACACACAAATCATGGCTACTATTATCAGTGATTGTATCGGCACGCACTTCACTTCTACATGTCGATTTTGATTTTGAACAAATAAATTAATTTATTGAAACATGAAAAAATTAAACCAAAAATGTTTCTAAATTCAAATTACACTTTGTGGGGGCGAGGGCATGGCCAAGCATTCGTCTGGGGAGAGAGAGGAAGCGGTGAGTGTTTTCACCTGAGATTAATTGCTGCTAATTGTGATTTCTATGTTCACAGTGAGAGGCGGGGAGATAAAAGGCTGCCCAAAACCCCAGAGAGAGAGAGAGAACCCAGCTGACAGCGTGTTGGTCGCTGTCGGCTGTTTTGTAAGCTTTACAGTCATGCTTGGGCGGACGTGTTTAATTTTTTTGAATAAAAGTGACATACCTGATTTGAATCGCCGTTTCCCGCTTCCTCATTTCATTGAACCATTACACACTTCAAACTAAATTAAAATATAATCAAATTAATGAACTTCTTCCACCGGCCCCTTTTGCAGTGACTTAAAAATCACTCTACGACAACAGGTGGAAATATCCCATTACAAATTAAATCATAATGACAGTTGTAAATATAAGCATAATAATAATAATTGAAAAAATAAACTATGACCTATAGATAGTTTAACACAAATCTCATAAATTTTTGTTTCATAAGATGGCTACAACTGTACAACAGGGACATAATTTGATTTTCCACTATATGTTCAGAACTTTATTACCACCTGCTGGTGGAATCTCCAAACTGCAATCGTAGGAACTGAATTTAGACTTTGCTCTGAAAACAGTACTGCTTTTGAATCGTCTTAGCTTTGAGCCACTTCATTTACATTACAATACACCCACAGTTTACGCGCATAAACCCACAGTTAGCTCAAACACTCCCAACCACGGCCACTTGCGCTTTGCACTGGCAAGAATATTGCACATAGAATAAGTGCTCTCTTGAAAATTGGAAAACTGTCGTTGCATGTAGCGCTGTGCTTTCTGCACTCATGAAAACAGAGCCCATCATCTTTCAGAGTGGCACAGTAGAATTAAATAGCTCTGATCATGTGACTGTTTGCACCACCCATGTAAAAATTTTCTCATGAAATCAAGGCAGTCTGCACTGTCATTTATAACTGACAACTCAGTTTACAATTCATCAACCCTTTAATTTTCAAACAAAATTTTTGTCACAGTTGTAAACAGTGGGATTAAACAGGCTAATATGCAGAGAAAATTATAGTTTTGGCAAGTCGTTTAGTATATCTACTTAGTGCATGACACAAGTAATTTTTCCAACAATTGTTTACAATTGTTTCACTTTTAATTGACTATATCACAATTCCAGTGGGTCAGAAGTTAAATGTGCCTTTAAGCAGCTTGGAAAATTCCAGAAAATTATGTCAAGCCTTTAGGCAATTAGCCAGTTAGCTTCTGATAAGAGGTGTACTGAATTGGAGATGTACCTGTGGATTTATTTTAAGGCCTACCTTCAAACTCAGTGCCTCTTTGCTTGACATTATGGGAAAATCAAAAGAAATCAGCCAAGACCTCAGAAAAAAGTCTGGTTCATCCTTGGGATCAACTTCCAAATGCCTGAAGGTACCATGTTCATCTGTACAAACAATAGTACGCAAGTATAAACACCATGGGACCACGCAGCTATCATACCACTCGGGAAGGAGATGCATTCTGTCTCCTAGAGATGAAAGTAGTTTGGTGCAAAAAGCAAAGGACCTTTTGAAGATGCTGGAGGAAACAGGTAGACAAGTATCTATATCCACAGTAAAACGAGTCCTATATCGACATAACCTGAAAGGTTGCTCAGCAAGGAAGAAGCCACTGCTCCAAAACCACCATATAAAAGCAAGACTACGGTTTGCAAGTGCACATGGGGACAAAGATCTTACTTTTTGGAGAAATGTCCTCTGGTCTAATGAAACAAAAATCATGTTGTGGGGGTGCTTTGCTGCAGGACGGACTGGTGCGCTTCACAAAATAGATGGCATCATGAGGAAGGAAAATTATGTGGATATATTAAAGCAACTTCTGAAGACATAAGCCAGGAAGTTGAAGCTTGGTCGCAAATGGGTCTTCCAAATGGACAGTGACTACAGGCATACCTCCAGAGTTGTGGCTAAATGGATTAAGGACAACAAAGTCAAGGTATTGGAGTGGCTATCACAAAGCCCTGACCTCAGTCCGATAGAAAATTTGTGGGCAGAACTGAAAAAGCATGTGCGAGCAAGGACGCCTACAAACCTGACTCAGTTACACCAGTTCTGTCTGGAGGAATGGGCCAAAATTCTAGCAGCTTATTGTGAGAAGCTTGTGGAAAGCTACCCAAAACATTTGACCTAAGTTAAACAATTTAAAGGCAATGCTACCAAATACTAACAAAGTGAATGTAAACTTCTGACCCATTGGGAATGTGATGAAAGTAGTAAAAGCTGAAATAAATAATTCTCTCTACTATTATTCTGATATTTCACATTCTTAAAATAAAGTAGTGATCCTAACTGACCTAAGACAGGGAATTTTTTCTACGATTAAATGTCAAGAAGTGTGAAAAACTTTTTAATGTTTAAATGTATTTGGCTAAGGTGTATTTAAACTTCTAACTTCAACTGTATCAACACTGTGGCAGGACTATCTGTTTATAGAACCAATGAAAGACTGGGGGAGTGTTCTTGAAACCTATTTAATAACAGTCATTATTTTTGCAATTCCTAGTGATGCAGAAAGTACACACCACCTTTGTTTGTGTCACAATTTGATTGTGTTTGTTTGGCTTCAGGGGGTTTGAGCAGAGCCGAGATGTCACTAATGGAGGTACAGTGTCATCTGGACCGTGAGGGGGCTTCTGACCTGGTCATCGATCTCATCATGAATACTACCAGCGACCATGTCTTCCATGAGAGCATTCTATTGGCCATTGCACTGCTGGAGGGCGGGAACACCATCATACAGGTCAGATAGGCCTGTCACTCTGATAAAGGGTGATGATGTCATAGAAATGGAGTGTTATGATATTAAGTTATCTGATATTAAGTTTTCTGATATGTAAATGTTCACATTTGTTTGTGTTCACTGGTAAGTTCTAGAAATAATTAGTTTTTGTCTACAATTCAAAGCACAAAACTTTTATTATATTTGATTATATTTGTATTTTTATCTTGTTGCAGCATTCCTTCTTCAAACGTTTAACAGAAGACAAGAATTCTGAAAAGTTTTTCCGAGTTTTTTATGATAGAATGAAGGCAGCACAGCTGGAGATCAAAGCCACAGTTTCCGTCAACACCAGCGACCTGGGAAACAAGCGGTGTGATGACAACGCTCCAGACAAAGATAGCCCACAACGGTGGCGAGGTCAGACTGCTTACACAATTGACCAAAACAAAGACTGGTTACACAATTTGTTCATCATTAGAACATGTACTAACCTTGCCATGTCATCAGAAGTTCAAATTATCTAATAATTTTAAAAGACTTACTGATTTGACTCACAGTAGTGACGGTCATAAATTAAAAACATGTTCCTCATCGAAGAGGTGTTTATATGGGGTCACTATATAGTCTATATGAATTGCATTTTTTATATATATATATAATTTGATAAATTGGTACACAAAAAAGTGACACATGTATGATGTCCTTTCATCTCTAGGAAAGGATTCAGGTATCATAGTGACAGATGATGCTCGTGAGCAGCTGTTAGAGGCATCTTCTGTGACCAAGAAAGCCTTTGGTTCATATCGGCGAGATGCTGATCCTGAAGAAGTTTACGGCACTGCAGATGGAGACAAGGGGGGCGGAGATAAAGGGACAGAGCAGGGAGAAATGAGCCCTGTCATTCTCATCATGCAACCAATCCTGCGCTTCTTACAGCTGCTATGTGAGAACCACAATCGAGACCTGCAGGTGTGTTTGTGATTGCCTACCTGTCCATCTGTCACATTTATCTCTTTTTTTTTATTTTCGGTCGGTCTTAAACTTTGACAGTACCAGTCAGGTCGGGTCACAGAACCTTGTTTATGCTCCTGGTATGAGCTGTAACTTAATGACCTCTAGGCAGTTGTATATTTGGACTAGTTTGGTCAGGTTAGACATACCATGTGTGATTCTTAACTTCCTTTTCTGTTCTACAGAATTTTCTGCGCTGTCAAAACAACAAGAACAACTATAACCTGGTGTGTGAGACCCTGCAGTTTCTGGACTGTATCTGTGGCAGCACAACAGGAGGTTTGGGGCTGTTGGGCCTCTATATCAATCAGCATAATGTGGCTCTAATTAATCAGACTGTAGAGAGCCTCACTGAATACTGTCAAGGACCCTGCCATGATAACCAGGCATGTAAACAAACATGAACACAATCATACTTGGCTCTCTCTTTTGCACACATAGCCTCGTCTTTATTCATATACATACATTCCTATATTGAATCCATGTTAACTGTGTTTGCATGTCTTTTTTTGCAGAATTGTATCGCCACTCATGAGTCAAATGGCATTGATATCATCATTGCTTTGATTTTGAATGATATTAATCCACTGGGCAGGAAGAGAATGGACCTAGTTCTGGAGCTAAAGGTACTGTACAGGGCTTTGCACTCAAATTCCAAGAAAGAAACATCTCTTGTTTTCAATTGGGCTTTTCAAGCTTGACATTGTCATTTTTAATCCTGGGTTAATGTAACACTTGGCTAGCATATTTCACATTGTTCATACTTTACATTAAATGTGGTGCTAACCTCGTTTCTTAATTACAAAAGTGATTTTTCTTTCTTTCTTCTAACTGGCAACAAGTGTGCAAGTAGTAGGTATTACTTTAGACAGTATGTAACATTTGTCCTCTACTTTCAGAATAATGCATCTAAGCTACTGCTGGCCATCATGGAGAGTCGTCATGACAGTGAGAATGCAGAAAGAATCCTCTACAACATGAGACCAAAAGAGCTGGTATGTTAAAGATATAGTTCACCCAAAAATTTAAATTCTCTCATCATATACTCACCCTCATGCCATCTCCAAATCTCCACTTTCACTTTTACATTTGAAAGTCACATGTGGTGCCTGTTTAGTTTCACTTTCACATCTGAAAGTGAAAGTTAAAGTGGAGATGTAGGGTAAAAAAAGGACTTAAATATTGTTCTGTTTCTCACCCACACCTATTATATCTCTTCTGAAGATATGGATTTAACCACTGGAGTCTTATGGATTACTTTTATGTTTCCTTCATGTGATTTTTGGAGCTACAAAGGTCTGATCACCATTCACTTGCATTGTATGGACCTACAGAGCTGAGATACTTTTCTAAAAATCTTTGTTTGTGTTCGGCTGAAGAAAGAAAGTCATACACATCTGGGATGAACATTTTTGGGGTGAACTATCCCTTTAATTCTTATTGTAGTTTATCCTAGGTCACTCATTCCTTGCATTCAGTTTTTCTTCTTCATGAAGTCTACATAGACAGACAATAAACTACAATCATTAACATTCTTCAGATACAACATGCATGACTTCAAGTGCCTTTGTGTGTGTGTTCTCGTTGTAGGTGGAGGTGATGAAAATGGCCTACCAACAGGGGGAGACAGAGTTTGAGGATGAGAAACAGGAGACCGGAGAGGACCATGCTGCCTCACCTTGCAATGTTGGACACAACATCTATATACTTGCACATCAGGTACATACATTTACACACCAAACACACAAACCTCCATGCACATGTAAACATTAAATACATTTAATCATCCTGTGACCATTTTTAACAGTAAACCATTACCATTTAGCATCTATCTTCATTTAAGCAAAGCGCAGTTCAGTATTGTGATTTGATTTAAACTCTGCCATTTCAGCTATCCCGTCACAATAAGGAGTTGCAAATACTACTGAAACCAGGTGGAGAGGACCAGGCCCTGGAGTATTACACTAAACACACCGCACAGATTGAGGTAACATACACAAACACACACAAATGTTACAAATATTTATACAGTTGCTGTTTCAAATCATGCACAATATTAGAGACACTGCGGAGTTAATCTTGATTTGTGTATGCTGTTTATTCTTTTTAAAGCAACTGTGCATTTTTGCATGCGTTTCGTGTGTGTGTGTGTGCATGCATACAGATAGTCCGTCAGGATCGCACTATGGAGCAGATTGTGTTTCCTGTACCAAACATCTGCTCTTTTCTGACAAACGAGTCCAAACTGCGTGTGTATTACGGCACAGAGAGAGACGAACAGGGCAGTAAGATAAATGACTTCTTCCTGCACGCAGACGACCTCATCACTGAGATGAGGTGGCAGAAAATACTAAGAGGTATATCATTGACTGTGTGATTTTTGTCAGCGCGTTCCCTCTCTAGTGTGTAAGACAGAAAGCATTGTTTAATTAAAATCTATGTTTCTTTATATGGGTAGATGTGACAAAAATATCCTACAGTGTGACATGCTGAACTTCATCTAAAACGAAAAAAAAAAAGTTTTTTTTTGTTTTTTTTTTTAAATTAAAAGCAATTTTAATCACCTTCTTTTACTTGATATATACTACATGGAATATTTGTATTTTTTTTTTTAAATCAGTGGTTACACTTTACAATAAGGTTCTATTCATTAACATTAGTAAGTTATGCATTAGGTATCATGACTATGAATTAACAATGACCAATAATCTTTTTACGGTATTTATAATCTTGGTTAATGTTAATGTCATCAGTATATTATTTGTCATTTTTAATGTTAGTTCAGATGACATTAACTAATGTTAAATTATATAAAACTTAATCAAAGCATCAAAAATGGATTAGTATACGTAAAAAGTTAAAAAATTGCCCAATAATAAATGCTGTAATGGTATTGTTCATTGTTAGTTCATGTTAATGTTAACAAATCCAACATTATTGTCACACTGCAGGACTATTTATATGAACTGGAAAAATTGTGAAAAGCTTAAAAGTAATGGTGACCCATTACAGCATATGTTACCTTCAGTTCCTTTACCTTAGATAAAAAAATGTATCCTAACATTGTGATGAAAAATCATAAAAAAAATAATGTACATGTTATTTGTCAGTTACCCAGATACCTATTTCTTATATTCATCTATCTCACTATCTATCTTTGTTTTTAGCACAGCCAGTTCTGTACTGGTGTAGTCGGAACATGTCTTTCTGGAGTAATGTATCTTTTAACCTGGCTGTTCTCATTAATCTGCTGGTAGCGTTCTTCTACCCTCTGGATGGAGTAAGCGACAGTGAGTGCCTCTCTTGAATGCCTTTACTGTTCAACTCTCATAAGCACAATATCACTGACCAGTGTATATACAGTATATATGTACGTATATCCTCATGTGACCCCACATACACATGCATGGATGTTGTGTTTTGCTTCGCTATACACAATGCATAATTTAAATTCATTTAAACCGACTGATCTCAGTTCTTAAGATTCTGGGGTGTCAGTAAAGGGTTAAACTTTTGACGTACTGAGTCATGTGACAAAACAACATGATGCCGAACACAGCAGAGTTTGTCTTTGGGAGAAACACCAACAAAACTACATCTGGTAAGAAACCTAATTAAGTTTTACATTGAAACCTGCTTGAGTCAAAAGATTAGAGTCTTTAGTTTCATCCGATATGCCAGTTTTTTAATTTGAGTAATTTATCGCAAAATGCAATGCTGCTAAACACAGTGTACACAATAGTGTACAATAGCGCTATTTTTCCTTAGAAATCCTATATTCACTGTGGATTATCACATTGCGAATCAATTGGTTCATACAAAAGCTGAAAAATGGTGCTTTCAGAGGCTTTATATGGAGTTAGGGAGAAAATAAGGTTCATTTTCGAACTGTTCTGAGACCAGTGCAGTAAGACAGCACACTGGAGGTTAAGTCATTCACTAAATAGGGAGCATCCTATAGCTTCCCTATGCATCTAAGTGCTTTCACTCCTGAAATCTGACCAAAAGTTCAGTTTTAGGCCACAGATGAAGTTTGGACCACTCAACATATTTGGCAGACATGGGACAATGATAATCAGTATATACATTTAGTATTTATAATGTATAATTTTATTTTAACATGGTTGGCATTTATTTGACGATGCTGGCCATTACTTGTATCAGAATTGTTAATTTCTGATTGGTAAAAAAGCTTCAGCACTGGCTATCACTTGTTTGTTTTACAGTGCAAAGAGAAAACATTTTGTTGCCAAAGTAGAAAAAAAAACATTGTAACATAAAAGTAAAAAACAAAATTTGTTTATATATATATATGTATATATATATATATATATATATATATATATATATATATATATACAGGTGCATCTCAATAAATTAGAATGTCGTGGAAAAGTGCATTTATTTCAGTAATTCAACTCAAATTGTGAAACTCGTGTATTAAATAAATTCAATGCACACAGACTGAAGTAGTTTAAGTCTTTGGTTCTTTTAATTGTGATGATTTTGGCTCACATTTAACAAAAACCCACCAATTCACTATCTCAAAAAATTAGAATATGGTGACATGCCAATCAGCTAATCAACTCAAAACACCTGCAAAGGTTTCCTGAGCCTTCAAAATGGTCTCTCAGTTTGGTTCACTAGGCTACAAAATCATGGGGAAGACTGAGGGTAAGCCACAAACATTCATTGCCAAAGAAGCTGGCTGTTCACAGAGTGCTGTATCCAAGCATGTTAACAGAAAGTTGAGTGGAAGGAAAAAGTGTTGAAGAAAAAGATGCACAACCAACCGAGAGAACCGCAGCCTTATGATTGTCCAGCAAAATCGATTCAAGAATTTGGGTGAACTTCACAAGGAATGGACTGAGGCTGGGGTCAAGGCATCAAGAGCCACCACACACAGACGTGTCAAGGAATTTGGCTACAGTTGTCGTATTCCTCTTGTTAAGCCACTCCTGAACCACAGACAACGTCAGAGGCGTCTTACCTGGGCTAAGGAGAAGAAGAACTGGACTGTTGCCCAGTGGTCCAAAGTCCTCTTTTCAGATGAGAGCAAGTTTTGTATTTCATTTGGAAACCAAGGTCCTAGAGTCTGGAGGAAGGGTGGAGAAGCTCATAGCCCAAGTTGCTGGAAGTCCAGTGTTAAGTTTCCACAGTCTGTGATGATTTGGGGTGCAATGTCATCTGCTGGTGTTGGTCCATTGTGTTTTTTGAAAACCAAAGTCACTGCACCCGTTTACCAAGAAATTTTAGAGCACTTAATGCTTCCTTCTGCTGACCAGCTTTTTAAAGATGCTGATTTCATTTTCCAGCAGGATTTGGCACCTGCCCACACTGCCAAAAGCACCAAAAGTTGGTTAAATGACCATGGTGTTGGTGTGCTTGACTGGCCAGCAAACTCACCAGACCTGAACCCCATAGAGAATCTATGGGGTATTGTCAAGAGGAAAATGAGAAACAAGAGACCAAAAAAGGCAGATGAGCTGAAGGCCACTGTCAAAGAAACCTGGGCTTCCATACCACCTCAGCAGTGCCACAAACTGATCACCTCCATGCCACGCCGAATTGAGGCAGTAATTAAAGCAAAAAGAGCCCCTACCAAGTATTGAGTACATATACAGTAAATGAACATACTTTCCAGAAGGCCAACAATTCACTAAAAATGTTTTTTTAATTGGTCTTATGATGTATTCTAATTTTTTGAGATAGTGAATTGGTGGGTTTTTGTTAAATGTGAGCCAAAATCATCACAATTAAAAGAACCAAAGACTTAAACTTCTTCAGTCTGTGTGCATTGAATTTATTTAATACACGAGTTTCACAATTTGAGTTGAATTACTGAAATAAATGCACTTTTCCACGACATTCTAATTTATTGAGATGCACCTGTATATATATATATATACACACACACACACACACACTGGTGCCCAAAAAATTTGGAATAATGTACAGATTTTGCTGTTTCGGAAGGAAATTGGTACTTTAATTCGCCAAAGTGGCATTCAACTGATCACAAAGTAAAATCAGGACATTACTGATGTAAAAAACAGCACCAACACTATTTGAAAAAAGTAATTTTTGATCAAATCTAGACAGGCCCCATTTCCAGCAGCCATCACTCCAACACGTTATCCTTGAGTAAACATGCTAAATTGCTAATTTGGTACTAGAAAATCACTTGCCATTATATCAAACACAGCTGAAATCTAAACTCGGCCAAAAAAAAAACATCACTTTTTCAGGACACTGTATTTTAAAGATCATTTTGTAAAAATCCAAATAACTTTACAGATCTTTATTGTAAAAGGTTTAAACAATGTTTTCCATGCTTGTTCAATGAACCATAAACAATTAATGAACATGCACCTGTGGAAAGGTCGTTAAGACACTAACAGCTTACAGACGGTAGGCAATTATGGTCACAGTTATAAAAACTTAGGACACTAAAGAGACCTTTCTACTGACTCTGAAAAACACCAAAAGAAAGATACCCAGGGTCCCTGCTCATCTGTGTGAACGTGCCTTAGGCATGCTGCATGGAGGCATGAGGACTGCAGATGTGGCCAGGGCAATAAATTGCAATGTCCGTACTGTGAGACGACTAAGACAGCACTACAGGGAGACAGGAAGGACAGCTGATCATCCTCGCAGTGGCAGACCACGTGTAGCAACACCTACACAGGATCGGTACGTCCAAATATCACACCTGAGGGACAGGGACAGGATGAATTACACCAGGAACACACAATCTCTCCATCAGTGCTCAGACTGCCACAATAGGCTGAGAGAGGCTGGACTGAGGGCTTGTAGGCCTGTTGTAAGGCAGGTCCTTACCAGACATCATCGGCAACAACGTCACCTATAGGCACAAACCCACCTTCGCTGGACCAGACAGGACTGATAAAAAGTGCTCTTCACTGACGAGTCGCAGTTTTGTCTCACCAGGGGTGATGGTTGGACTCGCATTTATCGTCAAAGTAATGAGCATTACACTGAAGCCTGTACTCTAGAGCAGGATCGATTTGGAGGTGGAGGGTCCATCATGGTCTGGGGCGGTGTGTCACAGCATCATCGGACTGAGCTTGTTGTCATTGCAGGCAATCTCAATGCTGTGCGTTACACGGAAGACATCCTCCTCCCTCATGTGGTACCCTTCCTGCAGGCTCACCCTGACATGACCCTCCAGCATGACAATGCCACCAGCCATACTGCTTGTTTTGTGCTTGATTTCCTGCAAGACAGGAATGTCAGTGTTCTGCCATGGCCAGAGAAGAGCCCGGATCTCAATCCCATTGAGCACGTCTGGGACCTGTTGGATCGGAGGGTGAGGGCTAGGGCCATTCCCCCCAGAAATGTCCGGGAACTTGCAAATGCCTTGGTGGAAGAGTGGGGTAACATCTCACAGCAAGAACTGGCAAATCTGGTGCAGTCCATAAGGAGGAGATGCACTGCAGTACTTAATGGAGCTGATGGCCACACCAGATACTGACTGTTACTTTTGATTTTGACCCCCTCTTTGTTCAGGGACACATTATTCCATTTCTGTTAGTCACATGTCTGTGAAACTTGTTCAGTTTATGTCTTAGTTGTTGAATCTTTTTATGTTCATACAAATATTTACACATGTTAAGTTTGCTGAAAATAAAAGCAGTTGAAAGTGAGAGGACGTTTCTTTTTTTGCTGAGTTTATTTGGTTCGTTAAATGAAGCTTAACATTGTCTTTATGTTTGTTTTTGAGTTGCCACAGTATGCATGTCTTAAGGTCAATATTAGGTCAAAAATGGCAAAAAAGAAACGGCTTTCTCTAGAAACTCGTCAGTAAATGATTGTTTTGAGGAATGAAGGCTACACAATGCTTGAAATTGCCAAAAAACTGAAGATTTCATGCAAAAGTGTACACTACAGTCTTCAAAGACAAAGGACAACTGGTTCTAACAAGGACAGAAAGAGATGTGGAAGGCCAGATGTACAACCAAAACAAGAGGATAAGTACATCAGAGTCTAGTTTGAGAAATAGACACCTCACATATCCTCAGCTGACAGCTTCATTGAATTCTACCCGCTCAACACTAGTTTCTTGTACAACATTAAAGAGAAGACTCAGGGGTGCAGGCCTTATGGGAAGAATTGCAAAGAAAAAGCCACTTTTGAAATAGAAAAAACAAAAAGAAAAGGTTAGAGTGGGCAAAGAAACACACAGTGTTCCACAGAACACTGGATAACAGATAATTGGAAAAGAGTGTTATGGATCTTAACCCCATTGAGCCTTTGTGGGATCAGCTAGACTGTAGGGTGCATATACACTACTGGTCAAAAGTTTTGAAACACTTATTTATTATAAATTTTTTTTCTTCACATTTTAGAATTATAGTAAAGTCATCAAAACTATGGAATAACATGCATGGAACAATGGGAAATATGTTGTCACTAAACAACATCCAAAATAAATCAAAACTGTGTTATATTTTAGCATCTTCAAAGTAGTCACCCTTCGCCTAGAATTTGCAGACATGTACTCTTGACATTTTCTCAACCAACTTCTTGAAGTATCACCCTGGGATGCTTTTTAAACAGTATTGAAGGAGTTCCCATCTATGTTGGGCACTTATTGGCTGCTTTTCTTTATTATTTGGTCCAAGTCATCAATTTAAAAAACTTTTTTTATAAAATTTTAGTTTTATAATTAAATAAATTAATATGGTGGCACAATTATATTTTTGTCTACAAAACTAATTTCAAACATTTAAGCATACGCCTTCAGATCAAAAGATTTCTAAGATCATGAGAAACATTTCAGTCAAGTGTTTCAAAAATTTTGACCGGTAGTGTATATATATATGTATAGTTTTTTATTTGTGCCTTTCCCAATACACATTGTTCCCAAGCAGATTTACCCAGTTTTAGTCCCACTGTACACATATGTGGACATCAGTTTTTAGGAAAACTCTGCTCTATTTATTTATTTATTTATTTGCATGTTTATTAGGTGCTACTAGTTAAAGATCAAAAAGGGAAATGGAAGGGGGCCTGGGTAGCTCAGCGAGTAAAGATGCTAACTACCACCCCTGGAGTTGCGAGTTCGAATCCAGGGCGTGCTGAGTGACTCCAGCCAGGTCTCCTAAGCAACCAAATTGGCCTGGTTGCTAGAGAGGGTAGAGTCACATGGGGTAACCTCCTCGTGGTCGCTATAATGTGGTTCACTCTCGGTGGGGCACGTGGTGAGTCGTGTGTGGATGCCGCGGAGAGTAACGTGAAGCCTCCACATGTGCTATGTCTCCGCGGTAACGCGCTCAACAAGCCATGTGATAAGATGCGTGGATTAACAGTCTCAGATGCAGAGGCAACTGAGATTCGTCCTCCGCCACCCGGATTGAGGCGAGCCACTACGCCACCATGAGGACTTAGAGAACTGGGCATTCCAAATTGAAAAAAAAAGAAAAAAGGAAATGGCAAATGCACACAACAGTCACGCTCGGGTCTCAGGAGGATGTATATACCTCACCTGTGGTGTGTGTGTTTCAGGTCCACTGGATCCCTCTCTTTCTCTCTTGCTTTGGGTGAGTCTGTTGGGCTCATTGGGGTTTGTGTTGATGTCACCGAGGCCGAACGCAGTTAGAGTTCTGGTCATCTCCACTGTTCTGCAGCTGGGCTTCTCAGTGGGGCTGCAACATATGCTTACACTGCTGGGAGCTTTTAATGTAAGAATACACATGCAGCACACACATATAGATGAAGGCTTGACTTGACTCTATCCCCATTCTATGTCTGTGCAGGTGTGCAATAAGATAGTGTTCATGCTGAGTTTTGTGGGTAACCGGGGGACATTCACTCGTGGTTACCGGGTGATGGTGTTGGACAGAGAGTTCCTGTTTCATCTGCTTTATCTTCTCATCTGCACTTTGGGCCTTTTTGGACACGTCTTCTTTTACAGTCTACTGGTCTGTCTGAAAATATGATATTAACCATTCACTATTAAAACAGTGTTACATTTACATATGTCAAAAATGAAGATAGAAATACACGCCAAAAATATGCATATGTGTTTTATATTAAATAGGGGTATAAATATACATTTACAATGAAACTTCAATGTTTCTATTGCTGAATTTTTGATTACAATTACAAGAGTCATTTTACTTCTGTCTGTGTGTGTGTAGTTGTTTGACCTGGTGAACAGGGAGGAGACTCTTTTGAATGTAATCAAGAGTGTGACACGAAACGGTCGCTCTATCGTGCTGACAGCTGTACTGGGTCTCATCCTGGTCTACCTCTTCTCCATTGTGGGATATATGTTCTTTAAAGATGATTTTATCCTGGAGGTGAACCACATCCACAACAACACTCTGGGTAACACACATACATATATCAAAACAATTCACAAGGTTCATTTTGTTTAACTTTGTCACTTCTTGGTTAAAATTATTTTCTGTGGTGTTTGTATATGTGTGCCATAGAGGAGGGAGTTAACCTGGCCTCAGGTTTCCTTTCTGAGGGGGTCAGCAGAGTGAAAAATGGGTCATGTCTGTCTGTGGATGATGAAGAGGGTGAGCAGTGCAACTCATCTAAGCATTTAGATATTATACTGTATGATCTATTATATGATCCCTGCAAAGATTCATTGCACTACTCTGTGTTTTTGTCTTGTTTTCCAGTATAAATATCTAAACATACTTAAAACAAGATATGGCAAAATATAACACAATTCATTGAGGTTTATGCTTACCTAAACATTATATTTAAACATTATCTAAACATTATTTCAGCATTTTTATATATTTTCCTGGAAAACAAGACAAAAATACTAAGAAAGTTTTTTTTCAGCATTACGCATCAGTCATACACTAGTCCTCAGACAGTTCTTGCATTAAATATTACAATGATAAATGACTGAAAATGTTCAGAGTGTATGTGTGTGTTTGTATAGATGATGTTGAGCGAGCATGTGATTCACTATGGATGTGTATGATTACTGTACTGAGCCACGGTCTCAGGAGTGGTGGTGGAGTTGGAGATGTTCTGCGCAAGCCGTCTAAAGAGGTACACACATTTTATTGGTCAGAAGTCATCAAGATATCTGGTCTATTTTGCCATTACAAAATATTATAGTGCGTCACATTTAGTACTGCAACAGCTTATCAATAAAATCGATAATATATTTTATAATGTATACATGTTATGAATGCATATTTCCATTTCGCAAAACTGTTTGTCTTTACCACAAGCGAGTCTCCGTTTAACTTCAGTGAGCAAGCGAGCCCATGCATCCACGTCAGTCAAACTGGTCGCAATGTGTAAAGGGAGCGCCATCATTTTGATTAAACAGTGCTTTGCGGTTTAGTAATCGTGCAACATTATATCTCGATTTCAGCTTCAGTGTAATCAATTGGGCAGCTCTCATGGATATTGCATCAATGTCTCAGAGGTCAAAGTGTGCCAGTTTTTAAAGTTTCCCCTCATCATGTAAGTGCATGTAATACAATGAGGATGTGATTTTTCAGCGCTAGAATGAATCTTCTGCAATGTGTTTACAGATTATTGTACTATATTAAACTCAATATGATGCTGAATATAATGTATAATAATGCTAGTCCTGAAAATGCCAAATGTAATATCTCATTTCACCAGTAGATTTATACGATGGCAAATATTATTTTACTGGATAAGCATACTCTACCATAAAAAAATTATTTTTGAAAAGAATAGTTTAGAGACATGTAATTAGTGACAATACTATTTTAAAACATACTATATTAATTTAAAATACTTAAAATGTATGTAATCAGTGACAGTGTACAAACATATGTATCTATTTATGTATTTTTCAACTGGGTAGAATTATTAATATTTCCATTCTGGTGTCTCCATTGCCCTCCGCTGGGCTGATTTTTACTCTCACTCCATCCCCGATGGATCATTTTACACTTAAATAAACAGTACTTTTTGTTAAGTTTTACAAGTAAAGAAAAGGAACAGTTTTGCATATGTCCTAAAAGTAATAATTATATTTAAAAAATTCCAACTTTTCATGATTCAGGCATTGTTTAAAGTTTTGTGAGAGTATCGAAGCATGAATTTAGTAACGTAAGTTGAACCAAATCCTCAAACCATCACATTTTAATAAAATACAGACATTATCTACCACCCCTGGAGTTCGCTAGCTCGCTAGTTCAAATCCCAGGGCGTGCTGAGTGACTCCAGCCAGGTCTCCTAAGCAACCAAATTGGCCCGGTTGCTAGGGATTGTAGAATCACATGGGGTAAACTCCTCGGGGTCGCTATAATGTGGTTCGTTTTCGGTGGGGCGCGTGGTGAGTTGAGCATGGTTGCCGCGGTGGGTGGCGTGAAGCCTCCACACGCGCTATGTCTCAGCGGCAACGCGCTCAACAAGCCACGTGATAAGATGCGTGGGTTGAGGGTCTCAGACGTGGAGGCAACTGGGATTCGTCCTCCGCCACCCGGACTGAGGTGAATCACTACGTGACCACGAGGACTTAAAAGCACATTGGGAATTGGGCATTCCAAATTGGGAGAAAAAGGGGAAAAATACCCCCCCAAAAAACTAAACAAAAAAATTGTTGTTTCTGATTAGTAGTAGCCCTAGTCGTTCAGTATTAGCTATGTTGCTGATATTAAATATTATAACTATATTGCTAACTAGGTTACTTTTGTCAACTTTGAGAAGTACTCTAGCATATAGATGGCCTCAATACCAATAGACAGTTTTAAAACCACAAAAAGTCAAGCAAAACCTGTGTGTGTGTGTGTGTGTGTGTGTGTGTGTGAACATAGGAGCATCTGTTTGCTGCACGGGTCGTTTATGACCTGCTGTTCTTCTTCCTGGTGATCATCATTGTGTTGAATCTAATCTTTGGTGTCATCATTGACACATTTGCTGACTTGAGAAGTGAGAAGCAGAGGAAAGAGGAGATCTTAAAGACCACATGCTTCATCTGCGGTAAGAAAGAGAGCACACTCTCTATGAAAATATGTTTCTCTGCAAATAAATGATCTGCAGGCAAATCAACTATAATACACATACACTTGTAATTTAGGTCATTTGTTTCTGTTTACCCAGGTCTGGAGAGAGATAAATTTGATAATAAAACAGTAACGTTTGAGGAGCACATTAAAGAAGAGCACAACTTGTGGCACTATCTGTTCTTTATTGTACTGGTGCGGGTCAAAGACTCCACTGAATACACGGGCCCTGAGAGCTACGTTGCTCAGATGATCAAGGTGAGGATCTATGGTGCCCACTGTCTACATTATATTTCTCATGAGCCTTTAACAGGAGCAGATTTAGGTTATTTGTTACTTTTATGGTGCAGTCTGTTTGTCATCGAGCCAAAACTCACTGCAGTTTGTGTTTTTACATCTTGGCAGATATTAAATGGTTAGAAAGAATATAGTGGATGAATTTCACAAAGCCTGACAAGAACATGTCTGAGAGAAATTATATCTGTAAACATTACAATACTCACTATTTCAAAAGTAAATCTACAAGTCAGAATACAATATGCGTGCTAACTTGATTTTAGTGTGATGTAATCGCTTAACCTTTTCTGTGTAATGTCACATTTTACAACTTTGTTGCCATGATGACATAAGCTGTAAACACCATAACTCTAAAATGACTGTAAAACCGATGATATAAACAACTTTACAGCTCAGTTAATACACAATTTTTATAAGAAGAATTTATGTTAGTGCTTTTCTAAAATTATAAGCTTCAAATTTCTGCCTTTAAACCCTCCACAAATTGGCCCCATTCACTTCCATTGTAAGTGTCTCACTGTAACCTCGATCTTTGCTTTTTAAAGAAAAGGAGGGACAAGTGGAAATAATTTTTTTAACATTATGCCACAAATGTTGTCAATTGAGCTTAACTTGTTTTGAACCTGGAATATTCCTTTTAGACATATCTCACCCCTATTTAGGAGCACAATCTAGACTGGTTTCCACGTATGAGGGCCATGTCACTGGTCAGCAGTGATGGAGAGGGTGAGCAGAATGAACTGCGCAGTCTGCAGGAGAAACTAGAGTCCACAATGAGGCTGGTCTCCAACCTGACCAATCAGCTCACAGAGCTCAAAGAGCAGGTGCGTGTTTATTTGTGACACAATTAAAGAGACAATGAGAGAACAAGAATGTCATGAGACAGTGTTTGCTGGACATGTTTGGAAAAGTCTGAGGACAGTGACTAAGAATTTTTAAAAGCAAAAAAAAAGTCTGTACTACATCAAAATTCTGATACGTCATAACTATGTGAGTCAAGTACATCAAATTACATTGTGTAGTTGAGATGGTATTTTTAAACTCCCTGGGCCTCATTCATGAAAATGTCGTAAATATAAAAAAAAATTGGGAGTAATTTATGCATAAAATGGAGCTTCCCGAAAACTTTCCGCCGGATTCACGAACGCTTCCTATTCCACAGATGTTTAGTAAAACGTGTGTATGTTAGTGAATTCCATATGTTCTAAATAGAGCGCGCATGCACGTTCATTCACAATTATCATAATCCACGCCCATGAAAATGTCATATAAGGAAGGCTTCTGTCTAGGGATGGGCGATACCACTTATTTTCTTTTCGATCTGATAGCAAGTACTTTTTGGTCAATATCGTCGATATAGATACCAATACCTCTAATAAATTTAATTTTTACGAATTCTCATAAAATGAGTAACTTAAATTATTACTTAATTTTCTTATATATTTATAGGCCTAAACAGAAAATTATTAGGCTGCTTTGTTTACCCTTTAAAAATTTGCAAGTATAAGCCACATACAGAACTGTGCAAAAGTTTTAGGCACTTCTGAAAAACTTTCAAAGTGAGGATTTCTTAAAAAAATTATGACATAAATAGTTTTCATTAATCAGTTAACGTCATATATAACATCTTTGCAAAAGGAATGTTTGGGAGTATAACATTTATATTTCCGATTGACACACTAAAGTAGTAGATATAAATAATGATCTAAAGACAAATGTTTTTGTGAAATATCTTATGTGCCTAAGACTTTTGCACAGTACTGTATAAAACCACAAAACTAACCATAGATATTATTATATGGTTACTATTACTAAAACCAAGTTACCATATGGATACTACAGTAATGCTGTAGTAAAACATCTTCGGTTACTGTTGTAACCTTAGTTCCCTGAAATTAAAGGAAAGAGACATTGCTGAATGCTTTGGGGAATTCCTTTTCCACGACCTAGTTGAAGCCTTTGTATCATAACGCCAGTCTTATTATTGGCAATGGTGTTTGAGCCCCACCCTTTTAGGTGGGCATTTGCCCTATATAAACAGGCTCACACACCATTTCTTCATAATTTTCTGACTAAGGACAAGAACGCATCACTCGCACCTCAAAACTCTGAAGTAGTAGTGAGGCTCAGGGAACTGAGGTTACAAGAGTAACCGGAGACGTTCCCTATTGATTCAGTTCACGAGACATTGCTGAACGCTTTGGGGAACGGAGTCCCATCACGCTGCTCTAAGTAATGTAACACCCTTGGATGCACCAGGGTATAGAACAGGGTATACAAGAATATGTATATAAGGTCACAGGCCCGTCAGGCAGTGACTTAGTATATCTCTTTAGTGTGCATGAAAATGTATAACCCCACATGGTGAAAACCAGGAAAGTTAATCATAGTCTGAGGATGTGTATGAGTCATATAATACACACAGTATAATTTAACCCCTTCGTACCAGAGATAGGAGGAAGGTTTTATTATTTCTATTGGAAGTGCTTTTGACTTCTAAGTGAGAGTAAATTGGGTAGCGGCCTACAGGCGACTGTATAAAAATATAACAGGTAGCCCACCCGTGATAAGGGGCTCGGGCTCACCCGCCGGGTGTTGGAATAGTAAGTTCTCTAGACAGATTGGACTCGTGAAGCGATGGACTCCACGTCTAGGTTATAAAACCTCACGAGCATGTTTTGCTTAGACCATCCTGCTGCAAAGCATATATCCTGCAGGGATATACCATTTGTCCATGCCCATGAAGAGGCCATGCCTCTAGTTGAATGCATGTTCACGCCAATAGGGCATTTCTCGCCCTGCGATTCATAAGCGAGGGCAATCGCATCAACAATCCAGTGAGATAGCCTTTGTTTGGAGACGGACATGCCTTTTGTGCGTCCTCCATAACAAACAAAGAGCTGAACTGACAGTCTAAACTGGCCAGTGCACTCCACATGCGTGTGCAATGCCTGCAAAGGGCATAATATATGTGCTTACTGCTCCTCATCCGAATTAAGACAGTGGAGAAGAGAAAGCATGTAGGTGCACTATCTGAGCTCTAAAGGGTGTGGAAAGCACCTTAGGCACATAGACTTTTTTGGGTTTGATTGTGGCTTTTGAAAGCCCGGGACCGAATTCCAGACATGAACTGTCAACAGACAGCACCTGTATATCGCCAACCTGTTTCACTGAGGCCAGAGCCAACAGCAGTGCCGTCTTTTAAGAGAGTACACGTAACTCAGCGGATTCCAAAGGTTCGAACAGGGGCTCGTGAGCGCCCTAAGCACCAGATTCAAGTCCCATGTCAGAACCGTAGCAGGGCGAGGGGGTTTCAAGCACCTCGCTCCCCTAAGGAACTTTATGATTAGGTGCCTGTCTATAGAGGAGCCAGCCTCTGGGGCGTGATATGCCGAGATGGTCACTACAAAAACCTTAAGTGTTGAAGGAATAAGACCTGCGTCCAACTGCTTTTGAAGGAATGTAAGGATCTCCATTATGGGGCAATTCAGCACCAATCCGCAAACACAAGCCATTTTAGTGCATAGAGGTGTCACGTAGACGGCACTCTTGCATGCAAAATGGTGTTTATTACAGACTGAGCCAATTCTGGCTTGTTTGTTGTGCTCCATTCAGGGGCCATACGTGTAGGTTCCACAGCTCCGGCTGGGGATGCCAAATCGTGCCCAAATCGTGCCTTGATAGAGCAGATCCCTCCTTAGCGGTATTTCCCATGGAGGGCCGCCTAATATCTCCATTTCCAGAAGCCATGGTTGGTTGGGCCATTTCGGCGCAACCAACAGAACTGTTTCCTTGTCCTCTCAGACTTTGCTGATGAGCGTGGAGGAGACGTATTGGGGGAAATGCATATTTGTGTGTCATCAGCCACTTGTGGTCCAAGGCGTCCACTCCCAGCAGGGATTGGGACATGGAGTACCAAAGAGGGCAGTGGGCTGTCTCTGCGGAGGCAAATAGGTCGACTTCCGCTTTGCCAAACCCAAATCCTCATAACCATTTGAGGATGAAGTCTCCATTCCCCTGCCATTAGCCCCTGGCATGACAGCATGTCCATTCCGGAGTTCAAAAAGAGGAGATGGTGCGCCCTCCACACGAGGAGGCGTTGCGCCAGGCTCAACATTGGTAGCGATCGAGTGCCGCTCTGGCAGTTTATGTGCGCTACCACTGACATACTGTCTGAACGAATCAGAACATGATTATTCACTATGTCAGAATGGAAAGCTTACAGCGCTAAGAAGACGGCTAGCATTTCCAAGCAGTTGAAGTGCCACACATTTTGCACCTGTCCAAGTGCCGAAAGCCAGGCGTCCATCGCACAGTGCGCCCCAACCCATATTGGACACATCTGTGGTCACCACTTTTCATCTGAAAACCTGACCCTGCTGATAAAGGTTTGGAGCTGTCCATGGTGCTAGAGCAGCCAGGCAGCGGCGAGTCACGGTGACACGCATGCTCCCCTGACGCCAGGCGTGACTTGGTACATGGTGTTTGAGCCAGCACTGGAGAGTTCTCATGTGTAAAAGACCTAATAGAACGATGGCGGATACTGCCACCAGAAAACCCAGCATTTTCTGAAAAGTCTTTAGTGCAAATGTTTTTTCCAGTTTGAACTGAGACAGAAACTGGTGAATGGTCTGGACGCACTCACTCTTGATGTGCGCACGCATGCTCATGGAGTCGAGTCGAACCCCCAAAAAGGAGATTTGTTGGCTGGGGGAAGGGTGCTTTTCACCCAGTTGACATTGATACCCAGGCTGTTTAAATGGTGAAGTATAATGTCCCTGTGCTCACATAGCAGAGCCTCTGATCGGGCCAGTAATAGCCAATCAGACTAACAGCGCTATTTGTGTCACAATACAAAGAAGCTGAAATATGCCTAAGGACGGCAGCCCTCCGATCTGGGCACGCGCCAGGTCTCAGTAAGCTCCGTGTGAACCTCAGGGAAGAACAACACTGCTTTCCGAACCATGGTCTTTTGACGGCGTGCAGGAATCATTCATTCAGACGAGAATTTTCCAGCTCGACAGGAGGCAACCACTCAAGGCTGAGCTCCTCAACCGCCCACGCAATGACGCAGAGTAACGGCGGAGGGGCTGCAGCATCTTCCATGGATCATTCTTCTGATGCTGTGAGGGACACGCATCATAATCATCGTCAGACCCGCCAAATACGACAACACCATGCTCATTCATAAAGGGCCAGGAGTTCGATATGTGCATACTGCACTGGCGAAGATGCTGCGTGGGAATATATATATGTATGTATGAAAGCATACAGCTCCTGCTTGGATGCTGCGGGTAGATGTCTCGCTAAGTGAAGAACCCGATCCAGCGGCGAGGCGGAGAGACTTCTTCACCGGAACACTAGAGGGGGCGGGTGATCCTCGCTGCAGGTGCTGAGAGTCAGGCGAAGAACGTCCTGATGCGTCTGCAGGGAATCCCGTCCACGGCGAAGAGAGGGCTGATCCAGGTGCGTAGTCAAGACGAGATGATGTCGGTCTTAAAGGAAAAAGTTAATTTCACACATTTAATTATTAGTTATTTTTTAATTACTTGTTTAACTTCTATCAAAATGTAGTTATAGCAGTTTTTCTAAAAGAACACAACACGTTTGGATGTCGATTTACACATGGTCGGGAGCAGATGTACATTTATTTCGTACCGACTAACGTTTTGAAAATACGAAAACTTTCATGAATCCGAAAATTTACGTCAGACCGGCTTTACGAACGATTTACACAGAAATTCGTTCTGCTCGTGTTTCATGAATGAGGGCCATTATGTGTTTTCCAGATGACTGAACAGAGAAAACACAAGCAGCGGATTGGTCTGCTGGGAAACCCCGCCCACCTCAACATGAACCCACAGCAGCCGGCATGAGAGGTGGAACCAGAGGACAGACTGGGGCATCATTAAAGCAAGCATTTGCTCATGGACGGCAGCACATTCAGTGTATAATTTACGGCAGTGGTTCTCAAACTTTTTGACTCCAAGGCCCCACATTGTCAGAGGAAATATTTGAAGGCACCCCCCACCCCCCATGTAGGCTATTAGATATTTATATTATAAGATATATCTTGTAAGATATTTCCTTAAAACTTGTGATTCCAGAGTTATTACATTTTTAGCATTTTCAGTAAGTTGAATTATAATAATTATATAATAATAATAACCTATCATATTTTAAATAATATTAAGAGATCTTGGAGGCCCCCCTGGAAGTGTGCTGAGGCCCCCAGTGGGTCCCGACTCCCTGGTTGAGAACCACTGATTTACGGTACGCATAAACACAAGTTACTTACCCATCAGTGTGCACTCACTTGAGGACAATTGAAAATAAAATTTTAAGTGCAAAATTATTTTTTTTTTAGCACTGACATTATCACTTCAAAAGAACCTTTTAACTGTATGAAAAATTATTATAGGATGCTTTCACATCTGTGTAATAATGTTGAGTATTTCTCAGAAATACAGTTGAAGTCAGAAGTTTACATACACTTAGGTTGAAGTCATTGAAACTCATTTTTTAACCACTCCACAGGTTTCATATTAGCAAACTATAGTTTTGGCAAGCCGTTTAGGACATCTACTTTGTGCATGACACAAGTAATTTTTCCAACAATTGTTTACAAACAGATTGTTTCACTTTTAATTGACTATCACAATTCCAGTGGGTCAGTTTACATACACTAAGATGACTGTGCCTTTAAGCAGCTTGGAAAATTCCAGAAAATGATGTCAAGCCTTCAGACAATTAGCTTCTGATAGGAGGTGTACTGAATTGGAGGTGTACCTGTGGATGTATTTTAAGTCCAACCTTCAAACTCAGTGCCTCTTTGCTTGGCATGGGAAAATCAAAAGAAATCAGCCAAGACCTCGGAAAAAAAATTGTGGACCTCCACAAGTCTGGTTCATGCTTGGGAGCAATTTCCAAAAGCCTTAAGGTACTGTGTTCATCTGTACAAACAATAGTACGCAAGTATATACACCATGGGACCACGCAGCCATCATACCGCTCAGGAAAGAGACGCGTTCTGTCTCCTAGAGATGAATGTAGTTTGGTGCTAAAAATGCAAATCAATCGCAAAACAACAGCAAAGGACCTTGTTAAGATGCTGGAGGAAACAGGTTGACAAGTATCTATATCCACAGTAAAACGGGTCCTATATTGACATAACCTGAAAGGCTGCTCAGCAAGGAAGAAGCCACTGCTCCAAAACCACCATAAAAAATGCCAGACAACAGTTTGCAAGTGCACATGGGGACAAATATCTTACTTTTTGGAGAAATGTCCTCTGGTCTGATGAAACAAAAATTGAACTGTTTGGCCATAATGACCATCGTTATGTTTGGAGGAAAAAGGTTGAGGCTTGGAAGCCGAAGAACACCATCCCAACCATGAAGCATGGGGGTGGCAGCATCATGTTGTGGGGGTGCTTTGCTGCAGGAGGGACTGGTGCACTTCACAAAATAGATGGCATCATGAGGAAGGAAAAATATGTGGATATATTGAAGCAACATCTCAAGACATCAGCCAGGAAGTTAAAGCTCCGTCACAAATGCAACCACAAGCATACCTCCAAAGTTGTGGCAAAATGGCTTAAGCACAATAAAGTCAAGGTATTTGAGTGGTCATCACAAAACCCTGACCTCAGTCCGATAGAAGATTTGAGGGCAGAACTGAAATGTGTGTGCGAGCAAGGAGGCCTACAAACCTGACACAGTTACACCAGTTCTGTCTGGAGGAATGGGCCAAAATTCCAGCAGCTTATTGTGAGAAGCGTGTGGAAGGCTACCCAAAATGTTTGACCCAAGTTAAACAATTTAAAAGGCAATGCTACCAAATACTAACAAAGTGTATGTAAACTTCTGACCCACTGGGAATGTGATGAAAGAAATAAAAGCTGAAATAAATAATTCTCTCTACTATTATTCTGACATTTCACATTCTTAAAATAAAGTAGTGATCCTGACTGACCTAAAACAGGGAATGTTTTCTACAATTAAATGTCAGGAATTGTGAAAAACTGATTTTTTTTTATTTTTTATTTTTTTATTTGGAATGCCCAATTCCCTATGTGTCCCAAACACCTGTGCAAAACAGTTTTTAAACAGTCTCTTTTTGGGAATATGTCTGCCATAAGGCTGCATAAACATAAATAAATCACTTAGAGCCAGTGCTAGTTGACTTTTAGAATGATTTAATGTCCGAACTCCCAAAACATATCACATTGTGTGTCTAATTTGAGAACAATAAGCTTTCAAACATTAGCATAGTCAGCTGAACTCAGACTGACAAGACCCTCAAAACAGATTAATTACAAATTCACAGAGCCCTTTTCACTTGGTTCTCAGAAGTGCTCTTCAAATAATAGAAAAACATAAAAAAAGTCCAGTTATTGAACATAATGATCATAATAGAGATGAAAACATTTCACTCTATCTCTATAAACATTGTAGACTGTAGAGTAAACCAAAGATAAACTTTAAGCACATATCAATCGATTTCAAAAGTACAATAAAGTATATGCTATTGTGCAAAAAAAAAGAAAAAATAAATTAGCCTGCTGTTGTAACAAGGCTTTAAAAATGTAAACATTGTTTTTGGCTTTTGCAGGAAATGTATTGGAGGTAATATATTTTAAGCTCCATGGCAACACTTAGTGCTTCCTAAACAGACTTTTCTGGACACTTTCAATTGTTCAGCAAAGCACACAGCGTCTCAATCTCTACATCATGGATCACAATTCAGATAGAATCACCAGCCATTAGTTTGCGCCTTTATAAATTAAATGGTTCCTCCAACAATCAAATGCTTTTGATGAACTGCAATATTTAGCTGATTTCAGAAACACTGTACAAAGTAAAGTTCAAGTGCACTGATAAATTCGCAGTCGTTTTATAATTCAATAAATGTATTCCAAGATGGTTTCTATGAGCAACATTTAGTGGTAAATGACAGCCAAAGCCCTCTGTCTAGCCCACAACCTTTCTCTGAATGATTAAAAGGATAGTTTTCCCAAAAAATGAAAATTCTGTTGTCATTTTCTCACCCTCATGTCTTTCCCAACCTGTATGACCTTCTTTCTTGTGTAAAGATTAAAGATGATGTTAGGCAGAATGTTAGGGACTGACAGCCTTAGTCAGCATTCACTTTCATATTTTTTTTTTCTCCATACAATGAAAGTGAATGGTAACTGAATCTGTCTGGGAAGTAAGTGCTATTTGTATTTCGAACGAAATGCGGGTGAGTAAATGAGAACAGAATTTTCATTTTTGGGTGAACTAACCCTTTAAGATGTAAAATACTGTCCAAGGAAAGGTAAAAAAAAAAAAAAAAAAGAATGAACATGTATGAACAACCACACACTCACACCCCAACACTAGGGTTAATAGTCATTAACTGGATTCCAGTTACCTATCTGGTAATCAAGAGAGGAGAAAATACAAATACGAGCCCTAAAGTTGCTCATCTTCAGGACTCATAACTGAAATTCTGACCAATGTTCCTCAGCGCACAGAAACCAATGAGAGGAGTGACAAAGGATGGAATAGCCTAATGGGAGTGTTGCTGATGTATGCGATGTGATGTCATAGGTCAATAGTGGGCTGGAACAGTGAGAAGGGCCTCTTCTGCCAGACGGGAGATGTCCACATTCTGCCGGAGTCAAAGAATGTACTTAGCAAAACAAATTATAATAATTTAGTATGTAAAATGACTTGCTTTGATTGGATTGTTTGGGGTGCATACCTCAGGTTTGTCTCTGTGAGTGTTCACTGCCTCCACTTTTAAATAGATCGACTCTACTTTACAGCCTAGTACAGGAGAGAATCTAGGTTACACTTCCAGCAGAGTAAATAATGGTTAAGTTCAAAGTAAAACTTCAAGAGGTCATATTTCCAGGTAATTACTCAGATCTTAACTGAATCAAAAACTGAGAAATGCTCCCTCAAGGATTTTAGCAAGGAAAAATCTCCATTATTAATTTTTTTCAAATGAAAAGCTGGCACTACCTGTTGTGTCCTTAGTGCTGAATAGCACAATATATTTTACCTTTAGTTCTGTTGATTCATTCTTAGCAGGACAGTTCAGAAATTCTTTTCATCTCTCATGTGACTTAAACTGTTCACTCAGTAACATTTCTCACACAGAGCTATCTTATGGTGTCAGAAGACTTGGAATAAAGAAAATTAATAATATGTACTATATTTATAGTTTCATTTATTTATTAATTTTGTGTTTTTGGACAATCCTTGCCCCAATCCACTTCCATTGTGTGGAAAAGAGCAGAGGGATTTGAATATGAGAACTTGGACACTAAATATTTGTATGAGTAATGTGAAATTGGTAAAACTGGTAAAATAAAATTTTGAAGTTGAATGTTTCAATTTGCAATTCCCTCTGTGTTCCATGGAAGGAAAAAAGGGTTTTGAACAACTTGAAAATTATGAGAATTTTTAAGAATTATGAGAACTAGAGTATAGAGGTAAAACGATATATCGGTTTTACCGATTAATTGGTGCTTTCTAGAACTATCAGTCATCGACAAAAATCTATGCCGACAGTATATATATTTTTTCATTCCTCTGTGGCTTCCACAGTTTGAACGGCTTTGTTCTGTAGTATAGCAGCAGCCTCAAGAGGTGAAATAAAACATTGCATATGGATTTGTATCTAAATCAGATTTGTATCTGTATCTAAATCTTTCATCATTGGCAATATTCATCCATATATTTATCCTCACTTCAATGCATATTTTGTTATTTTGATTAGAAAATCAAGTGTTCGAAATTGAAGCAAAGGCTTGCAAAGATGTGCCCTGTCAACACACACTGTATCTCCAACTTCATATCTTGAGAATAATAAAAAACCTTATTTCTTATTAAATCTCATCTGGTGAAATAGGTATAGACAAAACCCTTCATTTGGTGCATATATAGGTTATAAATTGCTTAATTTGGGAAATACTTAAATATAGAGCATTGTAACAGAGCAAAGTCTCAGTCATTGGAAAATAAAGAGTTTCCGGTTCGTTTTGGGCTTGTTTATAGTTAAAAGTCCCGCATTATGCACCAAATCTTTAAAAACTATTGCCTGATTAATCAGTTATCTGCCTTTCCACCACCTTAGTTATCAGTTTCTGCGAAATCCACTATCGGTCAACCTCTAAATGAGTATATACTGTACAAATATGGGATGGAACAGACAGAAATATTGAAGGTAAACATCTATGTGTGTGAAAGAGAGGTGATTTTCTTACCATAGGCCACAGGGGTGAGCTTCAGAACTGTGTGTAGGGGGCATTTCAGGTATGGCAGCTCTTCTAGAATAGGGAAAAAAAGTGGGTAAAAGATTACTAAGATCACCAATATTACATTGACCATGGTAAATTTATGTAGGCCCCATCTACATACCTGCACTCTTGTCCAGGAAATAAGCAAGTAAACAGCGCATCACAGCCTGATGGCAAATAACCAAAACATTCTCTTGTCGCTCCAGCTCCATAATGACAGGCTCCAATCGTTGGACCAGATCCTCATATGACTGCAAAGAGAAAAAGAATATGTTACCTTTTCTATGGAAGTTATGAGATGTGGCTCTTGTTTGGTTGAGTACGTGTATAAGATGGGAGCATTTTGACACACCTCTCCTTTAGGGTAACGGTAACGATATTTGTCCTGGTCCCTTAGGGCAAACTCCAGAGGATAATGTTCCTGAATTTCCTCGTACATCATCTCCTCACATACGCCCTGCAGAGCACATGCATATGCAGAGATTCAGAGTACCACTCACATACCACTTTTTAATTAGAACACAGGAATGGTTCAACCAAAAAATTGTATTTAATCATAATTCTGTCATTTACTCACCCTCATGTAAATTCAGCAAACATCCTCTCAATTTCAACTGCTTTTATTTTCAGCAAACTTAACGTGTAAATATTTGTATGAACATAAAAAGATTCAACAACTAAGACATAAACTGAACAAGTTTCACAGACATGTGACTAACAGAAATGGAATAATGTGTGGGGGGGGGGGGTCAGGGGCACAAAAGTAAGCTGTCCTTCCTGTCTCCCTGTAGCGCTGTCTTAGGCGTCTCACAGTTCGGAAATTGCAATTTATTGCCCTGGCCACATCTGCAGTCCTCATGCCTCCACGCAGCATGCCTAAGGTACGTTCACACAGATGAGCAGGGACCCTGGGCATCTTTTTTTTTTTGGTGTTTTTCAGAGTCAGTAGAAAGGTCTCTTTAGTGTCCTAGTTTTTATAACTGTGACCTTAACTGCCTACTATCTGTAAGCTGTTAGTGTCTTAACGACCGTTCCAAAGGTGCATGTTCATTAATTGTTTATGGTTCATTGAACAAACATGGAAAACATTGTTTAAACCCTTTAAAATAAAGATCTGTAAAGTTATTACAAAATTATCTTTAAAATACAGTGTCATGAAAAAGGGACGTTTCTTTTTTTGCTGAGTTTAGTAGTCGATATCTACCTTATCTATCTATACACAAATAAATGTATACAGGTTTAAAACAACATTGGTTCTGAACGATGACAGAATTTCGATTTTTGGGTGAACAGTCCATTTAAATGCATTAACGAGAGAATTGCACATAAACAAAAACTTACAGCATCAATCTCATTGAGTGCTTTCCACTGTTCATATGGTACACCCAATGCCTCAGCAGTCTGAATAGTCCTCTTCATCTGACTGGTCCACACCTTGAGATCCTTTATATTCTGATCCTGAATAAACTGGCCCAAACACTGAGCAAACTGAGAAATAAGAAAAAGAAAGAGAGATGGTGAACTCCAGTGGCCAAAAACATGTGCACACCCCGACTTCCCAATCAACTCCTAATGTTTTTTTGTTTAGACTTTTGCTCACAAAACCAATAACTGTTTGGAATGCATATACTGTTACACACACACACACCTACCTCTTTCCCACGGGTTGACAGGCCTGAATCCCCACCAATGCAACCTCTGATGTTAAGGTCACTCTCTCCATGACGACAAAGGTAGATGGAGCGTGGTGTGATGTGAATGTTCATCAGATAATAAACGATTCTGCTTTGAATGTGGTCGAGCACACGGTTCACCAAATACCGCTGGCCCACATCCATTATTTTAATGTATGATAATTCTCTGCAAGACAAAATACACAACATTTAAGCACCTACACAAAAAACACACAACAGGCTTTCCAAATGTTTTGACCAATCAATTTCCATGCCTTGATAAAAAAAGTATATATATATTTTCTAGAAATTGTCCTTTCAAAAAACATTCTCACTGATTAAATATTTTAGCTGATCATAATGAGAAAAATGTTTTATTCACTACAAAAATGTCCATGACTTTTACAGCATTAAATCACCATTTTAAACTTCCCTGATATTACCAGGTTTTCTATGACATAGGAATACACTTACTTAGCAATGTTCACATCTGGTGGAACATGTCGTAAGCTTTGATCAAACTTCTTACCAAAGATGGTTTTGTCTTTCATTCAGAGTTGAAAGATTTAAATTCTGATATAAACATTAGGCCATTTCCCACTGCAGGAACTATAGCCCATTTTAGGTACTTTTACTCTGAACTACTACTATTAGTCACTTTCACACATGAGGAACTATAGTTTCTCCTAGCCGTTTAGAGGGATTTTAGAGGTACTTTTTAGCTCCTACTTTATGGTAGGTACTTCTTGGGAGAAGAGAGACTGGGAGATGTTGCAAACTGTTATTCATCAAACACATACGGTGCACAAACCAACGAGATATGCAAAGAGTCGGCAGAAGCAATGACTAACCTAACTTGTAGCTGCTAGCCTGCTACTCAGACGACTGCACCAATCTTCCAATTCCCTTAACAGAAATATAATATAAACAACAAAGTGTTCAAAGAGTATCGCCTGTTGTACAGCCCAGTGTAATGACTGTAACATGAAGACAGTTTGTGTAAAACAGCCATATTGAAAGTGTAGCTCTGATCCAGGCTTCCTCCATCAGTGTTGTTGATTTTGATGTTGTTGCTATTTAATCACGTGTGCAACCAACAATAGAAGAAAAATGGTTGATGGAGATGACGTCACTGCAGGGGTTCTTTTGTGTGTGTGAATGCAAGAGGGAAAATTATCCTCAGGTGTGCAGTTCCTCTTAAGAGTTTTCATCTAGGAAGTTACTTAGGGAGAAAGTACTGGGACTGTGTGTGGGAAAGGGGCTAATATTGGGAAATACCTCAGTCTTTTTAGAGAGACACAGATTAAATGATTTCTGACCTGTCTAGATTTTCATCCAGTGGTTGGTAACTGTTCTCATAGCAGTTGATCCTCTTCATAAAGTCCTGGATGGCTTCTTCAGTGTTACAGTCAATGTAGTCTGGACTGCCCAACTTCACCTGCTGCTCTCCGACACACAGCAAGAGAAGAAATTAATGCTGGGATCATTTAAACAGCATGACTATCAATGTCTTGCGGAAACCCTCCAGCATGTTAATGTCTCAATGAAACCCTCCTGCATTTTAGACCATAAACTGATAAAAATTAACCGATAACAGATCAGAACCCTAAACAGTATACATTTATACAATCTATCATTAATTTGTAATTGATCTATAATTTCTATAACAAAATCTGGAACTAATTTCTATAATAAAATCTGGACAATCTGGAACTAATAAGAGAATGAATGTCCATATGAACATCAGACAGCAATGATACATCAAAGACGAGACAGTATAGCATATCTGAAATTTTAATAATTTGTCAATATTTAATAACTGGCTTACCACAATGTTCTCTGCAATAACCTTGGGATCTTCACACAAAGACTCCACAAAAAACACCTAAGAAAAATAATAGATAACAGATAGAAGTGTTGATGTGAGATTCCGAACGACTGTTTTATATACATTATGTACACTGTTGTTTTACATAAAGCCAATGGCGTATAAAGGCCATTTAACTGTGGAATGGGAGTATTTGTTTACCTTATATCCATTTTGGTCAACAAATCTCATGATTGTGCTCCTCCTTTCTCTGGTTGTGTTTGTGGCATCAAATACCTGACAAATAAACATGTTCACTATAACCATTACGACAAAGCAAAGCAATGCCACAAATCTCTAATATTTTGACAAGCCTTTTATTCTTCTTTACCATCTTTGATCATAGAGAAAACATTCATGGCTATGCAATTCAATACTGTATCAATGCCAAAAACAACAAATCACACTCATAAGCTGTGGCACAATTATAGCAACTGAATTAAAAGCGAACAGAACTTTTGTGAAACTACACTCACAGCAACTTGGCCACCCTCAACACTGAGGTACTGCCTGACATCATTGAGTGCTGTCAAAGCACACTGCCTGAAAACAGAAATAATAAATAAATCATATGATAACCCACTATTACAAAAACACCAGCAAAATAAGCATTCGTAAACAAGATCCTCAAACACATGCAGAATCTTACTTCCTTATCTTCAGCCCTTCCTCATTATCAGGGCAGAAAAATTCAAAGCTCTTGTAGGTTTTCACACATTCCCTCCGATACTCTCCCACGTTGAATTCTGCAGACGCACACAGTTTCGTTGGCTGCGTTCTTATATGTGGAAGTGTTTATGGGTGCATGCGTGTATTTGTATGCATTATTGCAGTACCTTTTGTTGGTACACCAATCCAGTTGAGGTAGCGTGTGAGTTTTTTAGAGATGTATGTTTTTCCTCTAGCTGGCAAGCCCACGGTCACAATGAGGGTGGGACAGTTGGTCATGCAAACTGCCAAGAGAGAGACAGACAGATAGAGGTTCAATAAAATGTGTCCATGAATACAGGCTGTTCTGTGTACAGGATCAAATGTGAGAGGAGAAGAGAGTGAATACTCTCATTGTTTTAATTTCAGTCAGTATGAAAAATCGGAAAGAGCCAACCATGCAGACAGAGATAATTGTTGGTCGGTGGAACAGACGTGCAGTGGCATTCCTCTGCAGTCTTTAATTTTGATTGACTTATGATTTACTGATACTTCTGGTTAATTAAGAAATTAATGGAAATATTAAGAAATGTACAATCAGATGCATATGAATCTTCTGTGTTAGCAGGTGTTAACTTGTTCTTCAAGGATCCAACTGACACTAGAGATCATACGTTAAATATCCTCTATTTGTACCTTCTGAAGCATCACATTTCCTGTTTGTGTCTGGAAAAAATTAAATTCATTTTATTGTAAGAATGCAAATGATTTGTCAGCCATAGCATGATGATGTCGCACTGGGTATTCATAGGTTGTTTAAAACTTATGTTTTGTTTTTGTTTTTTTGGGGTGGGTTTAAATGCTATTAAATGCTATGTTTTATACACTTCCTTACTTGATGCCGATATACTGGTCAGTTCTTCATCAAATAACTACTATTAATTATTAAATAAATCACTTGTTGTTCTCAGACACTTTTCAATGTCTGCTAATTCTTCATGAATTTGGTTCCAATGCGGTCAATTCTCTGCTGACAAATCAAATGGTGTCCATCATTTTCTGCTGAATGTAGGACTCAGTCAACTTCAGGTTCATGCAGTTCAGATCAAATCTGCCCAACGTAACCTTGGTCAATTATCATAGATTTTGAGGAATGCTCTAACTCAGTAAACCTGCTCTTTAATAGGCAATAAACTTTTCTCTTAAAATCCTGTAAGAATGCAGCTCACATGGACCCACAGTGATCTTGCAAAAAACTCAACTGCTGCACACAGTTACTTTTTGCCCATTTAATGCAACACCCTAAGGAATTTAAAGGATAACCCTAAACTCAAATTGGAACTAGAGCACAACAAGAGCTTTGTTGGCCGTGGCTCTCTGATTGGTGGATCATTCTTTCTCTGCTGGACCATGGGTAGTGTAGTTGTTCACCAGGAATTCCGCTAATAAACATGATTTTAAACAATGAAGTTCAATTAATGTGAACTGATGGCTTCAACAGAGACCTTATTCACGCTAGAGCCATCTTTGATTTTTAATGGGAATGACAACAAGGCTGTGAGGGATAGACTTACAGTCTTTTCAATGGGCTGTACTGCAGTTTAAAATGTTTTTGGATCGTTCTGCAGACAAAACATTCATAAAATATCAGTCCAAGAACATTCAGTATGCAAAGAACTCCAGACAACGTGAGTTGTGGAATATCAGATGTGATCTAGGAGCTTTATACAGCTTTATACCGTTTGTGCCATTGAAGAGATGGTACACTATATTGCCAAAAGTATTCGCTCATCTGCCTTTAGACACATATGAACTTAAGTGACATCCCATTCTTAATCCATAGGGTTTAATATGACGTTGCCCTACCCTTTGCAGCTATAACAGCTTCAACTCTTCTGGGAAGGCTTTCCACAAGGTTTAGGAGTGTGTTTATGGGAATTTTTGACCATTCTTCCAGAAGCGCATTTGTGAGGTCAGACACTGATGTTGGACGAGAAGGCCTGGCTCGCAGTCTTCGCTCTAATTCATCCCAAAGGTGCTCTATCGGGTTGAGGTCAGGACTCTGTGCAGGCCAGTCAAGTTCTTCCACACCAAACTCGCTCATCCATGTCTTTATGGACCTTACTTTGTGCACTGGTGCGCAGTCATGTTGGAACAGGAAGGGGCCATCCCCAAACTGTTCCCACAAAGTTGGGAGCATGGAATTGTCCAAAATCTCTTGGTATGCTGAAGCATTCAGAGTTCCTTTCACTGGAACTAAGGGGCCAAACCCAGCTCCTGAAAATCAACCCCACACCATAATTCCCCCCCAACAAACTTCACAGTTGGCACAATGCAGTCAGACAAGTACCGTTCTCCTGGCAACCGCAAAACCCAGACTCGGCCATCAGATTGCCAGATGGAGAAGCGTGATTCGTCACTCCAGAGAACGCGTCTCCACTGCTCTAGAGTCCAGTGGCGGCGTGCTTTACACCACTGCATCCGACACTTTGCATTGCACTTGGTGATGTATGGCTTGGATGCAGCTGCTCGGCCATGGAAACCCATTCCATGAAGCTCTCTACGCACTGTTCTTGAGCTAATCTGAAGGCCACATGAACTTTGGAGGTCTGTAGCGATTGACTCTGCAGAAAGTTGGCGACCTCTGCGCACTATGCGCCTCAGCATACGCTGACCCCGCTCTGTCATTTTATGTGGCCTACCACTTCGTGGCTGAGTTGCTGTCATTCCCAATCGCTTCCACTTTGTTATAATACCACTGACAGTTGACTGTGGAATATTTAATAGTGAGAAAATTTCACGACTGGACTTGTTGCACAGGTGGCATCCTATCACAGTACCACGCTGGAATTCACTGAGCTCCTGAGAGCGGCCCATTCTTTCACAAATGTTTGTAGAAGCAGTCTGCATGCCTAGGTGCTTCATTTTATACACCTGTGGCCATGGAAGTGATTGGAACACCTGAATTCAATTATTTGGATGGGTGAGCGAATACTTTTGGCAATATAGTGTATGTCTATCCCTCACAGCCTTGTTGTCATTCCCATTAAACATCAAAGATGGCGCTTAGCGTGAATAATGTCTATACCACAAATAAACAAATTTGGAGCTCAAAGTAGGTCTGTCTTTACAAGGTAATAAGTATAAGTATCACTTAAAAATCAACTCGCCTATGGAACAAATTAATGTAGACTGTTGCGCTTTATTCCGCTGGTCATTGTGTTCCTAACTAGAGATTTACACAAGTAATCGAGTACTCGTTCTGCAGCATCTACTCAAGTATTAAAAACACTACTCATTTTTGGGGCCTGGGTAGCTCAGCGAGTATTGACACTGACTACCACCCCTGGAGTCGTGAGTTTGAATCCAGGGTGTGCTGAGTCACTCAAGCCAGGTCTCCTAAGCAACCAAATTGGCCCGGTTGCTAGGGAGGGTAGAATCACATGGGGTAACCTCCTCGTGGTCGCAATTATTGGTTCTCACTCTCAATGGGGCACGTGGTAAGTTGTGCGTGGATCGGTGAGAGTAGCATGAGCCTCCACATGCCGAGAGTCTCTGCGGTGTCATGCACAAGAGCCACATGATAAGATGCGTGGACTGACTGTCTCAGAAGCGGAGGCAACTGAGACTTGTCCTCCACCACATGGATTGAGGTAAGTAACCGCGCCACCACGAGGACCTACTAAGTAGTGGGAATAGGGCATTCCAAATTGGGGACAAAAGGGGATAAAATAAATAATAAAAACTACTCGAATATCGCAAATTCATTTTCCTTTCTGCATTTCCCTGCCGTGAGCAGCGCTGAATTACACTGTTTTCCCTCTTTAATCTCTCACCAAATCTCGTAGTTACAATTGAGTCCACTGGGGCACGCTGTGGATACGAGATGATATATCATGGCATCTTCTAAAGCAAAGCCAAGTTATATTACAAGGCAATACTTACAGCATAATATTTTGTTCCTTGTTGAATTATACTCTTTGTATTCGGTTGTTATTAGAGTCATGCAAACCAACAGACGAGGATCTGCTTTTATGGTGGAAAAAATGCAACGCGAACTCGGAAGCTGATCAAACCAGTATGCGTGAATGTGTGTGTGAAATCTCTTAACAGAGAGCAGAGCACATTTGATAAAAAACCAACTTTCACCACCTGTTTTTCTGAACAATAGCACGTGAAATGACAAAAATATGATAGCTTATTGGTAACTGTATCTGGAGATAACTGGTAACATTTGCAAATAAAAGATAGTAAAAGTTTCACATACGTGTCATACGTGTTTTTTTTTTTACGTGCATTTTAATTTATGAGTAATCTAGTACTTGTTTTTTGTGGGTTAGAGTACTCGACTAAAAAAATTAATCGAAAATGCCCATCCCTAATCCTAACGTGTCTGCCCCCATGAGCACCCTCTCCATGTACAATACAACAGCTTTTATAAGGTTGCTGATATGGCTGGAGTCTTCATCTTAATCTTAAAAATTAAAATAAATAAATAAATAAATGATGAAAAAAATACTAAGTGCACCTAATGCAATGCAGCAATACAGAGCGTCACTTTCTGTGTCATGTTTATCATTAGTGGGACAATGAGTTGATGAGCTATCTGAAAAACAAAGACGTGCTGCCGTTCACAAGCACCACTGGACTGCGAATGTTGGTGTGGCATGCACCAATCAGAGACCCTAGTCTGTCAGGAGTCAACCAACAGAAAACCAGCGACGCAACACAATACATACAGCAACAGCAAAGGGGAACACTAACCAGGGAAACAGACTCCGACACAACACCTGTGCTGGGAATGCGCGAGCTGTGCTTACACTTCGCAGTTCATACATATTCTGCTGATATCAACGTGTTCCGGATGCAAAAATGATGTTACTGATATGAGAAGTAAATACGCCAATAGAGTGGGAGGTTGGGGTGGTAATGGTGATGATACAGCACTTTTCAGCTTGTTGTGATGCACTGCCTGTACACGTTCAAACACAATATTAGCATTCAATATTTACTCTTGCCATTGTTTCCTCACCGATGCCTCGCTCAGCATCAGGGAGACTTGCCAGAGAAAGAGTCCTCCTAAATCCTACACAGCATGTTAGATAAGCGCTTCAGGTCAGTTTACTGTGCTGTTTCTAGCCGGTGTCTGAGCAGGTTACGGTGCAACCGGGTTGCATCAGTCTGAGGCAGCGAGCATGTCCTGCCTTATGCCGCGCCTGGAGTTCATTATCCAAGGTAAGCACAAGGTTTAGTCGCAATGCTTCAGTTACATGCCACATCTGTCTAACAAAGTGCTATAGGTTATATTTCTGGTATAAATCATCGAGACACAACGCAAACACAGATGGCGACAATTTGCTGAATACATACTAGACTTCCGCACTCATTTAAATTACATTTACTCCATGCAATTACTTAAACATTTACCCCACAAACACAAAATATACATAATAAATCACTAATATTACATGCGTGCAAATAAAACCTCTGCGCGAAGTGCAATTTCTCCGTAACGCTGAGTACCACTAAATTTCGCAGGAATAAAACAAACCTAAAGATGCTTCACAGAGTAGCATCAAAGCGTTGCGAGCAAACGTACCTCTCTTTTGAGAAATGTGTTTTTCTGGCAAGCCGTTCTTGCATGGCATCCATATCTTCCGCAGTGGGTTTTGTGTGAGTTCTCGGGGAATCGCCATTATAATGTCTTCGGTAGAGCTCATCCCGGCTGTGTTATCATGGTTCGGTTCTAGAGAACTGAAAATTGCGATTACGCTTGAGCGGAATGAACTGCTTACGGTGGTCTGTATGTCATATCGGCTGAGCATTATCAAATACCGACTGTACCGTATTACTGCCAAACATCGCGCATGTAAAAAAAAACAGCACCCCTCCCTACCAAAATAAATAGGAACAATATATTTCATTACAACTTTGAAAGATTCATTACTTGTTAATGACTTAATACTTGCAGTCTATGACTAAAACAGTGGGTTATTTTAAGTCAAATACGTAGGTTTTGTCATTAGACAGAAAATTAGGATTTAAAATGACGTTGTCTGACAAGCTTATGACATGGCTAGTGGTTCTAATGAATATGAAATGAATGATCCACAATGCAAACACATCTACACTTTCGCCGTTTCTTTAACTGATAAACAACATGCGGTGCATTTCATATGCAAATGTGTTTAAAACTTTGAGTATGTTAAAAACGTTTAAGTTGTCTTTATTATACAATTTGCATTGAGTTAGAGGGCACCCATGCTCTGCAAATAATATATACAATGTACACTTGAAATACCACAATGCTACCCAAAAAAATAGACACATAGCCTGCCAAAAACGTCCTCAAAATCTACCGTAAAACTTTTCAATGACAAGACCAAACTCTGAAGAAAACAAATGAATGAGGAGGGAAGGCACACAAGAAGTTCTCAAGTGATCGCAGAAGTTTGAGAAAAACAAAGTTCTGCTGCTGTTCACATGAAGCGCACATGGGTTGTGAATGTTGATGTATCTTTGTCCAATCAAAGCCCCCCGGCAGTAAGGGGACAACCAATAGAACAGCAGAAACGGCGCACGTGGAGGCGTGTGCTGCGAGGGGCACTGAAAGGTAAATAGGATTTGGACATTCTGTTCCTTTTCATCAAACTCGTAAATATTACCAAGAAATGTGCTCTATTAATACAGACACAGAGATTACACACATTCAAATGTATCATGGAATTAGGATGTTGAGGTTTTAACAAATAATGTTTAAAGTAATCTTTCACTTCATGGGTGTTGAAATGTCTGCACGTCATTCATGGGAATTTTTTATGCTTGAAGGGATCATTTACTCACCCTTGTGTTGTTCCAAACCCATATGAATTTCTTTTCTTCTTCTTTTTATTTATTTATTTATTTATTTATTTTGTGGAACAAAAAGACCCTGTTCACAGAGCTCGCAAGATCGTGATGGGGAAAAGGTGCCCCGGTTTGTCCCTGACAGGCTACTAAGCCTTAAAGGCTCTATATGGTTAAGAATATAAATGTTCATTATGTATTCTTACATTCTGAACAAACAAAAGATAATCATAATCAACAGTATTTTATATATATATATATATATATATATATATATATATATATATATATATATATATATATATTATACCTGTCTGGCATATATATTATACATGTATATGTGTATATACATACACACACACACACACACACACACACACACACACACACACACGTCCACTTCTATATTCATTGTCTAGTTATTTTTATTTAAAGGGATAGTTTACCCAAAAATGAAAATTCTCTCATCATTTACTCACCCTCATGCCATTCCAGAAACATGGCTTTCTTTCTTTTGCAGAATACAAATGAATATTTTTAGAAGAATATTTCAGCTCTGTAGGTCCATAAAATGCAAGTGAATGTTGACCAGAGCTTTGAAGCTCAAAAAAGCACATAAAGGCAGCATAAAAGTAATCCATAAGACTCCAGTGGTTAAATCTGTCTTAAGAAGCGACATGATAGATGTGGGTGAGAAACAGATCAATATTTAAGTCCCTTTATACTCTAAATATTCACTTACACTTTCAGACATGAAAGTGAAACTAAACAGGCATCAAATGTGATTTTCAGATGTGAAAGTGGAGATTTAGAGTATAAAAGGACTTAAATATTGATCTGTGTCTCATGTTGTTGTTGTTGATATTAAGGGGGGCACCACGTCAGATCTCGCCTAGGGCACCAAGTAAGCCAGAACCACCACTGCTGTTTATACTTGGTATTAAGATGCGTTTTGGGTGATCTGATCACATGTGGTCAGCGCTAAATACAGGTCTAAACAGGAATCAGATCACAAAAAAAACATACAAAGGTAGTCAAAAACATGTTACCACACGAGCCCGGATCAGTCTGATTCTTAAAAAGGACAAAGATCCAAGCGGTTGTAAGAGTGTCCGTCCAATTTCCCTGATCCAGCTAGACGTAAAAATATTGTCAAAAATTCTGGCTAACCGATTAAGTTATGACATCTCTTATATATATATATAGATCAGGTGGGGTTTATTTGGCGCTGCCATCTCACTTGATGCCGAAAAGGTATATGATATGGTAGAATGGATTATCTTTTTAAGATTTTGGAAATATACGGGTTTGGGAATACTTTTATTGGATGGATTAAGTTACTTTATAGACACCCGGTAGTGGCGGTACAAACAAATGGATTAATTGACTCTGGATAGGGGCACCTGGCAGGATTGCCCTCTTTCCCCATTATTGTTCTGTCTTGCCCTGGAACCATTAGCAGCCGCGATAAGAAGGGAAGATGATTTTCCAGGGGTGGTGGCGAGAGGTATGGCGCATAAGCTTTTTCTTTACACAGATGATATTTTATTATTCATCTCTGACCCCACTAGATCTATGCCTTGCCTCCACAGAATTATTAATTCCTTTTCTAAATTCTCAGGATACACAGTCAATTGGTCTAAATCCAAAGCATTGACTCCAACAGCGTACTGCCCAGCGACGGCTTTTCAGCTGGGCGTCTTCCAGTGACCCAAACAGGGCATTAAGTATTTGGGCATTTTATTCCCAGCAAATTTGTGTGATTTAGTTAGTTAATTTAAATCACCCCTTAATAAAAAGTTTTCGAGCGATGTGGGCAGGTGGGCTTCATTACATTTATCTATGATTAACCTTCCCAATGTAATTAAAATTAATTGTTATCCAAAATTCAACTACCTGCTACAATCTCTCCCTGTAGATGTCCCCCTCTCTTATTTCAAGCAATTATGATAGCATAGCGAAGTCCTTCATTTGGAATGGTAATTGTCCCAGATTACATTTCAGTAAGTTACATAGGCAGATTGACAAAGGTGGGCTAGGCCTACCCAAGATTTTGTTTTATTATTATGCAGTCTCAGACATTTGGCTCATTGGTCTCTTCTACCTGAGAGAGCCCCTCTCTGGTTTTGTATTGAACAGGAAGTTCTTGCCCCTATTTTGCCATTGCAAAGCCTTTCTATCAAACTAATTGGAGAAGTTAAGTTACACCCCGTTATCTTGCATTTGCATTCAGAGTGTTTAATTCAGACATTTATTTCAGTGTTCCCTTGAGCATAAGGCTGAACCCAAAATTATGTATTAATGAGTCCCCTTTCTGCTGGTCAGAGTACATTGTGAGGGAGGTTAATACGCTTGGTGACCTATATGAGAGTGGAGTGTTGAGATCCTTTGAAAATTTGGTTCAACGTTTTGGGATTCCCAGATCATAGTTCTTTAGGTATTTACAGCTGCACCATCTGCTCTGTACTATTTTTGGGAGTAGTATACACCCCACTAAAGCGGCAGATACTCTGAGAGAGGTGATTACTGCTTTTGGAAAAGGTCATGAGGCATCAGTGTATTACTCCCTGCTAATTCAGAGTCTGGTGGACGGAGCTTTATCTTCTATCAAGAGATTATGGGAGAAAGATTTAAACTTGGTATTGGAGGGAGTGTGGGCTAGGATTCTAAAAAACATCAAGTCTGTATCTAGAAATGCAATGGTGCGCCTTATGCAATTCAAGATTTTTCATAGATTCTATTGGACCCCCCTCTAGATTGTATAGGCTTGGTCTTAAAGACACACCCACCTGTGGAGGATGGAGACATGGCCCATGTTTTTTGGTGATGTGCTGAGATCCAGGAATTTTGGTTGAAGGTTCAGCGATTTGTGTGTACGTGTTGGATACTCGGGTTTTGTTTTGCCCCAGACTCTGTGTTTTGGGCAATGGGGCAGTCATCAATATAGGGGATAAACACATAATAAATTGGGTTCTGACCAGTGTTATGATAGGCAGACGGTTTATCTTAAGGGGATGGAAGACAGCTGCACGTGGTGTGTGGAGATGGGGAGGGTGGCAGCTTTCGAGGAGGTGTCACGTAGAAGGCTGGGGATCTGGGATTCATTTGATGGGAAATGGGGCAGTTATTTGGCATTTTTGAGGGACTCTCAGGGAGGGGCTGTGGAGGGAGAGGTGTAGATTTAAATGTGTATGATTATTTTATATATATATATATATATATATATATATATATATATATATATATATATATATATATATATTGCCAAAGCCATGGGGACCACCTACCTCCACGGTTTTAAGAGGTTGAGGTGGTAAATCTGATAACCTCATAATCGACTTCCCTGACTCACCGTGTGACCTCAAAGGGCCCTTGCCACTTTGAGCAATTTAGAGCTTGGTGTGGATAGTAATAGATATTACTGCTTCCAGATATCACATTGTGTAGTCCACCAGAACCAACACAAAGCGATGCTCGCGTGCCGTCCGCTCTAATGGCCCGACGAGGTCCATACCAATTCTATCGAAGCGGACTTCGATCAAAGGAAGAGGGCGCAAAGGTGCTCTTGGGGTGGCCGGCGGATCCCCAGCTGACATTCACAGCATGCCGCACACCATCTGCGAACATCCCTGCGAATGCCCGGCCAATAGGAAAGGGCCATTAGTGTCTTTTCCTGCCCTAAGTAACCCGCCATCGGATTATAATGAGCCGTCTGGAATAACATTTCCCAACAGTTCTTCGGTATCAATAACTGGGTTGTATCTTCCTTTGTCTGAGCATCCTGCATCACACAATATAACCTGTCATTTATAATAGAAAAGTACAGATAGGCGAGTGCAATGTCTGGCTGAAGACGGTGACCATCAATCACTCTCACTTGGTCGAAGGTGTGTCTAAGTGTCTCGTCTCACGTCTGCGAGAAATCCTCTAAGGGCTGGGGAAGCCGAGACTTACCCCTCCCTTACATCATCCTGATGCAAAACTGACGTAGATGGCCCCGGCTCTACCTCCCCAGCCACCGCATCACAAATCCCACACCAAAAAGCTCTGCGGATGGGTCTGTACCACAAATTTCCCTTAATAACGTGGAAAACACTGGCCAATTCATGCCCAAAATTAGCAGATGGGTGAGGCGCGAACTAACCGCAGCCTCGACACAATGCTTTTGTCCCTGAAATTGAATCGTCACGGTCACTACAGGATAATCATGGATATCCCCATGCACAACCTTACCTTCACCTTGTGACTAACACCCAAAGCCTCGTCTTGAACCAGGCATTGATGGATGGAGGTTTTGCTGTAACCTGAATCCACCAAGGCCTGTATGTACCTCCCTTAATACTCATTGATATGAGGTATATCCCAGCTCGATCAGCGGCGGCCTGCGGCACGTTGGATCCCCACCTCCATCACCGGGCATTGGTCCCTGAAATGCCTGGGCTCCCTGCAGCTCCAACAGACCGGCCCAGGCTCCATGCCCGCGCCCGTGACAGTGGGTCCACCACCCTGGGAGTGAGAGCGGAGAGAGGTAGGGTAAACTGTCAGGTAGTGCAACCCCCGGAGCCGAGGAGCCGGTTTGGGAGGGGCTCCTCCCCATTTCCGGGGAAGAGCAACAGGATGGAAAGCAGGGGGAGGAGGGGAGACAGAGAATGAGAGCGAGAGAGAGGGATCTCTGAATATGCCGCCATGTGGTTCTCTGCCAGATGGATGGCCATTTGAAGCGACGTCGAGCGATAAACTGCTCCAGTACCACCAGATCGATGACAGCTCCAATGTCGCATTGCTCAGCCAGCAACCACCTCAGGCAGGCGTCCTGGAGCTGTTGGGCGAAGGCGAACGGGCGGCCGTGCTCCCCAATGGTCATGGAGCGGAAGTGCTGGCGCTGTTGCTCGGGTGTGCGGCCAACCCATTGCAGGATGGCTTGTCTCAAGTCGGCGTACACCAGGAGGTTCTCAGCTTGTAACTGCTGCACCGCGAGTTGGGCTTCTCCAGACAGCAGTGAAATTAACCGGACCGTCCACTGGGTGCTCGGCCCACTGGGTGCTCCAAGAAGGCCTCCGGATAGTCTTGGAGGCCCATCTTACCTAGCAGAACCTGGGGTGGAGCGGTCCCGGGGTCACAGCGGCAGCACCCTCCTGGTGCAGCAAGCTCCGGAACATCTGCCGGTCCTCCGCTTGGCCCTGGAGGTACGCAATGAATTGCTGTTTGTGTTTGGTGCGCAGCTCGAGGAGGGCCTGATGTTGTGTCTGGTGGATGCTGGCGAGGGTCTTGACAACATCCTAAAGAGGTGAGCGGTCCATGGTGGCGTTCTTCCTTAATCCCAGGTTTTGGAACCAGTGTAACAATGTTCACAGTTAGGGGAAATGAGGAAGTGGGAGACGGCAAATCCAACTCAAATGGTATGTTTATTTTAAAGAGCACCTATTATGGTTTTTAAATGTGCCTAATTTTGTTTTAAGGTCTCATACAATAGATTTACATGCATCCAAGGTCAAAAAACACTTTAATTTGCTCATAATTTAAATTGCAGCATTACCCTTTATTCCCAGTGTCAAAAACGACTTGTTCAATGATCGTTCTAAAGGATTCATTCTAAACTCCTCCTTTCCGAGAGCCTACTCTGCTCTGATTGGTCAGATGTCCCAGTCTGTTGTGATTGGTCTACCTATTAGTGTAGTGTTTGAGGGTGGGACAAAGCTGTTCGCGAGCAGCCAATGAAGACCAGAGGTGGGTTTTTTGTTACCAAACTACGTAGGTTAGTACAGGAAGTAAGTGTGGAATAACTAACAACTCATTTCAGGTGTTCAGAATCGGTTCATTCTTTTGGGAGTCAATAATCCATTTGTCGTGCACTTTGATTTTTGAAACTTTGCAGACTTTTTTACATTCACAAACAGCTATATAACACACTATATGAAAAAACATAATAGGTACTCTTTAAAGTCAAAATTGACACTTTTCAGGGGACACACTCAAAAAACATGCTTTTCAGCGGACACAGATCAGTACAGTCTCATCGCCTTGTGTCTCATAACTCTCTCTCCCCTCACTGGCTCTTAAAGCCGTTTCCCCTCTCACTGCAATGACAAACAGCTGTTAGAGACAATCATTGCCAGGTGATGATCCTTACCATTCTTATCTCCTGATCTCGATCTCCATTCACAAGCTGGCGCTCAACCATGACCCCACCACCACACAGACTTTTCATTTTTGGGTAAACTATCCATTTAAAAATAATTACACTTTTCTTTATTTATTAGCTCAATTTAATAATGTTGCAGGAAATGTTTTTTCACTAAAGCTAAGTGCAAATATGGGAAACCAATGTGAAACCACTACAAACTGGTAACTTTTTACATTGGTGATCACACACACACACACACACACACACACACACACGTTCTTTGCACAAACATGCTCACAAGTAACATGTATTTATTTTTTCTACTTATTCTATTTATTTAGGATATCCACAACAACAGTAAACGGTTTACGGAGAGCAGGTATATAGTGCCATCTTGTGGAATGATGTATCAAATTTGTGTAAAAGTTCTTTGTATACAAGACTTAAAGGATTTTGTAAAATACATTTGATTCATCTTAAAAAAAATTATTTAAAACTTTAAAATCACCACAGTTATTTTAAATCCTAGATGGCAAGACACAAAATAGGTGATAAAGGGTCGGAGAGAGATTGTTAGTCCAGTCACTCAGCGGGTCAGGAGGACTAATCTCCTTAGCCAGGTGGGACAAAAAGCTGCTCAGGTACTATACTTTCCACTGGAGAACTCTGTTGTCATAATATACTATTTCTTAGAATTAAGTGGTAAACAGACCTCAGGTGCTAATAAATATATGTAAATATAATTAACGTTCATTCATATAGTTATAAATGCCATGAACAGTATTTGTGCATATTGTATATGATTTCATTTTTGGATGTTCAAGAACTACTGATCTGTTAAACTTTTTTATTTTATAATGTTTTATAATTTTATAATAATGTTTGTTAATTAATGTTAATTAATGAGTTTCCCCTTACTCTTAGTACATTTACCATCAACAATGATATAGTAATTCTAAGTTACTGTATTACTATAATCAAGTCTGTTGTAGATTTATGTGAATGATTGTTTGTAATGTTACGAATTCCCAATAACAGGTAGTTTAAAAAAAAACAAAAAAACTTTGAGTCAGCCTTTATTTTTACCATGCGAGAGATATCATGATCAAGTTCAGAAGGAACGAGTACAGGAAAAGAATTAACAACATCCTTTGGGAAATAATGAGAACATAAATAGTTGAACTTTTTTTTTGTATTTGAATTGTTCTTGTATTGTTTTAATTGTTTTAAAGATTAAAAGCTTGTGTAATTTTTTTTATTGATACACTTAAAAAAGAAAAAAGAAAAAAAAAGAAAGAAATGGTATGGAAAAGATGTCCTGAAGAAATGTTTTTTTTAATTACAGTTTGATTGGTCAAAAGCCAAACTTACTGTCTAGTTTGACTAAATCAATGTTATATGTTTCCTTTAGAAAAAAAAAAAAAACAGGTTAATGTAATTTTTTATAGACAATATATTTTGAAAAAATTAAATAAAAATTGGTTTAAATTCACAAAGGGTTCAAATATCATTATCAGTTATCATTGCTTTTTACAGTAATTACTAGCATGAACTAATTTTTTGTTTTTCAAAAACAGATTTTGTTCCTTTCATGCCTAGATGGAACCACCCTCAGAAAACCAATGAGCCTGCTCTGTCTATGCATATGTGAGTGAATCGAAACAACATATGCAGCTAGTGTTTCATTACAAATCGCACATATAATATCTAAAATTAATAGACACGGCATAAAACATACACACATATACACTTAAACCCATATGCTTGCAGACAGATGCAAGACAGAGCTGGAGCTGGACCTGAATCCTTAAATGGGATTGGCGGAATGGAGTTGAACTTTCACACAGATAACGAGAGAGAGAGAGAGAGAGAGAGAGAGAGAGAGAGAGAGAGAGAGAGAGAGAGAGAGAGAGAGAGAGAGAGAGAGAGAGAGAGAGAGAGAGAGAGAGAGAGAGAGAGAGAGAGAGAGAGAGAGAGAGAGAGAGAGAGAGAGAGAGAGTGCCGCACATGCGCAAGAAATAAGCAACATAAAAGGGGAAGATGATGTGAAAGTGAAGGAAGAACTACTCTGTGTGAACATACAGCACAAAAAAGTAAAGTATAGAAGGAAGTAGATGTCACAGTCCGCATAAAGAGAAGAAAGATAAATAGACAAAAAGAACTGAATAATACAGAATGGGTCACAGGGAGCAAGCCAGAAAAAGTTTTATTAGCCCTTACACAGAGGCCAGAAATATTTCGCCAAGGTTTGTTAACCCCCACCCATTGCTGACACACCCTAATCAGATCGGCTCTGAAAACCCCCTTCCACCAAAGTATTAGCTACAATTTAGAAGTTAGCCTACTGTTCTCTGAATTCTTCGTGCTTTAAGAGACATTCATTTTCCATGAAAGGATGTTACTTTGTGTGTAGCGTGTTTTTTATGGAAACAGTGTATTCACAACGCAAGTTACGTTACGCAAATAACGATTATTCTGACTAGCGCATCATTTAATCCAAGTTCACATGTTCATTAGTTTCGTTGTGCAGATGTAAATTGTTCTATAAATGTTGTGGATATATTGATGAATCTCATGTATAAATAGGATGCATTTGAATGAGGTATTTACCCCGTCTTAAAGCGGTTCATTTTGCTGGTGTTAGCAAGTTCAACTCACGCAGCTCAAGTGGAGAAATGCCCAACACACTGGATTAATGGATTAAATGAATCCAAGGGCGTAGATTTGGCTTGAACTTTGGGGGGTTGCAACGTGAAGCATTTACATGTTTCCATTGATCATGGTGTAAATATTGGGGGGGATCCATATCTAATATCTTCTTCTATTTACAGATTATTATTAAGAGGTTTCTTCTATTTATATCTTGCATTTTTAATATCTTGCAGTATAATTTTTATCGTCATATTTTTGTCAGCAGTATGCTTTAATAAAATAATTTCATCTTCACGATGCGCCTTTTTCGTCTTGTCTTCGTTATCGTTGACGAAATCAAAAAACCTTTCGTCAACAAAGGTTTTCATCATTTATTTCATTGACAAGATTAATAATGTAAAAATAATGAACTCGAATCAGCAGTATCACGAGTTTCACCTCTTAAATCGATAATACAATACAAACATTAATAGTAGATAAAACACTTGAAAAATCATATTATATTTGTAACTGGTGTTGATTCAGGAGAGTCCTCTGTTCTTTATGTAAAAGTGCTTTGAGTGTCTAATCGTATAACATATTTATATATACATGAAAATAGCACGTTATGACTCCAGCTCTGAATATCTTCCAGTCATGATCACACACAGGCGATGTCCAGGTAACCTCCAATCATGAGATTCAACTGCCAGAGCAGCAGTGTCCAGACACGATGGACGTAATGTATTCTTCCGCAAAATGCTTGCAATTTTAAATTTCAACCACAGATGTCACTAGAGAGCACAAAGTTACGTAATGCAGCTTTAAAGGTGCTATATGTAATATTTTTACTGTACTAAATCATAAAATCACCATAATATGTCATTAGAGAATTAGGAAACATGCTAAGTTGAAATACTGTCTTCTCCGATAACAATGCTACAGCCACAACTTTGAAGTTTCCATTCCGGGCCGGAATTTCTGTTTGTGTTTTGGCCTGTGTGATCCCGCCCACTGCCCACTCACCAATAGTATTTCAACACCACCGGGTTGCCAGATTTGAACAAGTTTGCAAGCAAACAACACTGTGTGCTGCAGCCATGGAAGCCAGCAAACAAACTTGATCAGAGATAACAGATTCCACCCGACCTAAAAAGCTTCGCCATCTGTCTAAAAACCACCATGATCAGAGGCGTAGTAAAACAAGGATAAATATTAGAGATGCCTTTGGAAGATGGAGACAGCTTAAAGCCCAGAAATCCTTTAAAACGGATGCTGAGTTGGCTAATTTGCGTGTCAACATTCTGGCAACCCACATGAGCTTCGAGTCTGGGGCGGGGAAGACAACACTCCAATATTTTGAATTTGGACTGCAGTACCCATTTCAAATGCATGTTGTCAATCTTACATATAGCACCTTTAAGGAAAGTCATTTGTCATAAAAAAAATTAAAAAAATTACAAACCACCAAAGTAACACGTCAGTGTCATGGTTTGTTTTATTTTGGCCATGATGCAGCCTGCACCAAGGAGGCATAACATTCAGTTTGATCTGAGAAAGTGAAAACACTTAGCTTAAAAATAGAAAGATAAATAGATTCCTGAAATTTCTCCAGCTGTCAGTCACTACAAAGTTATTCTGTACACACCAACACTAACATCCATCACTGTGACTATTAATGTCTTGCATAGTCATACCAGCTGTCTTATACCATAGTAAGACATTTCATCATTCCAAATTCTGATATAACCTATACAGTTAAAAAAAAGTTTTTTTTTTTTTTTATGTTTTAAAAACCTAAAAACATCTGAAAATAAGCCAGTTTGTTCACTTCAGTTTTACATAAACAGAAAATATATGTGCAATGATTCTGTTCCCCTTTCTTGCCTCAGCATGTGAATAATATTGAGTTTGTTTATTTAGGCCAGAGTTTATGCCCGCCCCATGAATTCCCACACACCAATAAAGTATATAGTAGAATTACAATGGATTTACATGCATATGCTGCACATAGTGCTTGTTCACAAAACCATTTATTTTTCACAGACCTAATCTTATTTTTTGATGTTAACAACAAATCATCAACAAAATCTTGCTTCTGCATTATACAGTGGCACCTTCCTCTAAAAAAACAAAACAAACATCCACTCCACCAGCATAACATCTAACATTACCAATCACTTTGACCTAATATGGATTATGCATGCTATACAAAGATGTATTCGGTTGTTTAAGTTGCATGTTTATTGATTAATGAATGCACACATTATTTATAATTGTTGCAGCTAATCGGATGGATGGATGGATGGATGGATAAGAAACAAAGATAGATGGATGGATGGGAAATAAACAAAGATGGATGGATAAAAGATATGTAAAAAAAAAAAAGAAAAAGAAAATAGAGGGTCAAGATCACAAGTAGGACTACAAAGAACAACTGGTGCTGTAAAAAATGAGCATAACTCCATACAGTATATCGGTAGGCTACAATTTGACTAGTTCGTCAGTTAATTTAGTAAATTAAATTCAGCAGTTCTTGCATTAAGGTATATCTGAGATAGAGCTGACCACAGAACTGTGCAATGTAACGCATGCTTGGTTTTATAACATTGTGACAGGATGAGGAACACCTCTTGTATGCTGTCTGATTATATTTCCACCTTTACAGTTGAAGTCAGAAGTTTACATACACCTTAGCCAAATACATTTAAACTCGGTTTTTCACAATTCCTGACATTTAATCATAGAAAACATTCCCTGTCTTAGGTCAGTTTGAATCACTACTTTATTTTAAGAATGTGCAACTGAGCTTTAACTTCCTGGCTGATTTCTTGAGATGTTGCTTTAATATATCCACATAAAATTCCTTCCTCATGATGCCATCTATTTTGTGAAGTGCAACAGTCCCTCCTGCAACAAAGCACCCACACAACATGATGCCGCCACCACCATGCTTCACGGTTGAGATGGTGTTCTTCGGCTTGCAAGCCTCACCCTTTTTCCTCCAAACATAGCAACGGTCATTATGGCCAAACAGTTAAATTTTTGTTTCATCAGACCAGAGGACATTTCTCCAAAAAGTAAGATCTTTGTCCCCATGTGCACTTGCAAACTGTAGTCTGTTTTTTTTATGGCTGTTTTGGAGCAGTGGTTTCTTCCTGGCTGAGCAGCCTTTCAGGTTATGTCGATATAGGTCTCATTTTAACTGTGGATATAAATACTTGTCTACCTGTCTCCTCCAGCATCTTCACAAGGTTCTTCACTGTTGTTCTGGGATTGATTTGCACTTTTCGCTAGAAGACAGAATGCATCTCCTTTCTGAGCGGTATGATGGCTGCGTGGTCCTATGGTGTTTATACTTGCGTACTATTGTTTGTACAGATGAACGTGGTACCTTCAGGCGTTTGGAAATTGCTCCCAAGGATGAACCAGACTTGTGGAGGTCCACAATTTTTTTTCTGAGGTCTTGGCTGATTTCTTTTGATTTTCCCATGACGTCAAGCAAAGAGGCATGGAGTTTGAAGGTAGGCCTTAAATTACATCCACAGGTACACCTCCAATTCAGTACACCTCCTATCAGAAGCTAATTGGCTAATTGTCTAAAGGTTTGACATCATTTTCTGGAATTTTCCAAGCTGATTCAAGGCACAGTTAACTTAGTGTATGTAAACTTGTGACCCACTGGAATTAATATATAGATATAGTCAATAAAAGTGCAACAATCTGTTTGCACAAAGTATTGTCCTAAACGACTTGCCAAAATTATAGTTTGCTAATATGAAATCTGTGGAGTGGTTAACATTTTTTTTAATTTTTTTTTATGACTTCAACCTACGTGTAAACTTCTGACTTAAACTGTATATGCTTGAAAATCCAGAGAACTTTTATATCATCCGCAATATGTAAGGATTTGTTTACTTCACACGTTCAGCACGCATACAGTGTTCCAACACTTTAATATTGTGCTTTTGAGAGAGAAAACGAACGGAACAGACACGCTCACAGCTGCAGGAAGGCTGATAGAGTACCTTACCTGCCCCGTCTTGGTTTTGTCCGTCTCGGGAGCGTCTGTAATTCCTCATCATCCTGGTTTTAAGCCGAGAGTGGTTGACGTGCTCAGGCACGGGCTGTGTGGAAGAGCGTGTATTTGTTCCCGTTGGGTACACCGGTACACGGGGAGTTTATATCCAGGATTTGTACGCGCGTTTAGACAGCAGGCGCGCGTCTGAAAACAGCAACACGGGAGTCCCAGACTTAAGGGAAACAGATCGAGGACAGAGTACCGCCTATGATTACACACATACCTATTATGTAATGCTGAATCGCCTTTCAACGGTAGATTCATTCAAATGATTTGTGGTTAAAGGGGAGAATTTATGCCACTACAAAATGTCTGTTCTCTCCCTGTCACACCCACGCATAGAGAAACACCTTGTTTATCTTATATCTTCAAACACACAAGTACATTTTAGTACATTAGCAGTAATGCACACATGCTTTGTGGATCTTTTGAAAAAAAAAAAAAAAAAAAGCAGTTCATTGATATCTTTTAAAATAAGTCAACAAAGATTCAAGATCCCAAGTGCAGAATTTGATAACAGCGCAGTGATTCATATTATCATCCATTAGAAGGTGCAAAAATCTGTAAGCAGTTGATTAAAAGTTACTATCTAGCTAAATATGCTACATTTTATGCAGGATGTTATCAAATTGATTGTACCCACTTATATTAAATAAAGTCGCTATGCACTGATAAACACATTTTAAACTACTGGTAAGATTAAGATAATCTTTAAAGAACATTATTAAGTTATTACAAGTGTGCATTTATTTTTGTATTTAGACAAAATTCCCACTCATACAGTGGTCCCAAAAAGTATTTGGGTTCTTAAGACTGACTTAAAAATTCAGGAATGTAATTGCATTATATAAAAATATCAAACCATGTGGCATTTATTTTAAAGAAATATGTGCACAAACACACTATATGCAAAACATTTTTACAAAAAAGTTTGTAAGGTTGTAAATTCTAAAATAACACATCTTCAAAATTAAGACAAAAAGGATTTGGACTTTCTGTTTGTCAAACTTAGTGGAACACATGTATACACAATGTACTATTAGTTTTGATTTCATCGTAACATAAGAACAGTGGCCCAAAAAGTAGCTGGACACTTATGCTGGCCTTAAAAATTTATGAATTTCATTGCATTAGTCCCAAAATGTCCAAACACATTATGCTAGAGCTTTTCTCAGAATTTTTTTTTTTTTTTTGCAGTTACTTTAAACCAAGGATTTAAAGATAAGAAATGTATACATTTTTAAGTGTGGCTGTAGTGTCCAAATACTTTTTGGGCCACTGTAGAATTGTACGTATTTATTTTTTATTCCATAATAGGTTCTGCAAAGTAAATCAATTTAAAATAAAAAAAAAGTAACAAGTGGAGTCAAGATAGATTCCATCCACATTATGAAAAAGACATTGATTTAGTGACATTTACATTAAGTCATTTAGCAGATGCTTTTCCCTAAAGCGACCTACAAATTAGCAATTTTTCATTACAAAAGCCAACAAGATCTGCAATATTACACTGCCAAGTTCTAAGAATAGTTACATTACATTTGTTATTGTTCAGCTTTGGTCACATCTGTGTCGTAAACTCAGATAAATATCCTAAAATAAGCAAATAAACATGTTCCTGTGCATTATTAAAACAGAACTCCAGTTTATAGATAATAATAATATATTTCAATATAAAATATTTTAATTTGTAACTTTTAGTGTGGGGTGACTTGTGTTGTCGAGTCTTAAAGTGCCATAGTCATGGAGAGGAAGGTTAAATTGGTATTTATAAAGGTAATTATCAAAACCAGATTCATCCTCATTGACAGCTGCAAATACAGAAGCATGTCAGTAGGATAATCAGTAGAACTTCACTGTGCACTCAGTAAGGTTTTGTTTATGCTGTGCTGACACCTAGCGGTAGATGTAGCATCATGGAACGCAAAAGATTTCAGTTACCAATGGGTTATAGAAATGCGCTGTTTGCAGTCAGCCACGATTTATTTATTCCGCAAGTAAAAGTGTTCAAATACAGGGTTATTACTGAGATAAAGAGACAAATATTTGACTTGGTCATGTGATCTCAACATGGTGGCACTCATGAATATGCACCCAGCATATTGCAGAAAAATGTTTTTATTTATTTTTATTTTTATTTTTTATATATTTTCATTCCTTTATGTGTAAAACTTTCTGAGTGCAACTTTAAGGAGAAAACTGCTTTTAAAAAGAACGGATTTAGTTTGTGTATGTGGGAAGAAGTGTTACTGTTAAAATGAAAGCTTCACTCCAGCTGGGGAGGAATCTTTAACCTGCATTAAACACAGTCAGACATATTCACATATGATATACACACACATGCATTTGCAAACATTTCTAAATGTCATATTTGATGAGAACATACTGAATACATTGTTACTCACAGGCACAAAGCTTGCACTTTTCTTTACTGCAACTGAACTTGGCGGTGATTTGGGTGCCGGGTATGATGGAGGAGATGGCACACATGATGGAATGGGAATGGTGGAGTCAGAGATATCCTCGCTACCACTGTGGATTAGTGTCATTGTGGCTGCTTTGGCATAAGGAGGAATAGGTGGGAGGGGCCCCTTTCTTTGGGCAAGCGAGATAGAGTCTTCATTAGGACTACAGGGAGTTTGCGGTGAGTCACACAACTGGCTGGACATTGTGCTAGCAACCAGGGCTGTAGCAAGGTATTCTGGGCCCCCTGACTGCATGTTGATCTGGGCCCCTTTCCTATTAAAAAATAAAGTTTAGAATTTATTGTTGGGCTAGCCCTGCTAGCAACTGTGTGACTGCTCTTTGGAAATGCTGCAACTGAATTACCCCAGTGCAGGATTTTGGATGTACTCCTAACAGAAAGCCTACGATAATGACAATTACAACAAGCACTGAAAAACACATATAATCAGGGCTGGAAATGGTAGGGACGGCGTTTCATTGCCCCTTTACCCTCCTATGCTGAGGTGCACCTCTGGAGAAAGTATCTTCATTTGCATAAATTCCATGAACCTTCATATATGAATATGAGCTTAAAGGAATGTTCCGGGTTCACTACAAGTTAAGCTCAATCGACAGCCTTTGTGGCATAGTATTGATTACAACAAAAATACATTTTGACTTACCCCTCCTTTTCTTAAAAAAAGCAGCAAAAATGTAGGTTACAGTGAGGCACTTACAATGGAAGTGAATGGAGGCCAATACTCACTTTATTCACACAGTGTTAAAATACTCTTTTTTTTCTTCTTCTTCTTTTCTCAATTATAGCCAAAGACATAAACAATATGCATGTAAACATGATTTTAGTGTGATAAATTCACTTACTAACCTTTTCTGTGTAAAGTTATAGATAATTTTACAACTTCGTTGCCATGACGATGTAATGTCAACAAACCCTAAAATGACTGAAAAAATGAAGATTTGGACAAATTTACAGCTCAAATAATACCTGAGTTTAGACAGAATATTTAATGTAAGTGCATTTATAAAATTATAACCTTCACATTTCTGCATTTAAACCCTCCAAAAATTGGCCACATTGACTTCCATTGTAAGTGCCTCACTGTAACCTCGATTTTTGCTTTTTATAAAGAAAAGGAGGGACGAGGTGAAATACATTTTTGTGGTAATCAACATTATGCCACAAATGCTATTGATTGAGCTAAACTTGCACTAAACCCGGAATATTCCTTTAAGTGTCTCTGAATGTGTGTGTGTATTGCTTCCCACCTCTTGTTCCTTCCATTCAGAAACTGACCCCATACTGTAACTCCATGTAAACACTGAGTGAGCTGCTGGAGAAGTGAGAAACAGCACATGTCATTGAGGCACATGGTTTTAATGGGATAGTTTGCCCAAAAATTTAAATTCTCTCTTTAAATTCTCATACCATTTTTTTAATAGTAAATAATACTTAAATATTGATCTGTTTCTCACCTACACCTATTATATTGCTTCAAAAGACAAAGATTTAACCACTGGAGTTGTATGGATTACATTTATGCTGCCTTTGTGTTTTTTGGAGATTCAAAGTTCTGGCCACCATTAACTTGCATTGAATGGAACTACAGAGCTGAAATATTCTTTAAAAAAATGTTCGTTTGTGTTGTGCAGAAGAAAGAGTCATGCACATCTGGGATGGCATGAGGGTGTGTAAATGAAGAGAGAATTTTCATTTTGGGGTGAACTGTCCCTTTAATGTGATTTACTAAAACAAGTGTTCTGTGTAGATGTGCAGACCTGTGTTGTCACTAATCTGCTTCTGCACAGCTATGTAGAACTGCTTGGCCTCCTCCTTGTCAGCAAAGTTCAGCCCTGTACAATACTCCTATAGATGCACACACAGGTAAAAAAAAATTCACATGAACAAACGTAAATAAATACACATATAGACGCAAATGAAAAAAGCATTGTTGGAGTTAGAAGCAGAATTTAAAAGCAGTGGGCATGTCACTCACAGCACCAGGGAAGGTTTGAAAGTAAGGACAAGCACACAGCTCCTGTTCCCATACCACTTTGGACTTCTGCAGAGACAGAGACATACCATTAACATCATCACCACAGGAAACTTCCACATGACTCTATGAATGTGAGGCCCTGTGTCGTCCAATCACAAATCAAGAATTCCGTTTTAAATACTACAGAATAGAACAACATATTTCATATATTTGTATTGAATTTATACAGAAATAATTTTTTATTATTCAGTATTAATCTGCTTTTTTTGAACTACAGACATGACTGAGTGGGCAAATGTCTGTATACATTTTGTTTAAAGTCTGTTTCCTCACCTTCAGACAATAGAGCCTCATGAATGTTGAATGCAGGGTTTTATCTTGTACCAGACAAACAATTCCAAAACGGTGACTTTTCCACTCTTTTTTCTGTTGAGGGTTTGCAATTACCAGCTGGACAATACCACATGCTAATGTCTGTAATATACACATATATAGTGTGTCTGACTGTGAATGTCTACTTTGTGTGTGTATATACTGTATATATTCACAGACAAGCAATAACACATTTTTAACCACTTCTCATTCAAGTACAAGTGCAATAGAAATATAATAGATTATGCAGTGTGTAGCGCAGTTGTGGCTGTTCATATTGTGTACTATGTATCTAAAAGCAGCCAAGGAGGAAGAGGGTGTACGCAACAAAAACTTACCACAAACAAATCAGTCTGAAAATACTGTGCTCTGACAAAGAGGCTCAACCAAATAACATTGTATGAATTACAAATCTTATCATTTGTAATAATTTATTTTTGTCATTTATTATTGGAAAACTGAAACTCAACATTAAAAGTTCTGTTAGATTTACATACATTTGCATTTCTGCATTTACCAGATGCTTCTGCAAAGTGCCGTACAAATAAGAAAAAGCACAAGCAATGTTCATAAAAAATCTTTGCAATGCAACTATAAATTTCAATGGTAAACAAGAACACAGCTTGAGCAGGAGTCGCAGAAAATCTGATACTTTGCGTTAGAAATAATTTTTTAAACAATTACATTTTAAACAAACAATAAATATACAGTATGTATATACAGTTGTGCTCAAAAGCTTGCATACCCTGGCAGAAATTGTGAAATTTTGGCATTGATTTTGAAAATATGACTGATCATGCAAAAAACTGTCTTTATTTAAGAATAGTGATCATATGAAGCCATTTATTATCACATAGTTATTTGGCTCCTCCTTAAATCATGATGATAACAGAAATCACCCAAATAGCCCTGATCAAAAGTTTACATACCCTTGAATGTTTGGCCTTGTTACAGACACACAAGGTGACACACACAGGTTTAAATGGCAATTAAAGGTTAATTTCCCACACCCGTGGCTTTTTAAATTGCAATTAGTGTCTGTGTATAAATAGTCAATGAGTTTGTTAGCTCTCATGTAGATGCACTGAGCAGGCTAGATACTGAGCCATGGGGAGCAGAAAAGAACTGTCAAAAGACCTGCGTAACAAGGTAGTGGAACTTTATAAAGATGGAAAAGGACATAAAAAGATATCCAAAGCCTTGAAAATGCCAGTCAGTACTGTTCAATCACTTATTAAGAAGTGGAAAATTCAGGGATCTCTTGATACCAAGCCAAGGTCAGGTTGACCAAGAAAGATTTCAGCCACAACTGCCAGAAGAATTGTTCGGGATACAAAGAAAAACCCACAGGTAACCTCAGGAGAAATACAGGCTGCTCTGGAAAAAGACGGTGTGGTTGTTTCAAGGAGCACAATACTTGTTGACCCCTCTCCAAACATAGCGCTTATCGTGACCATAAAGCTCTATTTTGGTCTCATCATTCCAAATTACAGTGTGCCAGATGCTGTGAGGCGTGTCAAGGTGTTGTCGGGCATATTGTAACTGGACTTTTTTGTGGCATTGGCTTCTTTCTGGCAACTTGACCATGCAGCTCATTTTTGTTCAAGTATCGTCATATTGTGCTCATTGTATTGTATTTTTCCTTACTTCTTATGTTGCTATATAAACTAAACTACAAGTAAAACTAAACATGATTCACATGATAGTAATTAGAAAATCAAACATGGCTGTAGTTTTCGCTATAGAAGAAGAGAGATTGTGGTTAATATACAGTGAATGTGAAATGTTTCTGTATAGATTTGATATTATGTTTTTAACTTCATAAGATCCTGTTAGGTCAGTGACAAGACAAAGAACCGTGTAGCTAAAAATAGCAGTACATCTTACATAAAAATGTTTTATATCACAAATTGAATAATGAAAACTTTAGAAGAAAACAATGACACATATTTGTGATGGATTTGCACTGGATTCAGCAACATTTTCGATCCTGCCAAGATTGTTAGATCAAGCTTACTTTGTTTATAGATCTCTCTATCCATCAGGAAGTAGCAAATTTCATCTGATATTCAAAGTCAGTCAAGTCCTGCAATTTGGGTTGGATGTGCACACATATCTATAATTTCCTCATAGAAGAGACTTGACAACAATGCAATAAGCGTGGGAAAAACAATGTAAATGTTCGCGCACTGATATTTTAGCTCCAAAATTGAATTTTACAAATGAAACATCTACATCGGACAAAAAGCAAGTTAAATCTTTTACCAACCAAGAGGCAAATGCAGAAGAAGGGAAAGAGCAGAAGTTTTTTTTTTTTTGTTTTGTTTTTTGTTTTTTGTAATTAACATTTTTGTATTAAATCATACAATAACTATAAACTGTATAACATATATAAAATCAACATTTAAACCCCACAACCCCCTCTCCCCGACCCCACCCCCCAAAAAAACAACCCTGCCAAAATAAGTAAATATATAGAAATAAAAATCAAACAGACACACACGTGTGTGTGTGTGTGTGTATATATATATATATATGTATGTATATATATATATATATATATATATATATATATATATATATATATATATATATATATACACACACACACACAAGCATAAATACATACACATATATATACACATACATACATACACACACATAATAATCATACTAACTATATTACACTACTCTCTCCACACCCCACCCAAGAGCCCTCCAAAAATTCCAAATACCTGCCCCATTTCCGTATAAAAATATCCATGCCACCCCGTCTTCCCGATGACACCACCTCATTAGCCTCCACCCTCCCCACTTCCGTGCACCACTCCAAATATGGGGGCACACCAGCTGACCTCCAACCCCTCAAAATAACCTGCCTGGCGATCATCACACAGGTCAGAACCCAGTTCTCTATATGGCCATCCCCCACATCTTTGACCACCCCATCGCCCAGCACACAAAGTCTGGGGCAAAACGAAACCCGAGGGCCCACCACGTTGCACACAAAATTCTGAACCTTCGACCAGAATTTCTGGATCTCGACACACCACCAAAAGGGGGGGTGCTACTCCCAAAAATAGTACAAAGCAGGTGGCGCAGTTGTAAATACCTATAAAACTGAGGTCTGGGGATCCCAAAATGTTGGACCAAGTTTTCAAAGGATCTCAACACTCCACTTTCATATAGGTCACCGAGTGTAGCAACCCCCCTCACAATCCACTGTGGCCAGCAGAAAGGGGACTTGCCAATACACAATCTTGGGTTCAGCCATATGCTCGAGGCAACATTTAAATAAGTGTCCAATTTAAACAATCTGGACACTTTAGTCCATACCGAGTGTAAATGCGAAATAACGGAGTGTAACTTAACTTTTCCGATTAGTTTGATAGAGATGCTTTGTAATGGCGAAATAGGGGCAAGAACTGCCTGTTCAATAACAAACCAGGGAGGGGCTCTCTCAGGTGGAAGTAACCAATGAGCCAAATGTCTGAGACTGAACGCATAGTAATAAAACAAAATATTGGGTAGGCCTTGCCCTCCTTTGTCAGTCGGCCTATGTAACTTATTATAATGCAATCTGGGATGTTTACCATTCCAAATGAAGGACTTCGCTATGCTATCAAATTGCTTGAAATAAGAGAGGGGGACATCTACAGGGAGAGATTGTAGCAGGTAGTTACATTTTGGAATACAATTCATTTCAATAACATTAACCTTCCCAATCATCGATAAATGTAATGAAGCCCACCTGCACCCATCCCTCGAAAATCTTTTTATTAAAGGGTCAAAATTAACACTAACTAAATCAGACAAATTTGCTGGGAATAAAATCCCCAAATACTTAATGCCCTGTTTGGGCCATTGGACAGTACGCTGTCAGAGCCAAAGCTTCGGATTTAGACCAATTGACTTTGTATCCTGAGAACTTGGAAAAGGAATTAATAATTCTGTGGAGGCAAGGCATAGATCTAGTACGTTCAGAGACAAATAATAAAATATCATCTGCGTAAAGCAGAAGCTTATGCGCCACACCTCCCGCAACCACCCCTGGAAAATCATCCTCCTTTCTTATCGCAGCTGCTAATGGTTCCAGGGCAAGACAGAACAATAATGGGGAAAGAAGGCAGCCCTGCCGAGTGCCCCTATTCAGAGTAAAATAATCTGAAATTAATCCATTTGTTAGTACCGCTGCTACAGGATGTCTATAAAGTAACTTAATCCAACCAATAAATGTACTCCCGAACCCATACATTTCCAAAATCTTAAAAAAGATAATCCCATTGTACCATATCAAACGCCTTTTCAGCGTCAAGTGAGATGGCAGCGACCGGAGACTGATCATTCGCTACTGACCACATGATATTGATGAGACGCCTAATGTTATCAGAAGAGCTACGGCCCCGAATAAACCCCACCTGATCTATATGTATAAGAGATGCCATAACTTTACTTAATCGATTAGCCAAAATTTTTTACAACATTTTTACATCTAGTTGGATCAGGGAGATTGGATGGTAACTTTTACACTCGCTTGGATCTTTGTCCTTTTTAAGAATCAAACTGATCCGGGCTTGTGTCATGGTTGGAGGAAGCTTTCCATTCTTTAATGATTCAGTATAAACTTCTAACAAAAGTGGAGCCAGTTCTGTAGCATAGGATCTAAAAAATTCTGCAGCAAAACCATCTGGCCCCGGAGCTTTGCCAGTAGGTAGGGACTTAATTAACTTGTCAATCTCCTCCAAGGTTATCTCAGAGTCAAGAGAGTTTTTTTGCTCAATTGTCAGTTTAGGATGATCTAATGGTTCCACAAAGTTTCTAATATCTTCATCAGTATACGAAGACGTGGAACTATAAAGATCAAGATAAAACTCTTTAAAGGCATTATTAATATCAATGGCTGAGGGAATGATAGAAAGAGACTCTCTCTGCTTTATATATCTAGCCAAAAGCTTCCCTGCTTTGTCACCCGACTCAAAGTATGGCTGTCTTGCCCTGAATAACCAAAACTCCACCTTCTGCGACAAAATAGTATTATATCTATATTTCAATTGGGTCAATTCTCTGAGGCCATCAGATGACATACGTCGCTTCAGCTCTGCCTCTGCACTTTTAATATTTCCTTCCAACTCGACGAGTTCTCGTGCTTTGGATTTTTTGATGAATGAGGCATACTGTATGATCCGACCCCTAAGAACCGCCTTAAGTGCCTCCCAAGCCACGGATAATGAGCAGGATAATGAGGACCAGTTGGTCTCCATATAAACATTGATTTCAGTCTTTAACATTTGTTGGAAATCAAAATTTTGCAAAAGGGACAAATTAAGGTGCCAACTATATGATTTTTTTTCTCTGTATATGGCAACATCTCTAAACTCACCAGGGTGTGACCTGAGACTAAGATGTTTCCAATTGAACAATCAACAACAGATGAAATGAGGAATTTGGATATTAAAAAAAATCTATTCTAGAATAAATCTTATGGACTGATGAAAAATATGTATAGTCCCTACCAGATGGGTTCAAAAGTCTCCAAATATCCGTAAGACCAAGATTTTTACACATCCTGTGAAGCGTCATTGTTGCTCTAGGGGGTTTACACACTTTTGCTTCACTATGATCAAGGACTGAGTCCATCAAAATATTAAAGTCTCCTCCCAATATTATATCATGAGGGGTGCCAGTGGTTTGCAGCATCCCTACAAGATAGATGTAGATGTTTATTAATCAATATAATGACTCCCTTGCTCTTACTTGAGCCAGCACTAAAAAAACATGTCCACCCCATATCTTCCCAAATTTTTCAGCTTCCTGCGGGGAGAGATGTGTTTCTTGAAGAAACACTATATCATATTTCTTACATTTAAGAAAAGTAATAACCTTCCTTCTTTTTATGGGGTGTCCCAACCCATTTACATTCCATGTGGAGAGAGATAGTACACTCATATTAACATTTGACATTTTGATATAGTAGAAAAAATAAATTGTGTGTCAAAAACAAAATTATACAGACCACGTTCCCCATTAGTGAAACAATCAAACCCCGAACTTCCCTCCGAACAAAACAAACAGAAAAAAGAAAAACGTGCGCATTAACCCTGTGCACGACAGCGCCAACCGGCGACAATCCTTCTAAACCCAAAAGGTCCATGAACCCCCATGAGCCCCCACAACAACTTTGCAATACTTTGTCAAATAAACCCCGCCAATAGGAAGAATGAACACAAAGAATGTGTAGATTCATTCACAGAACTGTCTCAAAGGTGTGATCCTCCACAAAACAAATTCCAGCTGATATAAAACCATTCAGGTATGTTCAGTGAGCTGGCTGTTATGAGTTCAACGGATGACGTAATCATTCCAATGTCCTGTAAAAAATACTCCACAAAACAAACTACAGCCAGCAGGAGGAATAAGCACGAAGAACGAACAGATTAATCCACAGCTGTTCCAAAGGAGTGTTATTCAATAGAAAAGCTCCAGCCGCTAGGCGGAACCGATACAAAAAGAAACAAAACCGGCATCTCTCAAACTGGCCGAGAACTTCAATGCAAAAGTAATCTTTCGTCAATGCAAAAGTTTCTTTAAGGAAAAGTGTTATTCACAAAACAAGCTCCAGCTGCTCGGCGGAGCCAACACAAAAAGCAAAAAGAAACCAAAATGACGCCCAGCTTCCTCAAAAGCCGGAGTAAGTACAGCGAGTCGAGCCACTCACATGAGAAACATCCAATGGTTTACTCACCCATTGATTCAATAAAAGACATTGCCTGATTGGGACATGTAAATACTTTGCGACCGTCCTTCGTTTCTATTCTCAGTTTGGCTGGAAACATCAGAGCAAAAGTGATCTTTCGCTGATGTAAGAGTTTCTTACATTCCTTGAACCAATCGCGTTTCTCTCTTGTGGAACTCGCAAAGTCCGGGAACAAGAAAATATTATGGTTCTTCCAAGAAAGCTTCCCTTTGCTCGTCGCCTGGTGCAACACAAGATCTTTATCGGATGATCTCAGAAATCTGGCCAGAATCGATCGGGGCCTGTCCCCCTCAGCAAATCTGTGAGCTGGGATTCTGTGAGCTCGCTCGATTTCCAGCTTGTGGCCTGTTATGTCGAGCAGACTCGGGAAAAGCTCGACTAGGAATTTCACCATATCTCTGCCCTCCTCATGCTCAGGAATTCCAACAATTCGAACATTATTCCTGCGGCTTCTATTCTCAAGATCTTCAAGCTTTTCAAGGAGATGTTCCAAATCAACTTTGGTCACGGGCGGATTAGCAGTTAATTCCCTCTCCGAAGATTCCAGAAAATCGATTCGTCTCTCAACATCAGTCACTCTTGTAACTATCTCAGAGAATTTTATTTCCATCGCCATAATCGATCGACGTATTACAGCGTGATCCTCCAAGTTAGCAAAAACCTTCGTCAACATCACCGACATGCTGAACAACTGACGCTGGATCTCTTCTCCCGCCACACCATCCAAATCGAGTCCCCGGTCTGTAGGCCTGTCAGGGCTTTCATCCTGAACACGTAAGTGTCTTTTAATGTCTCCAGAGCCCGAGGATTTTGACTTCTTGCCATATTTTGCCTCAAAGAGCAAATGTGTAACTGGGTGTATCAAATTTCACCAGATTATAACATAAAAATAAAACAAATTGAGCAAAGTGCGCAGAGCTTTCTCATGTCATGTGACCCCCCAAGAGCAGAAGTGTTAAGAAATTAGCTTTTTTTTTATAAATATACAAATGTACAAGGCAATGGAAAGTTACTGCTTTGTTAACAGTCACAAATACAAAATTAACATAAAAATAATATAAAGAATATATGATAAATGTGTAAATATATATGGAAATAATATAAAAGAAAAAAAAAACGCACCATATAATCCAAGTGCAATACAGTTGCCACAGGTTAGTCTTAGATTCTTAAATGCAAATTTGCTTCACATGTAAATTCTCTTGTGAAAACTTCTTTTAAAAATTGAAAACGAATTGCCGAAGAACAACAACAAAAAACTGTACAACTGCTGGGAAGTTAAAATCATGAAAAAAATCATATGCTTTCAAAGTAACTGATTAAGTGCACATAGGTGCTTTACCAGTTTACATGTTCAATGTCTTGGCCTGGTGCAGATTTTTGGCAAGAAACACAAGCATATCAGCATGCTGTGATGTCAGCGTTGTATGGTGTGGAGTACATATATTACCTGAAGTACAAAACCTGCATGTGGCAGAGAGACAAAGATACTGTCTTGCACACATTGACAGGACTGGCATGCTGTCCTGATGTTCTCTCCACCAGTTGAGTATGTAATTTTTTGCTGTGAATAAAATATGTAGCAGTTACATAAAGTAGGACTAATTAAGCGAACAGTTATGTAAAACATTACTGCAATTGCAAAAAAAAAAAAAAAAAAAAAAAAAAAAAAAATTATATATATATATTTTCTACAATTTATGCAGACATCCATAATGAAGGGAGTGCACAATACAGGGCTCCCACATTTTTTGACCAATGAATTTCCATGAATTTTCAAGGACCTATTCAGTCATTTGTGATTAGTGGATGATTTTTAAAAATCAATCAAATTCATACTGATTCTCTAATGAATCCAGCATGATCACATGGGAAGTCAGCATGTACCCTAGGATTGGTCACATTATGCTGACTCACTGGCAAGCGGCATCTCCTATATCTGATATTTTCTCTCTAACATTACATTTGTACTCCATGTGGTTAAATGTCTATAAGCTGAATTTCTTTCTTCAGCCTGTATTTCATTTCTGTAATTGCATATCATTGAGAATGATGCGATTCTGATGCATTTTATTGTTTCCTTCTGATAAAACCACATTTAATCCACTTTAGAAACCTTTGAAATTCATATTTAATGCACATTTGAATCCACATTTGGATCATATATGAAGCATCTGAATAAAGTATCTATTCCACCTTTAATTTATGTCTGTGCCATGTATTTTTGTGTCCCATAAAAGAAAAGGAAGATCTGCTCTCTTACAAATGTCTTACAAAAAATATAGGTTCTATATTGTCTAAAACCAGCAGCAGGGGAATAAAAACAGACATTTCGGCCCAAGGCCTTCTTCAATGTGTCCCATGAAATAATCCCCCCCCCCCCCCCCCAAAAAAAAATTCAACTGGCTTAGCCATGTGACATTAAAAAGTTATGTTATGTTATATTCTATTCTATTTTTTTATTCTATTCTGTTTTATTCTATTTCTTACAATGAGATGTTCAGCCAAAGAAATATTGAAAAAAAATTATTTCAAAAATGAAAAAGACCTGTACAGCCCAAATGTATAGTTCACCCAGAAATGAAAATTCTATTATCATTTACTCACCATCAGGCCATCCCAGATGTGTGACTTTTTCTTCTGCAGAACTTAAAGATTTTTGGAAAAATATTTCAGCTCTGTAGGTCCATAATTAAATGGTGGCCAGAACGTTGAAGCTCCACAAAGCACATAAAGGCACCATAAAAGTAATCCATACATCTCCAGTGGTTAAATCCATGAGTCCAGAATTGATATGTAGGTGAGAAAAATATCAATATTTATATCCTTTTTACTATAAATGTCCACTTTTACCTACTGGTCAAAGGTGGAGATTTATAGTAAAAAAGGACTTAAATATTGATATGTTTCTCACCTACATATAAATTCTGGACACATAGATTTAACCACTGGAGACATATGGATTACTTTTATGCTGCCTTTATATGCTTCTTGGAGCTTCAAAATTCTGGCAACTATTCACCTGCATAAGGACCTACAGAGCTTAGATATTCTTCTAAAAATCTTAATTTGTGTTTTGCAGAAGAAAAAGTCATACACATCTGGGATGGCATGAGGGTGAGTAAATGATGATCGAATTATAATTTTTGGGGGAACGATTCCTTTAAGACAGTACAACCCAGGCCCAGCTCCACAGGGGGGCCTGGGCGGGCCTGGCCCACCCAATCATGAACTTGGCCCACCTTGAGAACTACACCTACACCCACCCCTCCAACTGATCGGCCCACCCGGCAGGTCCTATGGCCACCTCACATCTTAGAGCTGGAGCCAGGCCTGCTAACCAATTAAGTATGCCAATCAGAAGATGGAGACACAACCAATGTTTTTTTTTTGGGGGGGGAATTTTGGTTGAAGGTTCAGAGTTTTATATGTGACATTTTAAGCACTTAAATTTCATTCTACCCCATACTCTGTATTTTGGGCGATGGGCCGGTCATAAATTTGGGGGATAAATGCATAAATTGGGTTCTGACCAGTATTATGAATGGAAGGCAAATTATTTTAAGGAGATGGAAGTCAGATGGAGCGCCCTCATTTCCAGAGTGGTGTGCGGAGATGAGGGTGGCTGCTTTCAAGGAGATGTCAAAGCAGAAGGCTGGGGGTTCGGAATTTATTTGATAGGAAGTGGGGCAATTACTTGTTTTTGGGGGACTCTTTTATTATTGGTCTTGTTGCTGTATTGTTTGTGCACTGGAAGCTTCTGTCACCAAGACAAAATTCCTTGTATGTGTACGCATACAAGGAGCAATAAAGCTCATTCTGACTTGTGAAAATCAAATTTTGAAAATTACACTATCTGGGCATTTGTGATATATACAGTAAGTGCTGGGTCTCTAAAGACCCAAATATATAGGAGTATTTGTGAAAAATCCCAGACATTTAAGGGTTAAATAAGTCCCATTTTATTGCAATTTGCTTAACTGTACTGGCTCTTAGCAGACCTAAAGACTACACCTGAGATAAATGTTCATAATAAAACCCTCAGAACAAGTCCACTAGAAATTAAACTCATTTCTGGCAAGAAAAAGTGACAAATAGGGTGGCAACTTATTGTCAGAGAACATACACACTAGGGAAGGCTTTGACTAATAGGAAATGAAGCAAGAGTGTATTCAAACTTGCTTAACACCATTGTTCCTCTGTCTCTCTCAGGGGATGTCCAAAACAGTCAAGTGAATTTGTTTGCCTCTATGGCTCATGCAAGATTAACTAGTTAAAAATAGATAATGTACAGATTCAGTTATTCAGCCCCTGCATAGCACCTTTAAATTCATGGAGTCTTTCCATGAAAGACCATTTAGGTACATGGAGCTGTTAGATCACTTTTCTCAACTTTAGTGACTGACTAGTTTCTTTTCAGTTTAGTAGCCAATCACTTTTGAATTTATTAGTGCATAAGGGTGGTTCTGGCATCAGTGGAAGTCCAGAGTTCTTGATTTAGAGCAACACCGCAAGATGAGCTGTTTTAAAATAAGTGTACACCTTAAACGGTCAAAGCTTTACGCAAACACTTGGAAAAGGTACCACTAAGGACACCCCCCAAAGTCAAATTTTGCTCATCACCATGGTTTAAGCAATGTGGCAACTCTTACCCTCTCAGCTTTTCATGGTTGAGAACAGTGGAGACCCCCCCCAAAAATAATTCCATGTACACTTAATCCTGAGGAAATCTTGAATAGTTTACAGTAACTCCTCGGTTTGAGGATGTCCCTTCTGTACTTAGCTGCACATTGAGCAAATTCAAACACAGGAGACAATAAGCATTTGTTATAAATTGCATAACCTTCTGTACTAATTGGCATATTTATAATGGTCATGGCATTACTCGCAGCCTCAGTGATCTTTTCAGTTACACCCCACCGCATTAAAACAGTTTAGACAGTTTAAGTGTCTGGCAACTTTAAAGAAACGCCTCCACTGGAAACGACAGCCTTCAACACGTTCACAAACATCCCTTTCTGGAATACAAGAGAAGGCAGAGGTTAAAGCAGTGTAAAAGCTAAAGAGGACAAACCACAGCAAAGTAATACACCTACTTTGCCTGGTGCAGCTCTGCTCACAGGAGCCAGTGGAAGAGGGATGGCACACTGATGTACTACAGCGGATGAAGACCTGAGCAAGAAGGGGATTAACCATAGCATTCATAAGAACCATTAAGGGTTTAGGGGGTGTTGAAGGTTGGATGGTAAAATCATACCATTCCCTGCAGAGGAGCCAGTGATACTGGATCCACAAATGTGAACATCTTCACAAAGCGCTTGTAGTGGGTTGGGAACTGAAGACCAGAGGAGCCATCCACAGGTATCAGTGTGGTGAGGTAACGATCATCCTGGTAAGGACATCTGGAAGGCACAGTAACAGTCAGGACTACCTCAAAAACAGACAAATGACAAATGCTGGGGTTATGCTCACCCATTAACTAGAAGGTCCCACTGAGGTAGGCTGAGGGGATCAGGGGTTGATGTCGCCCAGCAATGTCCCAGCATGAGGGCAATATTGGGGTCAGTCCTCTCCAAAAGGTGGCCCTTAACATACACCGGTTGTCGTAGGACTTTTGTGACAGGGTAATCAGCATCACTGTAGTAGGACGTATGCAGCATCCTCTGCAGGAGGACAACACTTTATAAACCTTAGTTACACATTCAAGACAGCCATATAGAGAAGCAGTACATTACCTTCTGCACATCCTTTAGTGACACATTGTCCATTTGCCAGGCAAAGCTCCACTCTGAGGGGTCCAGGAGCAGCTACAGGTGGAGGAACGGTGTTGACAACCAGAGCTTGAACAGCAGTGCCAGAATACCTACACTGGAGAAGCCTGGACAAACAGGGAGCTTGTAGCACAAGTCAAAATGAGCATTTAAGCTAAAGCATAGATCACCTACTCAAAGTGACTGTCCCTTGTGATGGAACGAAGTCATCCAATCCCAACTTCATAGGATGAAGTCATTCTGTTCTCATACACCACATATCCATTGTCCTCCTGCAAACAGCAACATGGTTAGCAGCTACTCCTTTCCAAGCAAAGTCTAAAGAGCACCAATACCCACCATCATGCTTGTGCCACAAGCAGTGACAGGGAATTGGTAAATGGCAAAGGTGTGGACCCAACTGGAGCACAAGGTGGGTCACTTCCACCCAACAGACAGACTATATCCAGACTTAGTGAAGGCAGTGTAACATCTCTAGCCACCACAACCACAAACTGGCCATCTCGAATACACTGGACAGTCACTGTTTCAAGTTAGAGCAAGTTACCTCAGAGAATCAGTTTAATATGAACAGCTTTACATGCTTACCAGCTTTCCCATAGTAACACTGCTGTCCGTTAAAGCAGCAGTTCATAGAGTCACACTCAGCAGCATGGATACCAGGTTGTCCACATTGGATCTGCTCATAATCAGCTACAGCACACTTGTCAAGAGGCTCTGCCTGTACCACTGGCTGCTTGGGTGGAAATGCTTGAGAACTGGAGTTTGCGGTTGCAGGGCCTGTTGAGCCAAAAAACGCTGATCACTTGGCTGGAACACATCTTGAGGATTCTGGGCTAAAATCCCTCGAGTTGAGGACTGAAGCTTCAGAATTCTGGCTGGACCCCACCCTTGAGTTCGCAGTTGCAGACCCTGTTGAGCCAAATACTGCTGATCACTTGATTGGAATACTAGGGCTTGAGGATTCAGAGCTGGAATTCCCCCTTGTTGTGGAGTTTGGAGGACTGAAGCCTGAGGATTCTGGGCTAAAAATCCCTCCGAGTTTGCTGGAGGATTCTGGGCTGGATTTCCCCCTTGTCATCGAGTCAGCTGTTGCAGTGCCTGTTGAGTCAAAAAACACTGATCACTTGGCTGGAATGCACTAGCCTGAAGACTCTGGGCTGGACCCCACCCTTGAGTTTGCAGTTGCAGACCCCATTGAGCCAAAAACCGCTAATCACTTGACTGGAATACAAGGGCTTGAGGATTCAGAGCTGGAAATCCCCCTTGTTGTGGAGTCTGCTGTTGCAGAGCCTGAGGAGTCAACGTAAGGAGTTACTTGGCTGAAACGCAAGAGCTTGACGACTCCGGGCTGGAATCCCTCCTTGTTGTTCACTTTGCTGGAAAACTGAAACTTGAGGCACCTGGGGCAGATTACACCACTGTGGAACAGCATGACAAAAAAAACCACACACAAAGTGCCAAAAGGTGAAATATACCCATACTTTCTACCATTACTCCACAACTAAACTCATCAGTCAAGTGGATCCCTTTTTGAATCCTGCAAAGTGCAGCTCATTAACGATGTCACTCCCTGTTCAATTAACAGTCTTCATTCATCAGACTGGGTGTTTACAAATAAGGTGATTCTAATTGATTCTAAAAAGTTAACCTAAAGATTTTGAGTAGTCACATTTAGTCTAATTAACATGCTAATCTTCACACAACTTAATTAAAACAATTCACAACAAATGATGAAATGCACAGAAGCCAATATGTACACCAAAGCATATGTAAATCAGTAAAAGTTTGACTAAAGTATTTTTTATTTAGTTTACATGTCACCTCTTATTTAAATATTATATTTAGTATAATTTGGCAGACATATTTACCCACTTAAAGTACTTTTAGTAGTAAGAATGTCCCCTGTAGTATTTTCTCACATTGATGGCAAAGGAAGGCGTGGAACCAACAGGACCATCAAGTAGTTAGACTGTATCTAGGCAATAATCAAAATTATCTGATTATTTTTTTTGCTTTTGATGTCAAAATGTAAGCGGGTTTCTCCCAGGGCACCATACAAGCTAAAACAGCTACTGTTAAAAACAGAAATAACACATTTTAAATCTTTACAACCTAACAACATTCCTAATTTTTTTTTTTTTTTAAGTTCTAAGTTTTAATTTCTAATTTTCTAGAAGCCCCTGAGTTTAACGGGATAGTTCACCTAAAAATGAAAATTCTGCCATCCCGAATGTGTATAACTTTCTTTCTTCTCCAGAATACAAATGAAGGTTTTTAGAGGAATATCTCAGCTCTGTAGGTCCATACAATGCAAGTGAATGGTGATCAGAACTCAGAAGGTCAAAAAGCACATACGATCATAGTAAAAGTTATCCATTCGACTTCAGTGGTTAAATGAATATCTTCTAAAGCGATACAATTGCTTTGGGTGAGAAACAGATCAATATTTAAGCAGTGAAAATAGTTTAAAAAAAGCATGAATTCTGATTTCTGAAAGTGTGAAAGAACTGTTTGAATGTGCCACTTCTCTGTTCTTAAGGAAAATTTGGTTAAAAACATTTTTAATTTCCTGGCTACGCACTTGTATTTCAGTCCTTTTCACAATAATTGTTTACTTCCGGTCGTGTACAAATACATATTATACATGTTTTTTTTAGGGTGGCACTGATGTTTCAGTGATTGACATTGCTATTTTATGTAACAACATAAAAGTAAACTTGTGGAGGTGAGAGCATGGTCAAGCGCCCATCTGGGGAGAGGGAGAGCGGTAAGGACATCCACTTGAGATGAATTGTGACTAATTACCATTTCCATGTTCATAGTAAGAGTCGGGGGAGATAAAAGACGGCCCAGTCCACCGAAAGGCAGAGAGAGCTGAGAAGCTGTTTGTGTGGTTGAATTGAAGCTTCACCTCGCTTTAAGCGAGTGTGTTTATTTTCTGTTAATAAAAAGTGACATTCCTGAGTTGGAATTGCTGTGTCCCGCTTCCTCCTTTTGACCCAAATTTGAATTTCTGCTACAAAACTATAGCAAGTTTAACACATGAACAGTATGATATGACTATTGTCATTTGGGTGTATTAGTGAAATTATGTTGGGCATCTATTTAGACTCAATAAGTGGCTGAGAAAATATATACAGTATGTGTAATCTATGTGTAACTTATGTGTAGATCATGTGTATCTTGTTTTATGCATAGCTCAATATGTTTTTGACAGCCAGTTGTGTCTCATGAAATTTCAGTGTGAAAGTAATGAATCCTGTTATAGATTTGTTGCATTATCTCTTTGACCCCACTCACCCAGCCCACTACCTTTTTGAACGGTTGCCTTCTGCCAGGCGGTACTGAGCACCAGAACCATCAGGCACAGGAGCAGCTTTTTCCCTCAGGCTATCCATCTCACGAACAGTTAAAACTGCCCCATTGGGAGTCGCGTGGTGCCACGCGAGGTTCGGACGCGTTAACGGCGAGCTCTGCGCACTTTGCTAGTTTTAATACTTTTTGTGTCATAAACTGGTGAGAAACTGGTGTCAAAGAATTCAAAATCCTCGGGCTCTGGAAAAATTAAAAGACACTTACGTGCTCAAGCTGATACCCCTGACAAGGCCACAGACCAGGGACTCAATTTGGTCATTGAGGTGAAAGAGATTCAGCGTCAAATGTTGAACATGATGGCAATGCTGACGAAGGTCATTGCTGACTTGGAGGATCTTGCTGTAATACGTCGATCGATCACTGCCATGGAGATGAAATTCACGGTGTTGGTTACAAGAATGGGGGACGTCGAGAAACGGATCAGTTATCTGGAGTCATCGGAGAGGGAGTTAGCTGTTAACCCGCTAGTGACCAAGACAGACTTGGAGTGCATCTGGGAAAAGTTGGAAGACCTTGAGAATCGTAACCGGCAAAACAACGTCTGAATTGTTAGAATTCCTGATGTCAAAGAAGGCCAGATATGGTGAAATTCCTAGACGAGCTATTCCTGAGTCTGCTAGACATAACAGGCCATAAGCTGGAAATCGAGCGAGATCACAGAGTTCTGGCTCTGAGATCCGCTGAGGGAGAGAGGCCCCAATCAATTCTGGCCAAATTTCTGAGATTATCCGATAAAGATCTTGTGTTACGTGAGGCGAGGAGTAAAGGAAGGCTTTCTTGTTCCCAGACTTTGCGAATTCGACAAGAGGGAAACGTGATCAATTCAAGGATTGCAAGAAACTCTTACATCAACGGAAGGTCGCTTTTGCACTGATGTTCCCGGCAAAATTGAGAATAGATGCTAAGGATGACCGTAAAATATTTACACGCCCACAGCAAATGATGTCCTTCATAAAGTCAATGGAATGAGTGGGTCATTGTGTGATGCTCTCAATGCAGCCGAATGGGCCTGACTCACTGAACATTCTCTTGACTCTCCGAGGAAGCTGAGCGCCTTTTTTGTTTCTTTTTGTGTTGGTTCCACCTAGCAGCTGGAGTTTGTTTTGTGGAATAACACTCCTTCGGGACAGTTTGTGGATGAATCTGCACATTCTTTGTGCTTATGCCTCCTATTGGATGGAGTTTGTTTTGTGGAATATTTCTTGCAAATCATTAGAGTGATTAGGGAATTTGTTACACTCAGGTAACAGCCGAATGGGCTGGCTCACTGAACAGTCATTTGACTGCCTGAGGAATCCAAACGCCTTTTTTGTTTCTTTTTTTGCTGGTTCCACTAGCGGCTGGAGCTTGTTTTGTGGAGGAACACACCTTCGGGACAGTTATGTGGATGAATCTACACGTTCTTTGTGCTTATTCCACCTATTGGCTGGAGTTTGTTTTATAGATTATTTTCTGTTGTGTAATTCTGTTTCCAAAAATTTGTATAGAAGCACCAGACTTGAGCAATCCAACGGCAAAGTTGTCGCAGGGACTCTCGTAGGTGTACATGGACTGTTTGAGTTCAGAAGGATGGATGCCGATTGGCGCTGTCATGCACAGGGTTAATGCACACGTTTTTTATTTATTTTTTTATTTTTTATTTTATTTTTTTCTGGGGGGATGTTCGGGGGTTTATTGTTGTCCAATGTTGGAATGTGGTCTTTATAATTTTATTTTTGACACACAATCTATTTTTCTCATATGTCAAAATGGCAAATGTTAATATGAGCGGACTGTCTCTCTCCATGTGGAATGTGAATGGGTTGGGGTTATTTCTTTTCTTAAAAGTAAGAAATATGATATAGTGTTTCTTCAAGAAATGCATCTTTCCCTGCATGAAGCTGAAAAATTTGGGAAGATATGGGGTTTTCTTTAGTGCTGGCTTAAGTAAGAGCAGGAGAGTCATTACACTGATAAGTAAATATCTACAATTCAAATGTCTCAAACAGATTAAAGATAAATTAGGAAGAGTCATTATTGTTTTAGCAGAAATTCAGGGGCAAATGTTGATTTTGGCTAATATTTACGCACCTAACAACTTATGATCATGGCTTTTTTTATAGATCTTGAAGGGATGTTGCAAGCTGCTGGCACCCCTCCTGATATAATATTGGGAGGAGACTTTAATCTTTTGATAGATTCAGTCCTTGATCATAGTGAAGCAAAAGTGTGTAAGCCCCCTAGAGCAACATTGACCCTTCGCAGGATGTGAGACTTTTGAACCCATCTAGTAGGGACTATAATTTTTTGCATCAGTCCATAAGATTTATTCTAGAATAGATTTTTTTTTATATATATCTAAGTCCCTCATTTCATGTGTTGTGGATTGCTCAATTGGAAACATCTTAGTCTCAGATCACACCCTGGTGTGAAAAAGAAATCATATAGTTGACATCAATGTTTATATGGAGATCAACTGGTCCTCAGTATCCTCTGTGGGCATGGCTTGGGAGGCACTTAAAGCGGTTCTTAGGGGTCGGATCATGCAGTATGTCTCATTCATCAAAAAATTCAAAGCACAAGAACTCGTGGAGTTGGAAGGGAATATTAAAAGCGCTGAAGCAGAGCTGAAGCACCGAATGTCGTCTGATGGCCATAGAGAATTGACTCAATTGAAATACAGATATAATACTATTTTGTCACGGAAGGTGGAGTTTTCACTATTCAGGGCAAAACAGTCATACTTTGAGTCGGGGGACAAAGCAACATTCCCTCAGTGAAATCTGCTGTTTGTGAAATATTTACCCCAGCCATTGATTTTAATAATGCTTTAAAGAATTCCATCTTGATCTTTATAGCTCCACGTCTTCATCTACTGATGAAGATTTTAGAAAATTTACTAAACTGATGACTGAGCAAAAAAAAATTCTCTTGATTCTGAGATAAACTTGGAGGAGCTTAGCGAGGTAATTAAGACCTTGCCTACAGGCAAGGCTCCGGGGCCAGACAGCTTTGCCGCTGAATTTTTTAGAGCTTATGCTACAGAACTGGCTCCACTTTTGTTAGAAGTTTATACAGAATCATTAATGAATGGAAAGCTTCCGCCAACCATGACGCAAGCCCGGATCAATTTGATTCTTAAAAAAGGACAAAGCTCTAAGTGAGTGTAAGAATTACCATCCAATTTCTTTGATCCAGCTAGACGTAAAAATATTGTCAAAAATTCTGGCTAAACAACCTATTGATAAAACTGCACTTGTATCCCTCACAAGCTTGTTTTTCATTTGCAACAAATTGCTGAAATCTCTGGAATTAGTGCCCTTGGAGTAAAAATAAGGTGAAGCCTGATTGTTCAACACAGTGAAGGGGGGGATTTTTTATAAAGGTAGCAGATTGCAGCATGTTTGGCAATTTGAGAAAGGCCTTTATGGGATGTTTGGGTCAAAAACTAACAGAAAGATCTAGAGTGTGTAAATATTATGTGCTTCTATATCTCCAGAAGTTGAGTATCCTATATGATTTATAGGCCAGTTTCCAGGACTTGGTGCAGCAGTACGTTTAATGTCTGAAACAAAACCATTGCAGGAGACTGTGTCATCACTGGCAGGTACAAGCGCACATGATCTTCCCGCCCAGGCCAGAAAGCATTTGGATCTGCCCAACAAATTGATTGCTTCTTCCTACAATACATATACAGACACAAACAAATATCACAAACATAAAAAAAACTGAAGACAGGCCTACATGTTACAATAAGAAATGTATGTATTGTTTTTTGTTTTTTTTTAATTTCTGCTTATGTTTTTCCAATTAGAATTTAACTAAAAATGATCTAACTAAAAAAGGTAATGACATAAACATGTCTCCATATGAACTTGTTGAGAGGATATGCAAAACGAATGTACACTACACAGTTTCTTTCATATTCTCATTGTCCTTGAGTAGTGGATGGATAAATAATTTACAGTATCATAGAGAGACCAACCGGTACATCTCATTGTGACATTTCCTTGGTACACCTTTCTCGTATTCCACTTGATACATTTTGGGTGTACTGAGACATGCCAGGCCCCATTCTTATCCTCCTCCACCTGGGAAGAGATCTTTGCCTCCCAATTTAGAGCAGCTAGACATGTCACCAGGGTGCAACAGAACTTGTAGAAAGGGACAATGTGAGGTTACATTACATTTTCATCTATGTTCACTTTGTATTTGTTAATGTATTGGTCATTAGATTATATATAAAATGTAGCTACCTCTCCGTAGGGTGGCTTGGCTCATATTGAGACCCCTTTGTTGCGATTGCCAGTGATTTCTGGTATTCTCTAAAACAAAGTCTCCTGTAACGATCCACTTCTCTAAAGTCAAGTCAAGTCATTTTTATTTGAATAGTGCTTTTCACATTACACAGTTTCAAGCAGCTTTACAGAAAATCATGCTTTAACAGAAAATGAAACTAATATCTATAAAGTCTTGGAGTCATCATTGTGTAGTTTGATAAATATGATTGTAAATTGTGTATAAAAATAAATAAATAATTAAATAGTTAAATAATAATTGTATTTAGAACCCCAGTGAGCAAGCTGAAGGTGACTGTGGCAAGGAACACAAAACTCCATAAGATGTTGGTTAATGGAGAAAAATAACCTTGGGAGAAACCAGGCTCACTGCGGGGGCCAGTTCCTCTCTGGCTAAACAGCATGAATATAATGCCAATATTACTTATGTGCAGTACTAGTCATGGTTTAAACTATGTAAGTGTATTAACACATCCCAATAAAAATTCCCCAAAACTGTGCAAAAGCAATTTTTTCCCTAGCTAAGTGTTTTTGTATAACCAACAGGAGACCACTGATGTGTGAAGTGATTTTGGTGACTCTACACTGCATAAGAGTAAAGTATTGAATATTTTTCCCAATAAAAATTCCCCCAAATTATGCAAAAGCAAATTTTTCCAAACTAAGTGTTGGAGTATAACCAACAGGAGACCACTGATGTGTGAAGTGATTTTGGAGACACTACACTGCATAAGATTAAAGTTATTGAATATTTTCCCCAATACAAATTCCCCAAAATTATGCAAAAGCCTTTTTCCCTATCTAAGTGTTGTAGTATAACCAACAGGAGACCACTGATGTGTGAACTGAATTTGATGGTACTACACGGTATAAGAGTAAAGTTATTCAATATTTTCCCCAATAAAAATTTCCCAAAATTATGCAAAAGCATTTTTTCCCGAGCTAAGTGTTGTAGTATAACCAACAGGAGACCACTGATGTGTGAAGTGATTTTGGTGACTCTACATTTTATAAGAGTAAAGTATTGAATATTTTTCTTAATTCAAATTCCCCAAAATTATGCAAAAGCCTTTTTTTCCTAGCTAAGTATTGTAGTATAACCAACAGGAGACCACTGATGTGTGAAGTGTTTTTGATGACACTTCACTTCACTTTGGTCATTCTCGGTTTAGTTCAGTTTTAAGACCACACATCACATTTAAGAAACAGAAGATCAAAGTTCGAGCAACAAATGTAATCAGTTGTTTTTATAGACAATGACAGAGTGAAACAACCAATTTACAGTTTGAATGAGGACACACTAACAAAAAATTGCATAGTAGAACTATGGTTCTCTGGACCTATCTTTAAAAGTTTGAACTTACATATTTTTTAAAAATAAGTTAATGGTAAATATCTTTATAATAATACCATGTTTTTTGTACATTAATTCTTTAAAGTACCTTGTAATATGTAAATGTATTTAAATACATGAATGTGGTAATCATTCAGTACAATGATATATATCAAAGTAACATTGTATTACCTTCTGATGCCATAAGTATGCCAGGGTACTCCCACAGTACATTTTTGTAAGGGCTCTCTTTTACTTTAATGAATTTGACTAGGTAGATTTGTGTACAGTCTGGTATGAGCATTCCATTGTATCACTTTCCTCATTGAATAGCAGCACTCTACTGATTGTGTTACTTTGTGTTTTAGTGTGAACTGGTAGAAATGATGAAGGTGAGTTCATAGTAATTCTATTGAATTTTAATACATAATGTTATATTTTAGTGTAGAGTTTAGTCTAGCCCTGCAGTGCACGGTCCAGAATGTGTTCGTCTTGTACTGGGTAAGGCATGGTGACTCTCAGCTGACCCTGGTCCTCCATGGTACGTTGAATCGTCTCGTAAGCATTTGAGTTGCCAGACCAACATCTCCGTGCCACCTAGTGACATACACACATCAGTATATAGGGGAAAGAAGAAAAAAAAAACATAACACATGCTCTCTCTCACACACAAACACATACTCACCCCGTTAGAGACATCCCAGTTCAGCATTAGTCTAGCTCGCTGCGCTGCTTCTTCAGAACCATCTAGAAACAATCCAAAACCCCCATTTATCACCTCCCCCCTACAGAAATTCAATAATGAGTCAATAATGAATGCATTCACAATGCTTATGTTGTATCAATTATTTATTTTTTAACAATATTACATAATGATAAGAAAGACTTTGTAATATACATAACTAGAACTAGAAGTACAATTTTACAATTTATGTAAAACATTTAGAACAAATTTCTCCTCACCATCCAACTCCACCTCCATTGTGCAAGGCAACCCATGTGGCACCACGAAATGCATCACCAACAAAGTTTTGCACTGCCATGTCTATAACAAAAGTACAGTTATAAATCTTTTAAAGTAATATATTACAGCTCTCTGGAATACATCATTCTGATTTTGTTAATCATGGTCAAATATTTTTGTGTAATGACTTCTAAACTGTATGACTGACTGCAGGCATCCAATTTCCTACATAGCTGTGCAAGTTCCAAGTCTCCTATCACACTGCAGACTCTTCTCACATAATAAAATAATTTAAATTCAAACCAATACAGTATTTCATGCTCTTTTATTTATTAATTTGGGATTTAACCATGAAATAAGCGGGATAATGTTCATTCAACCAGATAATCGCAAAATAAACCCCTTCAGGATGATACAAAGTCTTCTCCACTTCATGTCAGGGACCTTTTCAAACTATCAGGGTTTATTTTGCGATAATCTACAGTTGACTGTACATTATACCTTAAATAGTATAGTTAACTGTTAGTATAGGGAGCGAGTAAGCAACGTACCTGCACAAAACGCAGAGCCATCATAAACATTAGAGGTCTCCCTGAATGGGCTGTCTGTCCCACTTACATCATGGTGATCTCTACTGATGACTACTGGAGCCTGAAGGGGTGAGAATGACATGTGCACTGGTGTTCAGAATTATTCATGTTTGACATGAGTGCTATGCACAGTGTTAAACAGCTTTACCGAGACTCTGCCCTTTGCAATGGCTTGGTTTATTGCCAATGCGATGGACACTCTTCCCTTCTGGTCCGAATAGAGAATCCGGGCCTGTGAACCCACAACCTAAACACAGAACTCAACCTTATTATGCAAACAGCAAGTAAAGCAAAAGCACAAAACCTTAACACAAAAACTGTCCGCTCATATAACAGACTTAAAGGGCGGTCACACTAAATTTTAAGCATATAAAACGAATATGAGCAACAGGATTTTCCAGAACTTCTGTTCTGATTATATAATAATAAATTCATAATTTACATCTACTCTAGTTTCCTTCATGTTATATTTTCAGCCAAGAAGGTTGATCCTCTATTAGTTCAATTTTTTTTTTTGCTATACAAATTTGCTGGTCAAAGTTCATCAAACTTGAACTTGACGCAGTGAAATATGAAACTTCAACTCATATGCATGCAGCTGAATGAACGTGAGTGAAACACAAAGTCTAGTGTGACACCTTCTAAAGAAGTCTGAATTTTTCTCATTTTTATTTATTTAGGGTTGCATAATAGCGTGTGAGTGTCTGTGACTCATACCATCTTGTGTTTCCCAGCCTCACGGATCCAGCGGATGTTGTCATTGTATTGCTGACGTACACATTCAGTTACTGTTGAGCTTATCTCTTCTAATACAGCAGTGGCGATTGCATCAGTCTCAGCCAGGTCAGCAGGGTCACCAGAGGTACAAACCCAGCGGAACGGTCCAAAACCCAGTGAAAAAATATCTCTACAGAAAGAGGTAAAGATCAAAACTAGTTTGTGAGGGAGTATGCGTATCTTTTTTGGCTTTTGGGATGTCATTTACCCCATTATGTGTTGGACATATGAGGGATATTTAAACTCAGTAGCTCCTCCCCCTCTCTTTTCGACCTCCGCACCTTAGAGAAAACAAAACATATTCTTTTATTGACACACACTCAATTAGTTTTGAACTCTTCTACATACTGAATGTGTGAAGATACTGTATATTGGTTTTTGCAATGTGACATTATTTTCATGAGAGTTAAGCACACCTCTCCCCAAATTCTCATTGCTGTAATGTAAAAAATTCATTCTTATTACTGTAACGTGAACATGTATTCAAATATACTGTATATTATTTAAATTGTAAATTATTTAAATCATGCCAATATTTGTTGTATTGCCTTTAATTGTATGTTGATTTAAATGAAAAAACAAAACAAAACATTGTATATAACAAATACTGTATTAAATACTGTAAAATTATTTAAATAATGCCAATATTTGTTGTACCGCCTTTAATTTTATGTTGATTTAACTGAAAAAATACTGTGAAAAAGAAAAGAGCTGTGATTTTTTAATGCAAAATGTAATTTTTAATTTTTATTATTTTTTGAAGTGCAATGTGACCTTGACTGTTTTAATGAGATACAACCATCTATTCATACTTTGGTGTACAGTAGTGTGCATGCATTAATGTGTGTTTTCTACTAGCCTGCTCTCTTGGCTTCTAATAGAAAAGCGTTGCCATAGTCCCAGAAGAACATCCCTGCATCAGTCAAATTATTGATGGCTTCCACCTGCCTACGAAGGCTACACAGAAGAGTTTGAAGCTTACGAAGTATAAAATACAGTGAATAGCATTCACCTTTAGTTAGGCATGCTTCTTTTTGAAACATTTCAGATTACAGTATTTTGTATACCTCTCCTGTACTAAGGTTCTAAAGTGCTGAGGATCTGTGTTCATGCGTTCGTTAGCTTGTCTGAAGGTGAGTTGCACTGGATAATATCCTCCACTGAATGGGTTATGAAGTGATGTCTGATCAGAGCCCAAATCCACCAACAACTCTCCTGTCTGCTCGTACTCCTGGTAGAGACGCTCCCTGAAATATGTTGTACTGACCATTTACGAAAAACAAACTCACAAGCAATAGCAAGTAGAATGCATAGTAGAGGACTAACCAAAGATCCACAATGTTGCCATGGTAGCCTAAACTGAGGGCCATCTCTGCCTTTCTGGCGTCCCTAAATAAATGAAGTTGAAAAGATAAAGATATTTCTTTCTGTTGCTCTTTTATCAGCAAGTGCCACATTTTATGTGTAATATTGTGTATTTAACCTGATGCGTTGGATACAGTGGTTCAAGTCACTAGTGACCTCCATCAGCCAGCCCTGTTCGTGCCTTTTCTTTAGGGGAGCTTCATCAACCTGTAGATGCCAGATATATATTACATTTACGTAAGTGACACAGAACAGGCATATTGGTTTACTCTGTGATTTCATCTGAGTAGTTGCACATTGATTGGCCCATGCCAATTTGGCATTGTTCTTTCTCAACATGATTTGTTTTTGATGAAAAACAGAATGTCCAGAAAGACTAGATGTACTGTGCAAAAAGATGAGCATGAAGTCTAATCATTGTCTGACCTCAGCAATGACCCCGACACAGCCAGCAATGACTGCAGCCTTCGCTTGTGCTCCACTCATTCCACCTAGACCAGAGGTCACAAACACACGACCTCTGAGGTCACCTGAGCCCAAGTATCTTCGACCTGCATTCAGCACTGTCAACTAAACATACAAAACAATATTCTTTAAATGTTAAGGGGTTTTCATCATTTGATAGAGCAGCTTGTTTTTACTTAAAGGAATTACAGGTTTAATACAAATTAAGCTCAATCGACAGCATTTGTGGCATAATACTGATTACCACAAAAATTAATTTTGACTTGTCTCTCCTTTTCTTTAAAAAAAGCAAAAAAGCAGTGAGACACTTACAATGGAAGTAAATGGGGACAATCCGTAAACTTTAAAATACTCACTGTTATATAGTCGTGTAAACATGATTTTAGTGTGATAAAATCACATACTAACCTTTTCTGTGTAAAGTTATAGCCAGTTTTTTATGGAATACCTGCCCAGGGACTACAGTTGAAAATTAGCTGTAATAGCTAAACTGCCGCATATACAGAATTTTTTATTGATGTGCACTGTCCCTGAAAATCTAAATTGAATAAATAAATAAATAAACTTTTACAACTTCATTGCCATGAAGATGTAATGTCAACAAACCCTAAAATGACTGTAAAAACGACGATTTAAACAACTTTACAGCTGAAATAATACATGAGTTTTACCAGAAGAATTAATGTAAGCTTCACATTTCTACCTTGAAACCCTCCAAAAACTGGCCCCATTCACTTCCATTGTAAGTGCCTCACTGTAACCTCGATTTTTGCTTCTTTTTTTTTTTGTTTTAAAGAAAAGAGTCAAAATAAATTTTTGTGGTAATCAACATTAGGCCACAAATGCTGTCGATTGAGCTCAACTTGTATTGAACCCAGAATATTCCTTTAAAGTTCTTGTTACCATGGTGCCATGGACGATGCCCTGGGGACCGATGTAACAGTAACTCCCTGCTGTCATCTGCCCATACCTGGCCATACACAGAGAAACAAACTAAAACAGTTAATACACTGGCTGAAATGTACTAACATACATAGTAACATCTGAGCATTTTCAAATTTTCTAGATGAGACTGGTTAGATTGTTATTGAGGATTGGTGAAATCTCACATGGTAATACCCATAGCAAACATCTTCTCATATTCCTCTCTAGAAGAATAGTTTGGAATGACCTGAAACCAAATGAGAGGAAAAATACATTCAGTTAAATTACATATGGGTAGAATAAGAAACAAAATATCGAGAAATATGCACATTGAGCCAATAATTAAATTCATCTATGTGTGTATCTTACCATTCCGTTAGTGATAACACAGCGTGGGGAAGAAGGGAGGCTGGGAAAAAGACCCAGTGGATGGCCACTGTACATCACAAGGGTCTGCTCTTCAGTCATGGTGCTCAGATAGTGAAATACCAGCCAGAACTGCATATACATACACATTCATGAGTGCATACATGCGCGTATGATAAGTTATTTGACACTGTAATACAAAAATCTTCCCTTTTTCCCACACAAATACCTGAGCCCAGTTGCTGAACACCTGTCCGTTTCCACCATATGTGACAAGCTCTTGTGGGAACTGAGAAAGTGTGAAAACATGAAAGAAGAGTGTAAAAAAGAGGGACAATTCTTTAGATACAACATTTGCACAACAAAACACAAAAAGATTCAAGTTTACTGACACCCTAAAATTGAACATTGCCGCATACCGCATTGAACTTCTGAATAATAAGGACATTCTTAATAAGATACATGTACGTAAGAAACAATCTGAAGAAATAATGCATATGCGTGGTTGTAATGCAACTATGTAAAATTAATCAACACGCTTGGAACATGTCAATGAATCAAAATCACAAATTCAACAATGCCATGGAAAGAAAGCCTTTATTATTGTCACACATTATAAATTTTTGCATATATATATATAGAGTGAAATTCTTTTTTTCACATATCCCAGCTAAGCTAGGGTCAGAGTGCGGGGTCAGCCATGATATGGCGCCCCTGGAGCAGATAGGGTCAAGGGCCTTGCTCGAGGGCCCAACAGTGGCATCTTGGTGGTGCTGGAGCTTGAACCCCTGACCTTCTGGTCAGTAACCCAGAGCCTTAACTGCTGAGCCACCACTGGTTTATTAAATAATGCTGTTTATTAAATATTCGGTTGAATAAACAAATGTAAAAAGTTACCTGCGCTACTGCAGGATCCAGATTATTCATGATCATAAGCATGATTGCAGCAGCTTGTCTTGTTCTGCATGGGTACTGATTAATGGGATAGGCTCTATAACACAACACACACAGTCATAGATATGGTGTGATCTGCCATAGTCAAATTTGTTCATGTATGCTATTGGCTTGTGTGTAATTCAGGTCAGCAGTAAGTTATTCATGGTGTTTGTGTGTGATTGTTATTGTACCTTATGCGGAGTGCAGGACAGAAGCGGTACATGTATATGTGTCCATACTCTCTGAGCTCCTGTGCAAACTCTGCAGCCAGAGTCGCATGTAGTGCAGGAGGAAAGTATCTCATAGCATTCCTCAAAGCCAGCTAGAGAGAGAGAAAGATATCCAAAATGAGACAAGATAAAGAAAGACTGGAGAGATTTTGGACCACCCACTCATTGAATGGTCATGATGCAATCAGGTTACAAAATGTTTGGTCTCTGTCCCTCAGCCCCTCTTTCACTGAGCATTGCTCCCTTTCTCCCATCAAAACTCACACTCTTATCTTCTCTAATAATTGACAGGACTGTCAGTGTGGAAAGCTTCGAGAGGATTCTGTCATTTTTTAAGAAATGTCTGTTGCTGACCATCGAGTGGACCTGAAGCATTTAAAACATTCTAAATCTAGTACTTGACCACAGAATACTTCAATACAATGGAAGATGTGGATATTTATATATTTGCAAAATACAACTAGATATTTAGGCATTTTATTACACTTTTTGGGTATAGTCAGCCCTGCTTTTCAGTGCATGATTATGTAATCTAATTTGGAAACAGTGACGAATATAATTACTGAATTGAAATGTATGTTTCAATATACAATTTTACCAGGATTTACTTCATTTTAGTCATATTTGTAGACCAATACCACCTCAATTTAATGTTGGCTAACTGACAATATACTGTATCTAATGAAAGAGAACAATCAGTTTTCATAGGTGTAGAGATATTCCTAAAACAAAAACAAAAAAACATCAACAACAACAACAAAACTGTGTATGGGTGTGAGAGAGATGTGGTGACCCACCCGTTCTTCTTCCGAAGTAAGGTTTGGAGTACGAACAGGGGCATGAGGTATGCTGGGGTCTCTTCCATGATTTGGGGGAAGAGGATCAAGGGGCAATCCCGCACAGATCTCCGTTAGGCTGGACATTGTTCCTATGTTCAAAGTAGAGATTTAAATAAATGAAAGCAGCAGACAAAAATCTATATATACATCAGAATTGAGGAGTCTAGACTTATACTTACAGGTTCTCTATGGATTAAAGTTGTATGTGCTTGTGCTCAGGTGCAATCACTGGAGGTTTTTCATACAACTACTGCCCTGCTGACCCTGTAACCTCCTCCCCATCAACCCATTGGTCAATTTACTTATTTCTCCCTCTAGCGGCATCCAATAAGAAACTGTAAATATCTCTTGTCAGGTAATCATTGAACGAGTGAGGCATTATGTAGCACTCTCCAAAAAAAAAAAAAAAAAAAAAAAAAAAAACCCATAGCCAAAGCACTATTGAGATTTAAATTGGTTATACAAAAATCACACACACACACACACACACAGAGAGAGAGAGAGAGAGAGAGAGAGAGGAATCACGAGTATTCCTATAAACACATACTGTACACAGAACATGTGTCATGTTAAATAACTGATCAGTGGTCATTGTTCTGACATTCGATGATTGATACAAATCTGAAAGCAGCTTCATCAGGGATCCTGTTCAATTCTATGAAACTTCACAATGTTATTCCATAATAAATTGTATTATAATTTGACATTCTCTATTATGTGAAATATTGGCTTTCAACAAAGCCAAGCTTGACTTTCAGTCAAGTATAATTTTTGACACAGGCGAAGGAGACTTAAACATACACACACACGTTCATACACATAATGCATGTCAATATGTAACAAAGTTACAAAAATGTCCAAAATCACTGTTACTGTATAAAAAGGGAAAAAGAAATGATTGACAATCACTAAAGGTGTAAGAAGTCATTATATGGTGGGCTATGGAAAAAAAAATAGATTATTTGCATGCCTTCTCTACACATCTTGCCATCTATATCGTGTTAAATATTAAGACATTAAATTTATCCCATTCATAAAAGATTTTGTCAAAGAAAAAGTCTAAATATTTTTATTTTCATATAAATAGATTGTCGTAAAAAATAATAATAATGAGGAATCTCTGATTTTAACTAGCTATGGGCAACTGTGAAGGCATCACATCAGTCTCAGTTGGTATTGTGTCAGACTCTTTGGTTGGAGTGAAGTCAGATATGGAGGCAGAGTCTTTCTGCTGTGAGTTTGGCTCAGGGTTTGCAGTATGAGGATCAGGGTCCTTCTCATCAGGATAAAGTTCAGGGTGTTGACGGAGACACTCCTGCATGCTCATAAACTGTTCCAGGCAGTCTGAGCCCTTCACTTCTTCTTGACTGAAATGGAAGCAGGTAAATGCAGCTTAAAACTGCTCTCCACATGGTCCACTTGCCATCCCCCCTAAACAGGGACAGTCCCAATTTATCTCACCCCTCGACAAGATAAGACCTGAAGATGTGGATTCAAAATTATTAGGTTATACGGTTCAAATCAGACTCTCAGAGATCAATGAAGTATTTCTTTCATCTGTGTAATGTAAAATACAGACTATCAAACACTGGTCAATCACTTCTGTTGTTATATCTACAGTATGTAATCAAAGTTGTTATGCTTTCCATGCTCATATCATCTCTTCCCTCACCTTTTTCTTCATGGTCCTCATTCGCATCCTCTTTAATGAGCTTTACGGTGCTAGGGATCTCATGTTTCTCCTTGGTAACAAAAATGACTTGGTCCTTCCCTGTAAAGAGTGAATTAGTGACTGTGCGCAAGTTCTTCACTCAGTTAAAAGAGAATTTATTTGTAACTATTTTCCATTCTTAAAATTTATGAGAAATAAGCAAGCCGGCAAATTTGCCAAGATTATAAAAGTACTTTAAGGAATAGTTCACCCAAAAATAATAGTTCTCTCATCATTTACTCATCCTTATGTTGTCTCAAACTCATATGACTGCGGAACACTAATGAAGACATTTTAATGGAAATATGATGTCTGTTTGTTCATACAATGCAAGTGAATGGTGACCCAATTTTCAAGCTCTAAAAGCACATAAAGGCAGCATAAATGTAATCCATATGACTCCGGTGGTTTAAACCATGTCTTTTGAAGTGATCCATTCAGTTCTGTGTGAACACGGATTAAAATGTAACTTTTTCACTGTACATTTTACAATTGCAGTCTCTAGGCACAAACATGATTTCAGGCTCGATTACACTTCCTAGTGCTTGACGCATACACAGAGCTCTAAATGGTGCTAGGAAGTGTAATCGAGCCTGAAATCATGATTTCCAAGGAGACTATTAATGTAAAAATCAAAAAAGGAGTTATATTTTGGTCTGTTCTCACCCAAAATTAATTGGATCACAACAGAAGACATGGATTAAACCACTGGAGTCTTATGGATTACCTTTATGTCCATTTTGGAACTTGAAAATTTGATCACCATTCACTTGCATTGTATGGACAAACAGACACCATATCTCCATTACAATGTCTTTGTTTTTGTTCCATGGAAGATAGAAAGCCAAACAAGTTTGAAACAAAAAAAGTTAAGAAAATGAGAGAATTATCATTTTTGGGTGAACTATACCTTTAATTTGTTAAAATATAAATAAAAAGACCCCTCTTTGTTTTTGTTTTATATTTCATTTTGTTAATAACTTAGTATTGAGGTAGCAATGTTGGTACTATATGTATTCATGCATGTGCCTTGCTTGACTGTTTATTCAGTTGCATTTTAACTGTCGTTAAAAAAAAAGTTCTTCACTCAGCTTTCAAACTCACAACACTAACTGTGTATTGGCTTCATCGCTTGGTTCATCCTGTTATGGATGCCAGTGCATGTGTAATGCATGATATATGTATAGAAGATTACAGAGCATTAGTTATAAATCTCAAACTATGTCTATTCTTGCTTCCGGTTTCCAGTCCATATTTGATATTGGGATGACAAGGCAACCAGTGTTTCGTTGACTCCAAGGTCATTGCACTCTTATGGCTATAATCATGTTTTACTGACATAAAATGCTGATGAGTTATCATACCAATTAAATTAAGTTTTATTCAATATTGAAATGAAGCATTTTACTGGAAATTTACTGGCTGTAGTACCTTCCTTGTTGAGTGCAGTCATGTCTATTTAAATATTCTAAGGAAATTTAGCATAAGCATTGTAGATTTAGTGCTTTCGCTGCTTTTCTTGTCCTATGTTATTTAAGTACTGCGGTATCAATTGTACAACTGCACAGTTCACAAGCAATCGCGACCAACCTGCGCTCCTGTCAATACCATTTAACATGCTTTCAAAACAGTTATAGGTTCAAACATCGTGACGTCATAAACAGTCGACACACCCACGTGTTTCCCCTCAGATTACCCGTAAAACTTTACGGTTAGGTCTGCACGATCAGTTTTAGGGCAGAATGATAATAAAAATTCTTACAATTACAATTCAGCACTTTGTGCTTGAACCCCTAATAAAACTAATCGTTTGAGTGTACGATTTAAAATAGTATTTTATTGTAAATGTATTGAGACTCGTAGAAAGCCTGGAAATGGACTAGAAATTAGTTATTGTAAGAATTCAAGTATAACAGAGAAACCACACCAATAAAAGAGCACCTTCATACGAATGTCCAACCAGTTTCCTGATCATTACTTGACAACTCAACGCTAATTTCCTTTTTTTTTTGTGCCCATATTTATTTTGGGAGGCTAAAAACGGTAAACACAATTCAGATTTCAAGTTTTGTTTTCTAGTCTGTTATTGACGGTCCAGTTCGTAATTCTCAAAAAAAAAACTTTTCACTCAAAAATCTTTTTATTGAGAATAATCCATCTTTGCTGAATCTTTGTTCGTAACATTTCTTTTTACATAGTCCAAAAAAAGAAAATAATTTTTTTTTTTTACATGGTTGCACTGAATTAAATGTCATATCTACAGACACCCAATCACACAGTAATAAGGGCTTAAAGATGAGAAGTAAATGGACTGTCGGTGTAACCAATTCAAATATTTCTGTCAGAAAAGCTTTTCCTAAACACAAAGCACTTTCAAATAAAGAAAATCCTTGCTGCCTACAGTGTAAGACCTATTTTGTACAAAAGGATTCCAGCATGTACACATCACAAAGAGAGAGAGAGAAGAGAAAAAAAAAGAAAAAAAAAAAAAAAGAAAAACACCAATAAGGGAATGCTGCCACACTGAGCATGGCATTTCCTCTATTGTAATCTTGTTTTGTTTAGAACTGACACTATTCTGCTGCTGACTTGTAACCAAGCATTTCTGTTTGGTCCACAGGTCTTCAGCCATAACTAAAACACGATTTTTGTGATTAAATATGTAATTAGCAGGAGTAAGAAGGAGCCTTGCACTAGCCACCAGCCATTATGGATGAAAAAGCTGTCTGTCAGCCACAGATACAAGACTGATATGACTGATCAGCCAGACAGAATTGGCAGTGTTGAGTAATCAATCACCCAACATTAGCAATACTTTCTGAAAACCTTTTAGCAGGCTTCTACTAGAAAGAAAAGGGAAAATGAGGGAATTCAGTAACACATGGAGACAGAGGAAGGACAGACCAGGAAGGGAAAGTTCCTCAATATTCTTAGAGCTCACGGAGTCTATCTTTACTGTCCCATCACTGAAGTTCAGCTTAATCACTGAATTTAAGTAACGTTTTGCCACTTCTGATGAATGGGAGAATATACTTTGCCTAAACTAGCAACTGACAACACATTCTCCCCAGACAGCACTGGTGACAGACCATTTTGAATGCTTAAACTGCACCTAAATAAAAAATAAAACAACAATAACAACCATAAAAATAATAAAAGTGTTTTATAAGGTGTCAGAAAGCATGCGTGTAGGATTTGCGAGTGTCCATTTTTAGAAGAGTAGCGCTCCCATGCTGCCGACTTCACTCTGTTCCTTCACAAATATCTCAAAGTACTGGTAGATGATGGTAACTGCCAATAGAATCCCTGTTCCTGAGCCGATAGCACCCAGGAAGTCAGCCATGACTGAAAGGCCCCCAATACACAGCCCACCAAATGCAGCCGCTGTGGGGATGTACCTGCATATACCAGATAACCCCAGAGGTTAATAAAAGTTCTGATAAAGACATAAGACTGAGCTCATAATGAAGGTGTTCTTGTGATTCACCTGTTGAGTTCATGAACCATGGAGGTCTCTCTGTGTCCCCTCATCACCATCTGTTGCTCTTTCAGCTGCTTTGCCACCTGAAACACATTTTGCTTAATTCTGAATATGCACACATTTCAAACAGGAAAAACAGTACTAGACTACTTGCTCGACTTTCTTTTAAGGTTCAGTTAGTCATACATTCACAAACACAACTAGAGCCTTACATCTTTGGCAGATGATCCAGAAACTTCGATCCAGGTCTTGGAAAAGAAGGCACAGGATCCCAGCATGAAGGCAATATAGATAACTGCATGGACTGGGTTGTCAAGCACTGAACCAAATGACTCCGGAGGGGACAGATAATAACACAGACCACCTACAGGGTAGGCACGGGCTGGACCACCAGATGAGGTGTCCTACAAATAAATTATCACCACAAGCCATTAGTGATGGCGTATCTCATATTTACCTAATTTTACATGGTGTTTATACAATTTATTGAAAGACCAAAGCAGCTTTGTATGCTTATTATGTCAGATGTCACTTACAGACCAAGTCCCCAGAAGGTTGACAAGGAAGTTTCCACTGAAGCGGGTGGAGAGCATTTGAGAGATGACGTACAGGTTAGACACCAGAGCAGACTGCAGGATGATGGGAATGTTGGAGGTGTAGAACAGCTTGATTGGATACGTGTTGTACTGGCCACGATAACGTGCAGACTTGATAGGCAGGTCAACTCTGAAGCCCTATGATGAGAAAAACAAAACAAAAAAAAAAAAAAGACATCTTTGTTTACTCACCTTTACATTGTATTTGTAAAGGTTAAAAGCTATTTATATTGCTTGCATATACAAAGTAATTACATTAAATTAGTTTTAACTGCTTTGCAACAATTTTTTTAAATAAAACTGACCTGGAAGTATATGACCACAGCAAAGACAAAGACTGTAGAAATGAGGTTCATGAGGTTGGGTAGGTTCTGCCTGTAGAAGGCCTCTCTCAGAGCTCGCACTTTATCAGTACGAGTGGCCAGCAGGTGGAACAAAGCAATGATGGCTCCTTCAAACTCAGTACCTGAATGTGCGAAAACACGCACGCACACACACACACACACACACACACACAAGATTTAAATCAACACCACTCAAACTTGACAGCAAAGAATGGTCCCATACAACATCCTTCAGAATACTTACCTCTGCCTGTGTTGACTGTGGTTGGGCTGAATGCCTTCCATACGATGGTCTCACAGATGTTGGTGGCGATGAAAAGTGAGATACCAGAGCCCAACCCGTAACCCTTCTGCAACAACTCATCCAGCAGCAACACAATCAGACCTGCCACAAACAACTAGAGAGAGCACACCACTTCAATTAATGTCCATATATATATATATATATCACAAAACAACACACATGCAAAGTCAGAGATAATTTACAAAACTGCATATGGATTATCTGTCCCAAGAAAAGCCACTCAATAACTAATACATGCACAAATATGTATGTCCATGCTTTCTCACCTGAATGATGATTAGCAGACAGATGCCAGCACCCATCTCTGAAGGGTCTCCATACATTCCAGTCATGACATACACAATAGCCTGGCCAATGGTGATGATCATACCAAATACTGAAAAACAAAAGTGTTTACCATCATTTTGTTGGCTTAAAAGTTTTTTTCAAAATCCCTAAACAGAGACCAAAATTTATAACACCAATTCCTAAAATTTTCAAGCTACATCCACCAAACTCTGCACAGACCTTCAGACTAGGGGTCGACCGATTAACAGCCTGGCCGATAATCGGATCCGATATTTTGTCCGATCTGACTGCCTATACATTTTAAAATGCGCTCCCTTGGCTCTGATGCCACCGCCTCTCTCTGAAAGGTTACTGCTTGTGGTCTGCAAGATATGCAGATACTGAAGTTGCAATAAACATCACAATCCTCTATGCCAGAGGTCACCAATTAGCAGACCGTGTCCAGACCCCAGATGTGTTCCATCCGGACAGCAAGACATCATGACAACGGCACTTTCTACACTTTAGGTAAGCAGCGCTAAAAAACAACAGAGTTGTGTACACCGCAAGCACTCCGGGGCTTTATATTACAGGCCGGCAATACAAGTCGTCATATTATCATTCATTATGATTTTCATAAACTCATTGGTTTTGAGTGCATATAGTTTTACCGTATAATCGCATTTTGCCATCGTTGTATCATACTGTTGCACTGGCAGAATGAATGAAATCAGGCGCTGACAGGACAGTCCTCCGCGCCGTCTGACACACCTCCACAAAATGTACACAACCAGCAGAGAGCAGAAAACCACTGGGCAAATGCTGCTTTAACTTTCTTTGCACCAAAACTGCATCTTGTCTCATCTTGGCAAATTAATAAATGCATTTTTCTCTTCGTTCTTGTCAGAGAGCATTCTCTCTTTCTTAGCAGTGTATAGTAAACTGACATGCAGATCTCACATTCAGCATGGCTTATAAAACATCGCCTTTGGAAATAAATAAACAAAGGCATCATTGGAGGTTATGCAGGTACATATGAACAGAGGTTTACATGAAGACAAGAAACACTGCATCGTCACGATCTCGGTAAAGAAGCAGATTTTATTACCGTCTCTTCAATACAACACACAGCAACAAGTGAATGATTTACTTTTTTACAATAAATGTTAGAAAATTATCCGATATTAGGCCATCATTCTGCTGTGGTTTTGTGATAGTTTATAAAATCAATGATTGACTGATGAGTTTCTAGAGAAAGCTGTTTCTTTTTTGCCATTTTTGACCTAATATTGACCTTAAGACATGCCAGTCGATTGTATACTGTGGAAACTCAAAAACAAACACAAAGACCAGGGCTGTGTCTCGTTTGGAAGGCTGCATGCTAGGTAGGAAGCATCCTTTGAAGGCTGCGGTATACTGAGTGTCCTCCTTTAAACAAGTCTCGTTTAAACGAGACGGCCTTCGTAGGACAAACGGAAATGGAACGTAACATGGTTGCTATGACAGCACGCCACTCTTTAACAAGCGCGAGCGCTTTGAGTGAGAAGGGAACAAATTTCCTTTGGAAGGGAATGTATGAGATAAAATTAAGGAGCGTTATAATGTAGACAGAAAAGAAAATAGATTTTACAGGTGTAGTTTTAGTCTAATACTTTATTTTAATTATATATATTAATATAATTATACTACTGAGGTACTTCAACTTAGGAATTAACATTACTTGCGTTTGAACATCATATTTACGGGCAAATTAGTGTCATTTTTTTTTTAGATATTTCCGTTGAAGCAAAGAATTGTGGGTTGTGAGTGCCCATGAAGGATACACCTCATACATCCTCCGAATTCCCATAAAAGGTCGCATTCGAAGGCTGCATTCGAAGTGTCCTACTCGCTTTTCTGAAACGAGACAGCCTCAATGACGTATGTGGCCGACAAATGCGACCTCCTGAGGACACAGCCTTCCAAACGAAACACAGCCAATGTTAAGCTTCATTTAATGAACCAAATAGCTTTCAGCAGTATTTGATATAATGGCAAGTGATTTTCTATACCAAATTAGCAATTTAGCATGATTACTCAAGGATAAGGTTGGAAGTTGGAGTGAATGCCACTTTGGTGAATTAAAGTACCAATTTCCTTCCAAAACAGCAAAATCTGTACATTATTCCAAACTTCTGGCTGCCAGTATATACAGTTGTGCTCAAAAGTTTGCATACCCTGGCAGAAATTGTGAAATTTTGGCATTGATTTTGAAAATATGACTGATCATGCAAAAAACTGTCTTTTATTTAAGGATAGTGATCATATGAAGCCATTTATCATCACATAGTTGTTTGGCTCCTTTTTAAATCATAATGATAACAGAAATCACCCAAATGGCCCTGATCAAAAGTTTACATACCCTTGAATGTTTGGCCTTGTTACAGACACACAAGGTGACACACAGGTTTAAATGGCAATTAAAGGTTAATTTCCCACACCTGTAGCTTTTTAAATTGCAATTAGTGCCCGTGTATAAATAGTCAATGAGTTTTAGCTCTCACGTGGATGCACTGAGCAGGCTAGATACTGAGCCATGGGGAGCAGAAAAGAACTGTCGAAAGACCTGCGTAACAAGGTAATGGAACTTTATAAAGATGGAAAAGGATATAAAAAGATATCCAAAGCCTTGAAAATGCCAGTCAGTACTGTTCAATCACTTATTAAGAAGTGGAAATTTTGGGGATCTCTTGATACCAAGCCAAGGTCAGGTAGACCAAGAAAGATTTCAGCCACAACTGCCAGAAGAATTGTTCGGGATACAAAGAAAAACCCACAGGTAACCTCAGGAGAAATACAGGCTGCTCTGGAAAAAGACGGTGTGGTTGTTTCAAGGAGCACAATACGACGATACTTGAACAAAAATGAGCTGCATGGTCGAGTTGCCAGAAAGAAGCCTTTGCTGCGCCAATGCTACAAAAAAGCCCTGTTACAATATGCCCGACAACACCTTGACACGCCTCACAGCTTCTGGCACACTGTAATTTGGAGTGACGAGACCAAAATAGAGCTTTATGGTCACAACCATAAGCGTTATGTTTGGAGAGGGGTCAACAAGGCCTATAGTGAAAAGAATACCATCCCCACTGTGAAGCATGGTGGTGGCTCACTGATGTTTTGGGGGTGTGTGAGCTCTAAAGGCACAGGGAATCTTGTGAAAATTGATGGCAAGATGAATGCAGCATGTTATCAGAAAATACTGGCAGACAATTTGCATTTTTCTGCACGAAAGCTGCGCATGGGACGCTCTTGGACTTTCCAGCACGACAATGACCCTAAGCACAAGGCCAAGTTGACCCTCCAGTGGTTACAGCAGAAAAAGGTGAAGGTTCTGGAGTGGCCATCACAGTCTCCTGACCTTAATATCATCGAGCCAGTCTGGGGAGATCTCAAACGTGCAGTTCATGCAAGACGACCAAAGACTTTGCATGACCTGGAGGCAATTTGCCAAGACGAATGGGCAGCTATACCACCTGCAAGAATTTGGGGCCTCATAGACAACTATTACAAAAGACTGCATGCTCTCATTGATGCTAAAGGGGGCAATACACAGTATTAAGAACTAAGGGTATGCAGACTTTTGAACAGAGGTCATTTCATTTTTTTCTTTGTTGCCATGTTTTGTTTTATGATTGTGCCATTCTGTTATAACCTACAGTTGAATATGAATCCCCTAAGAAATAAAAGAAATGGGTTTTGCCTGCTCACTCATGTTTTCTTTAAAAATGGAACATATATTACCAATTCTCCAAGGGTATGCAAACTTTTGAGCACAACTGTATATATCTATATATGAATAATAATAATAATAATAATGATAATATTGATATTTTGTTTTCTAGTATTCTTCAAAAGATAATATTTTAATGTTCTGTTTTGCCATATTTCATGATTTGTATTTCAAATTTGGACACTAAAATGTAAATTTTTACTGCAAATGCATATTGGCCCCAAATATTGGTTATCGGTCTCCTTGATTACCAATAATCATTATCGTATCAGCCCTGAAGACCCATGTCGGTTGACCCCTAATGGGATAGTGTGGCATGTTTTTCTAACTGATCAGATTTAAGCCGGTCGCACACCGGACAAGAAGCGCCACATCACGTTGTGGTACAGGTATCGCACACAGGACGCATCGATGCGGTGCAGGTGGCAGTCCAAAATTGTGAATCTAGTCACCATACAGACAGAATATATGAAGGTTTTTGTATTTCTTTAAGAATGAATGAAGTAAAGTTGATGAGTTTGCAGGTTAGTGCCGTGTTTTCCAACCTTTTTTTTTTTTGTGCTTCTTTTCTAATTTGTAGATTTGTTCTTGCAAATTAAGTATTGCAATGCCACAGCAAATTACAGGGATGCAAACTCATGAGGGGCAAAAAAGGTGAGACAATCACTGGTCCATGAACGTTTTCTCCGGGAATATTTTTTTTTTTTAAAGAATAAGCTAAAAGCACCAATTCCAGTGATTATTATGATTCAAATATAGCAAATTAACTGCACAATTGTGCACAATCAGCAGCAAAAATAAAGGGTATTTTGGTGTGGCTTGCTTCTGTCACAAATTTGTTTAATTTTATTAACTGTTCAGTTCAGTTACCACTTCTGGATATGTCTCTAGGTGGCGACAAATGAGCGTCTTGTGTGCTATGAGCGAGTCATTGAAACATTTTGAGTTGTTCATGACCGAAATCTACTGAGACTTTAGTGTTTAAGCATTAAAAGAACAAAGTAGATCTATAGTTTTCCTTCATTTTGAGCATGATTTCTCATCCAAAAAGACAACAATAATAGTGAGTTTTAATAACATCCTTACCTTTTCCTACATTAAAACTTGCATGACTACAAATCTACTGACTTCAGTAGAATGTTTAAGCATTATAAGAACAAAGTAGATCTACGGTATCAGTTTCCTACAGTATTTAAAAACTGCTGGGCATGACTTATCAGAAAAGATGACAATAATAGCTTAATAATAATAATTCTGAGATTTAATAATGTTCTTTCATCATTGTAAAGCGCATTTTACATGAGTTGAGGTATCAACGCTCCATTCAACGCTAGCGTCAAGCGCTGCATTGCCCTCCACGTAACAAGCTATGCAGAAAGCATCACGGAGGGGCAATTTTGCGAGTTTGCCATGCAAGAAAGTGGGAGATGTGAACAATAAACCTTGAAAACATTTATTTGGAAGAGAGAAAAAAAAAGAAAAAAAAACAGTTGCTTTGATAGCAGAAAGTAACAAAGGACTTGTTTATGTTTAGGTCTTAGCTTTTTCTTGGTGAATTTAAATTAGTTCAATAACTGAATAGGCTTCATTCAGGCTATCAAACCATAAAAAGACATACTTGTAACTGAAACTACATTGATTAGGCTATATGAAATATACAAATACACAATGTAGCATCTAATGATGGCTAGAATAAATAATCTATGTCCTTTGACTATCATTTGGGTTGAATTTAATAGAAAACTATGCGAGTTGCACTCTGTGGCGCTACAAAAATTTGAGCAGCCTCTGGAGTTGTAGCTGGGCGCTGTCAGCTGACACAGACCGGAGGCAGCAATGTGTGCATCTTTGTTAAAAACAATAGTTTAGAATATTTAAATGCACTGTGTTGTCCACAAGAAACATCAAGTGTGTGACTCCCTTTATGGTTTTCGCACAACAGACGATCAAAAAGTGGGGGGAAAATCCCATAGACTTTCATCGACGGAATGTTCAAATAAGCCAATGGAAAGCATGTTAATTCAAATTCCTTCTGTCAAACAATATCACAAAAGGCCTTTAATCTGCTTTAAGGTATCTATCTATCTATCTTAGTTGACTGTTTGCCTTTAATGTCTGTATAACAATCAAACTTTCAGACAAGGCTTTGTAAAACCAACATCAACATTTGTCCTGACAAACTTTTCTAATGATCAGTAGCTGGGTTTCCATCCACGTATTCTTATGCACATTTTTGGAAAATCGCATAAAAACATATACGCTTGCTTGAGGAGAATACATTTTTTATTCGATAAGAAGAAAAGCACATAAACCATAATGAATACACATTTACCAAATAAACTCCTATTGAATTTATTAAGAATAAAATATGCACACCAAAAAAGTCATGTGACTGAATAACTCGTTCATAACTGGACTAAAAAGCGAACTAATTATCAAATGAATGTTGCTCTGCTCATCCTGAAATAACGGTGTATAGAAAATCCAAAGCCTGCACAGAGTTTGCAGAGCAAATAAGTCGAATACAAACTTGAAATGTATCAAAGAGCAGGTTTATTGACACTTTTAAAAAATATATTATAGATCCGCATGGCAAAAACATAAGGAAGAAGGAACGCACACACATAGCGCTCCCAGAACTGCGTGACGCGCTGTTGCTCCCAGACATGAGACAAGTTCTTAAAGGCCCGGGTACACTTAGTTTTTCTGCATTCCAGATCAGATCGCACCCTGCCGACCGAGTTGACATTCTGAGTATACTCTTCTTACCACGAGCGAATACGAACGCGTTCGACGCATGCCCAATACAGCTGCTTTGTGATACTCTTTTAGTACAGTCAATGGCCGGTGCATGCGGCGATGATACGCACAGACGAGGACCACATCCGTGGGTTGAGAAAATCTGGGCCGCGCGCGGTCACGCCTCATGGACTGCACTGATGACTAAATTACGTCACGCATACTGAGCGTGGAGTGATCAGCAACATGGACAACCGGAGTATACTCAGGCATTGAGTGTTTTTTCTGTGTGCTCTAAACCGCGAGTATTTATTAATAAGAGTCATAGAGGCTACACTTTCTCCTGAAGCGATGATTTTGTTTTTTTGAACACGTAGGATGGAAAACGGCTTTATTTGCACATCGTTTTTGCGATTATTATGTTTTTTCAAATAAATTAAATTTGCAACTTGGATGGAAACATGCCTAGTGTCACCTATAACCCATCTAACTACATTTGTATGTGAAAAAATGTAGCATATTCAAAATATGATCTTAGCCCATTATACATCAAAACTCTAAAGAGACTTACGTTTCTGAGCTCCATTGAAGAGCGCTCTGTCTTTAGGTGTGTCTCCGACCTCAATGATTTTAGCTCCAGCCAGCAGCTGCATGATTAGACCAGAGGTCACAATGGGAGAGATACCCAACTCCATCAGAGTACCTAAAAAAATACACACATTACTTAACTTCACTACACCACAATCCCCACCTTGAGAACACTACACACCCTAGACAACTCAAAATATCCTTCTCATTAACAAAATGATGGGTCATGGCTGAGTTTAGATGACCATCAGGGAAATATATTAAGTAGGCTGCTCTCAAAACAATGTTATATTCACCAAGCTTGAATTAGCTAGCTATGAACATAACTTGTGTAAAATATGATTTAACATGTACAGAAACACATGTACCTCTGTTGGAGGCCAGGATTACTCTCATCCAGTAGAATGGATCTGCGGAGTCTGAAGACATGATCCCAAACAGAGGGATCTGATGTGAAGTGAAAGAGAGGCAGAGAAAAGCAGTCACTACAGTGACCATAACTGTTCATGACATGATTCAAACAAACAAAATGCTTGTTTGTTTTTTTCATACATGGAGAAATAAAATGTACCTGGCAGCAAACAAGAAAGATGAACAATGTGATGGCTGTCCATAGCACCTTTTCTCTAAACTGGATCTGAAATACAAGCACAAGCATGGTTTAAAATTCAGGCATTTATAGGAGTTTAATTCAAGTCGAGAAAGAAGCAAAATACATATCATATGTTGTGTACACTGGTATACCTTTCGTTCTGGTTTCTGAATTTCCGGCAAAACAGCACAAAACGGTTTTATAACCTCCAAAAACTTAACTGGAAATTAAAGAACAGGAAAAATGTTAGAAAATCAAACATCCAAAACATGACTGTTTATTTGCCTAGTTTAATATTCTAAATCCATTCAAATAGGCTGCACAAAATAAAACATGACAATTTCACTAAATGCAGAACAACATCAACTGAACTTCTCGCTTTTCATGCCATCACCTCAAAAACATACCAAATGTAGACAACCTTAACTATATACGCTATAAGAGCCGCAGTTGGAGATTTATACGGAAATTAATGACCAACTAAAGAACATTCTTCCCAAATTCAGTGTTATGTTACATCTGTCAACAGTAGGAAGATGCTGAGCATCAAAGCGTCGTCATCAAGATTTGACTTACTACGAATACTACTACTTACTAAAAATACTACGTCTGTCAGAAGTATGTTTTTCACCACTGAACAGACCTAACAATAAACTGACTTCTCTGATAGTGCATCATGAGTCATCAGGAATTGACAAGGAATGATCAAATAATGGACACAATTAGCTTCCAATAACTAGCTAGCTTACTTTACTAGCCTAAACATTTGTCAACTTCCCTTTGGTCTGTCAAGCCAACAAATGCATAAATCAGTTTATCTTCCGTTAATAACTGTTAAATGTCTTACCATAAATATTTGAAGGAATCGTTTACGACTTAAGAAAAAGAAACAGGTAGACACAGACAAACGCAGGAAGCTGTCAGCGGCCATTCAATCTTTAGCTATCAGGAAAGCATTGCAAATGAAAAATCACTCATGAATAACAACTCAGATGACAAACAGACAATCTTAAGAGGCAAAATTTATGTATTTTACTCGTACAGAAGGAACCGGGGTAAATAAATCTACATCACAAGTCCAAATCAAAGAAAGCTGTTCGGCTAGCGTGCTAATGGTGCTAACAAAACTGAACTGTGGTACAAACGCAAAAGTACGTTGGATTACTTTATTAAACACGCTAGAAACGCTTCAAAACACTCTACTCACTCCCCATGGTGTGATCACCCGAAGTCACGGTCACTATCTAAAGTCCCAAAGAGTTGACGGATAGTCCAGCCCTGCCGGTGCGCACCGCCGCCCGGGAGAAAGAAAAAGAGAGAGAGCTGAAAGGAAACAGCTGAAGGGAGGAGAGCGCTTAAAGACACGTCAACACTACACCGACTCTACTACACGTCAGATCAACCGCGAGCCGCGATTGATCTTCTGTTTCACGTCCAGTGATTTAATCATCTCGAGGCGCTCTAGAATGTGTTCCAAATGTTTTCAAACTTGCCACGTCGATTTGTTTAATTTACTGTTATTTGCAGAATAAAGAAGGTTCAAAGCTAACTCAGCTGACCGTTAAATTAGTTAAATGAGTACCACGTTCTCATTTAAAACACTGGCGGCCAAAAGTTTGGAATAATGTACAGATTTTGCTCTTATGGAAAGAAATAGGTATTTTTATTCACCAATGTGGCATTCAACTGATCACAATGTATAGTCAGGACATTAATAATGTGAAAAATTACTATTATTACAATTTGAATTTTTTAATTCCTGTAGCTCTTGCCATAGATGGTGGCTGTCTTGTCGGGCACTTCTCACACACCTTACAGTCTAGCTGATCCCACAAAAGTTCAATGGGGTTAAGATCCATAACACTCTTTTCCAATGATCTGTTGTCCAATGTCTGTGTTTCTTTGCCCACTCTAACCTTTTCTTTTTGTTTTTTCTATTTCAAAAGTGGCTTTTTCTTTGCAATTCTTCCCATAAGGCCTGCACCACAGAGTTTTCTCTTTACTGTTGTACATGAAACTGGTGTTGAGCAGGTAGAATTCAATGAAGCTGTCAGCTGAGGACATGTGAGGCATCTATTTCTCAAACTAGAGACTCTGATGTACTTATCCTCTTGTTTAGTTGTACATCTGGCCTTCCACATCTCTTTCTGTCCTTGTTAGAGTCAGTTGTCCTTTGTCTTTGAAGACTGTAGTGTACACCATTGTATGAAATCTTCAGTTTTTTGGCAATTTCAAGCATTGTATAGCCTTCATTCCTCAAAACAATGATTGGCTGACGAGTTTCTAGAGAAAGCTGTTTCTTTTTTTTGCCATTTTTGACCTAATATTGACCTTAAGACATGCCAGTCTATTGCATACTGTGGCAACTCAAAAACAAACACAAAGACAATGTTAAGCTTCATTTAACAAACCAAATAGCTTTCAACTGTATTTGATATAATGGCAAGTGATTTTCTAGGTGTTGGAGTGATGGCTGCTGGAAATGGGGCCTGTCTAGATTTGATCAAAAATGACTTTTTTCAAATAGTGATGGTTCCGTTTTTTACATCAGTTGAATGCCACTTTGGTGAATTAAAGTACCAATTTCCTTCTGAAACAGCAAAATCTGTACATTATTCCAAACTTCTGGACACCAGTGTGTATATATAAACTTCATTTTCAGAGAATCACAGGTAAGGCCTTCTTTTTTTAATTTAATTTAATTTAATTTAATTTTTCCACCAGTGGGTGCCGTTGAATCATTAGAAAACAGAGTTGTTACCACATATTTTCTCTCTAACCAATAGAGGGCACCATGTAGGCTACTCAGCATAATTGTAAATCTAACGCTGTCTTGAATTGATGTCTGTCTGGTATTTTGTGTCATTGATCAGGTGAAATCCGTCGAGGTTTACAGTGGATTTGCTCTCACTGAGCATCACATTACACATTAGATACAGTATGACAAGACTCATAATCATAATGCTGTCTTTTCAAAAACAGAACCTGTTATGGATATTACACGCCTTTACTGATATACAAACTTTGTTGTCGTGTTAGTGTGTGATTGGTGAAGGTGTTCTGGTGAACTGGTGAACAAGGGCAGTGTTTGTTCATGGTGGTTACATAACTATATTTGCCCTTAGAGGAGAACACCGTCATTCCTGTATCCACTACTTATCCCACATCCATCAATTTCTTCTCTCTTTCAAGAATCAGACTGACACATTCATTAATTGTCACATTCAGACACACACTCATTAAATACAAATTTCATTAATTTGTCAATGTCAGAAACATTATTTGTTTAGCCTTACTGTTTTAAAATGCCAAAGTTGACTGATACATAATGCTGTCATCAATGGGACCTCAACATGCACTTCTCCTTGGTGAACATCTCATCCGTGGTGGCCTATACTTGTCTATATTTTCTCTAACTCTGTATATAAACATATGCACTTGTGTGTGTATGTGTGAGTGTGAGTCAATGTGTGTGAATGTCTTTTTCTAAAGGGGAGAGGCCACACGGTGCCAAAATATTAAAAAAGGAAACAAACAGCTGGGAGATAAGATGAGTGCTAAAAGATAAGATTTGTGTTTATCACATTCAAATGGCATGGCTTGTGTTTGGAGGCAAAATTAATAATGACAAATTTTGCAAACCATTGACTGAAGCCACATAATATTTTTCAGCCAATTTGTGATATTCCTGAAGGCAATTCATAAAATATTTTACAGTGTCAAATGGAGAAATTAGTTAAGGATTTGAGAACAAGAGAAAGAGGAAGTAGGCAGGTACAGAATTTGATTTATATCCTTTTCTCCCCAATTTGGAATGGCCAATTCCCAATGCACTCTAAGTCCTTGTGGTGGTGTAGTGACTCGCATCAATCCGGGTGGCGGAGGACGAATCTCAGTTGCCTCCACATCTGAGACCGTCAATCCGTGCATTTTATCACGTGGCTTGTTGAGCGCGTTACCGTGGAGACGTAGTGCGTGTGGAGGCTTCACGCTATTCTCCACAGCATCCACGCACAACTCACCATGCACCCCACCGAGAGCGAGAACCTCGACCACGAAGAGGTTACCCCATGTGACTCTACCCTCCCTAGCAACCGGGCAAATGTGGTTGCTTAGGAGACCTGGCTGGAGTCACTCAGCACGCCCTGGATTCGAACTCGTAACTCCAGGGGTGGTAGTCAGTGTCAATACTCGCTGAGCTACCAGGCCCCCCGACTTTATATCATTAAAGGAATACTCCAGGTTCAATATAACTTAATCTTAATCGACAGCATTTGTGGCATAATATTGATTACCACACAAATTTATTTAGACTTGTCCCTTTTCTTTAAAAAAAGCAAAAATCTGGGTTATATTGAGGCACTTTCAATGGAAGAGTATGGGGCCAAACTGTAAACATTAAAATAATCACTGTTTCAAAAATATAGCCACAAGACATAAACAATATGCATGTTAAAATGATGTTAATGTGATAAAATCACTTACTAACCTTTTCTGTGTAAAGTTAAAGCCAATTTTACAACTTAGTTGTATGACGATGCAATGTCAACAATCCCCAAAACCCTAAAACGACTGTAAAAATTACTATTTAAACAATATACAGCTCAAATAATACAGTAGTTTTAAAATAATTAAAACTGACGTATGTCATTTCTGCACCAAATGGAATTGCAAAAATAATCTTTTTTTTTCAAAACAGCTTTCTGAATAAAACCTTATTGTAAAGTTTTACCAGTTTCACTTGTATTGAACCTGGAATATTCCTTTAAGGAATGTTGTGGGGAAGGGTGCCTGTAAAACATACACAATTAGGAGAAGAAAAGGGTGTGACCACCACACGTCACATGCCAACACAACCATGTTATTATCAGAACAAGATTTCCAGCTATACTAGGAGTGGAGTCTTCCCTGAGATGAGCTGGCTGGTTGTGATGTCATGGGAGTTGTGATGTCATGGAAGTCATGTGTTTAGCAACAAAGATGGCATCAGTATCATGTGAGTATTACTCAAAAGATCAGATCTCAAGAAACAGTCACAGGATCCTTTACACTGACCCACATACCAACACATTTATACATGTATGCACTCAATCCTATGCCCTTATTACTCTTTCTTCTTTAGGAGCCTGAACAATTCTATTCTACAATGGAAAATGCTGATACTTCATAGCAATTCAGACACAAATAATTGAAAACTGTTCTAAATAGGGCTGTGTGCTCAGCTTGTGCAGAGATCAAGGCAGAAACCGTGAATGTCTTTCACCACCAATTTTACAGGGAACATCGGTCAGAGTAAATAGACTCGGATTATACCAGATTATTCCAGATTATGGGTCACCACTGCCTCTGCTATCTGTTTCATAAAGACACAGGCACACAAACAATCAACTCGCTGCATCTCTGACTTGGTCAGCCTTAAAAAGTTATTTATTAGCATGTATGGTTCCATGAAAAAAACTTTTTCATAATATTTCAGGTTCAATACAAGTTAAAGGAATAATCTGGGTTCAATACAAATTAGGCTCAATCGATCACATTTGTGGCATAATATTAATTACCACAAAAATAATTTTGACCTGCCCCTCCTTTTCTTTAAAGAAGCTAAAATCTGGGTTACAGTGAGGCACTTATAATGGAAGTGAATTGGGGCTAAGTTTTGAATGTTAAATACTCAGTTTTTCAAAAGTATAGCCATAAGATATAAACAGTATGTGTATAAACATCATTTTAGTGTGATATAATCACTCACTTTTCAGTGTCAAGCTATAGCCAATTTTACAACTTCATTGCCATGACAATGTAATGTCAACAAACCCTAAAATGACTGTAAAAATGACAATTTAAACAACTTTACAGCTCAAATCATACATGAGTTTTAACAGAAGAATTAATTTAAGTGCTTCTATAAAATTATATACTTCACATTTCCGCTTTAAAACCTTCAAAAATTGGCCACATTCACTTTCATTGTAAGTGCCTCACTGTAAGCTAAATTTTTGCTTCTTCCTCTTCTTTTTTTTTTTTTTTTTAAGAAAATGAGGGATGGGATTAATTTATTTTTTTGTGGTAATCAACATAATGCCACAAATGCTGTTGATTGAGTTTAACTTGTATTGAACCCAGAATATATCCTTAAACTCAATCAACAGCATTTGTGGTATAATGTTGATTTCCGCAAAATTTATTTGGACTTGTCCCTCCTTTTCTTTCTAAAAAAAAGAAAAAAAAAAGAAAAGAAAACAACCTGGTTAACAGTGAGACACTTACAATGGAAGTGAATGGGGACAGTCCCTGCCCTTACAAAAAAAAAAAAACCTACAGGAATTCCGCAGGAATATTCTGCAGGTACCCTACAGGATTTTCGGCTCATTTTCCTGTAGCAATCCTGCAGGAATATTATGAAGTAATTGAACGAATTTTCTGCAAGAATTTTGTTTTACAGGAATTATCTTACAGGTCATGAAAACCACCTTTATTTCCTGCAGGACTATTATTTCAAATCCTGCAGGACATGGCAAGTGTTAACATTGTGCATGAGTTTTGTACAGGAAATATTTAGGTAGTTAACCTGCAGGATTAGTTTTTCTTCCTGAAGAAATAAACTGGCAAACAGAACAAAGTCCATATTTACAAATGAATAATTTTATTTATGGAAATACTGTCATAAAGAATGACATAATCTTTTCAGTTCCCAAGCAGCTGAGCCAGTCAGCTTAGAAAACAGAGAATTAAACAAGCTAAGAAACAGGTATTACAATGTTGCTGACAACTTTTCACACATCCAGTTTAGAACGCAGAAGTAAAACAATAGTTGGGTAAACTTGTGTAGACAACAGCAAATATTATTTTTGCTTACCCCATTGTGTACAACAGCAAAGAAAAACTCAACAAAAAAAAAAAATCGAGAGCGGTGGATTACGGCAGTCAGATGAGAAAAATGAGCCAAATTTACTGTCACTCCCTCAGCAGCTGGAATAGAAAACTGTGGTAACGAGTTTTTTGTTTTTTTAAACACATTTTATAGTAATATAAAACAATGTATAATGTTGTATATTTGCACTAGATATTTTAAAAATTGCAAATATTAAAAAGTTTGCTGGATTTACGCTGTAAAATAAAGTGGAAACGTGTCATAACAGGTCTGTGAAAGAGGTCCATAGATCAGAACAATGGTGTGAGATGAAAACTTAGCAGTGTAAAATATATAAGGGTGTAGTTTTTAAATTCACATGTGTATGCATTAGATAATTTTAACCAAACAATGTATCTGTTTTAATCTCTATATTGGAGTGGTATCAATTATTATTTATTTTTTTTAACATTTGAAACACACACACACACACACACACACACACACACACACACACACACACACACACATGTTGGTGCAGCTATCATTATGAGGACTTTACATAGACATAATGATTTTTATACTGTATGAAATATAGATTCTATCCCCTAAACCTAACCCTCACAAAAAACTTTCTGCATTTTTACATTTTCAAAAAACATAGTTTAGTATGTTTTTTAAGCGTTTTGAATTATGAGGACACTAGAAATGTCCTCATAAACCACATTTATAGCATAATACCCTTGTAATTACCAGTTCGTAACCGAACAAAATGTCCTCGTAAACCACCAAAAAATAGTAGGCTACTTCATCGCAGTGCATTGAAAATGTATTATTTGTTTATTCAACAGAAACACAAATTATTTTGTTAAAAATCGTGATAACAAATCAAGTACATATTTTTTTTATTTTCATGTAGTAATGTTTAGATAATGTTTCACTTATGAATAATGTTGATAACATTTTGAGAATGTCCACCAAAGACATTGAAAGCACACCATTAATTTGCATTGAGCTAACTTTTCACCAGTTTAAAAAAATATTCACTTGAGATTACTCAGTGTGAAGAACCTTTTGGCAGTACAAAGAACCTTTTGTGGAATGGAAAGGTTCCACAAATGGTAAAGTTCTTCATGGAACCACACAAAGAACCCTTGAAGAACCTTTATTTTTAAGAGTGTACGCATTGTAGATTGTTTAATGGTCGTAATTGGCCTAAAGACTTATTTATTTGCTTTGGCCTTTAAATAAGTTTGAACTATGTGAGTGCTATTTATTATGGTGTATGAGGCAAATTTGTATCTTTGCACTTGCTTTTATTTCCCAAGTTTTTATTTGTATGTCTTTGTATAAGTATTTTAGTTGTCATGGTATGTATTGTGTTTGATGTTGAAAAGGGAATCTTTGTACAGCACTTTGGTCCATTCTTGTGGTTTTGAAAGTGCTCTATAAATAAAAGTTGAGTTGAGTTGAGTTATTGATGTTAAAATACTTTTGATTACATAAGCAAATGCTGAAAGAGCACAAGATAATCTACAGAGGATCATTGAAGTCAGAAAAAAACTGAGAGCTAAATTTAAACAAGTATTTGTTTCATTTATTTTGAAATATGAACATTAATTGTGTTAGCTAACTGTTCGAAATAATTAGTTTCCATTGTAAGGTAAAAATAAAGTAGAAATAGTGAGGGAGGTGAAGCTTTATAGCGTGATCTGTACCATTACCGTGTCGCGTGTTTTGGATGCATCACCAGACCCCTGTGTTCTCTTCCATTCCATTGTGCTCTGTATTTGACTTTGAATATGAATACATCCTGTATACTCCGTTTTAATGAACCAGACTACACAGAGCTTCATCTCTAGACCACTTCGTACATCATTCTCACCTCTTATCCTGTTAGATTTGTGTTGTGCTGTGTTGTAATGTCATATGCCTTTGATTTCAGTAGGTGTGCCACACCATGGACAAGATGGCAGATTGTGAATCTCATGGAAAAATGTTCACCCAAAAATGAAAATTTGCTGATAATTTACTCACCCTCAGGCCATCCAAGATGTATCTGAGTTTCTTTCTTCATCAAAACAGAATTTAAGACTTTAAGGATTTCATTTCAGGCCTTCTCCTCTAAACAATGCAAGTGAATATCCTCCATTTTTTGATGGTCCAAAATGCATATTTAGGGTGCATCAAAATAATCCACACGACTCCAGTTGGCAAATAAAGGCCTTCTGAACCCAAACAATTGATTATTTTGAGAAACAAAACAATACTTATATACTTACATCTCTGTGACGTGCGCTCATGAGAGGGATGACGTAAGCTCGCGCGTCACGTGGAAGAGGAGTCAGGAAGCGCGTCATTGTTTACATTTTTTTTCATTATTATTTGGAAATGATATTTTCTTTTATTTTATATTGTTTTGAAATTGTTTTGGACTGTTTTGGTTTGTGAACTGCGCTTGGTCTTTGCTCTGTGCAAGTTTCTATTGTAAACAATGACGCACTTCCTGCCTCCTCCTCCTAGTGATGCGACCTTACCAACCAAATGTAATTTTATAATAGACGTGCATTAGAAATACAACAGTTTAACATATGATTAATGTTAGCATATGATGACATAAATATATTTAAGAAATTCACAACTCTATGCTTTTTGTTGTTTTCAGCCAGAGCAGCACTGAACATGTCTAAGAACACTCCTGTACTGCTGAAAGGTACCCTCCATTTCTGATGAGGGATGACCCACAGCTACTAAAAAAAATTCAAAAACTCATTAATTCAAGCCCTATGAACCACCTCACCCAGATAACAAGGCAAGTCTACCTTTTTGATAGCTTTTTGCTACCTTTTTTGCTAATTGTTATACATCTACAATAATTCAAGATTAGTATTTTTGTCTTGTTTTCCAGAAAAAAAAAAAATCTAAACATTCTTAAACTGGCATAAGATTTTAAGTCTTGTTTTGAGAGAAACCTAACCAAATTTGGTGAGATTTATGCTTAAACAGGATTCCTGCAGATCCTTAAAAAGTCTTCAAATGTCTTAAATTCAGTTTTCAAAAATGTAAGGTCATAAAAAGTCTTAAATATCTTAAATTATACAACAAAAGTCTTAAAAGCTTAAAAAACTTAAAGAGGTCTTACATTTGTGAGCGGGTGGACAGGAATCGTGATATGATATGATATATAAAGTGGTTATCAATCTTCAAAAGAATACGATTTAATTAAATAAATGCATGTGCTGCGTCCTTCAAAGTGAAAACATGGCACTGTTGGATTTTCTCCAAGCAAGTTTGGGCTTGTGAGTGATTTCAGCTGTTGCAGAGCAGTTCACAATCATTAAGCCATATTGGAAATTTATGGCAAACTATCACTAAAGATCAACTGTTGATGATGATGATATAGTGTTGATGAAATATGACAATGTTTACTTTTAATTGTTTATATTGTAATACATTGTAGATTATTGTAGGAGTGCACATTTTGGCATTTTTGCGCCCTTGAAGTGCACTTCGGGAAGGGGATGCCACTCAAAGGGTCGTTCCAAACAAAAGTAGGAAAGTTTATTTTTTCACAAAGGGCCCTTTTACAAGACTTTTAGTGAAGGGCACATTCAAACTTTAATGCCATGCTTTCTTTAGAGAGCCCACATCAAGAGCTTTGTCCTTCGTAGTGAGTGGGGCATAGTGATGATCACTTTCGATTGGAATTCACCCTTTATTTCCCTTATCTGTTTGAATGAGCAGCTGGAGCAGTGAAGTGCAAACATTTCAAAATAAGAGTGGCTTGGCGTATTTCAGCCTTTAAAGTTAAAAGTTCAGTGCTATGAATCAGATCTTTTTTTCCTTCTTTTTTTCCCCCTTGGTTATTGGTATTTTGGTTGCATCATAATCTGCATCTGGAATTTAATTCAATTTGGACTCTTGTAGCCTCTTGTCTGGCCCTCCTCATCACAGGAAGGAATGACTAAGAGCATTTAATATAGGTGACCAATTTTAAAAACTATTGGCAGATTAATTGCCTTCCTACACATTATCATATCAGCAACCATCGATAACGGTCAACATCTAATTTGTATTTATTTTTATAATGGTACACAATTTTAATGTGATATATATGTTGAAAACATGTCTTGAGTATTTTAAACTTATCTTAACTTATATCTTACTGTTTTACTGATAAGCATTGTTAAGGCCATGTTGAATGTGTTCCCCTGTCTGTTTAAGTAGAGTCTGTGATACATGATTTATTTTGAGATCATGTGGGGTTGTTTTGGTATGGGGATACAGTATAAATGTAATTTGTTCAGGTCTTGAAAAAGGTCTTAAAAAGTCTAACATTTGATTTTAAAATATCAGCAGCAACCCTGTTAAAACCAGAAAAAACTGTTAGCCAACGAGGGTAAGAAAAATAAACTTAAATCGAAGGATAAACAAGATTATTTTGAGATTTCTTTTAAAACAAGACCTAATATCTTATGCCATTTTGCTTGACAAGTAAATAAATAATGTTTTAAGAATGTTTAGATAATTTTATAGGAAAACCAGTCAAAAAATCTTTTTTTGCAGTGTACAATAAAACCACTGATGTATGTGTAGAAACATAACCCAACCCCCCCCCCCCCCAAGCTCATTACATTTGTCAACATACAGTAAAGTAAGTGTTTTGTCTGTTACATTGGCGCATTGTAAGTGATCTTGGTTTTAAAAAGACACACTTTTAAGATGTTTATTGTCATGGTGTCGTGCTCCACCAGACTAAGTTCATGATTAAACAAGAAGGTATATTGCCTGAGTGTAAAAATGCTGACCTTTCTATGAATCATCCACATTATGATTGTACAATTAACATTCCTAACCAATGAGTTATAATGACTCATGATCATTTTTTATCATCTTCTAGACTAGTCGCACAAATATTTCAACACAGACCTTAGCAGGGACATGGGCAGAAGGATAAAGGGCAATGATTTTTTTTTTTTTTTAATGAGTAGTAATTATAAATAAATTTCTTTGCTTTTTGAATATTTAACCATTTTCTTGTATATACAGTATATACTGTACATAATTGTTTACATTTTTCCTTAATCACAAATAATAGCCTATTCTGTTATATTTCTCACAGAAAGCACCATGGTAATACACTTGTTTATTTATTTATTTTCAGACATGGTCTGTGATAACCCCATGTTTATGATATGTGTCATAGTAAAACCATGATGTTGGAGTACCATGACAGTATCATGAAATATGAACACGATCAATCATTCAGTACCATGGCATTACCCTGGTAACATGGTGCACGGTGTGAAGGTGCGATGAGAAAGTGCAAGCAAATGCTACAGGGTCCTTGAATAATGTATAACATGTGAGTAAGGGCAGCCGGTTGAGTTTCTGGTGCCCCCCTAGCACTGATGTGCACAGAACGGGGGCTACAGGGGCGGAAGCCCCTGCCCCTTTCTTTCACAGATCTAAAGGTTCCTTTTAAGCAGAGGTGCCTTTAAGAGTGTGGAGATTTAAGTTGTCTTTACTACAGCACAATTTTACAACTTAGTTGTAATGACTATGTAATGTCAACAATCCCCTTTGTTGCCACGACAACATAATGCCGTGAACCCAAAAAACCTAAAACAACCGTCAAAATGATGACACAAACAACTTTACAGCTCAAATAATACACAAGTTTTAACAGAAAATAATGTAAGTGCTTTTACAAAATAATGAGCTTCACATTTCTGCCTTTAAACCCTCCAAAAATTGGCCCCATTCACTTACAATGTAGGTGCCTCACTATAATAAGTTTCTTTGGGTTCTTCTACGGCATCGCTGTGAAAAACAAAAACCCTTTTTGGAACCTTTATTTGTGAATGACTGATGAGTCATTAGCAAGATGTCTGAATGTAATGATGAGATCATAAGTGATGTTTCAGTGATGTTGCTTCACAAACAGCCCCAACTGTACTATTTCAGAGAAGACAATTGGAGTCATTAGTTTTAAAATTTAAAATGAATGGTATACTGTATGTGGTTAGCCGAAATTGAAGATGCTTGCATCATTTGATTAATTAATCCAGTTGAACTGATAACTGTAATATTCAGATGGTTTACGAGCCATCTGAGCCTTTGAACAAATGATGCCAGTGTTACTATAGTAAGGGGAAATAATGTGCAAATTTGTGCAAATGTTATGTAATATTTAGTATGGGTGTCAAAGGCTTGCTGAACACAAAGTTGTTACAGTGGCCATTTGAATTAGAAAATGTATTAGTGTGTGTATTTGTGGAGAACTTTAATTTATGACCAAGCACAAAATATTTCCCGCAGATTACCACAGAACTGGTACGGCAGACTGTGACCCACAAAGTCTGACTCATCCCCTGTCCCTTGCATATTTGTTTCTTAAATATTATGACTAATTTGCTTGATTTGTGCTTTCAGTTACCAATAAGTGTGTATATCTCAGCTCCATTTAACACAGTTGTCTACTATATATTTGAATCCATTCCACAAAATTCCACAGATTTTCCCTAAAATCAACACAGAAAATGTGAAAAAAATCTTCAGATTCTGTCTGGGCCTGGGCCTACTTATGACATCTGTGTTACATTGCAGTAGCATTGCTTCCTGGACCTTCATCACATCAATGGAAATCACAATTTAAAACAAAAATTGGTGCTCGCACTCCTCTAGCGTCAGTGGGTTGCCCTGTTGATGATATTCTATACTTTGCCCATCCTATCTGTCAGCAGTTTAGTGAACTTTGCCCAGTAGGACTGTATGTTCATCACAAACAAGTTTAAAAACTCTCTTTCTCTACTCTCTACTCTCTCTCTTCATTTTCCACTTTCATGCTATCATTCCATCTTTATAACTTTATGTTTCTTATTTCATTTTCATTTCAGTGGAATAGATTTAGGCAATAAACATGTCTGCTGTTCTGTATTCTGTATCATCAACCACAATCACTTCACACCCGTGTGTGTGTGTGCCAGCCAAATATACTGCAAATAAAGTGCATTAACATTCTTACACTCCCAAAATGACCACATATAAGGACAAAGTTTAAAATACAATTAAAATACAATTAAAACTGTATTGTAAAATACAATTTTAACAAAGTGTAACCCTTATTTGTGGAGAGCTTAATGCTTAATGCTGAATAGTAAATTCACTATTGCTATGGCACTGTTCATCAGGAGGGTCAAAGCTGAACTAATGAATTGGATAGGATAATGTACATATTGTGCAAGCATTGCGATAAAAATAATTATTGTAAGAGTGTACGGCTGAATGCCTGACTTCACGTACATCCATGTATAATCAGATTGATGATATCAGAGTAATTTATGATGTCACTTAAGGTAAAGGGTTAGATGCAAGATTTGGAAGACATTTGGGTGCCATCCTAAAGTTTGCCATTCACCAAATTACATTTCTCAAGGGAACAGCAAAATCTATGTGCAAAGACATTAGATTAGATTAGATTAGATTAAACATAATTGTCATTGTGCAGAGTACAAGTCAATGAAATACAATTTGCATCAAGTCAGATGTGCAAATATAGAATTATGATAAAGTGCAGAGGATATGTTTTCTAGCTTTTAGTCTCTTTGTACTTCTTTCAGCTTATGCTCCACAAAGAAATCTGGGTTTTTGGGCCGACCACCAACCACCAACCATCTAGCTAAAAATACAGACATACAGTTCCCATTGTAATCCATCATTATTACAAAAAGTATGTTCATAGCAAAAGATGAGCAAAGGGAATGTCATGGCAGCGGTAAAATGATGATATTAATGCTTACAGCTCAATACAGATGGCTTGTATAGAAATTTCTAGCAAGACTGGAGCTTCTCATTCAGCAAAGACAGATCATGGATTAGAGCTGGATTATTATTTCTGAATGGGAGCGATTATTAATATTTAGCAAATTCATCTTCGGATGCTCTTTTTCTCTATGCTTTAAAGTATTTCTGTGGAGAAAAAAAAACCTAAATGGATATGCATAGTTATGGGAAAAACTGTTTAAGGGGTCAATGCATGACACTCTTGTTATGTCTGTATTTATTGATAAAAACATTTCAAATGCAATTAATGCTGACATATGAATTTTTCAAATTTATTTTAATATTTTGGGACATAAAGTTATAAAGGCAATATAACTGTCCTGAGATTTAAAAAAGAAAAAAGCCTCATTGAAAGGCTGAAATGTTTTGAAATTTTTACAAATAATAATAATATATTTTTTTATCAATTATCAATTTTGCATAATAATATTATTATTATTATTATTAATAATAATAATCATAATAATAATAATATATATATATATATATATATATATATATATATATATATATATATATACACATATACTGGCAGCCATAAGTTTGGAATAATGTACAGATTTTGCTCTTATGGAAAGAAATTGGTACTATTCACCAAAGTGTCATGTAGCTGATCACAATGTATAGTCAGGACATTAATAACGTGAAAAATTACTATTACAATTTGAAAAAAAAAAAATTTCAGAACTTCTTAAACTAATTCAAAGAGTTCTCATCAAAAAATCCTCCTGCAGTTTGCCCAGATACTCAGGTGACATTTCACCCCACGCTTCCCGTAGCTCTTGCCATAGACGTGGCTGTCTTGTCGGGCAATTCTCACACACCTTACAGTCTAGCTGATCCCACAAAAGCTCAATGGGGTTAAGATCCATAACACTCTTTTCCAATGATGTTTTGTCCAATGTCTGTGTTTATTTGCCCGCTCTAACCTTTTCTTTTTGTTTTTCTGTTTCAAAAGTGGCTTTTCTTTTCAATTCTTCCCATAAGGCCTGCACCACTGAGTCTCCTTTACTGTTGTACATTAAACTGGTGTTGAGCGGGTAGAATTCAATGAAGCTGTTAGTTTAGGACATGTGAGACGTCTATTTCTCAAACTAGAAACTCTGATGTACTTCTCTTGTTGAGTAGTACATCTGGCCTGCAACATCTCTTTCTGTCCTTGTTAGAGCCAGATGTCCTTTGTCTTTGAAGACTGTAGTGTACACCTTTGTATGAAATCTTCGGTGTTTTACCAATTTCAAGCATTGTATAGCCTTCATTCCTCAAAACAATGATTGACTGACAGTTTCTAGAGAAAGCGGCTTCTTTTTTGCCATTTTTTACTTAATATTGATTTTAAGACATGCCAGTCTATTGCATACTGTGGCAACTCAAAAACAAACACAAAGTGATTGGGGGGGGGAGGGGTGGTAGAGGGGGTTAAATGTTGATTCTGTGTATATATGTTTTGCTTTTCTTTGTTTGATGAGTGAATCAATAAAAAATGTAATCACAAAAAAAAACAAAAAAAACAAAAAAAAAAAAACCACAATGTTAAGCTTCATTTAACGAATCAAATAGCTTTCATCTGTGTTTGATATAATGGCAAGTGATTTTCTAGTACCAAATTAGCAATTTAGCATGATCACTCAAGGATAAAGTGTTGAAGTGATGGCTGCTGGAAATGGGGCCTGTCTAGATTTGATCAAAAATTACTTTTTCGGGGGGGGGGGGGTAGCTCAGCAAGCAAAGACGCTGACCACCACCCCTGGAGTCACGAGTTCAAATCCAGGATGTGCTGAGTGACTCCAGCCAGGTCTCCTAAGCAAATCTGTCACATCATTGTGGTGTAACTAACATGCAGGAGTCCATTATGTTGTCATGTGGTAAGAAACACATAAAAGAGTAAATTATATTACACAGACTATTGGACTGTTGTTGATTAAATTAAAACACATAACCAACATAAATAATAAGATTACATTTCTAAGAAATAGACTTGTTTAGATTAGATTTGTGAAAATATTTTTCTTTTCATCCTCTTGGATATTCGTATTTGTCAATGACCCTTAAAGGGAACACTATTCAATACTGTAAAGTTTCCTGTCTTGAGGGAAATTACAGCAATTAAATAACGTTGCAACTACTTGGTTTATTCCGTCCTTTCTCTGTTTGGGTGACTGTCTTGTACAGCATTCCATGCATATTTTCTATTTGAGTTGTTTTTTTTACCTGGCAGCCTTTTTACATGTAAAACAAATTACTCTCAAAACCAGAGATCTTTCACTTATTGACCTGATTCAGCATGTGGAAATGGCATTTCCCATTTGCGAGCAGCTTTCCAGGATTTTGTATGTAATCCAGAGCTTTACTTGGGAATGCAAGTGCTAGAACAGCCGAGATAGTCACAGAGTGCGCAAAGGCCACAAGAGGGCAAAGATATATGGTGAAAAATCCAATAGCGCCATATCTACTAACGTATTATTTCACAAACATACACTCATACACACACTCATATACACCTACACAACCTTCTAACTCGAGAGGTGACACGAGGAAATACACACACACTCAAGCTGTTACACACCAACCATTAGAGTCTATATGTACACAGACATCAAACATAAAATCCAGTTCAAATATCCCCCGTACACTCGTGCGCAAGTACACCCACAAAGAACAGGCTTAGAGAGTGCTTGTGGAAAACTTTTAGTGAAAGGTCTTGCAAATCCTTAATATGCCTGCTGGAGCTCAGCCAAAGCAATGGTAAATGACAGGGGTTGTACTGCTGCAGTTTAAATCCACTTTACAGAAAACCTCTGTCAAATGAGAACATTGGTTTTTTTTTAGAAAGGTTTTAGATTAGATTTAGATTACAACTTCCTATCTGCATCATATCTTCTATCAACAGCACATGGCCTACAGTTTAACCATATATGTGGACCATAAGTTGAACCTACTGTACAATAGTACATTACTGTTTACTTGTAATGTCATAAAATATCGATACATCGGTTATTGATCGGCACGTGATTGTCTCGATACATTTTTGAGGCATCGATACATTAGTCAACATTTAAATTAGAAGCCTAATTTGTGTGCTTTGCAATTCACTGTCAGCTGGCCTTCCGTTTATGTAGTCTGGCTTTGGGAGACCACAAGTGGGTGATATTAAATAACATTTATGCACTTCATACTGAAGCCGGTCGCACACTGAACGAGAAGTGCTTCGTCGCGGGTAGGACAAGGCACAGGTATCACACACAGGATGCGTCAATGCACTGCAGGTGGCAGTTCCAAGTTGTGAATCTAGACACCATACACAAAAGTTAAGAAGATTTTTGTACTTCTTCAAGACTGAACAAAGTGACGTTGATGAGTTTGCAGGTTAGAGTATGAAACTGGTTTAATATGCAACTTATCTGTATGTAGTCTTGAATAGATTTGATTCAAGCTGTTAAACCACAAAAAGACTTGTAACAAAAAATACATTGTGTAGGCTATATAAGACACATAACTGTTTATGCTGTATATAATATGTATATATATTTTATATATCACATAATTGTTTCTTTAATGCACATTCTATTCAAATTCTATGATCATTTAAGAATTATGATTTAAGGAAAATATGTTACGTATAGGACAGCAGCCATTTTTAGTATTTTGTTATTTTGTTGCATTTATGAGCAAGTATGTGACTTTTTTACATCATATATTTTTATGTAGGCCTACTTATTTTATATCATATGTTGTGATAAATCAGATTTCCAATTTTTATGGGTTTACCCTGAAAGCTATGTAAATGTCACCAGAAAATAATATAGGAATTTACATTGAAAAACAAAACAAAAAACAACAACAACAACAAAAAAACACAAACCCTGAGATGACACTTGCCTCTACCTCAAAAGTCCACCACAAGCCACTGATACTTTACCAAAGTTGTGTTGAGAAATATGTAAACATAGTGTAAACAGTAGACTATTGTTCAATGAGTAGCCCTATTTATATCTGGGGGAAAAAATGCAGATATAGATCGATGATCATCTGGAAAAATTTCTGATTATCAATGTGTAAAAAAGGCATCAGTCGCAAGCCTACAATTTACACAATGTTTACACATTAATAATATCAGCCACAGACTTTGACCGAATTTAATCTGCCTGTTGAAGCCTTGGTGCATATCTACTTGTTGGCCAGAAAGCTATACCAGGTGGCTTTTGGTACAGCGTAGTTCCTTGATTGTGTCTAATGTGCAATGTGCAAGAGCAAGGACATGCTGTGCTGATGCTGTAATCTAATTTTCTTTAGTACTAAAAACACACATACACGCACAGAAACAAAAGGCCTCCAAAATGTACCACAAAAAAACAGAATTGTCTTTATTTTGTTTCATTGTGTCAAACACAGAGAAAACCAGGACATTCAAATCTTTCTCTACCAATATTACTTACATTATATTGTATAACTAAGGGATGGAATGTCACATTTCCTTTCAAAGTAATTTTGTTTCACATTATAGAAATATTCTTATAAATAAATAGGATTCTCTTTAAAGTCTCTGGAGTAAGGATTTTAAAACACGTGGCTATGGAATGAAGAGGATCCAAGACAATGAAACATATTCAAATGTCCATATTGTCAGCTGTCCCCAACCAAAGGTTCAACAGAAAAAGTCCATCAGTCTTTTATGGCAAGGAATGTATGGAGAGGAAGAACTGAATTCCCTCTTCCACACAACCATCTTTCCCTACAAAAAAAAGAGAAAAGGTTTCTTCCCTTGTGTCCTGCTCCTCCAGGGGCCTGCTTAGAGTTTTTAAAGCACCTTCTTATATGTTGCTTAGTTGTGAAGTATCAGTTTTTTTATTGTGCTGCCAAGTTCTACGAGAAAAAGACAAAATATCTCAGTTCTCTTGCTACAAAACCAGAAAGGTGTTTCTGAGAAAGACAATGTCTATATTATACTCAGTTTTTAAAAAAAGCTTCTTATTCGATGCAAACATCAGCTTATCTCCTTTATCTTTCATAGATGAAGAGAAAAAAATAAAGAGTCAGATGAGATCTCGCAGAAACTCATCTACCGCCCGTCTGTCATTCAGGGCGAGCAGAAGCAACAGGCGTAGCAAGAGACCACACTCCTTCTTTTAGAGATATTACAAAACAATCCTGCTTGCAAGCAGTTCAGTTCCTTCAGCTCCAGAGGGTTACTGGGAATTCAGGATTGACCCTTTCACCCTTACCTATGAAACTGCTTCTGCTAGGGCTTTTGAAAAAGCACATTAGGGCAAGCTAAGTGTGAACTCGAACCCTGCTGGCATGGTCAGGGTGCCCAAGGTAAGCCTGGCATGGCAATTGCATGTTAAGACGGCGCACAAGTGTCTAGTCGTTGCTGTGTTCCTCAAGCTGTGACAGAATGCTGATGAGATTCTGAAGACCAAAGATGTAGCCACTGTCTCCACCCTCGTGAACGATGCTGTCCTCTCCATAATCACGGCAAGTTGTGTGGGCGAAATCGATCATTCGCACATCTACCATGGGCGAAACCAGACCAGAGCTGCTGGAGAGGTCGTGGCGCCCTCCGTAGGCTCCATCTTCGTCATCCTCCTCATCTTCGTCATCGTCTTCCTCATCTTCCTCCTCTCCTCCACGAGAGGGCCGGGATCTGGATGGGGCAGATGATGGAGCACTGTCGTAGATGATGAGAAGAGAAGAGGAGAAGAAACGATAGCTCTCGCAAGCCTCCAGAACTGCCCTCATCTCTCTCAGTCTCTGCAGTACTGGGGTCAGAAGTTCTTGGCGCAGAACTCGTCCATCACTAAAGAACTGGCAAAGAGCCTCTTTAAACCCAGCCAGACTCAATTTGCGGCCTTGATACTTGTTCATAAATATTAGTTGCTCTGTAGTGTTGTGATACACCTATCAAGAGAAATACAATAAAGAGGTTTATATATTGGGGTTTACCTAACGAACTTCCACACAATATGTTTGCGTTTGAAAATGTATTGATTTAGTTACGTTTACGCCTTTCATCCACATTGAAACAGCAGTTTCCTTCACCAAAAACATAGCATTTCAAAAACCGACTCCATTACCGCATACTTTGGAAAACGATGACATTAGAAAACTGAAAACGAATACGTGTGGATATGGCCATAGTGTAGTACTAGTCACTAAATTTGAAAGTATGAAATGAATAAAGGTCTTTATTGCATGGCTCTCTGGAATACTTGATTCTGGTTAATTGCAGTATTCTGAAGCTAAACTGCATAACAGACGGATTTTGTACATAGTTGTGCTAGTTTATGTCTCTTGTATCATTCTGCAGTATCTTCTCACATAAATGAAAATGATTTTTTTATTTCATTTATTAATTTGTCCATGTATTTACTTATTTGGTCTGTAGTGACGTAATAAGCAATGTACAGTATTAATAATGTACTGATAAAGAACAGTTAGATGGTTATTATAACAAAATAAAACCTTTCATGGTGATATAAGACTGGATCACCCTGTTGGAGTTTATTTCAACATAATGACTGGCTGACTATTCATTATCCCTAACTTCTATGTATTTGTGTGCACATGTTGATTGTTGAGAATGTATGTATAAACAGAAATATAGATGGGTATATACCTGCATGCCACAGAGGCGGACTCCAATAGAGGAGGAAGTGCTTTGTTGGCATTTGCGGATTTGATTGGCTTTCTTCTCCTCTGTAGCATCATCTCCGTGCTGGCGTGTACCCATCTTCAGATCAAGAACGCATGGAACCCGATAACGCCATGTTAGGTTCTCCAGCAGAATGAATTCTTAGAAGGATCATGGGTCAAGGAGGAAATCCTACAAGGTTGAAGATCTGGTCTCTACTAAACATGTTACATTTGTGCGTGCAGGGTTTACTTAGATGTACTTCTGGGATAAAACTCTAGCTAAATTGGACAAAACCTCACTCATTTGGAAAAATTATCATAAAGCAAATAAAATTTTATTAAAATTCTAAAAAATGTAATTGTATAATTTAATTAGGTTAGGAGTTAGGGTGTAGGTTCATCTAAAGTAATTATAATTAGCTTTAAATCAACATATCAATAGTAAATCAATACAGTATATCAGTCGACATATCAATTGAAGTCTATGGCATGTCCCCATAAAGATCAGTAATAAAGGATACTGTGCTGGTTTCGGTGCTTGGAGTTCTCTTTCATCCTCTGTAGGTGTTGCTGGTGGCACTGCAAACTCCAAGGGTTGTGCTTGATTTGAGGAACCACTTTACCTTTCTCCAGACTGTAGTACAAAACCTCGGCCTTATCATCCCATTTACTGCAAAGATCAATGGAGAAAGGGTTAACAAAACCCTCTTCATTTGCACTTTTTGTGCAAATGTGTGTTTGATAAAAATCGTATTACACAATATGGATGTACATCACATGGACACCTATGTATCACATGTCCTTCCTCACCTTTTGCCCTTCTCCTCTTTGCGGCCCTGTCTGGCTCTCTCGTTTTCCGGGAGCAGGGCCGATGGCTTCTTCCCCCACTTGACAAGCTTATTCTTGGGCTCGCCATCAGCAGAGGGCTCCTTGTTCTCCAAATCAACAGGATCGCTGCAAAGCGGGTATGCTATCAAACACAGATTTCCCTCCTCATCTTCCTCAAAACTCACAGACACCACACCTACAAGTACAAGGAGAGAAGATATAGTAGAAGATACAGTAGTAAAAAGAGCTAATGAGTATATATCACTCTGCCATATGATTCAACATTTGACAAATCATCTGATGACTAAAAAATGAACAATTAGTTAGTTCTTACCCACTCCGGCTTAAACTGTACTTTAATACAAATAAAACATAGAAGAGAAGTGAAGAAGTAAACATTCAACACTGTCATGTAAATGTATGAGTGTGGGAGAGTGTTTTGCATGCCTTCTAGTGCCAAGCAAAGAAAGACACAAAAAACGCAGGAGGCAGGGAGGTACAATTCAATGAGCTCTTTTATTAAAACTCATTGGTCAAAATGTCTGCAACATTCCCACATTAGACATCATCAGATATCAAACACAGATGAGAAGCATATGACAACTTCAAACACAGTCTGGGTTTTACAGAAACTGCATTCAAACCATTTTACAGAAAATCAATTTTGTACAAATAGAACTGTTTGAAGGAACAAAATATACAATAATATACAAAGTATAATGACACACATACAAACACATCCTGAGGCCTAGGACATAATTTATGGTGGCAACTCATAATAACCATAGAAGGAACTAAGCATCAATGGGGACTTGGGAGTTTTTAAGGAAAGTAGGGGTACAGAATGGTGGTAGAGGTGTACATACAGTATAGAGAAAGAAAACAGCAAAACCAAAAACATTTTACCCCTTTAATTGGATAAAAAAAAGCATTAAAACAAATCATTTTTATCACATAAGAGCTACATGTAACTGAAACCTATCATGGGTGTTTGAGTGGAAGTATGCATGAGAAAACTGTAAGGCACTAGGACCCTGCAGAATCTCGCCCTCTGCAGTTATGCTGGCATGATGACATCAATAGCAGTAAGGTCACTTCATTGCACCAACACTCATATACACTTTGGCCTGTGCATGTGGTTAGTAAAACATTATGTTTTGTCATATATATAAGCCCCATAAGTCATATATAAACGCCTGAGAGATATACAAGTTAGTATTGCAAGTATGAGTGTGCATGTGATAGTGTGCGCAAATTCTTTCCAATTTGTCATATCCTATCCCTGCCTGACAGCTTTTTTTTTTTTTTAGCCCTACGTTGCTGGCCAGTCAAAGACACTGCCAAAAACATCAGTCTGTCTGTTTGTGTATGTGAGCGAGTACATTTAAATATATCAAAGAGCAAGAGAACTGAACACGATATTCCTTCTGATCCCTTGAGCATACAGTAAATCTGTGTGCCGGAGTGTGTCACAGTGTGTGAAAGTGCAAGTGTCTTTAAACTCACATTTATGACTGTGTGCAGTGGTGGATTTAGGCATGGGGCCTAAATCTTGCGGTGGGGCGGCATCTTGTGGGGTCATCAATTTTTGGGGCGTGTTGAAGCGGGTTTCGCCAAAGGCGCCATACAAGCTAGAACCGCCACTGACTGTGTGTGTGTGTCTGTGTGTGTGTGTTAAAATGTATTTTCAAATGTCTTTCTGATCCATCCATCTACCCATATTTCACACATTCTGTTTTACATCAGTCTTTTATGTGGTCTTAAATGAATGTTGTCCAAATATTCATTTCATTTTCAGTAACAGTAAACTTAAAGGTGCAGTATGTAAGATTCAGAAACCCTTGTTATTAATGACATCTGTGGCCATTAAGTAAACTGCAGCCAGCTACCTGCTGCTCGTGCTCATGCACACACTCCATAGGGATGCGAGCGAACATCGACCAAAACAATGACGTAACGATCAAAGAGGCTGAACGTGATTCACCGGCATCATGATGACAGATAAGGTAGCATAATTAAAATTACACAGTTATGATGGTTTTACTACAAACTTTGAGACTGCATATTATATTTGACTCTCCAGTGCTGGAACAGGGCTAAAACGAAGTGTGGATATAGGTCTGATTATGTGAGACTGTAGTTTGAAGTAATCAATTTTCTTTGCATGATACACTGACTGCATTTATATGACAGCCTATGTCGGCGTTAGCTAGTTAGCCAGCTAGCCAGCTTTATCAATAGCTGTTATCTAAATCTGGTGGATGATGACAGTAGCTATTTATAAAATAGATTGTACATTATAAATATGTTGACACAATTCAGTATTGATGTGATTCCATCACAACTGTCATTTTGATATATCTATGTGCTATTGTTTTATAATAATAGATTGTACATATTTTCTGGATAACCAAGTTATGTTACACTAATGATTGGAGCTTTCTGCATTATCTTGAACATTGTCTAGCATTCATTTAATGTATTATTGTAGTTTACCTTGCTGAATAATTACAGATTAACAGTGACATTAACCTGACTTTTAGCATAAAGAGAAGATCGTTGAAATTATTTGAAAGTTACGAAGCAAGGTAGCTTTCAATTTGTCAGCGTTAGCAGGCAAGATCAAGTTAGCTAAAATTACACAGATCAATCCTTATGGCACAATATTTCACATGCTTTGCAGTTATGTAAGCTTACCTGTCCAATAAGAAGAACGCCAATTCTGAATCGGTTTTGATCCCCAAAACCGAACAAAAGTACCTCCAGGAATCAAATGCCCTGCCGATGTTCACTCTAGTTTTCGCTTGACCAAGATCACGTTCCCGCTTAGCCAGACGGGATTCAGTAAATAATTTTTTTTTTTGGCTTACTCTGAGTTTGTGTAGGAGTCGGTGTTGTGCTGGGAGCCGGACGTTTGCTGTATTCCATCTCTAAGATAACGTTACTTAGTGTTGCAGACTGTCTGTTGACATTGTTGAATAGCGGAAGAGAAGCTACTGTATGAGGCAAGGCTCTCGGGAGCGCGCATAACGTCACATCCTATGGATTTTCCCGGCAAAAGCGACTCGCTCCCTTCACATGAAAATCAGTCTACAGGCTTTAATAGGCAACCTAGGAAGTCCGGGAAGGGCTATTTTTTAAGTTGCATTACAAGCCGTTCAAACATTGGCAATATATGTTACATGAAAAATGTTACATATTGCACCTTTAAGTTTCAGCATATGAGAGTGTGCATATGATGTGGCCTAGTTATAGGGGGTCACACTGAACTGGGAAGTCAGTGTCATTTACAGTATAGTCATATAAAATCTTCAAAACAATCATTTAAAGCACTCATCCATTTAATAATTATATAGAGAAAAAGTAATCAAACGTGAGAGAGACAGAGTGAAAGGAACTCTATGGCACCACAAGAGCACATAAACAAGACATGCCCGACTGGTTTTTATGGTAATGTTGTGTCTGTGTCCACTTACCTTTGTACTGTGGTGTGAATTTGCGGATCTCTGGTGGAAGGCTCTTATAAAACTGGTGTTCTCTAGGTATTAGTGGTTTGCAGATGGTCTGCTCCCCGAAGCGCAGTACACAAGAGTGGCCACCGACTTGATGAACAAACGGTTCCAACATTACTCCTCCCTTCATATCGCCTTTCCCTGGGTATCTACACCCCTCCATCAGCGCTTCTAAAGCTGGACTCATCCTCCGAACACATCCGTCTCTCTTAGGCCGATATATTGCTGTCTCTCTATCTCTCTCTTCCTGCTCTGTTGTTCTCGTTTCCTTGGTAGCAGGTCAGGCGCAAAAGGCTGAGGAAAGCTAAAGAGGACAGAGAAAAGGGGAAATACTCCTTAGTTTTCCTGTTTAAGAAAAGTGGAAGTGGTAATTTAGTCCAGAAGAAACGGTGTTATAAAAAAATTTTTTATTGGCGTAGCAGGGTTATTTAATACAGCGGACAGGCTGTGAGAGTGTGTCCCTGTCCCTCTCTCTGCTGTAACTGAGAGGTCTGCTCTAACCAGGCAGGAATAATGTCAAAACAGGTCACATGGTTCCAACCCCCTTCTAAACCTAAAGCCAATCAGAGCACGGTAGCTGTTGTCGGGTGGGAAGGGAAAGGAAACTGAACAAACAAAGGGGAAGGAAAGAGTGTTTGTGGTGTAGGCAGGGTATTAGAGACCAAAACAAAGTACACTGCTGTTCTCCTACTAGACTGAGAAGACAGAGAGATATAGAGACAGTAGAAACATGGACAATAAAAATATAACCAGAATATACCAGAGCCAAAACCACCATAGACATTGAGGGGGGTGTATTCCCTAGAATACTGAAGAGTAGTTCTCGATTTATATGGGTTTTTCCAATGACAGGTTCTAAAACCTTGTCTTTATTTGGTTACATCCTTGTAATTTACCATGTGTTAAGCACTATGAAGCTTTTCAGTCATGACGTCCATTTGTAGGCCAACCTGGAATGCTAATGCTGTGATCCATTCATAAAGTCAGATGTGGGATATTCCAAATTGATATCTCTGTCCATAAAGGCATTCCATTGCCCTATGTTTTGAACATCTGTCTCTGCAATCGTTTGCTAAATGGGTTTAATTATCATGTAATGTAGAAACTTTGACTCATTGATGGATATTATTTAAAGTGAATGTTTATCATTAACTATGTAAATATCCTAGGGTGCCGACATGTTTGAGTGATCTCATGCACTTGCATCTTGGCAAAATCTAAGTTGGAAGTTCAACTTCAAATGGCGTTCTATTGCACTTTTCCTAATAGGAAGTTGGAAATTCCAACTTTTTCTGTGATGAATGGAACGCAACATAATTCACCAATTTCTAATTGTTTTTGTAGAATAGTGGTTTTCAAGTGAAATACAGTCTGTGGTAAAAATTACTTTTAGAGACATTCCAGTTTTGTTCAACAACATAAATAACACACAGTCATACTGAAACAGTTGTGTGCTAAATAAAGTTGCTAAATAAGTTGTCTGCTTAATTCGATGTTATTCGTCAAGCATGTAAACTCACAAACGTGCTTCACGAATGATGTGTAATAAATGGGACGACCATTGTAGTCCTTATATAGCGAATCGTTAGCAACATCTTAGGTATGATTGACTGTTTAATTTATGTTGTAGAACAAAACGTGAAAGTCTCTTCAAGTAATGTTAGAGGTTTAGTTCACCCAAAAATGAAAATTCTCTTCTTATTTACTCACCCTCATGCCATCTAAGATGTATATGACTTACTTTCTTCTGCAGAAAACAAACAAAGATTTTTAGAATATCTCAGCTCTTTAAATCCATTTAATGCAAATAAATGGTGGCCAGGCATTTGAGGCTCCAAAAAGCAGATCAGGTCAGTATAAATATAATCCTTCAAACTCCAGTGGTTAAATCAATGTCTTCTAAAGTGATCCTGTTGGTTTGGAGTGAGAACAGACCAAAATAGAACATCTTTTTCACTATAAATCTTGACAGCAGGCTCCTTGGCGATTATGATTTCAAGCTTGATTACACTTCCTATAGTGTCATCTAGTGCTCTGTGCATGCGTCAAGCACTAGGAAGGGTAACTGAGCTTGAAATTATGATTGTGCCTAGAGACTGCAATGGCAAGATGTACAGTGAAAAAGGAGTCACATTTTGGTCTGTTCTCACCCAAAACCAACTGGATAACTTCAAAGACATTGATTAAACCACTGAAGCCTTATGGATTACCTTTAGGCTGATTTATCTCCTTTTTGGAGCTTTAAAGGCCCAGCCACCATTCTGTTGTATTGTATGGACCTATAGTGCTGAGATAGTCTTCTACAAATCTTAATTTGTGTTCTTCAGAAGAACGTCTTACACATCTTAGATGGCATGAGGGTGAGTAAATGATGAGAGAATTTTCATTTTTGGGTGAACTATCCCTTTAAACACAGACCTTATTTTACTCATAAATCAAAAACGTCCTGGTTACTTTCATAACCTCCATTCCCTGATGGAGGGAACGAGACATTGTGTCGATGTAGTGACACTAGGGGTCACTCTTGGGAGCCCCAAACACCTCTGATTTTGAAAAAAAGGGGCGATGGGAATTGGCGAGTGGAATTTGCATGCCACTCCCCCTGGACATACGGGTATAAAAGGAGCTGGCTCGCAACCACTCTTTCAGGTTTTGTGCTGAGGAGCCGAGACATGGTCCCGGCCATTTCAGCAGATAGGTCAGTATTGTGGCAAGAGGGACACAACGTCTCATTCCCTCCATCAGGGAACGGAGGTTACGAAAGTAACCAGGACGTTTCCTATCTGTCACTTACTCGACATTGTGTCGATGTAGTGACACTAGGGGTCCCTATATACGAAATGCCACAATAAGCTGAACTGTGTAACGTGGACTGGCGGTGCGACCGGGCAGACCGCTGTGTGCCTCGTAGCCAGCACAACAGGCCGTCACGCAACCTCCCCCAATGCTCTTATGAGCGTCGAATGGTCCTTTGGGAACAAGTCGACTTGCCCAACAAATAGGGACAGGCTAGCCTAGCCGTGGCCTCTTTTCCTCTTTTTTTCTCCCCAAAAAGAGTGGTATTTTGTTTATCGGCTGGGGGCCATAAGTATCTACGTCAGGGGGGTGTCACTCCCAAGGGGAAGACACCGTGGGGGGGGGGGGGGATTTTGAGTGGAAATACGTCACATGGTCTTACCGAATCTTGTCGGAAGTATGTCATGTGGAGGAGTCCCATGGTAGGTCCTACCCAAAGGGGGAGGAGTTCTACAAATATGGTGACTGGGGGCAGAGGAACCTCTGCCCAAGGAAGACGCAGTTTACCGACAGGGAAATGGTTTAGCGGAAGATATATCACATGGGGTCACCTATGGGGAACCAGCGCATGTGGAGCACCTACCCCAGTACAGGGCTTAGTTAGCACATGTACTAGGCCGGCAGCGAGCTTCTCCGCAAACTCGTCTGCCACAGGGTTAAGGAGGAATGTCATCCAGGGATCACACCTTGTGAACACGACTGGGAGTCAAAAGTGCACATCTTCACCTCATGGGAGGGGAAAGGCGCTATGCACAAGTGGTACACCCGGCCAGCTGTCCCAGAACTTACCTGCTCCTACCTGACAATACACGGGACGAGACCGGCTCAACCCGGAGATTATAGAACCTCGCAAAGGTGTTGGGTGTTGCCCAGCCCGCTGCTCTGCAGATGTCTGCCAAAGAGGCGCCATTGGTCAGGGCCCAGGTGGCTGCCACACTCCTAGTAGAGCGGGCTCGTAGCCCCACAGGGGGCGACACGTCCTGAGCGTGATATGCCATCACGATGGTGTCAATGACCCAGTGGGCGATCCTCTGTTTGGAGACAGCGCTCCCTTTCCGCTGTCCGCCAAAGCAGACAAAGAGCTGCTCAGAACTTCTAAAGCTCTGCGTGCAATCCAAATAGATGCGTAAAGCATGCACCGGACACAGCAACGCCAAGGCTGGGTCTGCCTCCTCCCGGGGCAGCGCTTGCAGGTTCACCACCTGATCCCTAAACGGGGTCGTGGGAACCTTGGGCACATAGCCCGGTCGGGGTCTCAGGATCACGTGAGAGTAGCCCAGACCAAACTCCAGGCACGTTTCACTGACAGAGAACACCTGCAGGTCCCCTACCCTCTTGATGGAAGTGAGCGCAGTCAGGAGGGCAGTCTTCAAAGAGAGTGCCTTAAGCTCAACTGACTCAAGGGGCTCAAAGGCCCCGTAGACCCCGAAGGACTACAGAGAGGTCCCACGAGGGGATGAGGCACGGTCTGGAGGGATTCAACCTCCTAGCGCCTTTCAGGAACCTGATGATCAAGTTGTGCTTCCCCAATACTTATCATCTACTGCATCGTGATGTGCCGAAATGGCAGCTACATGCACCTTTAAAAAGACATTCCGTGAGTGCCACTCTTTTAGTTAGAAAATATACTCTTTTTTTGAATATACTCTTTTGTTCTGCCGAAGCACCCAGTGGCATTCTCTGCACTCCACGGGTGCAGAGGGGGAGAAGCTGCTGAAATGCGCCTTAAGATCCAGCAGTTTGAGGTGAAAGTAGCGAGACTGGATTCAGTGCACTGAACGCAACCGCTCGGCTCCGAAGAGAAAATCTGAATGAGTGGTTGTGAGCCAGCTCCTTTTATACCCGTATGTCCGGGGGGAGTGGCATGCAAATTCCACTCGCCAATTCCCATTGGCCTTTTTTTCAAAATCAGAGGTGTTTGGGGCTCCCACGAGTGACCCTAGTATCACTACATCGACACAGTGTCGAGTGAGTGACAGATAGGGAACTGCTATTCTAAAACCGCTATTAGATAATATAAGATCTTAAAATAGAATAATTCATTTCTGAGTTTTAGGACTGCAAACTGAACAGTTCCATTGTAGACATGCAAACACAGCCACACAAACACGCAGTCTATACATTTCCTTAATAAAATCACTCGATAGAGCCAGCTAACAAACCTAGGCCTTGCAGTCAATATCGTTGAGCAGTACTGTAATGCAGTTTAAGATGACGCCAGCAGGCAGCAGAGATGCTCATGGTTACATAAAACACACGCACAAATGCACACACATTTTAAACTTCCAAGAGACTCTATGACAACAGGACAAGGAGACAACTATGCATTTGCACGCAAACCTCACACATATAGACACACACATAAAGTAATCTGCTTTGTGCTACTTCCCCAGACTGAGATTAGTATGAATGATCAATGAGCATTGGGTGAGAATTCAATCCTAATCCAGAGAGCCACAGACACAAATTACAATCTGATATTCTAGAGAACATCTTAGGGTAATTACAGTTAAACATAAATTTCTTAGATCTACACTCGCTAGGAAAATCTTTCAAATCACATACTTGACTATAAAGCCTACATTCAAACCCTGGCTAAAATCTACATTCACATAGTCTGTGGCATACACTAAGGGATAGAGATTAACTCTTATTATTTTTTCTATATATAACCTCACCGTAGTCTCTAATCCACACTAAAAATATATATATAGCTGTCATCATTCATTGTTTGAGATTTAAAAATAATCCTCTTTATAACTTGTTGACAATAAGACACAAAAATTCAGTTCCTTCATGGTGATAAGCTGCTTTTTAACTAAGGTTTGTTAACTGAATCGAATCCAAAGGGACTCGACAAACATTTGGGTTTTGGCTGGGTCCAGATCAGTTTATCATGTTATTTCGAGTTTGTGTAAAGTTCAGGTTTGTAGTCAATAAAAAACAGAATTATTATTATAATTATTATATGTTTTAATTGTATTTTTAATGTATCATTGCACACACACTTAATCTCTCTTTAGGGTTGGCAACTTTTCACGACGCGAATACAAGAAAGCTTTTTGCTGCTTCAATAGGGGACGTTTGCAGTCCGACAATAGGAATCCTGCACGGGACATCTTTCTTTCGTGCAAAATACTGGACATCTCGACTAATACAGGATGGTTGGCAACCCTGTCTTTGAGTCAGTGCAAAGCATTGTATAAACACACTTGTGAAAGAGGGTTCACACTGACAGTGATTTGCAGCAACTAAAAGTAATTTATTTTCAATGCGAGATGCCAATTTTCAACGACATGAGAGACAGCGACCAATGGCGATGCAACAAAGTTGAACAGAGTTCAACTCCATGCAAATGATTAGCGATCCAACCCGGCAAATAGTGATTTCAAAAGTACCGGTACTTCAGTACCAAGTTGATACTAAAATAAAAAAAGATGTCATGATACCAGTGTTTCTGCAGTAGCGGTAATACAGGGCACTGACTAAATTTGGGCTTGACTGACAGACAGCTGCTTTTATATGCTCACATGCTTATTTGAGCGTGTTCTCTGTTACTCTTTTTACACTGAAATGGACAATGAATCAAATTATAATCGTGATATGTCTTAGTGTGATTATTTAACTGTGAAAGGCTGTAATCAAAGTTTGCATGCATGAGCTGCATGCTTTAAATGAATGTGTGGAGCAAACCACTGGAAAGTCCACAGACACCGAGAAACATTCGCGTTCTATGAGATGACAAAGCATAGCAGTAATCCACTGTGAAGCGTGCAGGACATGCAAACTATATATTTATATAATTATATCACAGCATTTGCACTTTAATGATCACACTGGCCATGTAGCGAATTGTTTATCCGGAGAACTGAAGCTTCCTTCAAAAACACGTCAAAATAAAAGCTCACGCCAAAATAAAAGCATGATTCAAAATAAAAAGCGTAGACGTCTGAAATTGAAGAAATTGTGACAGGAATATATTACACCTGTATAGTAAAAATGTCATTATTCATTGTAGTAATATTACTAATAATATATAATGATTAATAAATAATAAATATTAAATAATAATTTTTTATAATTAAGTAATATGTCAAGCAAGAGTGTTGAATAAAAGTTGTTTTTAAAAAATGCAATGATATATTAAAAATTAAATGTTCTACTGTATTTTCACTTGTTAACAGTTTAAGAATTAATTTGATTTGATACCATTTCGATAATGAAATGAAATTAAACTTTAAAATATGCAATTCTGGTAAAAAAAAAAAAAAAAAAAAAAGAGGATTTGGGAAAAAATAAAAATGATTTCAATACTGCCTTACTTAAAAATACTTAAGCAATGCATACTTAATTGAGAAACACTGGAAGGAAACATGCATTTATTTTAACTTATTATTTACATTGAAATTTAACTTTATAGTTTAAAGGAAAGTGTTCACGCACATTACAATTTAGCATATTTTTGCTGTGTTATGAAAATTGGTATCTAAAACTGTGAAATTTCACTGGTATTGGTACTAAAATTTTGGTAACACTAGCGGCAGCTACAGTACCAATGGGAGTGCAGCAAGTGATCTGAAGCCTGATACCACTGAATACAGCAGTCGAGCAGGAACGTCTATGAGCAACCAACAGCAGAGAGACTCAGCGACCTCCAACAACATAATTGCTGGAAATATAAATGGGGCATGATAATTTTTGTGTCTAAGTCTACTCACTCAGATAGGAAAGAAAACGATAATGAGTGATTTCTGGGCTTGAAATTTGACAGTATCAATATCATCAATGGATGGAATGGCACAAAGGAATAATAAGCAATGACTATAAGACCTGATGGAGTAAGATTTTGACTGTTGGACTGAGGGGTCCAAATATAATGATGCTGCATTACAAAGATTGTGAGAGCAAACCGCTGTATCTAAATTTGATTATGAAATATGTTGGGACAAAGTCTTTGGTGTTCTTCAATTCTGCCAAGCCATAATCCACAGACAATGGGAAACTAGGCCAGTGAGCAAGTGCATGACTGAGAGAGTGGGCCGGGGCTTTGCTGTAGGGGGTCACAGTGAGTGTGTATGTGTGTTATAGTACTGAATCTCAGCCTGGCACCCACTGGAGGGTTTACATACTCCTGCGAGTCCAGACAATACACGCTGGTGCTGATGGGAAACCAGCTTATGCAACCAGTAAAAGTCAACATGGACAAAAGCCTCCAGTTACACCGCCTATTCCTGCACTCCATTCATCCATGAATATAAAAAATTTAAATTTGATGATAAATAAGTCACTCATTCTTGATGACTGGCTTTGTGCTTTGAATGATAAAAATATACCTTATGTAACATCAACAGCAAGTTAATGAGAAATCTGATGAGATGTTCTTAAAAGACACCCACACAAATGAAGCAGCTCATTGACACATTGACACAATAGTCATTCACATACCTAATTTGCAAATACTGTCTGGACACAGCACTGGCTAATTGCAGAAACCTACTAAAAATTTAATGACCACTGAAAATGAGATATTTTTAAAACATGGACAGAAACATTTTACTGTTGAAGGATGACAAGAATACAATAAAACTAAATGGTGCCAAAAAGTCCCTTTAAGGTAAGTCGAGTCACTTGGTGGCTATATTGGTAACCCCCTCTGGGCAGCTATTTCAGTCATGCAGGTAAGTACAGCTATCTATGAGGGGTAAAGAACAAAATCTCAGAAACTGTTGGTCAAGATTACATTCCAATAACATACTGCCTAGCATGGATAAAATCTGACGAGGCTTTATAAAATGTGCTTCTTTAGTACAATTCATGAAAAATCCCAGTTATTTTTCATGCTGGTATAGCTAATGTGCATGTGTTTTTTAGAGTAAAACAAACAGAAGTTTGGCCCTTTTAACTGTGCTGTTAACCGTTTAACTGTTTTAAAAAGTTCGTAGGTTTTTGCTAATTGAAAAAAGTTTGACACATGAAGACATAAATATCACTTTTTAGAAATGTGTTGAAAATGATGTACACTCACATCAGATGAAGATCAGATGTCAGTAGTTCAGTAAAAGCTGTTTAATTTTACATGGAGCAGGTCGCTCCCTCATGGGCGCTGCCATGTTGACAACACATGACAACCTGTGTCATGCAACTGACCCAATTACTACCCCTAATAATGACAATAATAATAACATGTTTACTTTTTATAGCACTTTCAGCCAACACTCAAACATAAAGTACATGTAAATAAAACAAGCAAATCAAGCAATAACAACAAACACAATATATTTTCTACAGACATGAAACTGAGTCAACCAAGTCAACAGTATAGTCAAGAGTGATGGTGGTATTGATCAGCAGGACTGTAATCCACCAGACAGTCCAAACAGAATGAGTGCAAGTGGAAAGATAAGATGTCCAAACAAGAAGTGCAGCTGGATTTATGAACAAACAGCTACTACCTGCATCTCTCATGGCACAGATCACAGATAAACCGCACAACATCAAGCGTGAGCATTCACACGATGGTCACAGCTGGCAGAGTGCTTGTGAGTCGACGCTGCCCAATGCGCAACAATGCGCGAAAATTTGTATGAATTGAATCCAAGAATATCCATTATACGGAAGTGTGTAGTATGAGATGGAGAAACACACAGACATTATATATATATATATAAACTATACAGAAGATAAACAGACATCTTCGGTGTGAAAAGCCAAAAGTTAGTAAATGAACGTTGTGCATCCAGGATAAGTGGGACAAAAAAGAGCCAGCTAAAAACACCCATTGGTAAAAGGTGCCTCAATTTGTTCCTGGCCGGAGCAGATGCCCTAACCCCATCCCCACCCTAATCCTAACCATATGGAGCCTGTAAAGCAGAGTAGCCTTCCAGGAACAACGGATGGCACCTTTCTCCCATCGCAGCTAAAAACTTGCTGGGTGCACCTTGAACTTTTTTAACTACAGTCGCCATATTTAGCATTAAGGTGAGGTCACGTTTATCTTGGGCACGGTGAAATTCTGCGGGCAAAATACAATCAACTCAATGGGAATCTGGCCACTTCCAGTGGTGAAGAATTTCCCTACAGATCTTTTATATTTAGATAACAACCTCTGTGCTTTTACCATAGTAGAAAGCATACCTGTCAACTAGTGTGTTGCGACAGCAAGTCACCCTTTGCTGATACTATACAAATGAATGGGGAGAGCCATAAACTGACATCTACCTATCGCAAAATTGTATGTCTTCTCTTATAAAACAGCAATTTTATCGTAGTAATCTCCAAACACTGTTCATTCCAAAAGGATTGTTTAGATTAAAAACATGCTGAAGATTAGCGGACAGACGGTCAATTCATTAAGTGATGAGCTGTTTCCTCACAAAAGCAGTTTATTCAGTACACTGCAGCATCTCCTCCATAGACAACCATTAAAAAAAGCCTTTGGTTTCCACGCCAGTGTTCTGCCCATAGGATGTCCATGGGACTGCCGCGTTATGCATTTTGCTAACTTTGTAGGTGTCCTTGATAAAAGGGCTTTGATTTCCCTCCACGGATTTCGAGTCGAGTTCAAGTTTGGTGTACTTCGACAAGCGAATTCACCGCGTCAACCAATAGGAAGTTGCTTGGCTTGGCAGTGACCTCTGTGTGGGCGGTGCTTCGTACACAGCTACACTGAATATTCAGAAAGGACAAGTATATTGTTTTAGCAGTGAGTTTCTTTCAACTTCACTTTCACAGAGTATAAAGTGCATCATTAAAAAGAGGCTGCTTGGCAATTCGTTTTTTGCTGGTTTCACACGCGCTCACGGTCCGTCCACACCCTCTTCGCCCGCAGAATTTCGTTGTGTGAAAGTAACTGCGCCTTTATCCCATTTATGTATTATATACTATGGAATACTCGATTCTGATTGGTCAATTGCACCATCTAGCGATCTGAAATTTCGGAATAATGACCACACATCCGAGGAGAAAGTGATATCAGACCGGTCGTCCGGTTATTGTGAGTCTCCTTCCCTTCCTCTCGTGTTACTCTGCAATCTCTACAAGCGAATAAAATCATTTCAACTCAAAGCAATGTTTAATCTCCATTTATTTATTTATTTGGTAGTCATGTAAGAAGTGGAATGATGAGCGGTCATACATACGGTCCCAGACAGCACATGTACGTCTCTGCGATGTCTGTTTTAGATCTTTTCATCTGGAAAGCATTACATTCTAAATTTCATCTGCTAAACATCTTAAAAAGATCAGATTTACAAACATTCTTAATCATAAATGTCCCAAAGATATCTAATAATATCTTACTGATATCTGAGAGGAAACGTCTTTTAGACGTATTGCAGATGAGCAAACAACCTAAAAATATACATCTACAAGATGTAAACACACACATCAAATAGACGTCTAGGTGATGTACGTGTGCTATCAGGGGTCATTTTTGCAATATAAACACCAACAGAACTCATACAAATCGACACATACCAGATATTCAACACCACTTAAATTATTACTGTGAATGATGGCCTACATTTCCTTCTAAGGTATTTGCCATTCATGTGAGCAAATGCATGCGTCTATGTGTTTGTGTGTGAGAGATAAAGAAGAATGTAAGAGAGACAGAAATCCACACATTCACACCTCTCCTGTGGTAAAATAAAAACATGTTGATTGAGGCAATAGGAGGGTATTGACAGATTCTCTAAATTACCCACAGGCTCTCTCACACAGACACAAACAAGTCAGACCTCATTTCCAAGCCAACTACCACGTGTACCTCAGTGTTTACTTCTGTTTCTCTCAACTCAGTCAACTTTAAGGGCAAATGCTCTTGTCTACAGTCAGGGCTAGTTGTTTTAGCCTCATTCAAACTTTACTTTGAATAGAATAGTAAAATAGTTCAATTGAACAGAGAAGTATTTTTTTCCACTTAAAAAAGAACAAAATAGTAATGTTTACAATGATGTACACTCATGTAAAATAAAGACTACAGTCATATCAGCAATGTAAAAAAAAAAAAAATTATTCTGCATATTGCGATCACATGACCAGCCAAATATTACTCACTTTCTATGTTACTTATTGTTGGACATTGTCAGTTGCAGAATGAATAAATTAAATTAAAACAATTTTGTGTGATATAACATCCATGCCAACAGGTTTTATTTTGAAAGCCAGGACCACTGTCGCTTTGGCCAAAAAACCATAAACAGATATTAGTGCACCTTTAGTCCAGTCCATAAGACCAGATAATCTACCTGTGGTTAATATGCTTTTAAGATTAACAAATCCAAACTTAACAGAAAGCAAGCCATGCAACATTCTCTTCCCACAAACACCTGCACTCAGGTGACTCACACACTGACTGATTTTTTGACATTTAGAGTGTATTATAAGCATAAGTGGGAAAAGTTGTCAAAATAGAGACATTTTGCATCATGGAACAGACCGGACTGATATATAATAAAGAAATGTTTCAAAAGATGGCATATACACACACACACACACACACACACACACACACACACTGAAGTGATTTGAATTATGGGGACACTAGAAATGTCCTCATAAACCACATTTATAGCATAATACCCTTGTAATTACCCATTTGTGACATAAAAGAAGTCCTCGTAAACCACTTAAACCTGCCCCCCCCCCCACACACACACACACACACACACACACACACACACACACACTCTCTCTCTCATACTCTCTCTCTCTCTCTCACAAGATACACACACACAAACACTCACAGACACATTATGACTAATTTCAGACAGAAACATAAATGCTTTCCATAGAAAAGTCATCTGTCTTTGTAACATGATTTACGCTTCCTCAGCTTTGTCCCTGAAAGGCACGTGATCATAAAGTCAATTGAACACTGTTTTTCACTTTAGCAATGAACTGTGAAATACCTTATTTACACTCATCTTGTCCAGTATTTACATACAACACAGCATGCAAGCATGGGCTTCTTTTAAGCAAAAACAAACAGATCCTATTTCAACATAAAAGGAAAGAAAGAGTGATAAAGAGAGGGAGGGAGCAAAACAGAAATATCGACAGAGCAAATGAATGACACAGAAACACCATTTCATTTTGCTTTCAAATGAGAACAGAGGCATTATAGGATTTAAGACTTGATTTGCCTGACACAGAGGTGGACAGTTCATGACATTAGGGGAAAAAAAAGGTTAAGTCAGGTTCGGATCAAGCACTTTTAAGCCCTGGCTCTGCCAAGCATTTTTTTAAATCCCCTTTTCTCCCCAATTTGGAATGCCCAATTCCCACTACTTAGTAGGTCCTCATGGTGGCGCGGTTACTCACCTCAATCTGGGTGGCGGAGGACAAGTCTCAGTTGCCTCCGCTTCTGAGACAGTCAATCCGCGCATCTTATCACGTGGCTCGTTGTGCATGACACCGCAGAGACTCCCAGCATATGGAGGCTCATGCTACTCTCCGCGATCCACGCACAACTTACCACACGCCCCATTGAGAGTGAGAACCACTAATCGCGACCACAAGGAGGTTACCCCATGTGATTCTACCCTCCCTTGGAACTGGACCAATTTGGACACTTAGGAGACCTGGCTGGAGTCACTCAGCACACCCTGGATTTGAACTCATGACTCTAGGGGTGGTAGTCAACTTCAGTATTCGCTGAGCTACCCAGGCCCCCTCTGCCAAGCATTTTCATTTAAAATTTAGTGAATGTAAATACAGCATTCAGGATGATAAAGCTTTTAATCCAAAAGTCTGAGAGAGGGTCGGCACACTGTGTGCTGCTTATTGTTTGATATTAAAGATATTTATTGGGGGAAGTGTGTCATAACTCAGTGTTTAATCAGTGAACTTTGTTTTGATGACCAAAAAAATACTCCACTAGAGGAAGTTTCTCTGTGATGGAAGAAGGTGCCATACATTTTTTCTGGCAGGCTACTCAGCCTTACAGGCTCCATATGGTTAGGATTAGGCTGGGGGTGGTATTAGGGCATCTGCTGCCTGCCAGTAACAAAGTGCGGCCCCTTTGTACAATTACTTATCCATAACATACAGTAAGAATGCAAAACATATTTGATTTAATAGTTCACACTGGGGTTGCATGGTTGTGGATCAGTTATATATTTAATTTAAGACCATATGAAAGTGGCTCAAATCTAATCTTGTCTGATGTATACAATTTTTATTTTTATTTTTGATTGTGAAAATGAGTGTCCGATTACTAATTTGAATGTGTTGTGTGACATGGTGTTATTGATCTGTGTTGATGCACAACTAAAAGCCTGGTGTGAGTGTTTGTTATTATGTCTGCATTTTGACCCATTTTGCTTTCTGTCCTGCTGCATCAATGCTTTTGGCTTTATCTTTTGGCTTTAACACTATTTCGAAATAATTAAGCCTACAGGAGAAGTGCAATAAATATGAGGACAGCTGTGTGTGGGTCAGGTTTTACCATCATTGCAGGGACCAAATGTCCTCACAAGGATAGTAAAACTTGAAATCACCTACACTGTGGAGACCAGCCAACGATCTAGATTGAAGTCAATGGAATCTGCCCACCATGACAGAAAAACAAATGTGTGTGTGTGGTGGGCAGTACTGTGGGGAAATGGTGCAAAGTCAATGCTCTGTGATGACATTTCTTACAAGGGTCTATAAATATACTCCTGAATCTTATGTCCCCTGGACACTGTTGACATAGTTTCCCACACAAATATACATAAAAACACCCACCAACTTGCTCTGCATAATATCAGACACTTACAAATACACAACACACACACTTATCTAGTATCTGAATGAGGTACAGTACCTGAAGAATTGCTCATTAACTGCAACTCAACTCTAAAGTTCAGACCTTTTATGAGTTAGAAAAGTAGAAGCTTCAACATGATGCACTTCTGATACTTTTAACCAGTGGCGGGCCGTGCATTTTAAGTCTAGGCCTTCAGTGTGATTCATGCCATTAAGAAAACACAGTTTCACAATGAATAAGACACCCTATGCCTTTAGGTTATCATACATTATGTCACAGCTAAATAATAATACCAATTGACATTTTAAAAACACATCCACGCATGGACGCTCAAGCCTAATTTTAACTGCAGCATGACTGTTTTATGAAATGAACGTTTCACGAACAGACATTCAAAAATCATAATTTTTCATATGAATCTACCAAGGAGGTCTATAATACCTGGAAAAATCGATCTAATAATATTTGGTTCATGGTTATGCTGCGTTCCATTCAAGTTGGATGTGGGATATTCCTACTTGATATCTCCGACCATAAATGCATTCCATTCCCCGATATTCGGAAGATGATGTTTAAGGAAACAAAACTGCAATGCTCCCGTTATCTTAGCAGGGGTTTGACTCTCATTAGAGATGTCTCCTAGCAACCCAACTGATAAACAATGCTGCAGTGCTAGCATTTATGCTACAGGTGTACGATTATCAAAAGAGATTATAATGTTTTATACACTTGTTTCTGCAAGCGTTTGTTAAACAAGCTTTAATATCATGTAATGTGGAAACAAACTCATTTATCGATATTACTTAATAAAGTGAATGTTTATCACTTTGTATATCTCCCTGAATGTCGTCATGTTTGTGTGACATCATGCCCCTGCATCTCAGCAAAATCTGAGTTGAGAATTTCTGCACGAGCCTACAAGTTGTAATTCTGACTTCAAGATGCATTCCATTTCACTTTTCCTAGTAGGAAGTTGGAAAATCCAAACAGCCTGACTTTAGATGCCTATTCACTTGCACTGTTGAGGGATTCTGTGGAAATTCTGAAGGCCTGACGGGGTGGAGCTCAAACTCATGCGCTGCTTCGTCTAACAAGCTTGGCTTCGGGCATGCGATTTATGAAACAGCTGTCACACTTTGCTTGTAAGTATCAAGGAATAAATTCTGATTGGATAAACTTTTCATTTTTCTCTATTTGTTTGTAGATTAATTAAGAGTGAAAAGTGATTAAAAATACATAGGCAAAAAGGTGACTGAGAATGAAAGGATGAAAAATATTTATTTATTTGGCATATTAGGCTAGCAGGGAAGGCTTTGCTGGCCCTAAGAAATCGCCACTGCTTTTAACCCTGGACTTCATCCATCAATCATCCATCAATGGCCCCTCCCCTCAGGGTGTGTAATGTACACTGACGTAGTGTGTCTGCAAATGACATAGTGCCTTCTATCCACTAGAAACTTGTTGAAATCTTTTTGTGCAGTCTCCTTGAAAACTTTTCAGCACTAGAGCACAGTGTGTATTCAGACAGTAGTAAAGAGCTGTTTTAGAGGCCTTGAAAATAAATGTTAAATGCATGGGACGATTATTTCTGCACTGACCATTAAGGCAGCTCTACACTAGCAGACTCCAAACAACTCTATTTTGGATGAGGGTGTAACACATTCGGACTGTTTTGCTGAGATCTCGCTCTCTTCAGTCGGAGGCATGACACACTTGCCAATTAAGAATGGTAGAGGGGTGACAAACATACAGACTAACCGCAACTCTCTCTCTTAGATTACCTGTCATGTGGAGCTGATGTAATTAAAGTTCAGAGAAAAGGCAGGAAAAATGCTTGGTGACAGAATCACAATCGATTACAATCAGCATTTGTGATGATATGCAGCTGAGTGTGATAGAAACGTTCAAATCAGCTTGAAGTATTGTTGTCAGTTCTTCAGTAAAAGAAGATGCTCACTGGTCACTTGATGAGAACACAAGACACTGCCTCGGTGACAGAGCAATTTTTTTCAAGCAAGCTTGATGTGCTTTTTCAGTTTTTGAAACCATTACCTCAGCAGGGAGTCCTGATGGTAAAGTAATTAATGACCTCCCTTTCAGAGCTGTTCTGAAATCCTTGGTTTTCTGATGTCAGTAACCAAAATTCAATGTTATGCCTGTTGATTGATCATAAACTTGGCAAGCCCAGTCACTGTGAGGTAATAAAGAGAAAGCAGGATAGACAGGGCCTAATATTATTTCTAAACACCATAAGAATATAATATAAGAGTAAAATGTGGGAAAGTCTGACAAATCATGTGCTGTTCTTGGCAGGGTGTATCACCTGCAACTCAACATATTTTTCTGAAGGATCCCAACAGTAAGAAAATGTGTTAATTTTTAGAAAGGCTTATCGTCAGAGATCATTTCAATCTCACATTAAGTTTCTGTAGCACATTTCAACACAGTATGTTTTGTGAACCTGTCACAATGTAAAGCAGGCTTTGGAAACATGAGGTGGAGCTGTGTCCAAAATTGCATAGTTCTGCACTATTCTACGCCATTTTGTGGTGTAAGCAGTGAGTTCATACTGAAAATGCCACGAAAAGACATGTACTATGAGTACCCGGATGATGTGCTTCTTCAATGGAAGTGTGGAATGTTGGACAGTTCAGTGGTCATGGTTTGCCTATAGCGGAAGGAGCGGAATTACCTGGCCATGATTCTGGCCTGATACGACATTTGTAATCTTTGGTGAATGTGTCAACTAGTGAAACTTCTGTGAAGACATGACTTCATTCTGTATGAATATGCACATTATTTGAGATATAAGTGTTGAGCTGAGTTTGGCTAACATGCTTATAGCAACAACACATCAAACACCATTTGTATCAGCTGAAACAGCAAATGCTTTAGTGTATTTTAAAACCCTTAATGTTCCATTTAAGACGATACTACACTCCATAATTCATACACTAGATGCCCAAATGCACAGAGTAAATGCACAGTGTATTGCGTCATTTGGGGCACAGCTTGGCTTTCAGTTTTGGTCAAACTGTTTCACAATGTAGTAGTAGATTGACTCAGTGTTTAGTAATCTACATCTACTTTTGTTTGTTACCAGAATATGCTGACATCCAGTCTGAATGCACCCAATATATAAAATCAACCTTGATTTTCATCATCACATGGGCAAGGGAGTGCAATTCCCAGATGTCGGCTGGAGTGCATTGCACCACAGAAAGTTTTAAAGACATATTGCTTTCAAAAGCTCAGTGTTTAAGTAGTGAAAAAAAATAAATAAATACACCTGGGTGGTTGTGCAGGTGTGTAGGACCCAGTCAATATAATGGAATTAATTAGAGCTGTCTAAATTAAAGCGTAATGCACGCAATTAATTTAAAACGTTTAACACGTAAATTTTTCTTGATCGTGAGTAATGCATTTACCAATTTGTCATTCGATTCTGACATTTAATTTAGCTCTGTGTGAGTTTGGAATACTGGTTGAAGTAGGGCGGAACCTTTGTGATGTGTCTGCCCAGGGTCATCACACTGACGCACACACCGCAACATAAACGCAACAGTGATTCCATGTTAATGATCAAGTGACGGAGAAAGGACCCCTTAATCTTATTTATAGCTCTAAAAGCAAAACAAGATGTTCTCTGCAGCGCTTTCGTGTGGAGTTCAAAATGGACATCCACACTCACATCCACACAGACTCTGACTGGAACAGGTAGATTCTGACACAGAAGTTCAGTCACAAATCTATTTTGACTGAATTGAGGGAAAAAATGTAAATAAATAAAAAATCTTCGAGAACAAGACAGAGTGAGCCAAAGTTTACAAACACACACAGACACATACACACAGACTCTGATTGGCTAAAAGTTCAGCGTGTGCGTTTTCAGCAAATGTTTGAGGTTCTCAGTGTTCCTGAACTTCTTTGAGTTAACAAGATAAATGCATGCTTAAACTTGGGGTTTGTGTGGATTTGTGTGTATGTATATACAATAGTTGTGCACATCTTTGCAGCTGTGAATGCCACAATGAGACTTTATTTATGTGAGTGTTCCCATGTTATGTAATTTGACAAGACAAGGCAAAAAGTTAACATCAAACCACATGGGATCGGGAGGACAACACATTCAGGGTCAAAGGCCACACAGACATAACTTAAAATTAGCAGAAATAATCAGATGACATAAATGTGGGATAAGTTTGTGCCTAACACAATTAAAAACAGGTTATTCTACAGTCAACTTCAAACATAAATTTAGTGAAACGACCAATAATACTGCCGAACTGTCTGCATCATCACAGAAGAAAAAAAAAAGATCTGTACAATACTTACAACTTAATAACAGGAAAAAGGAGAAGTCAGGTTCGGACGTGTGAATGGCGAGCTCTGCGCACTTTGCTAGTTTTAACACTATTAATTATATAAACTGGTGAGGTTTGATACACACTGTTCCATACAGTAACTGTTCTAGGAGGACAATATGTCAAAGAATTCAAAATCCTCGGGCTCTGGTGACATTAAAAGACACTCACGTGCTCAAGCTGATTCCCCTGAGAAGGCTGCAAGCCCGGGAGCCGATTTGGTCAGAGAAATGCAGGAAATTTGGCAAGAAATGTTGAACATGTCAGCAATACTGACACAGGTCATTGCTGACTTGGAAGATCTTGCTGTAATACGTCGATCAATCACTGCTATGGAGACGAAGTTCTCTGAGGTGGTTACAAGAGTGGGGGATGTCGAGAAATGGATCGATTATCTGGAGTCATCGGAGAGGGAATTAGCTGCTAATCCGCTAGCGACCAAGGTGGATTTGGAGCGCGTTGACATAACAGGCCATAAGCTGGAAATCGAGCGAGCTTAGGCGATCCGCTAAGGGAGACAGGCCCCGATCAATTCTGGCCAAATTTCTGAGATCATCCAATAAAGATCTTGTGTTGCGTGAGGGGAGAAGTAAAGAAAGGGTTTTTTGGAAGAATCACAGCATTTTCTTGTTCCCAGACATTGCAAATTCGACAAGAGAGAAACGTGATTGATTCAAGGAATGCAAGAAACTCTTACATCAATGGAAGGTTGCTTTTGCACTGATATTCCTGGCCAAATTGAGAATAGATGCTAAGGATGGCCGTAAAACATTCACATGCCAACAGCAAGCGATGTCCTTCATAATGTCAATGGAGTGAGTAAGTTATTTTGTGGTACTCACGTTGCAGCCAAATGGACCGACTCACTGAACATTCACTTAACTGACTGAGGAACTGAGCACCTTCATTGTTTCTCTTTGTGCTGGTTCCACCTAGCGGCTGGAGTTTGTTTTGTGGAGTAACACTCCTTCGGGACAGTTTTGTGGATGAATCTGTACATTCTTTGTGCTTATGCCTCCTATTGGCTGGAGTTTGTTTTGTGGAGTATTCCTTGCAAGACACTGGAGTGATTAGGTCATTTGTTGCACTCATGTAGCAACCGAATGGGCTGGCTCACTGAACATTCGTTTAACTGTCCGAGGAAACTGAGCAGATTTTTTTTTTTTTTTGCTGGTTCCACCTAGTGGCTGGAGTTTGTTTTGTGGAATAACACACCTTCAGGAGAGTTATGTGGATGAATCTACACGTTCTTTGTGTTTATTCCACCTATTGGCTTGAGTTTGTTTTATAGATTATCTTTTGTTATGTAACCCTGTCTCACAAAATTTATATAGAAACGCCGGACTTGAGCAATCCAATGGTTGTCCAAGTTGTTGCGGGGGGGATCTCGTAGGCGTGCATGGACTGTTTGAGTTTAGAGGGATGGATGCCAGTTGGCGCTGTCGTGCGCTGGGTTAATGCACACATTTTTCTATTTCTGTTTGTTTGGTTCTGGGGGAAGTTTGGGGTTTGATTGTTGCACTAATGTTGGAATGTGGTCTTTATAATTTTGTTTTTGACACACAATCTATTTTTTCTCATATGTCAAAATGTCAAATATTAATATAAGTGGATTGTCTCTCTCCATGTGCAAATGTGAATGGGTTGGGTCACCCCATAAAAAGATGGAAGGTTATTTCTCTTCTTCAGCGTAAGAAATAGGATATAGTGTTTCTTCAAGAAACGCATTTTTCCTCGAAGGAAGCTGAAACATTTGGGAAGATATGGGGTGGACATGTTTTCTTTAGTGCTGGCTCAAGTAAAAGCAGGGGAGTCATTACACTGATAAGTAAGCATCTACAATTCAAATGTCTCAAACAGATTAAAGATAAATTAGGAAGAGTCATTATTGTTTTAGCAGAAATTCAGGGGCAAAGTCTTATTTTGGCTAATATTTATGCACCTAACGTTGAGGATCAGGGCTTTTTTATAGATCCTGAAGGGATGTTGCAGCCGCTGGCACCCCTCATGATATAATATTGGGAGGAGACTTTTTTTTCCTCCCTTTTTATTTTTGGAATGCCCAATTCCCAAAGTGCTCTAAATTCTCTTAGTGGTGTAGTGACTTGCCTCAATCCGGGTGGCGGAGGATGAATCTCAGTTGCCTCTGCATCTGAGACCATCAGTCTGCATCTTATCACATGGCTTGTTGAGTGTGTTACCGCGGAGACAAAACACGTGTTTAGGCTTCACACTATTCCCCGCAGCATCCACACACAACTCACCACGCACCCCACCGAGAGCAAGAATTACATTATAGCGACCTCGAGGAGGTTAACCCAACATGACTCTACCCTCCCTAGCAACTGGGCCAATTTGGTTGCTTAGGAGACCTGGCTAGAGTCACTCAGCACACCCTGGATGCGAACACGTGACTCCAGGGGTGGTAGTCAGCATCTTTACTCACTGAGCTACCCAGGCCCCCCTATTGGGAGGAGACTTTAATCTTTTGATGGACTCAATCCTTGATCATAGTGAAGCAAAAGTGTGCAAGCCCCCTAGAGAAACATTGACGCTTCACAGGATGTGTAAAAATTGTTGTCTTACGGATATTTGGAGACTTTTGAACCATCTGGTAGGAACTGTACATTTTTTTCATCATTCCATAAGAAGTGAAATATTTACCTCAGCCACTGATATTAATAATGCTTTTAAAGAATTCTTGATCTCTATAGTTCCACGTCTTCGTCTACTGACGAGGATATTAGAAACTTTGTGGAACCATTAGAACTTCCTAAACTGACAGATAGGCAAAAAGATTATATTTATTCTGAGATAAGCATGGAGGAGCTTGGCAAGTTAATTAAGGTCTTGCCTACAGGCAAGGCTCCGGGGCCAGATGGCTTTGCCGCTGAGTTTTTTTAGAGCTTATGCAACAGAATTGGCTCCACTTTTGCTAGAAGTTTATATGGAATCATTAAAGAATGGAAAGCTTCCGCCAACCATGATACAAGCCCGGATCAGTCTGATTCTTAAAAAGGACAAGGATCCAAGCGAGTATAAGAGTTACCGTCCAATTTCCCTGATCCAGCTAGACGTTAAAATATTGTCAAAAATTTTGGCTAACCGATTAAGTAAAGTTATGACATCTCTTGTACATATAGATCAGGTGGGGTTTATCCAGGGCCGTAGCTCTTCTGATAACATTAGGCGTTTCATCAATATCATGTGGTCAGTGGCGAATGATCAGACTCCGGTCGCTCCCATCTCACTTGACGCCGAAAAGGTGTTTGATATGGTAGAATGGGATTATCTTTTTAAGATTCTGGAAATGTACGGGTTCGGGAATACTTTTATTGGTTAGATTAAGTTACTTTATAGACACCCGGTAGCGGTGGTACAAATGAATGGATTCATTTAAGATTATTTTACTCTGGATAGGGGCACCCGGCAGGGCTGCCCTCTTTCCCCATTATTGTTCTGTCTTGCCCTGGAACCATTAGCAGCCGCGATAAGAAAGGAGGATGATTTTCCAGGGGTAGTGGTGGGAGGTGTGGCGCCTCCCGCCTCTACTTTTCCCGCCACTACTTTTCTTTTGCTTTACGCAGATGATATTTTACTATTCGTCTCCGACTCTACTAAATCTATGCCTTGCCTCCACAGAATTATTAATTCCTTTTCTAAGTTCTCAGGATAGAGTCAGTTGGTCTAAATCCGAAGCTTTGGCTCTGACAGCGTACTGCCCGGTAACGGCTTTTCAGCCAGGCGCCTTCCAATACCCTTTAATAAAAAGGTTTTCGAGCAATGTGGGCATGTGGGTTTCATTACATTTATCTATAATTGGGAATGTTAGTGTTATTAAAATGAATTGTATTCCAAAATTTAACTACCTGTTACAATCTCTCCCTACAGATGTTCCCCTCTCTTATTTCAAGCATTTTGATAGCATACCGAAGTCCTTCATTTGGAATGGTAAATGTCCCAGATTACATTTCAGTAAGCTGCATAGACCAATAGACAAAGGTGGGCTAGGCCTACACAAGATTTCGTTTTATTATTATGCATTATGCTTCCACCTGAGAGAGCCCCTCCCTGGTTTTGTATTGAACAGGAAGTTCTTGCCCCTGGGGGACAGAGCTTTAACTTCTATCAAGTCGTTATGGGAGAAAGATTTAAACTTGGTATTGGAGGAGGGAGTGTGGGCTAGGATTCTAAAAAGCATCAAGTCCGCATCTAGAGATGCAAGGGTGCGCCTTATGCAATTCAAGATTTTACATAGATTCCATTGGACCCTCTCTAGATTGTATAGGCTTGGTCTTAAAAAAACCACCTGCTGGGGATACCATTCAGAAGATGGAGACACAACCCTTGTTTTTTTGTGGTGTGTTAAGATCCAAGAATTTTGGTTGAAGGTTCAGAGATTTATGTGTGACATATTGGGCACTTATTTCATTTTGCCCCAGACTCTGTATGTTATGCGATGGGGCGGTCATCAATATAGGAAATAAACACATAACAAATTGGTTCCTAACCAGTGTCATGATCGCCAGACAAATTGTTTTAAGGGGATGGAAGTCGGCTGGAGTGCCCCTATTTCAGGAGTGGTGCTCGGAGATTGGGAGGGTAGCGGCTTTCGAAGAAGGGTCATCTAGAAGACTGGGGAATTTGGACTCGTTTGTGGGGAAATGGGGCAAATATTTGCTGTTCTTGGAGGGCTCTCAGGGACAGAGAATTGTTAATGTGTGTGATTATATATATATACATTGTGTGTATATACTCATATGTGACCACAGGAATGTTTGTTGAGGGTCAGGGTGGGGTTGGGGATTGGGAGGGGGAGGGGTAAAAGTGGGGTAAAAAAAAAAGTTAATAAAAATAAATAAATAAATAAATAAAAAAGAAAAAATAATGTTATATGTTTAACAAATGCCCAATGAGTTCTTTGATAGAGCTTATCCTGAGTTTGTAAAATATTAAAATAAAACACCAATGTACAACATGTTTGTGCACACATTTGATGTACTGTGAACTTATTGGTAAAACATTGCACATTGCACATAGTGGAGTCCAAAGGTCTGAGACTACTTGTGCTTCTATTTGGCATTTTCTAATTGAAATACAAATTCTTTAATTAAAATTATACTGCCAGCATAATAATTTGAGTGAAATATATGATTAAAAAATAAATAAAAATAAATTTCAGAATTCCTTAGCACTCGGGTTGGCATGGAGTCCACAAGTTTCTGCAAAACCTGATTCTATTATGATTTGAAAATATCCCAAAAAGCATCTTGTGTGATTCAATACAAACAAGGAAATCTGTCCTTCTGTACAAAGGTGTTAACATGGTTAATGTAAAATTTGCTTACATTAGATTAGTGACCTAGAAATAGTGCAGAATGTTACAGTATTAAATAGTGCAGAATATATATATATATATGTATGTATGTATACAGTACTGTGCAAAAGTCTTAGGCACATAAGATGTTTCACTCAAACGTTTTGTCTTAAGATGGTTTTTTATATCTTCAGCTTTAGTGTGTCAATAGGAAATATAAATTTTAAACTCTCAAACATTCCTTTTGCAAATAGAATAGAATAGAAGAACAGGGAGACCTGCAACAGATGGCATTGTCCCCACAGACACATCTGTGTTTGAGTAAAATTAACATTTTTGTTTTATTCTATAAAGTACTGACAACATTTCTTCCAAATTCCAAATACAAATATTGTCATTTAGAGCATTTACTTGCAGAAAATGACAACTGGTCAAAATAACAAAAAAGATGCAGTGTTTTCAGACCTCGAATAATGCAAAGAAAACAAGTTCATATTCATTTTTAAACAACACAATACTAATGTTTTAACTTAGGAAGAGTTCAGAAATCAATATTTGGTGGAATAACCCTGATTTTCACAGCTTTCATGCATCTTGGCATGCTCTCTACCAGTCTTTCACATTGCTGTTGGGTGACTTTATGCCACTCCTGGCACAAAAATTCAAGCAGCTCGGCTTTGTTTGATTGTCTTTGTTGGCTATCCATCTTCCTCTTGATCACATCCCAGAGGTTTTCAATGGGGTTCAGGTCTGGAGATTGGGCTGACCATGACAGGTTCTTGATCTGGTGCTCTTCCATCCACACATTGATTGACCTGGCTATGTCACATGGAGCATTGTCCTGCTAGAAAAAACAATCCTCAGTGTTGGGGAACATTGTCAGAGCAGAAGGAAGCAAGTTTTCTTCCAGGATAACCTTGTATGTGGCTTGATTCATGTGTCCTTCACAAAGACGAATCTGCCTGATTCCAGCCTTGCTGAAGCACCACCAGATCATCACCTATACTCCACCTGGTCGTCTAATGATTAGACAGAGACCTGGAGAGGCCATTAAGCCACAGTATCTTGCACCCACTGGGAAATTTGGTGGAGGATCAGTGATGATCTTAATTTTTTCCAGAGCTATATATATACACACAGTATATATTTAATTTCATCATAATATCGAAAACTTAATTTCCAGGTTTAAATTATCTGATAAACTTTGCATAGGCAGTCACAATAAGAATTAATTTAAATACTTCAACATTTCTGTAGGAAAACTGTTTTAATTTGCAATAACTTCAAGCTGGTGAGTGTAATTTTTGTTAAAATACTTTTTCATTTTCCTGCTTACAGGTGCTACAAGCACTTGACTTAAATCAAACCAGTTAATTTAGATGTTACCACCACATGAAGCACATTTTTAGGTATTTAGAATATATAGAGTGCATTTTAAACTTTTAGGAACTTTTCATGAAAAAGAGAAACCTGTTATGTAGGTATGAGTCATAACCACACACAGCAGGCCCAGTGACTATTACCAAGTCATTTTGCCTTGGTATTTAAGATTGCAGTATACAGTTAGAGACCTGCCTGCCTTTACTTACTGAGAAACATAATAGACTGCATAGGGTACATTTTAAACTTTTAGGGCCTTTTTATGACAACCAGAAACCATTTACTTGGAAGGCAGGCATGGCCATATTTGGAGAGTCCAGCCTGAGTGGGGCAAATATAGATTCACTTACTCTGGCTTTGGATTACAGCACAAAGGCAGAGGGTGTTCAGATCAGGAGATGCTACAACAACTGGGAGTTGCTTTCTAAGTACATAAAAACAGGAGAGTCCTAAATCCCAATAGAGGTTTACAATTGCAGCAACCAATGTATGCAGAAGCAGTGTATGATAGATTTTTTTTTAAGCAAAAAACAAAAAACAAAAAAAAACAAAAAAACAGTTGCCATGCATAGTAAATCTGTATACAAATTTAGCAGGAATGACACAATTAGCACAGAGTAAATGGGAAAACTCACTGAAATGTCTGATGATTTACTGTATAGTTTGGGTAGTTAAAAAATAAGACATAACATATTTTGGTTACACTTTACTTTAAGGTTCAATTTGTTTACATTAGTTAAACTGATTATTAACAAATTAATACATTTGTTTGTACACAAGTATTCTCTGTTATTCATGTTAACAAATTTAGATAACTTATGCTAATAAATGGAACCTTATCGTAAAGTGTTACTAATTTTTTTCAACATGAAGATGCTGTTTCATCAAGTTTTTCCCCTCTTATAGTCCTGCGGTGTGACAAATGCATTTTTTAAAAGCACAAATACCTTATGCAGTCTAATATGATGTTGTTAAACTGTATATACAATGATTATATAAATTGCAGAATAAAATGCTGTTTAAATTTTATTGTCACACAACAGGACATTGCTGTCACTGTTTGATATGTGATCATGTTGACATAATTTTGAAATCAGTCTGGGCAGATTTTCATAATAGGGTCCCACTTTATATTAGGTGCCATTAACTACTATGAATTTATTGTGTACAGTGTGTGTACTTATTGTGTACTATACTTACACTGAAGGTGAGTGGCTAGATGATAAACATTGTTCTGAGTTTTACATTTCATACACCATGTTTATTAATGTGACCCTAACCCTAACCCTACCCTTACCCTCAAACCTAACCCTACCCTTAAGCTTGGTAGAAATTGTGAATCTATGTTTTTTTTTGTTTTTTTTTTTGTTTTTTGCAAACAGCATGTGTGTACACAATAAGTACATTGTATCAAATATTTAAACTTTTACGTAGGTTAAAGACACCTAATAGTATTAAGTGAAACCCATGATAATTCACCATTATTTTATTAAACCACATCACATGCTGTTAAGTAAATACAGTTAGTATTTTACAGCGAGACAAGAAGGAATGATGAGGATCTTTGACACCCAACAGGAGCTTTCACACTGTCTGAGCCAGAAGTTTTCTCCACCACTTTATTTTTATTATTATATTTATCACACATTATACATTTGCACATATACAGTGAAATTCTTTTTTTCACATATCCCAGCTAGGCTGGGGTCAGAGTGCAGGGTCAGCCATGATACAGGCCCAACTCAAGGGCCCAACAGTGGCATCTTGGTGGTGCTGGGGCTTGAACCCCCAACCTTCTGATCAGTAACCCAGAGCCTTAACCACTGAGCCACCACTTCCAATCATGGGAACTTCTACGTTCCCATGATTGCACTACTCAGAACTGCCCAATCACAACAGTAATATGAAGGAGGAGGCAGAGGTGTTGAGTCAGCAAGCACATGCTCACACACACACACACACACACACACACAAGCCCTTCAAACAAGTGCTCAGATGGTAAATAGGGAGACGAAAATAGCTTAAACTTGAGTCACCCCACAACTTTGCTGCTCTTCCAGTAAATATATCTCTCACCCCACACCCTCACAAACACTTTCAGTCAAGTTCAAGAAAACAGTGACTTATGTTCATCAACAACTTAAAGAATACAACATGCTTACAGCTAAGACAAACACCTGAACCAACGTTCACCTATGACCTAGAAAAGGCCTGTTTTTAGCACACGTCACAGTGCAATTCAACTTTGAAGGGTTACAAATCAAGTGGTATTTTAAGTAGTCAATTAAAAAAGCTCTCCAAATTCACCTTTCACATATTATGTCAATCTAACTTTCTCCTCCAAACAATTAGATACACTCTTTAGATACATTCACCAAGTGAATATTTAGTGCAATTGTTTTTGTCATAAGGTATTAGTTAATAGTTCAATTTAATGCAAAAATGCAGAAAAAAACACTTTCCTGCCATTATCCTTACATAATAAGTGCCATGGTAATAGTCCTGCCAAACTATCATAGTTACTACCATTATTGTGACTAGCATAAAACCATAATAAATTAATATTTTTCAAACAGTGTAAGAAGCTTTTAGAGTATTTCTGTCTTTTTAATTCCTTTTAAATGTGGTGACTAATGCCAAGTTACCACTGTTTCACTGCAGTGACAATAACTGTAGCAACTATTTTGGTGGAAACTATGGTTACCACACAATTTTGTAATGATTACAACGGAAATGTGTTTTTGACCGAACTAATACCTTATGACAAACCCAATTGCATTAAACATCCCTTCGAGGTCTATAACGAGTCTAACTAATTGCTTTGAAGGACTACATAATGAATCAGACTGGTGATTTTTCATTATGTTAATGTGAGCTGGCATTAGACGGGGTATTAGAGAACCGTCTGGCATGTTGCAGCTCTCACGCAGTAGGAGTATCTGACAGAAACTTCATATCCTCCATTCCTAGTCTCAGGTGACCCACATATGTGCTCTGCAAACCTAAATTACTCTCATTTAACAAAGTGTAGAGCAAAGATGCAGACTTGTATCCTTCTTTCCCCATATATACACACCCAATACTCCCCCTCCCACTAACATAGAAGCAGTTAATTAGAAAATAAAATTGGTTAACCCAGCTCAACACTTGTGCATATTTACTCTCTGTACATTGCATTTGGTGAGATGGATATTGTCCACGTGTACGAGAAGCACATGCCGTTCTGATCAAAGGCAGAAACTATAGTGAAATATAGTACATCATATCTCTCTACTACAGGTACTGTAATCAATCTGGGAATGTGTATAAACATATATGCAAATTTCACAAGAAGGTAGCCAAGATGAGAAAATTAAAGCATGTGACAGAGAAAGATGATATAGAGAGTGAATGAAGAGAGCGAGTGAGCTAGTAAATCAGACTGGACATCCAACTGTGAGCCCAGACACTTCTGGAAAACTCCAATTGCATCTACAGATACTGTTACTCAAAAGCATCTCTATCTCTCTCGCTCACTATGTCTCTCTCTCTCTCTTTCACTTATTAACAGCTACTACAGAGACTTTAAATGTTCATGTTGTCTCTGTCTTGAGACTTAAGGAGTCTTTACACAGCTATAAAGGGATAGTTCATCCAAAAATGAAAATACAGCATCACTGTATAGAAAAGAATGGCAATGAAAGTGAATGGCAAATGCAGCTTTAAACTTTATTTTTGTCCTGACAGAGTATACTGTATATATTCTATAATTTCAGATTTTTAGTTAGAATTGTATATTTGTCAACATTTCACACTGAGAACATTATTTTCTTAACATAATTTTTTTTTTAATTATTTTAATATGTTCCTTGAGGTTCGTTTATAATACAAGTTTTTTGCACAAAAACCGTCATATATTTGTAAAACATGATCATTTCCCACTGTCATTCTGACCCTCTGTCAGAAACATTTGGTTTTGGTGCTGCTTCTCCTTTAAAACTTGACAGTAAACACCCACTGTTATGATTGGTTCTCTGCTCTTGACTGATTCTGCTCTCTCCTTGCCATCTTCCTGCTCACCACTACTGTGCGGGGCTATGGAAGTGATAAGGTCAAGTTGATGTGTTGTTTTGGCGGTTAGATGCAAATGTCTTCCACAGTGTGACATCACAATGTTTGGAGGAAGTAGAGAACGAGTCATTTTGGCAGCTTGGTTTCAACAAATGCTCTTTTTACAGTGAGGAGGAAGTTTTGAGTTCTGATACTTACTGTATGTTTTTTATAGTACAATGACATCTTATATGTTAAAAGATCAAGGAAAATTTGATTCCACATGTAATGGCCCTTTTAATTGTAATTCCTTTGTAAATGCATTTATGCTGCCTCTGTGACAATAAACAGTCTATATACCTTTTGTAGTATATGCTGCTTCAGATGTAGCTCATGTACTGCCTTTGCAGTGTAAAGACCATTTGCAGAATTCTCTGGAGAAATGTTCTCCAGCCTCACTCACAAAACAGTGCAGAAAATGACAATCCCGGAGAGACTCTGTGTGTCTCCAAGAATGTGGTTGGAAATAGGTTGATACTGGAGGGATGAGTGAGTCAGTATTAGAATTGGAGGGGTACTGCAGAATTTTAGTAATCACTGCTGCATGTGAGCAGAGCAGCACGTGTTTCTGCAGCATCCACACACACACACACACACACACACACACACACACATACACAAAGTACATCTGGTACAAAAACGTAGCAGTCCCCATGTATCCTCTCCTTATCTACTCAATCCATCTACAATTTCTTGATAGCAAACGAGACAAACGTAAAATTGTTTAATTTAAAAGAAAACTTATTTTACACAATATTTATTTTAATTTCAATAAAAATATCTGAAAACAGAAAATTTGCATTATCCATTGGCAAGGCTGTTAGTAGATATTGGAACTTACACAATTAAGGGAACCTGACACTTTTAGTGGCCAGTCAGGCATAATTGGTCAAATTATTTGATTATTATATTATCATTGAGCCAGGCTAATATATCAATCTATCACTAATCTCATATATCTTTTTAATTGACAATTGACAGTCACAACAAATACTTTCAACAACTTATCAACGAGCACATTGAATCGAGTGCAATAATCACTCTTTCATGTAACAGACCTAACCCTGGCTCAAATCTGTTCAAGAGCTAGCATTTTAGCATTATTAACATTAGCTATTTAATAATACGTTTTAAAATCAGATCTGCCTGACTGATTTTATGAGGTAAGAATAAAGACAGGAATCAGCATGCAGTATTCTTACTGTAAATCAAAGAGCAAATGTGCTGTTGGTTAAACTTGCTGTTGATTTCTTCTTTTTATTTCGGCATTTATACACTTCATGACAGTTTAATCAACCCAGCTATATCTTTTAAAAATTGTTGAAAAGGAATAGGCTGACGCGAAAGCTTATTATGCCTACCCTTTTTACCTCTCCATTTTTATATTCTCTCTTCAGTATTTCCATCAACAGTCCATTTTCACAACTTATAAGAAAAAAGCTAAGAAAATAGGAGTAAGAAATAGAAAAAAATAAAAAGATGGTTATATAACATTTATAAATTTAACTTCCTCCTAACAAATAAATTATATGAATCAAACTTAACAAAATTTACAGTTTGTTTAAACTTAATTTTTATAAATGACACATACTCTATGCATTTATATAAACATACTGTATGTATAGATACAATGTACAATGTTCCTATTAAACCATTCTTTCATATTTTTTAAACAGCTAATTTTTAAACAATCTCTTAAATTTGTTTATTATTAATTGTTCATTTTAATTAATTTTAAGCTTGTTCAGCGTGACGCCATGCAAGGAGCAGACGTGTAAACAGCGAGATCTGTGCACTTTGCTAGTTTTTAATTATTTTCATGTTATAATCCGGTAAGATTTGATACACCCAGTTACAAATTTGCTCTTTGAGGTAAACATGGCAAAGAAGTCAAAATCCTCAGACTCCGGAGACATTAAAAGACACTTACGTGCTCTAGCTGAAACCTCTGATGGGCCTACGAGCCAGGGACTCGATTTGGAAAGCGTGACGGGAGATGAAATCCAGCGTCATCTGTTCAACATCTCGGTGATGCTGACGAAGGTTGTTACTGACTTGGAGGATCTCGCTGTAATACGTTGATCGATTACGCCGATGGAAACAAAATTCTCTGAGTTGGTCACAAGAGTCGCAGAAGTTGAGAAACAAATCAATTATCTTGAGTCATCGGAAAGGGAATTATCCGCTATTCCCCCGCGTCCAAAACAGATTTGGAATGCATTTCAGAAAAACTGGAAGATCTCGAAAACAGAAATCAAAGGAGCAATATAAATTGAGCGAGCTCACAGAGTCCCAGCTCGGAGATCTGCTGAGGGAGACAGGCCCCGATAAATTCTGGCCAAATTTCTGAGATCATCCGATAAAGATCTCTTGTTGTGCCAGGCGAGGAGCAAAGGAAAGCTTTCTTGGAAGAATCACAATATTTTCTTGTTCAAGACTTTGCGAATTCGACAAGAAAGAAACGTGATCAATTCAAGGAATGCAAGAAACTCTTACATCAATGGAAGTCCGCTTTTGGACTGATGTTTCCAGCCAAACTGAGAATAGATACTAAGCAAAATATTTACATGCCCACAGCAAGCATTGTCCTTCATAGAGACAATGGGGTGAGTAAGCCATTTGGTGATTTTCATGTTGCTGCCTAGTTTACCTGACTCACTGAACATTCACTTGACTGTCTGAGGAAGCTGGGTGCCTTTTTGTTTCTTTTTGTGTTGGTTCCGCCCAGCGGCTGGAGTTTGTTTTGTGGAATAACACTCCTTCAAGAAACTTTTGCATTGACGGAAGATTGCTTTTACACTGAAGTTCCTGGCCAGATTGAGAATGGACACTATAGATGACCGCAAAATATCCACATGCCCACACAAATGATGTCTTTTATAAAGCTGATAGACTGAGTAAGTCATAATGTTTTTTTTTTTATGCGGCCTCCGAGTGAATTTGACTCTTGATCATCCGAGGAACCGGGATGCCTGTTTTATTTCATTATGTGCTGGCTCCGCCTAGTGGCTGGAGCTTGTTTTGTGGAATAACACTGCTTTGGGTCAGCTGTGGATGAATCTGATCATTCTTTGTGCTTATGCCTCCTGTTGGCTGGAGTTTGTTTTTTTGTGGAGTATTTTTGTGAAACATTGGAATGATTATGTCATCTGCTGCACTCATAACAGCTGGTTCACTGAACACTTGAAATATTTGTTTGTCTGTCCAAGGAAACTGAACGGTTTTATATCAGCTGGAGTTTGTTTTGTGAAGGAACATACCTTCGAGACATTCTGTGAATGAATCTACATGTTCTTTCTGTCTATTCTGCCTGTTTTACAAAGTATTTTCTGTTATGTAATTTTGCCTCACAAAATCTGTACAGAAGCTCCGGACTTGAGCAATCCGACGGCAAAGTTGTCGAGGGGGATCTTGTAGGCGTACTTGGGCTCTTTGAGTTTAGAGGGATTGACACCGGTTGGCGCTGTCATGCGCGGGGTTAATGCGCACATTTTTCTTTTTTTCTGTTTGTTTTGTTTGGAGTTTTATTGTTGCACTAATGGTGAATGGTCTGTATAATCTTATTTTTGACACACAGTTTATTTTTTCTATTATATCAAAATGTCAAATGTTAATGTGAATGGATTGTCTCTCTCCACATGGAATGTAAATGGGTTGGGGCACCCCATAAAAAGAAGGAAAGTTATTTCTTTTCTTAAGCATAAGAAATGTGATACAGTGTTTCTTCAAGAAACACATCTTTCCTTGCAGGAAGCGGAAAAATTTGGGAAGATATGGGGTTGGCATGTTTTCTTTAGTGCTGGCTCAAGTAAGAGCAGGGGAGTCATTATACTGATTAATAAACATCTACAATTCAAATTTCTCAAACAGATTAAAGATAAATTAGGAAGAGTCATTATTGTTTTAGCAGTAATTCAGGGGCAAAGGTTGATTTTGGCTAATATTTACGCACCTAATGCTGATGATCAGGGCTTTTTTATAGATCTTGAAGGGATGTTGCAAGCCGCTGGCACCCATCATGATATAATATTGGGAGGAGACTTTAATCTTTTGATGGACTCAGTCCTTGACCATAGTGAAGCAAAAATGTGCAAGCCCCCTAGAGAAACATTGACGCTTCACAGGATGTGTAAAAATCTTGGTCTTACAGATATTTTGAGACTTTTGAACCCATCTGGTAGGGATTATACATTTTTTTCATCAGTCCATAAGATTTATTCTAGAATAGATTTTTTTTTTTATATATCTAAATCCCTCATTTCATCTGTTGTTGATTGCTCAATTGGAAACATTTTAGTCTCAGATCACGCCATGGTGAGTTCAGAGGTGATGCCACATATAGAGAAAAAGAAATCATATAGTTGGTGCCTTAATGTGTCCCTTTTGCAAAATCCTGATTTCCAACAAATGTTAAAGACTGAAATCAGTGTTTATATTGAGACCAACTGGTCCTCAGTATCCTCTGTGGGCGTGGCTTGGGAGGCGCTTAGAGCCATTCTTAGGGGTCGGATCATACAGTATGCCTCATTCACCAAAAAATCCAAAGCACGAGAACTCGTGGAGTTGGAAGAGAATATTAAAAGTGCAGAGGCAGAACTGAAGCACCAAATGTCGCCTGATGGCCTCAGAGAATTGACCCAATTGAAATACAGATATAATATTATTTTGTCACGGAAGGTGGAGTTTTGGTTATTCAGGGCAAGACAGTCATACTTTGAGTCGGGGGACAAAGCAAGGAAGCTTTTGGCTAGATATATAAAGCAGAGAGAGTCTTTTTCTACCATTCCCTCAGTGAAATCTGCTGGTGGTGAAATTTTTACCTTGGCCATTGATATTGATAATGCCTTTAAAGAATTCTATCTTGATCTTTATAATTCCACGTCTTCGTCTACTGATGAAGATATTAGAAACTTTATGGAAGCATTAGAACTCCCTAAATTGATGACTGAGCAAAATAATTCTCTTGAATCTAAGATAACCTTGGAGGAGCTTGGCGAGGTAATTAAGGCCTTGTCTACTGGCAAGGCTCCAGGACCAGATGGCTTTGCCGCTGAATTGTTTTGATCTTATGCTACAGAATTGGCTCCACTTTTGTTAGAAGTTTATACAGAGATATTAAAGAATGAAAAGCTTCCCCCAACCATGACACAAGCCCGGATCAGTCTGATTCTTAAAAAGGACAAAGATCCAAGCAAGCGTAAAAGTTACCGTCCAATTTCCCTGATCCAGCTAGATTTAAAAAATTTGCAAAAATTCTGGCTAACCGATTAAGTAAAGTTATGACATCTCTTATACATATAGATCAGGTGGGGTTTATTTGGGGCTGCAGCTCTTCTGACAACATTAGGCATCTCATTAATATCATGTGGTCAGTTGCAAATGATCAGACTTCGGTCGCTGCCACCTCACTTGACGCCGAAAAGGCGTTTGATATGGTAGAATGGGATTATCTTTTTTAGATGCTGGAAATATACGGGTTCGGAAATACTTATTTGGATGGATTAAGTTACTTTATAGACATCCTGTAGCGGCGGTACAAACAAATGGATTAATTTCAGATTATTTTACTTTGAACAGGGACACTCGGCAGGGTTGCCCTCTTTCCCCATTATTGTTTTGTCTTGCCCTGGAACCATTAGCAGCCGTGATAAGAAAGGAGGATGATTTTCCAGGGGTGATGGCGGGAGGCGTGGCGCATAAGCTTTTACTTTACGCAGATGATATTTTATTATTCGTCTCTGACCCCACTAGATCTATGTCTTGTCTCCACAGAATTATTCATTCCTTTTCAAAATTTTCAGGATACAGAGTTAATTGGTCTAAATCCGAAGCTTTGGCTCTGACTGCGTACTGCCCAGTTACGGCTTTTCAGCCGGGCGCCTTTCAATGGCCCAAACAGGGCATTAAGTATTTGGGCATTTTATTCCCAGCAAAATTATGTGATTTAGTCAGAGTTAATTTTGACCCTTTAATTTTGATGGCTCTCTATAATTACTTCTAGTTATAATTCTTATTGCTTTTTTTTTAAGCATAAAAAATTTATAAGTCTTATAAGCATTACCCCATACTGCAACACAATACAGGTGCATCTCAATAAATTAGAATGTCGTGGAAAAGTTCATTTATTTCAGTAATTCAACTCAAATTGTGAAACTCGTGTATTAAATAAATTCAATGCACACAGACTGAAGTAGTTTAAGTCTTTGGTTCTTTTAATTGTGATGATTTTGGCTCACATTCAACAAAAACCCACCAATTCACTATCTCAAAAAATTAGAATACATCATAAGACCAATAAAAAAAACATTTTTAGTGAATTGTTGGCCTTCTGGAAAGTATGTTCATTTACTATACATGTACTCAATACTTGGTAGGGGCTCCTTTTGCTTTAATTACTGCCTCAATTCGGCGTGGCATGGAGGTGATCAGTTTGTGGCACTGCTGAGGTGGTATGGAAGCCCAGGTTTCTTTGACAGTGGCCTTCAGCTCATCTGCATTTTTTGGTCTCTTGTTTCTCATTTTCCTCTTGACAATACCCCATAGATTCTCTATGGGGTTCAGGTCTGGTGAGTTTGCTGGCCAGTCAAGCACACCAACACCATGGTCATTTAACCAACTTTTGGTGCTTTTGGCAGTGTGGGCAGGTGCCAAATCCTGCTGGAAAATGAAATCAGCATCTTTAAAAAGCTGGTCAGCAGAAGGAAGCATGAAGTGCTCCAAAATTTCTTGGTAAACGGGTGCAGTGACTTTGCTTTTCAAAAAACACAATGGACCAACACCAGCAGATGACATTGCACCCCAAATCATCACAGACTGTGGAAACTTAACACTGGACTTCAAGCAACTTGGGCTATGAGCTTCTCCACCCTTCCTCCAGACTCTAGGACCTTGGTTTCCAAATGAAATACAAAACTTGCTCTCATCTGAAAAGAGGACTTTGGAACACTGGGCAACAGTCCAGTTCTTCTCCTTAGCCCAGGTAAGACGCCTCTGACGTTGTCTGTGGTTCAGGAGTGGCTTAACAAGAGGAATACGACAACTGTAGCCAAATTCCTTGACATGTCTGTGTGTGGTGGCTCTTGATGCCTTGACCCCAGCCTCAGTCCATTCCTTGTGAAGTTCACCCAAATTCTTGAATCGATTTTGCTTGACAATCCTCATAAGGCTGCGGTTCTCTCGGTTGGTTGTGCATCTTTTTCTTCCACACTTTTTCCTTCCACTCAACTTTCTGTTAACATGCTTGGATACAGCACTCTGTGAACAGCCAGCTTCTTTGGCAATGAATGTTTGTGGCTTACCCTCCTTGTGAAGGGTGTCAATGATTGTCTTCTGGACAACTGTCAGATCAGCAGTCTTCCCCATGATTGTGTAGCCTAGTGAACCAAACTGAGAGACCATTTTGAAAGCTCAGGAAACCTTTGCAGGTGTTTTGAGTTGATTAGCTGATTGGCATGTCACCATATTCTAATTTTTTGTGATAGTGAATTGGTGGGTTTTTGTTAAATGTGAGCCAAAATCATCACAATTAAAAGAACCAACGACTTAAACTACTTCAGTCTGTGTGCATTGAATTGATTTAATACACGAGTTTCACAATTTGAGTTGAATTACTGAAATAAATGAACTTTTCCACGACATTCTAATTTATTGAGATGCGCCTGTATGTAAGATAAGGCACAATTATTGAACAATACAAGATATACAATGCATTTTCATTTAACAAATCCTTGACATTATACAAAAGTACAAACAATTTTGCTACTTTTGATTTCACTTGATTTATGTGTGCTTTTCAACTTAATTTATCATCAATAACTCCTAGAAACTTAGTTTTCTTTTACTCTTTCAATTATTGCAGTGTCTATTTCTTTCTGCTGATCTGTTTAAATCTCTCTGTTACTAAATATCAAAGATTACCTAGACTACGAACAAAATTGATTTTTGTTACAAATGTGGCACAACATTTCAACAGACTATTAAAAGGAATGTTTCAATTATGAGGGAACAATAGGAAAAGATGAGGTTTCATTAAATTACATTAAATTATAACTTTATTCAGTGAATATTTGGTTGTTTCCTCCAACTTCAAGTTATGTTTTGAACTTAATTTGACTGTATATTTGTGACTCAAGATACTTTATGCAGCACTCATAATAATGAAGAAAAAAAATAATTCTGAGTGAAGTCTAAATTAATCTGTTTAGTAATCCCAACATATTTTTTTATGATTCCATGGGAAACCATATTTGACCTCATTTGAAAGCCATTATGACATGCAAGTAGAAGGCAGCAAAAATACATCATAATAAATAATACTTTTCATCAGTACAGTGGCGCCTGCAGCTGTACGGTGGTACGCACTGTGCATACCACGAGCTCTGCGAAATATTTACTCTCAGAATATTTCACCAATCATGAAATGTGTTCCGTATTTCTGCTGACTGTTTAAAAGAACTAGCAATGCCCAAATTGCTAATGAATAATTCTTTTGAGTCAGTTCTTTTCAGTGAATTGGCCAAACGGGCTTGCAAAACATTCTGAATCAATTCATGATTCAGTACAATTTGTTCAGAGCGCTCTCTCACTGAATCATTTGGAGCGGGTTCTCACACAGTAAAACAGTATCGGGATATTTATGAATACAGCGCTGGATACAGTGTAATTTTACCTACAGTCAACTGAAACAAAAGTATGTCTTTTTGAGAGGTAACTTTGAGAAACTTCAGCTAGTGCTGTGTCATGTGAACAAGGGGCTGTTCAAACTGAACTTGTTTTTGCATCCGCTCACGTGTTTTTCAATCGTTTTCCATGTAAACATTTGCTAGATAGATGTCTTTTGACAACTGCGTCACGTTTCACTGTGTTTTTTAGCATCTCTCACGGGAGTGTTGCATTTTTAGATGCTGTGTCAAGTTAAAAAGAACTTCTTCAGCTGATAAAAACATGTCTCGAGACTCCTGCGTTTTGCGTTTTGCTTTTTTAGCGTGAAAACACGTCTGTCTGAACGAAGAAATGCTTTAGCCAATTTACATGAATGCTACTCATACTCAAGAAAATAAAACAAATGCTTATCTCAAAGTCACCAGAATTGAACTCTTTGGTGTTATTTTCTGCACAAAAAAAATCTCCAGGGGAAGCATGCCCCCGGACCCCCCTAGATATAAGGTTTATTAGGCAGATTTCTGTGCGTCCCCTCAGATTAAATCCTGCAGGCGCCCATGCATCAGTAATACTGTCTTTTTCCTGGAAGCATCATGAATAAAAATTATTATAATTATAATTATTTTTTTTGCAAAAGAAAGCAACAAACTTTCAAGTTAATCAAGATCATTTATTTATGAAAACAACTAATGAACAATTTAAGGAAATATTCTCCCAATTGTGAGATTCATTCTCAGCATCTTTGCAGGCCTATTCTTGTGCAGACATTTCCATCCACATTGTGTGCATTAGATGTTTAAAGGGTCTGATATCTTTCTCTTCACACCAAGGCTTGATCTCATCTCATCTCATTACACTCCTTCTCTCCATCTCACATTTTCTCGAACACTCTCTCCATCACTTCTCTCATCCCTCCCGCCATCTTTCTCTCCTCTTCTCAGATGTAGCATGGAATTTTCCAAGCAGAAACCAGCGGTATATGTGTGACCAGTTACCTGACAAAAGAGCTCAGCTGGGCCATGACAAAGAGGACACCGGAGTGGAAAAATACCAGCTAATACTGAGACGCACATACAAATACTCAAAACGTTAACACACCACCACCATTGTCAATATAGGAGGAGGCACACATTGCACATTTCACACAGACGACATGTATGCTTACACGTCATGTTCACCCATATTTACACCATTTCTCTTCATACACAGGCCTCTTTAATATCAAAACATGTTTATACAAAACAGACCCACAGCAATTATGTGTATCACATAATATAATCTGACCCCATCTCACCCTAATGTGAAAATGGATGGTTGAAAACTAGAGTTTCAGTTCATTAAAGTTTCCCAGACAAGCATATTCTCCTCACGTTCGGCATGCTATCTGATGGCTGTTTTTGGTGTAGTGGTAAGAGCTGTGAATCTCTGTGCATCAGTCAGAGTGGGTGAGATTTTTTTAGAGGTCAGTGTAGGTGTATATGAGCAAATTATTCATCTTTATATACATAAAATATTTTTTATAGAATTGCCTCAGGCACAGTCTTGCTATACTGTGATGTCTAATAGAGTTTTCATTAACTTTGAATGAATCTGAAAAGGAAGGCAGGAATGCTAGCAAGTCCAAATACCAGTGTTGTATAAAGTACCCAAAAGTCAGGAACTACTGAGTGTAAGCAATGCAATCTGGTCTCATAGAATGAATGTTACGCTACACCGATCAGCCACAACATTAAAACCACCTGCCTAATATTGTGTAGGTCCCCCTCGTGCCGCCAAAACAGCGCCAACCCGCAGATGCTATTCTTCTCACCACAGTTGTACAGAGCAGTTATCTGAGTTACCATCGACTTTGTCAGTTCTAACCAGACTGGCCATTCTCTGTTGTCCTCTCTCATCAACAAGACATTTCCGTCCACAGAACTGCCGCTCACTGGATGTTTTTTGTTTTTGGCAGCATTCTGAGTAAATTCTAGAGACTGTTGTGCGTGAAAATCCCAGGAGATCAGCAGTTATAGAAATACTCAAACCAGCCCATCTGGCACCAACAATCATGCCACGGTCCAAATCACTGAGATCACATTTTTTCACCATACTGAAGGTTGATGTGAACATTAACTGAAGCTCCTGACCCGTATATGCATGATTTTATGCACTGCAGCCACACGATTGGCTGATTAGATAATCGCATGGATGATTGTTAGTGCCAGACGGGCTGGTTTGAGTATTTCTGTAACTGCTGATCTCCTGGGATTTTCACACACAACAGCACTTGTACTTTACTTGAATATAAATATTTCTTTGGACTTTTACTTTCACTTCACTACATTTTGAAGAGAAAGTTTATACTTTTCTCCGATAAATTTCTCCAGACCCTTTTGTTACTTTTGCGACTGAACACCGCAAAAAATAACAGCTGTACGTGCAAAAATGCATGCAGATCGGCAATAGTGAAATTTGATTTAAATTTGATTCATCTGAACTGAACAAAAAGATGCAAAAAGCAGTTTGAATGCTTCATTTTGCGAATCATGAATCTGAATCAAAATCACAAGCGAAGCGTGCGCTAGATTACATGTTTTGTCGTCTGTCTCCACTGGGGAAGACAAGAAACTGCTCATGAGAGTTAATTTTTTTTATTTTTATTTTTTTTTTACTAATTCATTTAATACATTTTGGCTTAAACATTATGAAAGCTGTTAAATAATGAAGTTATGTGCGATCAGTCTCCCGCCTTTCCAGGAGACCTGTTCATATAAAAGTCAATCACATGCATTTACATTTTATATTTAAACAAGGTATGATGTGTATGAATAATTACCAGCGCTCATAAAAATGTCCAACAATATTAATTTTTATATTTTATAAAGATGTGAATGGTCTTTGCCTAAGCAAAACTGGTGGTTGCTAAAGTGTTATATTTTCTTTGTAGCACATTTATGCTACGGTATGTGATAACTAGGGTTTTCTGGATGGTTGCTAGCAAGGGCGTAGCAGCCGCGAGGGATGTGGGGGACATGTCCCCCGCACTCTTTAAAAGAGGTAATTTTTGTCCCCTGCACTTTTCCAAGCTAAACCCATAATTTCTATACAGTATTTCTATACAGTATTCTTTGAGTTTTGCTACTTTGGGCTGATTGAGCGACCATCCAGTCAATCACAGGTGAGTTTCATGAGCCGAAACAACCCTTACGTAATAGGCCGTCAGTCAGACAGTCTAATCAACGAGGCACCGTTCAAAGGACAATCCTTATTTTAAGCACACATTGTAAGTGGAGTTTATATCAGCGCATGAGACTTCATTAAGTTATACTTTTTACATTTTGTTTGTGAGGTAATAGGTTGTTTTTGCCAATTTAAGCAGATTACTAGACGTGTGTTAAATATGTAAAGCTATTTCTAATATCAGCTCCTGTTTTTTACCTATATGTTGGTGTGCAGTAGACAAAATGTAGGAAAAAAGATAGATCTGCTGTGTTCTTAGAACACTTATGCATTTTACTGAAGTGAATAGATATGTAGACACTCTATTTTCTACATGAAAACATATCGTTATTGAAACTCATTATAATTATTATAAGACTATTATTGTTGTCTTTTGATAAAAGTCATGCTAAGCAGCTCACAAGCTGTAGAGAAACGTCATGGTTACTTGTGTAACCTCCGTTCCCTGATGGAGGGAACGAGACATTGTGTTGATGTAGTGACACTAGGGGTCCCTATATGAAACGCCACAATTGGCTGAACTGTGTTACGTGAACTGGTGGTGTGTGGTGGGCAGACTACTGTGTGCCTCATAGCCAGCACACCAGGTCGACACGTAACCTCCCCCAACATAGTGATGAGTGTCGAATGGCCCTTTGGGGACAAGTCAACTACCCAAAAGATAGAGACAGGCTAACCCAGTCGTGGCCTCTTTTCCCCTTCTTTTTTTTCCACTCCCTAAAAAAGAAGGGAGATTATCCGACTGGGCCGCCAGGTCTAGTCGGGGGGTGTCCCTCCCAAGGGGAAGACACCGCGGAGACCATACCTCGCCCAAAGAGAGGGGGGGGATATTTAAGTGGAAAAATATGTCACATGGTCTTTCCAACCATGTGGAGAGTCTTCAAGGTAGATCCTACCCAATGGGGGAGGAGTTACTACAAACATGGAGACTGGGGCAGAGGGCTCTGCCCAAGGAAGACACAGTTTGCCAACAGGGAAACGAACTAGCGGAAGATATATATCGCATGGGGTTAGCCTTACAGGGAACCGCCACATGTGTAGCACCTACCCCAGAAGAGGACTCTTAGTTAGCACGTGTATTGGGCCGGCAGCGAGTCTCTCCGAAAACAGGGCTCTGAGGAAGTCATCCAGGGAACAAAGTTTGTGAACACTACTGGGAATTAATGGCGCACGTCTTCAGCTCAAAAGAAGGTGGAAGGCGCTATGTCCAAGCGATACACCCGGCCAGTTATCCCGGGCTTATCCGCTTGTATTGCATGCCACTACCTGGGACGAAACCGGTTCCACCCGGAGGTTGTAGAACCTTGCAAAGGTGTTGGGTGTTGCCCAGCCTGCTGCTCTGCAAATGTCTGTTGGAGAGGCACCCCTGGCCAGGGCCCAGGAGGCCACTACACCCCTCGTAGAATGGGCTCGTAGCCCTACCGGGGGCAGCATGTCCTGGGCATGATATGCCATAGTTATGGCATCAATGAGCCAGTGGGCAATCCTCTGCTTGGAGACAGTGCTTCCTTTCCACTGTGCACCAGAGCAGACAAAGAGCTGCTCAGAGATACTAAAGCTCTGCATGCGATCCAAATAGATGCGTAAAGCACGCACCGGACACAGCAACGACAGGGCTGGGTCTGCCTCCTCCTGGGGCAGCGCTTGCAGGTTCACCACCTGGTCCCTAAAAGGGGTCGTGGGAACCTTGGGCACATAGCCCGGTCGGGGTCTCGGGATCACGTGAGAGTAGCCCCGACCGAACTCCAGGCACGTTTCGCTGAGATTGCCGAATAGCCCTTGGCCGCCCCACCATCGAGGGTAGTGAGGGCGGGAAAGCTGAAAAGATCGGGACCGGGCAGTATAAAGTGCCTCCCACGACCTTGTCAGCTCTTCATGCACTTCCGGGAAGAAAGGAACGGGGGCGGGACGTGGCTTTGAGCGGTGCCGCGAGCCCAGGAACCAATCATCAAGCCACGAGGGTTCAGGGAAGAGCGGAGTGTTCTGCTCTAGCCGACGCTGCGGCTGCCCGGGAAAGCATGTCGTCATCTCCGCGTCAGCCTGTGACTGGGCAATTGTCCCCGAAGGGAGGAGCCCAGCTGAGGCTTCCGCGTCCAACTGGATGAGCCCACTCTCCGATGCTGCGCTCGAGAGCTCATCACTTTTGCGGGCTCCGAATAAGAGGTCGAACTCGCCATGAGACAAGCCGGCGGACTCATCCGGAAGCCCGATCGGGCAGACGAGCGTGCTGGGGAATGGGAGGTCCGCGGTGGGATACCCGGCGGAGGCAGTCCCATTGGGGTCCCCAAATCGCCCCCAGTGCTAGCCGCGCTGGCCTCATACCCGTGGGTAAAAGGACCAAGGCAGGGAGCCTCTGGGGTGGCTTGCGTTCTTACGAAGGCGAGCCATGACCGCATTGTTGCCATGGACATGTCCTCGCAATGAGAACATGACCATCCACGACATGAAAGACAGTGATCGTGACCGTCAGATGGCGAGAGATAACGAGCGCAACCAGGAATAACACACAATCGGAAAGGCATCTTTAAAAAGACGCGTCTTTAAAAAGACGTTCTGTGTGTGCTGCTCTTTTAGAGAAATATAGTCTTTTAGAGAAATATACTCTTATTTCTGCCGAAGCGCCCAGTGGCATTCTCTGCATTGCACCAGTGCAGAGGGGGGAGAAGCCGCTGAAATGCACCGTCAGATCCAGCAGAGGCGAATGAACAGTCGTGGGAATTCAGCTCAGTGAGCATGACCGTTTGGCTCCGAAGAGAGAATCTGAATGAGTGGTTGCATACCAGCTCCTTTTATACCCGTATGTCCGGGGGAGTGGCATGCAAATACCACTCGCCAATTTTCATTGGCCTTTTATCAAAGACCAGAGGTGTCTCGGGCTCCCAAGAGTGACCCCTAGTGTCACTACATCGACACAACGTCGAGTGAGTGACAGATAGGGAATTATTGTTTTGTTCTTATAATTCATAAAACCTTTACAAAAGTCAGATTTTTTAGGTCTGTAGACATACAAATTTTAAAGGATTAACATTTTCTTTTGATCGTTGATTCAGTGACTAACTCATTTCGCACATGACACTCATTTGTCACCACCTTCTGGCATCACCAGAAATGATCACTGAATCATTAAATGGATCTGAACGAATTTTGGTGAACGTAGTCAAAACACTCAAGCCACTTGGATACATTTAAATCCCACAATGCACAAGCACAATTGTCATTATTGTAATTGATTAAATAATTTATTCAGGACCAGCTTGTGCTCAGTCTTTTATTGTCATGTGTGAAACAGAAACAAGTGCTCCACAAGATGCCAACCAGCTAACCAGCCAATTTCTGACCCCCTTGCTAAAATACAGGACAAATCTCTCTCTCACACACACACACTCACACACACACACACACACACACAGAGAGAGAGAGAGAGAGAAGGGGGCGGGGCAGCATATAGAATACGAAAACATTAATAAAAGCACTAGATGGGCGCCTGGGTAGCTCAGCGAGTATTGACGCTGACTACCACCCTGGAGTCACGAGTTCGAATCCAGGGCATGCTGAGTGACTCCATCCAGGTCTCCTAAGCAACCAAATTGGCCTGGTTGCTAGGGAGGGTAGAGTCACATGGGGTAACCTCCTCTTGGTCACGATTAGGGGTTCTCACTCTCAGTGGGGTGCGTGGTAAGTTGTGTGTGGATTGCAGAGAGTAGCATGAGTAACCTGTCCTCTGCCACCCGGATTGAGGTGAATAACCACACCACCACAAGGACCTACTAAGCAGTGGGAATTGGGCATTCCAAATTGGGAGAAAAGGGGATAAATAAATAAATAAATAAAATTATAAAATTGATAGGTTAAAATTGACGCAACCTCTGGTTGGCGATTAGGCGATCCTAATGAGCTATGTAGTTGCACTACCCAATGTTTGCAACTACAATATTAGCTGGCTTTGTGTGTTAATTTATGTGACTAACCTTTGAGAATGTGTTCATCCTGAAGTTTCTGCTTTTGAGGGCACAACCAAATGTGAGCACAAATGGCACGGGGGTCCCGTCATGTTTAATGGGACTCTTATCACATTTCAGGGTTTACGCGGAAATACATCATCGAATTCTATGATAAGGGTCCGATCAGTCATGACACATGGGGAAATGTGAAGCAGATGTAATAAAACCATACAAATAAAATACAAATTCTCCCTTTAAGATATTAATAGTTAAGGTTTAAATACTTGAGTCATTTTTGAAATAGAGTCAAGTCTGAAGTTATTTTAGGTCGAGTCTGGAGTCAAGTCTGAAATCTATTAAAATGCGACTTGAGTATGACTCGAGTCCGAGTCTCTAACTCGAGTGCCCATCTCTGCCTTACAGTACAGGTCAAGGTTATCAAATACCAGAAAAAAATATGCCCCTTTCCTAATATGCATTTTCTCCTCATACAGTCAGTAAAATCACACCTCTCTACCAACAAGCCATGTGATGTCATAGACTAGTTTTAGTTGTAGTTAAATGTAATTGATAAGACCATTTCAAGTCAGCATTTTCTCATTGGCTTCACACAAAAGGACAGGTAACTTTCTGAAATCCATTCTGAGATCTCATAATGTACATGTGCCAGTGTAGTGTTTTAGGTAGTGCTGATGTTGCAATTTGAACAGTTTATTGCTCAGAATAGGCAGTGTAATTGTGCGGGCGTGTCTGTGATTTGGCTGACATTGCTACTGGTGTTTGTGACGTCTTTGTGTGAATGTGTGAACTGACGCAGTTTCAGCTAAGAATGTGCAGGGATGATTCAGCCACAGCAGGCTTTCTGGTAAAGAATGAGGAGAATGAGAGAGAAGAGAATGTTGTGTGCAAACATTCGACCAGAGCTCTCACACACAAACACACATAGCATGTCTGCTCATTCAGTGACCGCAGAAGTATTTGGACACTTTAACCCCACTTAAAAATGTATAAATGTGTTTGTATTATAATTTCAAACCAAGTGACATTTATTTTAGAGAAAGATAACAAAAGCATACTAATGCAATGACATTTAGGCAATTTTAAGTGATGATGAGGTGTGTAAAATTGTCAATGGTCTATGCCTCTTTTCTAGTGTGTGTGTGTGTGCGTGCATGTGTATGCGTGTGTGTGTGTGTGTGTTGTTATAAAGAGGACAGCTGGGTGAACAGTGTGATGATATTAAGCTTTGTTGCCAAAGCTTTTTCATTCTTCCCTTAATCCTTTCATTATTTCATTCATCCATCTGCACATCATCTTCGGTTTTATTTTTTTATTTTTTATTTTTTTTGCATCTTATGTTTGCCCAGCCCTTTAAAATATGACTGTGGAAAATTATTTTCATAGGACACAATAACACAACATCCAACCTGTGGCACGACACTTCATGCATACAAAACACACAAAAGCCCTCCTATGGGTATAACCGTCAGGCAGTTTGTCCAGGCTTCAGGGTTAAGAGAGTGTACTGTATGTTTTGTGTGTGCATTTGTATGATCACAGTCAGTGTTGCATAACGTTCAGTATCAGCACTGACCCATTAACAGCACAGATTGAGAGACAGAGCAACAAAACAATAGAGGACAGAGGGCACAAAATACACAAGATAGGGAATGAAAGGCAGGGAGAAAAAATGGATCTGCATGAATACTAATAATAAAATGTATATTTGCCATTAGAGCACAAAAAATTAACTGACAACTAGATTTGTACATTTTCTGAAGAAAATATAAGTAGTATTTGCATTTGCATAACTTGCCGTCATGATGCTAGTGTGTTGTGGGTGGTTGCCAGGATGTTGCTATGCTGTTGCTAAGGTGTTATGGGTGGTTCATAGGTAGCTACATGTTCGCCCAAGTAAAAAGAGCCTACCCTCAAATCGCTATATTGTGATTCTAAAATATGGATTAAGGCTGTCCAGCAGGTGAAAATCATATGTCAGATTGCTTAGAGAAGGAATAACATACCTCTCATCAACAAGCCGCACGATTTTAGGTACCATTTTTTTCCGTAGCAAAAACAGTCTGTTACACCGCATAACCAGACGTGACACTATAAAGAAACAAGCAATAAAAGCATTAATCAGAGTTTTTGTCCAAACCAGCCACAACCGCGAAATTTACGTGACTGTGGTGACATTTTTTCAAAATGATTTGGTTCCTTATACGTTTCACGGCAGTTCTAAGGAGAAATGTCGACATTGTGGCACTATAAGCAAGTTAAATTTTCTCACAAACAGATGAGGTTTCTAAGGTTAATGCTTTATTGAGTTTTAAATCAACAAAACCGTCCTCCCTACCCTAAAGCTTAAACCTACCCCTAGCCAATAGTGCCATTAAAAGCAAATGTGATATGAAAAATGCAATTGCTGAAGCAATCACATCATGTTGTGTTGTTTCTATGACACTTTTGGCTCACCTACAGTCATGTGGTCTTCAGATCTCGCATCCCAGTCCTTTGTATCGCAAGTGCATCGCTCTATCCGTTGAGCTGCTGCGCAGTTTGATCGCACATGAACAAGCTTGTACTGTAAATGTAGGGTCCTATTATGCCAAGTGATAAGTGCAAAGTCAATGGGCATGACCATGAAGTTTTGGTATGTTCGTGCAAACATGCGGTATGAGTAGGTGCAAGTGGGTTTGGCGAAATTTCGCGTGCAGCACGTTAATGGGCTGGGTCAAGTTTAATTTAAAATTCAACTTGAATTTGAATTTTAACTTCTCCAGTTACTCCACTGTCTGTGTCCTGTTATATAGTCCATTTCCTGTCAAGCCCCTGCCCCTTTGATAAGGTACCACTCCTACGGAAATCCACTGCCTCTCTACTAGCACATGCATGCACACCCACCCGATCCAACACAGAACGTACCATCCGCAACACCCCTATCCCCCCGGTCCACATAAAATGTCCACACAGCACAAATATGATAGCACTGCGTGAGTAACAGGGTGAAAAGTATGTTTATCAACTAATTATCTACTGTTTTTGTAAAAATGATTCTATGAGAATTGGTTGGCAGGGGCACTTACATAAGGAAGCCCCTTCAGTCTTAGACAGTCAAATTCCCACTATTGGGATTAGGTTTATGACTCAGTAACCACATTAACCTAAAAGTTAATCCATTAAACATTAACTTCTGGTGCAGTTGCAAACCCTGTTATTTTTCACTGTACCTTATTAGTATATAGCCTGCGGCACACTCATTCCCCTAAAACTCACACAAAATGTAATGCAGGGCAGAGAAACCTGCAGTTAATATCTTTAATAAAATTAGATCAGCTCTCTGGACACCATATAAATCAATGCGCTTCTAAAAATATCAGGTAAAAATTTTGTATTATGCTAGCTATTACAGGTCTCTGCCCCATATGAATGCAGAATGTATAATTAGCAGAGGTGAGTGTGTTGCCATGTGAGATCAGAGGTTTAATAGACATCACTATTCTGTATGGCATCATTCAAGAATCCCCATAGACTCACTGTGTGTACTGAGTGTTTGTGTACTAGTGTATGTGGGCGTGTGGAGGAGCTGGAATGGTGACTGAAACAGGAGGATGTTCAACAGAATCAGAATCAAATGACACATGAGCCCTCTGCTAACACTTTCCAACACACACACACACACACACACACACTTGCAATTAAGTAAGCTGTATGGAGATGGATATGATGTCATTTTTACATTAAGGGTATGAGATGTGCGTTTGTGTGAGTGTGTAATGAGGCTACTGATCCTCACCAGCATATTTGTCATGACAGTAGAGTTGTGTTGCCGCTGTTCCTGCTGCCAAGAGACAGAGTGACTCACTTATATAACTAAGCATGCAAACACACAGTCAAAAGGACAAACACAGGTCAGGGAAACTATCAAATAGGTTCATAGTGCAGAGAGATCAGATGACACACTCCATAAATGTGCTGTGTCTAGATCCATCTTTGGTTATAATGTACATAAAGGGATAGTTCATCTAAAATTGAAAATTCTGTCATCGTTTGCTCACTAAATGATGACAAACTTTTCTTTTAGGGTGAATTCTTCTTTAAAAGATGTAAGCAGTACATTTTCAAAACAAATAATAACCTTATGTCATCTTTAAATAGCAACCCAAATCCTAATAATAACATATGTAAAATATGATTTAATTTAACTTTAATGAAAAATGATGTGGCACCATTTAAGACGATGACACTTAGGCGGATAGATGTCTAGATAAATGGATGCTGGGAGACTACAAGATTACCTAAAATTAACCAGGCAAAGAGCCTGGCATGTAGACATGCCTTGGAAAGTCCACAGACTAACATACACACAAACATTCTTCAGACATTAGGCTAAGCTATAGGGGAAACCACCTGACACTCCCTTTGCTTTAATAAATACACCGTCTCCATGAAAACAGTTGGAGTCCAGTAACATAATCTATTTAAAATAAGAGGTCAAATACTCTTAAACATCTTTCTCTGAAACCTAGATATAGACTTTTTCTGGGATAGGTCATTTTCTGAAACACATAAGTTAATATTGATTTTATCACAGACTATGGGTATGTTCACACCGCAATTGAATGTGGCCAAAATCTGTTTTTTCCCTGTCACATGACACAGATTTATTGTTTGTATTACATTGTGAAAAGCAAAAATCACAATCAATCTGACATTTTTTATTTAAATCTGGGCCACTTTCATATGTGGAAAAAATTGGATATGTATCTGATTATTTTGCAATGTGACTTCAGTGTGAACAGTCAGCTCAGAACTGGTGTGATGTTTGTGTCAATCAAACTTGATATTTGTCATAATTGCATGCTTGATTTACCCTTAGCGTGAAACATAATTGATGAATTGCACTAAATGTGTTACATAAAAAGATGCACAAATTGTTTTCAATATATCTTGAATAATGATCAAATTATAATACTTGATTTGAATGGTGATAATAAAAAATGACAATAGAGGAATAAATGTTGATGCTAATTTGTAGATTTCAGACTGGATGTTTATATTGTCATATAATAATACAGTATATGCACAGTTACCATCAGTTTTCCGTCGTGATTTGGGATGCAGTAATAAAGAATGTTGGAATTTTCTAAAGCACTACTCATAATAGCAACAAATAAAGTGCACAGTGAGCTATGAGCCTAAATAGCACAATACATAAATCTTCAAATGATAAAATCTCACATCAAGTCAAACAAAAGTAATCAAACTGTCACTGTCTGTATATGCGCTCTGCCTGGGCAGGTTCACATTTCCATGAGGCAGTGAACGCAAGCATTGTCATGTGTGTGGAGTTACACTACTGCAGTTAAATAGCCTCTTTGGGGTGCTTTGATTTTTAAATGGTTTAAAATCAAATCAAACTTGTCCAATTATCGTATGTAAATATGCACACCAGAGCAAAGGTCTTACCGTTTATCAAGCTCTGAAACTGCTCGAAGAAAGACAAACTTGAATCATGTTCTCAACTTCCTCAGAACGCAGCACAACGCAGGTATTTCAAGATGGGTTTATAAAAATTAAAGTTCTTTTTAACTTACTTGGTGTCTAAAAATGTGGCGATCCTACGTGAGATGCTGCAAGAAAAAAACTATGAGATTCAGCACAACAGTCAAACAGCACAGACGCACACAAAAGCATGTCTGAAAAGCCCTTAATTCACCCTATACTTGAAAGCTAAACCAAACCAGGCTAGAAAATCCAACAGTTTGTCAGATTCATCGAGTTTGGGTCGGGTTGAAGACCTCTATTGCACCTGTAAAATAACCAAATAGTGATTTGGGAATTTGAATAGTGGTGCGCCGAACGGTTAACCAAATGTCGACTATCCCTGCACATCCCAATAATAATAACAAACAAACTTTTATTGTGTAGAAAAAAGATGTAATGAACGTGATTGGTGACTCAGGCTAACATTGTGCCTAACAACAGAGTAGAGAAAGTCATACAGGTTTGGAACAACATGAGGGTGGGTAAATGATGACAAATTTTTCATTTTTGGGTAACAATCCATTTAACAGAAACAGAATATTGTCAACTCATTCAGAAAATTAGCAAACACTTACAGTAAGATATCACCCAATGTACAGACTCACACCAGACCCGAGAGTTATGCACAAACAAAGTTGACTTTTTCTGCGTGACACGTGCAGAGTCAGACACTCGAATGCTTCTGGCAAACACACATATGGGTTCAGGCCAGACTGCTGACAGTCACTCTATATCATCTACAGTAGATCTCACTAAAAACACACATGGTAAAACCAGCTTACAGAATCATATTACTGGCAAATAACTGACAAGAACAGACAGATCAGAACAGCGCAATGACACCAAAGTCACTGAGTCCAAACACAAACTCACAAAATGATAGACTGAGAGTGTGATAGATAGCAATATTATGTATTCTTTTTGCTATTCCTAATATTATTAATAGTAGTGGCAGGATATGAAAGACAACATAGAAACTAATCAGCAAATATAAGAATTATTAGAATTATTATACTAGTTACTTGGCTTGATTTATTACTGGAAAAGTGATTGATTTTTCATCAAGCATATACAAATTCTTAGACGTAACCGCAATGTCCAATCTGATTGGACAAACAGCATTCCAAGAATTCTGATATTTAGTATATTCAAGTGTAAATGGAATGTGCATACCTAATCAAATGGCATTCTGATGTGTAAATAAGTTCCCCAAGGCCCTAAGTAACTTTATATTAAATTCATGTTTATAGAACAAGACTTATGTTTTATTAAAGCAATATCACACTCACAAATGTGCTCCAGCATCGTGCCTATGGCTGGATCACAGCCGTGCCACTATTCAGCACATCAGTACTCTTGTTGGTGAAAAGGGCTAACCCTAACCCTAACCCATGTCTACACCTGTGGGATGCAATATTTGTCCTCAGGCTCTACTAATTTTGAACTCTGAAGGATGGATATACTGTAATCGGATAAAGGGGGTGTCACTTTGTTAGATGCTGTGCCGTAATAGCTGACACATTTGGCAACACTTTCAGGAAAAGGGATTAAAAAGGCCTCCATTTGAGACACTTCCAGAACGAGCGGAAATTTCCTTTTGGTGAGCAGTTAAAATATTTATGCTGGTTCTTGGTCAACAACTCTGCTTTGCATTTAATAGTTTCCACATTACTGCCTGAGAGCACCATTAAAAAAAAAAGTTATGCTGAACTTTTGCCACCTCACTGGGGTTTTATGAGTGCTGCTCAGAAAACAGTGTTACAGTAAACTGAGTTTGGCTGCCTTCAGGGAATATTTTGGATTTTAGGGGAAGGCTAGTTTAAAGTAGGATTTCTCTCAATTCCCAAAACGTGTTTGTGGATATTATTTTTGTGCTTTTAAGAAGCACAGATATTGTAACATCGGGGATGCATTTAAAAACTGTGAAAAATAAAAACGGCAACAGTGCCAGATTTTATACCAAGAAGGCAATGCTGTGAAAATTTTTTTATCTATCAAACATCAGAGTTTTATCTTCATTTGTCATCTATTTAGACTATTTTCAAGTAGAATTGACAGATCTATGTTTTGAAAGCGCCACAGAGTGACAATGTTTACATTTTCCAGGGATTTAAACTAATGGCTTACTTATATTTGTCTATTCACAGTAAACTGAGATAAGAGAAAGTATTAGACACTACACCTTTATAGTGATCTTGTGTGCACATGGCTATCTTTTTTCCTCCCCTAAATCTCAGAATACATATCTGGCTCCCCGAGCCAAACACGTGTGAGCTGCATTTCTGGATTCCTTGAAAGGCAATGGGACAGAGAGAGAGCTGGAAGGGAACGAGAGGGATAAGTGACGGGACAATCTATTTTTTGGACAATGTTACCCTCTGGTGGAATTTGGTGAAATTGCAGCTGTGACTATGGCACGATAGAGAATTATGGAGATGAAGTAGCAACAGCGACATCGTCCGGCTACAAAATTTACACCACACAATACAACCAAAAGACACCACAGGACTTCCATTCTCAGTTGTAGTATTTTGGTACGATCCGCATTGCCTTATACATTGCACATCTTTTCTTATTTTTGAGCTGAGCGTAAAACTACTGTAGAAGTTTGCATAGTACATCATGGGCCTGCACTCTGAAATAAATAAATTATCTGCCGAAACCCGGGATCGAACCAGGGACCTTTAGATCTTCAGTCTAACGCTCTCCCAACTGAGCTATTTCGGCCTACAGATAGCGAAATGGGATCATATAAAATATATTGGCAAATTCACCTTTTGGTATTGTTTTGTGCACCAAAAAAAAAATATATATATATATATATACACACACGCACGCACGCACGCACACGAAGCATGCCCCCGGAACCCCTTAGATATAAGGTTTATTAGGCAGATGTCTGTGCGTACCCTCAGATTAAATCCTGCAGGCGCCCATGATCGAAGTCACATTGAAAACTGACATAAAATCGATCTATTTGTTTTGCTTACCTGACGCTGAAACGATGTTGAGTTCAGTTGGGTGAAAAGACATCATATAATCAACACAGTTTCAATGTATAATCGATCTAATTGGTTTGCTTACATCACGTTGAAACGACGTTGATTTCAACATGTTATACAATCAACATATTTTCTACTTTTGTTCTTTAAATCCCAAATACTTAAATTAATAAATCAGCCTATATATGTACTCTTTATTAAACACACAGCACATTCATTTACTCGTTTTATTTATGCAAAATATCCATTTACAAATACATAATTATTTGGAGTTAACTTTTTCTACAGTATATAAATCTTAAAGGAATAGTTCACCCAAAAATGAAAATTTGCTGATAATTTACTCACCCTCAGACCATCCAAGATGTATTTGAGTTTCTTTCTTCATCAAAACAGAATTTTAGACTTTTAGGATTTCATTTCAGGCCTCCTCCTCTAAACAATGCAAGTGAATGTCCTCCATTTTTTGAAGGTCCAAAATGCATATTTAGGGTGCATCAAAATAATCCACACGACTCCAGTCGACAAATAAAGTTCTTCTGAATGCAAAAGATTGATTATTTTTTAGAAACAAAACAATACTTATATAATTTTTAACTACAAATGTTCGATTCCGTACATCTCTGTGATGGGGGCTCATGAGAGGGATGACAAAAGCTTGTTGGTAAAGTCCTGCGTCACCTTGAAGAGGAGTCAGGAAGCGCGTCGTTTTTTACAAGAGAAACTTGGTCCATTCACAAACCAAAACAGTCCAAAACAATTTCAAAACAATATAAAATAAAAAAAATAAAAAAAAATAATTTCCAAATAATAATAATAATAAAAAAAAAACAATGTAAACAATGACAGCCTCCTCCTCCATATGACATGTGACCTTACCAACAAGCTTATGACATCCCTCTTATGAGCGCACATCACAGAGATGTACAGAGGTACAGTTTATCTGATGCCTTAAAGTTTTAATTTAAATCAATACGGATTTAAAAGTTATTTCAACTCATTATAAGTTTTTCCAATACATTATTTTACATTTAGACTGTTTTTAAGACTAAATGTAAAATAATGCAATTTATTTATTTTTTTATTATTTTTGTAAAAATTGTTTTGTAAAAATTATTTTTAAAGCTATGTTGATTTAACTTAAAACTTTAAGGCAGCAGTTAAACTTAATTTTTTAAGTTGAAATGCATGTACATTTTTTACAGTGTAAATAAATGTAATGAGCTCACCACATAAGCAAACGTGATGTTTCGAGCTACATGCAGCATACATACAGCGTGCTACCTTCATCCAGGATATTTGCGCATTGCACGCAAAATTTTGCCAAACCCACATGCGCCTAGACTTTGCGCATCTTGCACAAAAATGCCAAAACTTCCTGGCCATGCCCACTGACTTTGCATGTATAGCTTATGGCATTGCGCTGAGCTTATCGGTAGCACTCTTAAAATAGAGCCCCATATCAATAAAATAATGCAAATTCATCTACTTGAATAAATACTGTGTTATCCATTATTTATATGTATAAAATTATAACCATAAATAAAACATGTGTTTTCAATTTTTATCATGTGTGCATTATGCCAAATAACACACATTAATAATGGTTTAAATATATACATACATACATTAAATACCGTATGTACAAGGCATGTGTCTTGTTGTGTGTCTGTTTAGATATATTAAGTTTATACGTAAATATACGTTGTTGCCAAACAACCACAAAATCAATAAGGCAACCAACCCCAATCACACTCTCTCCATAAAAAATGTTGGCCAGCTACTATTGCTCAAGTAGGTTTACCAATCATCAACATAACATATAGTTATCAAATTACCAGAAAATTACTATGTGGCAACCAACCCCTGTTGCCGACGAACCATGGTAACCCCTATAAATTGTTGTATTTTTTAGGCTGGTGTGTGATTTTCCCCTTTTCCGTCTGTACTCCCAATAATGGTTGTGTTTAGAAAAAGTATTTTTGCTTTTGGCTAATTGATATGGCGTATGGCTGTATGTATCCCATGACATATGCTAGTCTATCTAGTAACAAGATACACAGGTACAGAATGTTAATATAACATAATATAATATTTTAACATCAAAATCTAACATTCAATTGGCTAGATTTGAGAAAAGTTTTGGATTAAAATCATTATGGTGTTTCCATATTCAGTTACAGAGGCTCAGTGCAATATGACAGGCTTTATCTAAAATCTACAGTGTTGTATAGTGAAAATATATAGCTTTTGTTATGACAGTAACCTAATGTTTTTCTCTCCTTTTTTAAAAAAAAAACCCAGTCATTGTGTATCACAACATATAAAACATTAAACATATTTGTTTACAAAGTGTTTGTGGTTTGCAAAAGCACTGACATGTTTTTTTGTGTTTGTTTGTGTGCCACTCTACCCCTATTTATGTTTTATGTCTATAAGATGCTGTGCTGATCTCCCCTAATGATAAAACAAAAAGCACTATATGTAGAAAATAATATGCTTAGAAGTTTTGCTGTATGTCATCATCACTTGCTTTAATAAATCTCCTTAAAAAATACTCTCTTGTTGTGAATTTTGTATAAAAATGTATATTAAAAAATATTGAATTTATGTAAAAAGAGAACATGCCAACTATCGATAGCCAATCAAATGAGTGAGCTGAATCAATAGGATTGTATAATTTGCTGGCATATAGTCCTGTTTAGCATGTGTAGATGACACCTGTCAGATGAAACATGCTGCTACAAGGCAGATACCAGCAGTCATCAGAACCATTTTGGACTGCAACTTTTAATAATTTAAAAGACAAAGAACACTTATTTAAAGATTAAGAAATGTATAAGCACTTAACAAATATTTAAAACAGGACTAAAGATCGCAAGAGAGGCGCAAGTAACGGTGACGGTGCGAGTTGGAGCTGTCTGTGACGTTGACGGATCGAGAGGGAGGCGCAGGCAACGAGTGAGAGCCGAGGCAGGTCGAGTGAGAGCTGCCGTTGGCGGTGGCATGTCGAGTGAGAGCCGAGGCAGGTCGAGTGAGAGCCGTGGCAGATCGAGTGAGAGCTGCCGTTGGCGGTGGCAGGTCGAGTGAGAGTCGAGTGAGAGCCGAGTAAGAGCCGAGTGAGAGCTGCCTGCGGCAGTGGCCGGTCTCGATTTTACCCCCCTCCACATCTTGGATGGCCTGAGGGTGAGTAAATTATCAGCAAATTTTCATTTTTGGGTGAACTATTCCTTTAATACTTAATGGTACAGTATGTAAGATTCAGAAACCCTTGTTATTAATGACACCTGTGGCCGTTAAATGAACTGCAGCCAGCTACCTGTTGCTCGTGCTTGTGCACACACTCCATAGGGACGCGAGCAAGCATCGACCTAAACAATGATTTAACCTACAAAGAGGCTGAACGTGATTCACCGACATCATGCTGACAGATGAGGTAGCATAATTAAAATTACACAGTTATGATGGTTTTACTACAGACTTTGAGACTGCATATTATATTTGACTCTCCAGTGCTGGAACAGGGCTAAAACAAAGTGTGGATATAGGTCTGACTATGTAAGACTGTAGTTTGAAGTAATCACTTTTCTTTGCATGATACACTGACTGCATTTATACAATAGTCTATGTCAGCGTTAGCTAGTTAGCCAGCTAGCCAGCTTTATCAATAGCTGTTAGCTAAATTTGGTGGATGATGACAGTAGCTGTTTATAAAATAGACTGTACATTATAAGTATGTTGACACAATTCAGTATTGATGTGATTCCATCACAACAGTTATTTTGATATATCGATGTGCTATTGTTTTATTATAATAGAATGTATATATTTTCTGTATAACCAAGTTACGTTACACTAATGAATGGGTCTTTTTGCATTATCTTGAACATTGTCTAGCATTTATTTCATGTGTTATTGTAGTTTATGTTGCTGAATAATTACAGATTAACATTGTTTATGATAGTTACTGTGCAGGCAAGTTCAAGTTAGCTAAAATTACACAGATCAATACTTATGGCACTATATTTCACATGCTTTGCAGTTATGTAAGCTTACCTGTCCAATAAGAAGAACGCCAATTCAGGGTCGGTTTTGATCCCCAAAACCGAACGAAGGTCCCTCCAGGAATCAAATGCCCTGCCGATGTTCACTCTAGTTTTCGCTCACCCGCAATCATGTTCCCGCTTAGCCAGATGGGATTCAGTAGATAAGTGTTTTGTTTTTTTTTTTGCTTACTCAAGAGTTTTTGTAGGAGTCGGTGTTGTGCTGGATTCCATCTCTAAGATAACGTTACCTAGTGTTGTTGCTGTTGAACTGCGGAAGAGAAGCACTGAGGCAAGGCTCTCAGGAGCGTGCATAAATGTCACATCCTTTGGATTTTCCCGGCAAAACCGACCCACTCCCTTCGCATGAAAATCAGTCTACAGGCTTTAATAGGCAACTTAGGAAGTCCAGGAAGGGCTAATTTTTTAAGTTGTGTGACAAGCCGTTCACACATTGGCAAAAAAACAATTGTGACAATCGCACAGCCAATTATAGAAAAATGCCTTCACAGTGTTGCATTCACAAATGGATGTATAATAACAAATTACAGGCTAATTTAAAGGTAGTGTCCATTTTTATATATTTAAAGAGTTAGCTCATCCATAAAATTAAAATGCTGTCATCATATACACACCCTCATATTGTTCAGAACCTTAGACATTTTTATTCTGTGAACCACAGACTGACATTCTCAGTCACCATTTTCTTTTATTGCATCTTTCTTTTCTATTAAAGTGAGTGGCTGGCTGAAATTCATCACTGCATTATCTTCTTTTGTGTTTCACAAAAGAATAACATACAGGTTTGGAACATACAGAGCCCCTTAAGAGGACAGAGAGGGAGGATTTATTTCCCCCCTGAAATATTTTACATTCCCTTGCAATAGTTGTGCATTCCCTTGCAAATAAATAAATAACCATTGTTTTAGTACAGTAACCATATTTGAACCATGACACTTGTAGTGAAACCATTGTAATAACACAGGACAGTGAAAAGTATACTCATGAATGAGTATACGGTTGCTGACCAGAAGCGATGGTTAAAAAGATAAAAAGTACTTAAATATTTATCTTTTTCACAACAAAAGCATTCGTATCGCTTTAGAAGACATTAATTTAATGGCTAGAGTCATATGGATGATGTTTATGCTGATTGTCTGTGATTTTTAGAGCTTCAGAAGTCGGATCACCATCAACTTGCATTTTAAGGACCTACTGAGCTGAGATATTTTTCTGATTTTCTTAAAATGTGTTCTGGTGAATAAAGAAAGTCATACACGCCTGGGATGACATGAGGGTGAGTAAATGATGAGAGAATTTAAATTTTTGGGTGAACTGTCCCTTTAAGTTAAGAAAACCCTTAGTGACAATATGCTTACAATTATATCTAAAGGTTAGTTCACCCACAAAATTGTAATTCTCTCATCATTTACTCAGCCTAATGCCATCCCAGATGTGTATGACTTTCCTTTATCTGCAGAACACAAAGGAAGATATTTAGAAGAATATTTCAGCTATTTAGGTCCATACAATGCAAGTGAATGGTGACAAAACTTTGAAGCTCCAAAAAGCATATAAAAGCAGCATAAAATTAATCCATAAAACTAGAGTGCTTAAATCCATGTCTTCTGAAGCAATCCAAACAGTTTTGGGTGAGAACAGACTCCAAACTCCTTTTTCATTATAAATCATCACATCAGCAGCCTCCTTGGCGATCATGATTTCAAGTTCGATTACACTTCCTAGCACCACCTAGCTCTCTGTGCATGCGTCAAGCACTAGGAAGTGTAATCGAGCTAGATGTCATTATCGTGCCTAGAGACTGTAATGGCAAGATGTACAGTGAAAAAGGAGTTACATTTTGGTCTGTTCTCACCCAAACCAACTGGATCACTTCAGAAGACATTGATTAAAATACTTGAGTCGAATGGGTAACTTTTATGCTGCCTTTATCTGCTTTTTGGAGCTTCAAATGTCTGGCCACCATTCGGTTGCATTGTATGGACTTACAGAACTGACATATTCTTCTAAAAAAAATTTTTTTGTGTTCTACAAAAGAAAAAGTTCATACACATCTGGGATGGAATGAGGGTGAGAAAATTATGAGAATTTTCATTTTTGGGAGAAATATCCCTTTAACTGAAGGGATTCTCTGCAACTGGATCAAGTTCTTTGCTCTTGCAGTTCAAGTTCAAGCTATATTTGCAAACATCTAAATTTGAAGAGAACTTGCTAGTAGACAGCCATCCATATAAAAGCAGAAAAAAGTATTGTGTGGTGTAGGTAGGACTGGAATAGATGTCTGTCCAGTTTGACACAGGTTAAGGCCAACATCTGTAAGTTCTCAGTCTTCAACTGGGGCTCACAGAAAAATAAGTCCTGCAATAAAAAAAATTAAAAAAAAGAAAAAAAAACAATTGCCATATTACCCACTTCAGCATCAAATCTTATCTGGTCACAGGAGTATTCTCAATACTATAACAACTCTTATGATGCCTTTAAAAACCTATAAAGTTTTTTGTCTCCTTGGCGATACAGCATTTGAGAGGCTGAAGTGAGGAGCAGTGAGTAAGTTGCCCAAATTTCTGTGAAAATTCCCTGCAAATACTGAGGTCATGTGACTATAACAAGTTCGTGATAGGGTGCAAGGAGGAAGCGGGAGTCGGCAAGTTCCAACACAAAAGGTATTTATTTTTTCAACACAAAAACTTGCTTTTTCAGCACTTCACTCTTAAACATGCACACAAGTCTCTTTGGCCACGTGGTAGCACTCTCCCCCTCACTGGCATCTGGCTCACTCTTAAATCCATCTCCAACGCTCACTGCAATGACAAACAGCTGATAGAGATAATCATTACCATTCTCATCTCCTGATCTTGCTCTCCATTCACAAGCCGGCGCTCAACCACACCACCACAGTGACTGTATTAAAACACTGGCATCAATTCACAATCTTAATTTCAAGTCAAATGTCAGCATTGTGAGAAGTCCACTGACCTCACGGCAAATGTTCCTACCTTTTACATGTTGTTTTCATGAAAAATAGGCTACATGCTGCAAAACTGTCAATAAAAACAGTATGTTGAAGAAAAAATCTTGAAAATGTAATATTTGAGTGGTAATATGTTAGAAAATAGCAATAAATTAATTTGTTTTCATAAATTAATTTATGAGGTATTTTTATGTTCTTGCCCTTTTAATGGTTAATGATCAGCAGGCTTACTAAATATTTTATAAGTACTTTTTTCTGGAGTAATTCATGAGCATCAGTCAGTGTACAGGCGATATTTATTTCCATTGACATCTGTTTTTGGTCTGCACCATGTATGCTTCATCCATGTATTTGCCAACCTCCTCTGGTTAGATACAAAAGCTACAAAGGTGGAAAATTGTAATCAGTGATGAGAAAGCCTTTACCATTCAGTGATGTGCTATGTTGTGGCTCTGTTGAGGAGTTCCTCCCTAAAGGTAAAAGAAAAGGCATCAATCACAGTGAAACTGCATTTCAACAGTGGGTCATTCCATAATAAAATCAAGTCTTACGAATGTAAATTCTAGAATTATATAGAAATAACAGGTTTTTCTATTTTAACTCCACCCTACAGTATATCAAACATTATCTTGAGATATTTGGCATTACAATACAATACTCAGAAAGAATACCACTGTCTTCTGTATTTGGGTGGATTTACTGCAAAGGCAATCCCTCAAAAAAAAAAAACAAAAAAAAAAAAAATGCAGCTGAAAAGTAACAATACAAAAAATATTATTGTCTAAAAATTATTACCTTCTGAAGCATGAAGCAAATGAAACTGGGGTAAGGCAATGGACGGCTCTCTGAAATGGAAAAATATGTACAAGCGATTATTAAGCAGTATTATTAACAGTCCTACTACTAATCATCATTTTTAATCCTTAAAAGATAACTTGAGACTTCTACTTTTGCCATGATCAGTTGGACCTCTGTGGTGAACATTAGTGCAGAAAATGCCACAGGGTTTGTCCCTAAAATTAAAACACAGTCTTTGAGAAAGTAATGATAGTTTTAACATTTATGTTGTGTTTTATTGACTCAGTTTGGCGCGTGCGGCACCACTGTAGGCTCGCGTGCGCGCTTCATAGGACATTTGGAGCGGAAGACAGAGAAATTAATTAACTAAAGTTAAAGTTTAGAAAGTATGAGTGAAATTGATCATGTTGAAATTGACCATTTATAACAACTGAAATGAGTCCAACATGGTGAATTATATAAAGTTATATGCTACCTATCAGGATGTGCTACCAACGCTATATTCGCATATTTTTAGGGTTGGGTTTAGTGTTAGGGCTTAGTACAGCCTCACACCATATCACACTATCTGATAGTTATGCTGGTAGCACACCCTGATAGGTATTATCTGCCTAACAAGATGTGTTACCTAGGTTTTTAACACATTTCATGCTGTTGTAGTACATACAGGTTTCCCGTGCCTCCCAACATGTGCTACCCATGTTTTAACTTTACATATCACTGTTTTTACTGCTGGTAGCACAGATTGTCAGAAAACATGTATCGAACTCTGTTTCCCCGTCGGATTCTGTTTTAGTGATGGGTCCTTCATGAACGATTCGTTTTGAACGAATCTTTTATGTGACTCAGAAGAACGAGTAGTCTCAGAGAGTGATTCGTTCATTTTGTGAATGGCCGCGCATTTGCATTGCGCAACCTCCGTTCGTTTGTTACGTGAAAACCACATAGGCGCTGTACGGGAAACAGAAATGATTAGTTCACCTCTCGAGTCTTCTGGACCGAGTCGTTCATTCTTTTGTCACGTGACAGCCGTATACGCTATGCATTGCTCACACAGCAAACGGAAATGATTAGTTCACCTCTCGAGTCTTCTGGTCCGAGTCGTTCGTTCTTTTGTCACGTGACAGCCGTATACACTATGCACTCACGTGACAAAAGAACGAACGACTCGGACAAGAAGATTCCAGAGGTGAACTAATCTTTCTGTTTCTCATCATTTGTCCTTGGCTGCATTATAAATTTTTCCTTATTGGGACTATAATCAAAGTTTGCGTAAGTAAACGTGTTGGGGGGATTTGGCTATTGAAAATGTAACATTTTAATTTAACTCTGCTCAAATGAACGAAATGACTTGAATAAAGATTTGTTCATTTTGCTGAACGAGACTCAAAGGTTCAAGTCAGTAAAATGATCCAATCTTCCCATCACTATTCTGTTTCCCCCTAGCCCCGCCCCCGTCCAAACAGCGAAGGAAGCGCGCATTCACAAAAAGCTTGCCCCCGAGATGCTGTTCTCATACCACTGAGGTACTACGGAGAGCGCTAAGACTCAAAACTAACGTTTTATCTGTAGAATGTTGTTTTCTAGAAGTGAAAGGCAAATTTCATGACTGTCTAGTAATATTTTGAAAATGGGGTAACAGAACCTATGTTTGTTACTTTTTTATATCTTTATGAACACAACCACCTACTGTTATTTCAGTAAATAATATTATATTTGGGAGAGAGTTTTCATTTTGAATATTGTAGACTTTTGGAATAAATGTGTGCTCACTCACATAACTGTGATTTTATAGGCTAAATATGCGACTGTTCTCACAAGGCTCAATACCTGGACATATTGATCATATTTCTCTTTTTTCCCCTTAGTACAGCTTTTTTTTTAAAAATTTTATTTATTTTTTTATGCAATTGCGTGATTAGATTGTTGGGAAAGGAGCATGGATATTGAACATATTTTGTGTTTTTAGAGTATTAATGAAGGAGAAAGTGGTCAATGTGTCTAGGTGGAAATGTCAAGTCCAAGAGCATTTCCAATGACTTTCACTCCAAAAAAGGTGTGGACACACGGGTATATTGAGAAGAATATATTCTAGAAAATATGTACAGCTAATTTTACGGGCATAATTGTTTTGTTTTTGTGTGGGCCCAGATATATATATATATATATATATATATATATATATATATATATATATATACACACACACACACATACATACATACATATACCCTGTATATATGAATTTAATGCTAAGTTTTGTGTGCAAAACAGAAAAATTTACAAATAATTTATTAGGTTTTTAATTTACCATCACAGCTAAAAAAAAAAAATTTTTGCTTGAAAATGATGGCATACAGTAAAAAACATTAATGATTCATATTATTTCATGTCACATTATTTAATTTTTTAATTTCATTTTATATATATATATATATATATATATATATATATATATATATATATATATATATAAAATATGTGTGTGTGTGTCAACTGATAACCAATTAATCGGCTGATAGTTTTTAAAATGACTTACAGCATGTTAAAAAAAAACTTACATGCCATAGTCCCTATGTTGGGATCATTTCATAGAAAAATATCTTCCGAGACATATGTTTATATTTGTTGACATATTTTACTGTTAATACTTTATGATATTTCCAAAACCTTCCCATCATGGGGAGCAAACATTTTTTTTGCCAATATCAAGTTGTCTTTCCAAGTTTTCTTTAAATATTTTGTTCAGTATTTACACCAGCAGATATTGTAAGGTATTGAATGGGTTTTGGTAAGTGCTTGTGAGTTGAAGAGCTCAGATGAAGCTACTAAGTGTGCATTTGAATCAAAATTATTATCACTCATGTATTCCTAAGGTCAGGAATTTACCCTCTTGTGCGAGGCTTAAAATACCAGTTACAAATAACAAGAGAATTTTTTTTCCCTCCCCTTTTCTCCCCAATTTAGAATGCCCAATTCCCAATGCACACTAAGTCCTCATTGTGGTGTAGTGACTCACCTCAGTCTGGGTGGTGGAGGATGAATCTCAGTTGCCTCCGTGTCTGAGACCGTCAATCTGCGCATCTTATCACGTGGCTTGTTGAGCGCGTTACCACGGAGACATAGCTCGTGTGGAGGCTTCACGCTATTCTCTGCGGCATCCAAGCACAACTCACCACACACCCCACTGAGAGTGAGAACCACATTATAGCGACCATGAAGAGGTTACCCCATGTGACTCTACCCTCCCTAGCAACCGGGCCAATTTGGTTGCTTAGGAGACCTGGCTGGAGTCACTCAGCACACCATGGATTTGAACTTGCGACTCCATGGGTGGTAATCTGTGTCTTTACACGCTGAGCTACCCAGGCCCCTATAAATAACAAGAGTATTAAATTTACTTACTGTACGTACATTGTATCTGCTATTGACACAACAGTTTCCGTACTGGCAGCTTAATTCACCCTTGGGTATTTTACAGCAAATGACCTTCAATAAACTTGGGGATATCACTCTTGTTACCCTAAATAGTCCCCCCAAGTGGCAAGCGCTGAAGCGCTGGCTTAAAAAACACTATTATTCCTCAAGCTAATATTGGTGAAGGAATTAACATTGATGTTTACATTATAACGCAATTGTCAAAATGTTTTTGCACTACAGATATCTTGTGATGCCTGCGGAAGGTGGTTCAACCATATGTATGTAGGAAGGCCAAAGATAGAGGAGAAATTTCTGTGTGCAGCATGCTGAATCTCAGTGAGAAATAAGGAAGGAACTAAAAGACCAAAAACAGACAAAACATTCATAAAGTTTAATATTTTTTTACATACTTGTTATTTTGATATTGATATTGTTTATGTTTTTCTTTGATTTTGAATGTTTTGTTTTGAATTACTTTGATTTTCCATATATATATAATTTGTAATATTTCTTTTATTCCCACATTTTAAAAGGTATATTGTTTTATTATTTATTTATTTATTTATTTATTTATTTATTTATTTATTATGTGTTAAATATTGCCCATTTTGCCATTTAGTTTTGTATTTACTGAAATATGTAGTGATATAAAACAAATTATCATCATTTATAACTTGTGTGAAAAACATGTAGACAGCCAGGCAAGCTGCTACCATGATGGTTTCAACTAAAGTGAACTGTATTGTATATTCTAAAAGGTAAGTATGCACAAATGTTTTTTTAATGCTATTAAAGTCTTCCATGTAATACTTGTGTGAGCTTTCTTTCTTACTGAACACAGGGGGAACAGTATCTCACAGTAACATTCCCAGCTGTCAGGATGTGTTCCTTCTGCTATGATGGAAAAAATTAGGGATAGAAGGCTAAAAATCACAGGATTTACCTGTTGTGGGGAAATAAGTCAGCAGTATGAATCTGACACATGTATGAGCTTTCTTTCTTATTGAACACAGTGGGAACAGTATCTGACAGTAACATTCTTAGCTGTCAGGATGCGTTTTCCTGCTATAATGGAGGTGGTTTTAAGACAAAGATTTTTTTATCTACAATTTCTGTTGACCTTTTCTCAGTAAATTGCGGTTAAAGTTTACTTGGGACAGAAAACCATCAGATTTAGTTTACGCTAAACAGCTGAACTAAAGTGGACAATGGAGCTCTCTTGTGGCCAAATCACGCAATTGCATATCTAAAAAACAAAAAACGAAAACTGTACTAATGGGGAAAAAAAGAGAAGTATGATCAATATGTCCAGGTATTGTGCCTTATGAGAACAGTCACATATTTAGGCTATAAAATCAGTTATGTGAGTGAGCACACAAATATAATATTATTTATTGAAATAATAGTAGGTGGTTGTGTTCATAAAGACATAAAAAAAGCAACAAACATAGGTTCTGTTACCCCATTTTCAAAATATAACTAGACAGTCATGATATTTGCCTCTCACTTCTAGAAAACAACATTCTGCAAATAAAACGTTAGTTTTGAGCCTTAGCGCTCTCCGTAGTACCGCATCTCAGGGGCACAGAAACAGAATCCGACGGGGCAACAGAGTTTGATACAACACCTGCTGGGTAGGGAAATTAAATAATTACCAAGTGGGAATGTTTTTAAAACACTGAACGATAAACCATTAAAATCTAAAGTGATATTCAATGATAGACTGACAAACCATTGTGTAAGATGATTAATAAAAGTACATTTATGCTTACCTTTTTCTAGGGACACATCCACTGACGATAGGCCAGGTGTAGATTCAAAAACGCGCATGTGCAGATGTACGATTTCTCTTACCAAGTTTCAACATAAAACAAACGTTAGGATTTCACCCAAATCGGTCGGCGGTACATGTTGATGAATCAACCTCATTTCGGCGTTGAATATATGTTCTATTTTCAACCTAACAACGTTGTACCGACCAAATAGAGAATGTTGATTCAACATTAAAATTGATCGATGACTGATCTCGACCCTTACAGCTAAGAATAGACGTTGAATCAACGTCTCTTTCCTATTTGGGGTGTCAGAGAAAGATAAAAGCAATAACATTGAAGAGGTCAAAACGTTTATTTGTTGTCAATATTCATTCTGTGAACGAGGCACACATGGGAATTTACTTGTCTGATTCAGTGCCGCAACACTGGTTATGGGACTCGTCCTTTTTGCTAGTTATTCCACCCACATGAATCTCTCTCTCTCTCTCTCTCTCTCTCTCTCTCTCTCTCTCTCTCTCTCTCTCTCTCTCTCTCTCTCCTGTCCTCCAAGGTGACTTTCCCCATGCACAGGCAGATGTTCTTATGCAAGTCTGGAGAAGCTCTAGGAGAGGACAGAATGAAGAGAGAAAAAGGCTCTGTAATAACAAGAGAAAAGATGATGACAGTGAGTGGGAGAGATGAGATTAAAAAAAGATGTGTGTGGAGCAGGGAGGGGGGATTTTAATGAATACAGTACATGGCAGTAATTTGATGTTGCATACAGCTGGAAAAAAATATTACCCACCCAACCACTCTGTCTTTTTCTCTTTCTCTCCTTCGCTCATAAAGGCACAAACACAAAGCTTCCGCACTAATCAGCATACCTGAATATACAAAGAGTGTCAGACAGGAAAAGGTAGAGGTGGAAATATGTCAATAAGACTACTTAATATATAATATGTAAATTTAATTAGCAAAGTAGATTATTTTTACTCATCAAGTAATTATCATTTTAAATGGATAATTTACTTTATCTATTTAAACTTGCACGCTTTCATAAATAAGAATTTATGCATTTTCTAAACTGTTATATATATATATATATATACACACTACTGGTCATAAGTTTTGAAACACTCATTCTTTATTATAAATTTTTTTTCTTCACAATTTAGAATAATAGTAAAGTCATCAAAACTATGGAATAACATAAATGGAACTATGGGAATTATGTTGTGACTAAACAAAATCCAAAATAAATCAAAACTGTTATATTTTAGCATCTTCAAAGTAGTCAACCATTTGCCTAGAATTTGCAGGCATTAACTTCTTGAGGTATCACCCTGGGATGCTTTTTAAACAGTATTGAAGGAGTTCCCATCTATGTTGGGCACTTATTGGCTGCTTTTCTTTATTATTTGGTCCAAGTCATCAATTTCAAAAACATGTTTTTTTTCTTCTATTAAATATTAGTTTTTTTAATGAAATAAATTAATATGGTGGCACAATTATATTTCTGTCTACAAAACTAATTTCAAACATTTAAGCATACGCCTTCAGATCAAAAGATTTTTAAGATCATGAGAAACATTTCAGTCAAGTGTTTCAAAACTTTTGACCGGTAACGTGTGTGTGTGTGTTTGTATATATATATATATATATATATATATACAGTTGTGCTCAAAAGTTTGCATACCCTGGCAGAAATTGTGACATTTTGGCATTGATATTGACAATATGACTGATCATGCAAAAAAACTGTCTTTTATTTAAGGATAGTGATCATGTGAAGCCATTTATTATCACATAGTTATTTGGCTCCTTTTTAAATCATAATGATAACAGAAATCACCCAAATGGCCCTGATCAAAAGTTTACATACCCTTGAATGTTTGGCCTTGTTACAGACACACAAGGTGACACACACAGGTTTAAATGCAATTGAAGGTTAATTTCCCCACACCTGTGGCTTTTTAAATTGCAGTTAGTGTATAAATAGTCAATGAGTTTGTTAGCTCTCACATGGATGCACTGAGCAGGCTAGTTACTGAACCATGGGGAGCAGAAAAGAACTGTCAAAAGACCTGCGTAACAAGGTAATGGAACTTTATAAAGATGGAAAAGGATATAAAAAGATATCCAAAGCCTTGAAAATGCCAGTCAGTATTGTTCAATCACTTATTAAGAAGTGGAAAATTCGGGGATCTCTTGATACCAAGCCAAGGTCAGGTAGACCAAGAAAGATTTCAGCCACAACTGCCAGAAGAATTGTTTGGGATACAAAGAAAAACCCACAGGTAACCTCAGGAGAAATTCAAGCTGCTCTGGAAAAAGACGGTGTGGTTGTTTCAAGGAGCACAATACTTGTTGACCCCTCTCCAAACATAGCGCTTACGGTTGTGACCATAAAGCTCTATTTTGCTCTCGTCACTCCAAATTACAGTGTGCCAGAAGCTGTGAGGCGTGTCAAGGTGTTGTCAGGCATATTGTAACCGGGCTTTTTTGTGGCATTGGCTTCTTTCTGGCAACTTGACCATACAGCTCATTTTCATGTCATCGTATTGTGCTTCTCTTCAACCATTTTCAGGACAAGGACCCCTTGGTGGGTAGAGAGACAGTGCCGGGACCCCCGTTACATATTATTTAAAATTGAGTGTTGCGTTTTATGCCTATAAAAACGTGGATGGTAGGCTACCATATTATTGTTTGTACTTCATGATGTTTACATTATTAAACAATCATTAAATGCTGCCCTGCTGAAAAGACCAGCTAAAACTAGCATAAGCTGTTGGCTGGTTTTAGCTGTTCACTCAGCCTGGTCATAGCGGGTCAGCCTGTTTTTAAAGGGGTTTTGAACCCTTTTTAGCTGGTCAGGCTGGTGTTAGCTGGTCTTAGCTGGTCAGGCTGGTCTTAGCTGGTCAGGGTGGTCTTAGCTGGTCTCCCAGCCTGACCAGCTAAAAAGTGTTCAAACCCCCTCTGAAACCAGCTAACTGACCAGCCTGGCTGGGTGACCAGCTTAAGCTGGTTTTAGCTGGTCTTTTCAGCAGGGATGTACAGCAGGGGTCTGCAACATTTTTGACATGAAGTGACATTTTTAAATTCCCCTGTAAATCCCTGTGCCAAACCTCCTCCAAAAAGAAAGAAAAAGACATAGATAGATAGAGAGGCAGACAGACAGAAAAACAGACAGACCTTGTCCATGCAGAATAAAACAACTTTTATAAGGTTACTAAAATGGAGTCTTCATCTCATGTGAGTAATCGATTTTATACATATATTTTAAAGTTACTGTTGATTTCATTGAGTAAAAATTTGTAATGAGGAATAGAATGACTGAGTGCACCTTTAATTATGTTGATTTGAGAGTCAACATCTTGTGTGTGTGTGTGTGTGTGTGTGTGTGTGTGTGTGTGTGTGTGTGTGTGTGTGAACGTCAAGGACCCTGTATACCAGCTTGAATAACAATAGTATGCTACTGTTCTGAAAGCAGGCTGTCATCTGCTCAACCGCACAGCGTGACCAAAGCAAAGCTCACACGACCCTCCACTGCAGCGCTGCAGAATCTGATGTGTGTTGTGCTTTAAAGGTGCAATATGTAACAATTTTCATGTAATATTCACCTTTTTTTTGCCAATGTGTGAACGGCTTGTTAACGCAACTTAAAAAATGAGCCCTTCCCGGACTTCCTAGGTTGCTCATTAAAGCCTGTAGACTGATTTTCATGCGAAGGGAGCGGGTCGGTTTTGCCGGAAAAATCCAAAGGATGTGATGTTTACGCGCGCTCCCGAGAGCCTTGCCTCAGTGCTTCCGCTATTCAACAGCGACAACAAACTGCAACACTAGGTATCATTATCTTAGAGATGCAAACGTCCGGCTCCCAGTACAACACCAACTCCTACACAAACTCAGAGTAAGCCCCCCCCCAAAAAAAACCCTTTATCTACTGAATCCAGTCTAGCTAAGCGGGGATGTGATAGTGGTCGAGCGAAAATTAGAGTGAACATCGGCAGAGCATTTGATTCCTGGAGGGACCTTCGTTCGGTTTTGGGGATCAAAACCGACCCTGAATTGGCATTCTTCTTACTGGATAGGTAAGTTTACATAACTGCAAAGCATGTGAGATATAGTGCCATAAGGATTGATCTGTGTAATTTTAGCCAACTTGATCTTGCCTGCTAACGCTGATGAATTGCAAGCTACCTTGCTTCGTAACATTCAAATAATTTCAGCGATCTTCTCTTTATTCTAAAAGTCAGGTATACAGGATAAATTTAAGCAAATACACTGGTTTCTTATTCGTAGTACAACATATGACATACAAAACTTACAATAGTGTAACATAACAGTGCAGTTGTAGTTTAGTCTCAAAGTTTGTTGTAAAACAATCATAACTGTAATTTTAATTATGCTACCTCATCTGTCAGCATGATGCCGGTGAATCACGTTCAGCCTCTTTGTATGTTACGTCATTGTTTTGGTCATGCTCGCTCGCTCGCGTCCCTATGTCGTGTGTGCACGAGCATGAGCAACAGGTAGCTGGCTGCAGTTCAATTAATGGCCACAGGTGTCATTAATAACAAGGGTTTCTGAATCTTACATACTGCACCTTTAAGCAGATGAGCGGTGGTCATGTGAAGGGTTTGTCCAGGCTGTGCACTTCTGCTGACTAGCGCTGTTTAGTCATACTTTAAGATTTGGCATGCAGCTGTGAAGGACTTCAACATGTCGATAATTCATACTCCTGTCTCTCGCTGTCACTCGCTCATGAGTGATTATTTCAAATGCCACCAATGTTGGATCAAACAATAATTTGCAGACCCCCTGTTGAAGACCCTTGCTTTTAACCCTTACTGCTTACTGATAATCCATCACCAATTCCAAAGCTAAGGTGCAAGATATTATCTTTTGAACAGCAAACATATTCTAAAAGAGCAGAATATTTTAAAACAGCAGAGTTCCACCAAGTCACACAAGGAACAGTTGTGTCAAGTTTTATGTCAAGTTTCAAGCAGTGCCACTGCGTCAGTGGCAACAGAAGAGTGATGGGCTTTGTTTCATATTGCTGCACAATTTGAAGTTGAACTACTGTGTGTCCTGTGGGCAGGACCCTTAGAGATGGAATCCACAAGATCCTTTGAAGCAATTAAGTTTAATGTGAAAGCTGCACACCATTGGTGTAATTACATTCTTAAAAATGAAATTATCTCTATAAATCCAGTGGTTAAATGCTGTGATAGACCATCTTCACCTGGCTGGCTAGTAGCAAGAATCGGTTCTGAATGCAATACACACAACCCTCCCCATCTCTTCCGAAAACACTCAAAGACTTACTGAAAGTATATCAGCGGTGTGCTGATTTAGAATGAAAAATGTAAAAGATTGAAAGAAGAAAATGGGTAGGATGATCAATAAATTAACAATTTACTGCCACTGCCTTGTTAATATATAATCATGTAATCTATAAAAAGTAACTTGTCCAATTATGAGTATTTTAAAATAAATCTAATGTAATCCAATTACAAGTACTTGATTTTTGTAATCTGATTACGTAATCCATATTATATATAATGCATTACTACCCAGCTCTGATGACAGCAATCTGACACACACACACACACACACACACACACACACACACACACACACACGTTTGCAAAATAATTTTTTACTTTAGAAAGTTTGAAATTGCAAAATGTTTACTCTGATTCTTCTGTTTTATACTCTAATTGAATTTTGCAGTTCATTTCTGTTTCTTGATGTTCGTTTCCTTGATAAAAAAAACTGACACTTCAAATCAATTTTAAAATTATAAACTTGGACAAATAATAGTTTTATAATGTCTAAATATATATCCAAATGCATATCTTGTGATAAAATATAAAATTAGGTTACAACTAGCCATTAGACTACACAGTAGGTGGCTACAGCCATCTACTGGCTGTTACTGGCATGACATGGTTTTCAAGCCATATTATTTATATTTTGTTCACCAGATGGCAGCAATCTGACCAACCAATTTATTTCACATTCTCATATTTTCTTCATGTTTCAACTTATAGAAGTGTAGGTTCTGAATTTTATTTTTATATTTCAAAAAATTGCTTATATTTATATGCAAATTAATGGTAAAATTTAGAAATGTACATGTAAATAAGATCAAAATAACATAAAATCCCAAAAGAAATGCATAATTTTATTGCTCTTACTTCAGGGAAGAAGAAATGGCATCATTATCATCATCAAAAAAAAGAGACCCTCCCGGTCAAAAATGACCAGGAATACCAAAAGGAGGTGCTATTTTTCAATACTATAAAAAAGAGAAATCAATGATGAAAAACAAACCTTCAAAGAAAATGTACAAAAAACGTTACTTTTATTCTCCATGCTTCACGGGTTAAATTGACTTGTCTCATCTGTTTGTGGTCTGTAGAGCTAGTAAAAAATGTTAATGAAGCACCACTGAACCTGCATACATGTAGTCCTATTTATCATGACTGTGTTTTTGCTCTGTATATACAGTAGATGTGTGTCAGAATTCTCAATCCTGTACATCATCAAATCTTTTCTCCATTTAATGATCTCCACATTTATCTGTCTCCTGCACTGTTCATGCATGCAAATAAACAATATCTGCAATACAAGGAAAGGCTCATTTTCCCCTCATTGAATGGCAGGATAATAAAGAGAGGAAAAACAGACATTTTCTCTTTTTTTCAGTTTTAAATTTATTCTATATATTGGCCATTGTTTTCTTATGTGGGTTGGTATTGTCAAAGATATGGGCTTTAGCAGATCTTAATGTTCTTTGTCATTTTCATAGTTTGTAAAACAATAGCCCTGATGTGTCAAAATGATCATTATGAATTTATTTTTAAAGTTTATCAAAATGTATTTGTTAGAATGTATAGGTTATTAAACGTGCTGTAAGAGATTTTTGCCATTCTAAAATTTCCACAAGTTGAGCCGTTGGATTAGCCACACCCCCTCTTTCCAAAACCCTGCACTCTAACACCTGGTTCACACATCATCTGTGAGCGTGGCGTGAGTGAAGTGTGGGTGGCGCGGTCACGTTGGATGTTCACATTGGCCGCGTCTCTTCCGTGAGAAACAGCAGCGCCTCTGTGCAGGAAATAAAGTTATCTATAGGGTTCTATGGCAATTTTTTTCTTTAATAAAGTCATAATAAGCTGAGGTTATTGCTGCTTCAAGGACAACAGCGGGCAGTCACGTGCACTTCATCTTTATTAGCACATTTGGTTGCAATTGGTTAATGTTGTGTCTATACTGTACACCTATATACACAGAATGGCAAAATATCCGGCAGTTTATTAATTCTTTCCTTTTATTAAGTTATTTTATTCAGTTTACTTGCATGCAGACATATACATTTTAGTGTACTATAGGTTCGGTTTGAATAATTTTGATTTGCTTTTGTGCCTTTTCATTAATCTCCTGATTGGGGGCCTGGGTAGCTCAGTGGTAAAAGATGCTGGCTACCACCCCTGGAGTTCGCTAGTTCGCTAGTTCAAATCCCAGGGTGTGCTGAGTGACTCTAACCAGGTCTCCTAAGCAACCAAATTGGCCCGGTTGCTAGGGTGGGTAGAGTCACATGGGGTAACCTCCTTGTGGTCTCTATAATGTGGTTCGTTCTCGGTGGGGCGCGTGGTGAGTTGAGCACGGATGCCACGGTGGATGGCGTGGAGCCTCCACACGCGCTATGTCTCCGTGGCAACGCGCTCAACAAGCCACGTGATAAGATGTGCGGGTTCATGGTCTCAGATGCGGAGGCGAATCACTATGCCACCATGAGGATTTAAAAGCGCACTGGGCATTCCAAATTGGGTGAAAAATAAAAAATTAATAAAATAATAATAATAATAATCTCCTGTATTTGTACTTGGTGCAGTGTTGTACTGCACCAAGAGCCACTGAGCTTAGCATGAGCCGCACGCCAAAAATAGGCTCAACGGCAAAACTATCCACTCACTGCCGCATCTGGGATGCTTCACCTCACGACTCACGCTTGCAGTGTAAGTGGTGTCATCTGTTAATATGGGCGCCGAAACGAAAACACACCGCTCACGCCTCGCTCACGGAGGATGTGTGAACCCTGCGTAAAGATACCAAATTAGCTTTATTGAGACCGACACCGAGCAGATGCGATTGTGAAAAAAAACCAGCAGCAAAATAGCACCCTCAACTGACAACTGTAATGCCTCAATAATTAGCTGAAACTACAGTACTATTAAAACATGCAAAATAACTGACAGTCAGAAAGCGTCATTGACCGCTGCCCGCAGACACATTTTATTTGCTGTTTACAGAGTCTAGAGCTGTCACAGAGAACAGTGAGATATCTCAGGACACTTACTTCATTAATGCCTTTCAGGGAGTATGAAAAGTTTATGTATACCTTTCCATGAAAAAAAATCACTTACAGCCAGTGCTTGAAGTGGGGTGGTACGCAGTGGTACGCAGTACCTGCACTTCTCTAATTTTGTCTATAGAGTACCGGCAGTTTTTCTTGTGTACCATGTAATGTCTTTCTTTATTGTAAGTTAGTGATGCGATGAGGCCAGCCAGTCACTTTTATCTGACCATCCAAATGATTTTGATAAAATTGCGGCGGTAAACATCTGAGCGCTCTCTGCACAAAAGTCAGCTGTGAGTTTAACAACACTCGACACGTGCAACAGCATCTGTGGCCGTCAAGCTATCCAAGGTCCAGTTCCGGACTGGAGCGTGCATGTTTAAGCTTCTCTGGGCATAGTTCAGTTACACTCTTCTCCAAAACATGAACCAGCAACTTTTGGGTGAGCGTAATTTATTGTGTCTTATTCAATCAAATGTATTTATGCAAATTGTTTAGCTGCTGGGCGCAGTTAAAACTATCAAAGCTGTTAAAGAAATTATGTCAGCTTATTTGCACAAACGTTTTTTTACAAAAGATAAATCGATGATGAAAACCGAAGCTTCAAATAAAATACACAGGAAAATGTGCATTTTATTCTCAATTCTTTTCAGTTGTGCTCATAAAAAGATTGTGAAGTGCCACTGAACTTGCCTATGCATAAATCCTGACAGTGTTTAGTTCTACATACAGATGTGTGTCAGCGTTCACAATCCTGAACATCATCAAATCAGTTTGTTCACCGTTTCATGATTATTTATTATCTGCACAAGTATCTGGCTCCTGTGTGCAAATTCATGTGTGCAGGACAAGAAAAGGTTAATTGTCCCCTCATTAAATGGGAGGATAATACAGAAAAAGGAAAACAAAAATAATGCTCTTTTTTCAGTTTTAGGCTACATTTATAAAAAGACAGTTCAACATTGGTTTGCCATTGTTTTCATATGTGGGTTGATATTGTCAAAGATACATACTTAAGCAGATCTAAATACTCTTCCTCAGTTTTCATAAACAATAACCCTACATTGATGTTTTTATTTTCAAAGTTAATCAAAACCTATTTGTTATTTGAGGGTGTGAGGTCATGTTTGTTCTTCATTTACAGCCAGACCTTAAAAATGTTAATTAAAAAATTAACATTTTTTTAATGTAATTACATATTATTTAAATGTACATAAATGCATATTATTAACAGTTTTGTTTTTCATGTTAACATGTGTTACATGTAAAGCCAAAATAAATTATTAAAATATTATCTGCAAAATATTATAAAAGTATACAATTTACTTTATTAAGTTTACCATGCTTTTTAAATCTTATTTTCACTAATATTGTTCAAACTGAAGAAAAAAATGTTCAATAAAATTCAAATGTACAGTATTTGTAAAGTGCTTTTTACAATAAATATTGTTCCAGAGCAGATATACAGAGAATATGGCCTTACAACTCCCACTGAACAAACTAAAGGTGGCAGCTAAAGGTTATAGAAATATTTTCTATCATAAAACTATATGCAGATTTTTTTTAAATTTATTGCAGTGATTGATCTCATGATTTATGACCAGTCTTATAAAAGCAGAATAAAATAGTAATAATGTTTGAAAGTTTGAAAACCACTGGCCTATGTTATCTGGGACAATGTTCCCAGTTTAGCAGTCATTATACAAACATATCTGACCACAGAATACTGTGATCGGCCAATCAGATTCCAGAGTGCTGTGTATTAATTAAAATTAAATTATGAAAATAATTAAAAAGGTAGAAAATGAATGACTATTGACCTGCATTGATCTATGTTTGATCAGAGTTCCAGAAGGTTCCATTACATGTCCATTAACTGAACCATACAATTCTGTGAACATGGCCCCTATCTCTATTACCACCATTCCAATGAAGCTTCTGCAAATGTCAGCGTGAGTCATCAAACATTAATAAGTGTTAATACGATCAGACTTCACAAGTGGAGTGCAGCTTCTATCACAGATAATGAGGAACGAGCGCTTCCTCTTACCTGCATACACAATTTAGCTAAACCACCAACAAGTCTTTAAAGATTAATAACATTTAAGGTCTATGAATCACGTAGAGAGAGAGAGAGAGAGAGAGAGAGAGAGAGAGAGAGAGAGAGATTTTAAAGGCTACCATTTCGCTGATTGAAGAGGTACTTTATTGAGCATCCCTTATATGGCATTTAATCTTCTGTGTGAGGCTGCAATGGTTGACACAGAAGGTTCTTAATTGCTTGTTTGACTTTTATCAAGTGTGATGAAGTCAGTCAACCTTTCTCAGCATGGACTAATTGTATTCTGTATATTAAAGCAGACTGCACTTCTGAGTGAATTCAGGTAATGAGATGCTACCATACACCAATTAAATATCAGAGCATGCGACTCAATGCAAGGAATCAAATGCATTCAGAACATCAAACTTCTTAAATCAAGATTGATCAAAACATACAGATTAGTCCCCACTGTTTTAGGACTGAATTTCTTGAGAATGACCAGTAATGTGGGGCCTTTGTAAACAGGCTAGCGTGCAAGAATGAATGTCTCTATGTGTGTACAAGAGTATGCATATGCTTTTGTGCAAGTATGAACAAACACTTGGGGTTGCAATCAAACAAAGCAAACAAGCAAAGAGGCTGAATGTTTTTATTACTGTAATTCAGACTTATTGCTCCTCTATTGAAAAGTAATACAATAACCATCTCAAACTGATATAATATATACAGCACTGACAGGACATACACATACAGGACACAAATAAAGTAAAATAAATTAATTTACACTTTGTGAAAAGTATTTTTTCAGTATTTTCCAGAAATTCTTTGAATCAGTACACATGCCCTTGCTAGAGCAGAATTTAAATTGGCTGCGGTTTCTAACTGCAGAAATATTTGTGACTATTTACATCCCTGATCATATACATTAATAAATACAATGATAAATCTAGACTATCAGTGAGAAGGACACTGTAAACTTGTGCATATGTACGTGTACTGGTGAGCAGACAGCTACTTTTTACACCACACAACAAATGGCAATAAATTGGTATTAATTTATATGGAAATCATGCAATGTATAACCTGGATTTTGAATTTATTGCACATGACCTATTGCAAACTCATGCATGTAGGTACACTCTCTCAGTCTCTCTCTCTTTTCCTAGCACCATGGGAATATTTGTGCTCTACAGATTAATTAGACAGTGCCCTGTTGACCTCAGAGTTCAGTGTGCTTTAGAAACCCTTTGTTGATAAGTTGCCAATGATACTACACACTCGTGGACAATAGAGACCTACTGACGTTTTTTTTAATTTCCTCTATTGATGTGAGCACATCACACATATCATCTAACACATGTAACACTTTATTGGTTTTCTGTCAGGGGCGTAGGAACAATATGAAAAGTTTTGGGGGTTGCTTCACATTGAGTGCATTTACATGCACTCCAATAAACTGACAACTGTCACAAATTAGCTTATTCAAAAATCAGACAACACAAGAAACCCGCGTTTACATGAGATTTGAAATCATTGGCTTATTCTCTACTTTTCATTCAAAACATAAACAGGTATGCGCACAACACTTGCGCACATTGGATAAGTGGTAAGAACGGCAGTAAAGGTTTTACATGCAACGTGAAACTTGCGATATGGGCAAAAATCCCATTCTGTTGACAATTTTTCGCATCACAGCCAAGCAAAAAAAAAACTTTTAAAATGTAATCTCCAAAGTTAGAATTTAGAACTTCCAAAAAATTGTCGAGATATACTTAAAAGGGGGGGGGGGTCCCTTACAGTTTTAGTAGTTGCTACGCCCCTATTTCCTGCACACTTTTCAGCACTCTTACCTACATCCATTTGTCACAGACACACAAAATCTTGCCATCACTCTCTAACAGCCTCTGTCAGGCAGCGGTCAGTGGCATCACTGCAATCCATCCTATACTTGCGGCGGATCCTGGAGTTAGTACGAATACAAGTCTGCGTGTTTTGCGGACGCAGTTTACGCAGGCGTGTATGCAGAACTTTACGCAATTTTTGCCGTGTGAATGCGTATAGCAATGGATGCAGTACTACAGTCCAATAAGCAAGGACCAGGAAGCACAGTCTCAGACGTTCTAGCCAATCAGAGGGCCCGATGGCTAGCATGAGAAGGGGCATAATAGAGAGAGGTGCCCAGCACAGGAGATAAGAGAGGATGATTATAACGGACATACGAAAGACGCGTCTTTGACGCTCCCTCCGATCTCTGTGGCGGCGAACTGCTCGACGCAGAGCCAAGATGGCTGATACTGAGGCGCCCACACCCATACTGGGTGGACCATGGACAGGAGCGGGACTCACTTGTGTGGTTAGTGTCGACACAGTGGGTGTGGGGCTCAAAGTCATGGTCACTGATGATGTGGCAGGAGTGGGAATGTAGGGACTAGTTAGAACAGACATAGACGCTGTAGGACTCAAAGGTGTGGTTACCATGGATGCAGTCGGCATGGGACTTAAAGGGGAGGTTATTACAGATACAGTAGGGGTGGGGCTAAGTGGGGTAGTGTTTGTCTCAGTGTTGATGGTTACTGTAGTAACCATATCTGAGGCGATAAGCGGTCCAGTAGAGAAAGGCGTGGGGGAGATGGGTGTGTTTCTTGTTGTGTGATCAGGTGACTTTGTTGACCTTTTATGGCGTAACCAGAGGCGATGGGCAGGCCGTTTTTTGTCTTGATGCGGCCTTGATGTGCGTCCAATACGAATGCGCAGTGCCTGAAGAATACGTGAGTATGTAAACAGCATCACAGCTAGAGAGCACAGGAACACTGGTACCTGTAATAACAGATGGGCCTGTAGAGTTCCTCCCCACTCCGAACAAAGCACAGTGCTATTGGAGTGCATAAACACTCCCTCGCCTTGAACCGAAACAAACCCCGCCTCCACAAATGGTAGGAGTGGCACAGCTAAAGAAACCACCCACACTCCGACAAGTAAAATGGTTGCCCTTCGAGGTGTCAGTAAACGATTGGCTGGACGGACGCTGATGTCATAGCGGTCTAAGCTAATGAGCAACAGGTTGAGTGCGGTTCCCACGCTGGCGAAGCTGGCTGCTGATTCATGAAGGCAGCAGATCAGGGCGTGGTGAGGAACCGAGGCTCCGCCCAATATGAGGAGAGTGGCAGTGATTGGTAGGCAGAGGAGACAGAGTAGCAGGTCAAGAGTGTGCAGACTGAGTGTGACCGCATGACTGACGGACTCCAACAGGCTGCAGTGACCACAGTATAATACCAACACTGTCAGGTTTCCACCCACTCCCAATAGCAGTTCCAACAGCAGTACGGCGCTCACTGTAGCCTGGAAACCAAGCCACGTCCCGTCCTGCTGTGTGAGTCCGGCCCCCATGCTGTCTTCTGCCTGAAAGAGGGACAGACCATGACCCTCAGTAAAGCTGCCATCTGTCTCCATGGACACAATTGCCACGTGCCTTCAGGCATAGTAATTCCAGCTACTCTCACTGGCCATGCTTCACCTACTCAGGTGTTTTCTTGGGGCTTTGATGAATGATCGACGGCTCTATGACAAAAACGAAGACAAGAATATAATGAAACACATTGTTCAATGAACAGGCCAAAATATACAGTAAAACATACACAATGGTTGCACTGTGGCTGTACCCATTTTCCATCAACAGAGCAGGTGCCACATTTGGCCCCATTCCATGTATTTCCACTGAAGAAAAGGCATTTCGGAGGTAGAAAAATTGGCTCAGTGCTGGCTTCCTAAATCTTCTGGTCTTAAACCAGGAACTTCAAAGCCCCTGGGGCAAATTTCGTAGGATGGCATTGGAAGTGTCATTTAAATTAATGAGGAAAGCGATACCTGATTGGACGATTCAGAAATATTCATCAAGAAAGCACTACTTTATTGGTCAGAGAAAATATAATCCAATCCTAACCCTGACAAACCAGGTAGCGCTTTACTCATGAATATAAATTACCCTTCCTCTGCCATCCTACATTTTGGAAATCCGTGGCCTGGGTGCAATGCACATGACATTAGGGATGCACCGATACCATTTTTTTTCTCTACCAATCCGATTCTAATACCTGAATTCTCAGTATCGGCCGACACCGATACCAATGTTGTTGTTTTTAGTAATGAGTTTAGAATATCTATAACTCACTAAGTGGAACTGATTGGGAGTACCCTTTTATGTGTTATGTGACTCACAGGTTTGAAGGAATGAAATGTAAGACTTTTTAAGGCCAAATAAAAGACAAATGTAAGACCTCTTTCACCAAAAAAAACAAAAAAAAAACACATTAAATAATTTATTAGTAGGTAAATACAAAACCACTGAGGCTACTTGAATGTCTCTGGACATGTTTTTCTTTTTTTTAAATATATTTTATTGTGCATTTATGTGTTTCTTTTTTTAAATAATATAATACAACATTAAAACTCTAAATGAATTCATTATGAATGCATGTAGTCTAAAGTAGCCTATGTAGCCTATATTGTGACCCTTCTCTTTACTCACTTGCTTTCCAGCAAGACGTGACGCAATAGACCAATCCTTTGGCAACGTCACCACTTACGACAAACAGTGGTGACATAAACTGTGTGCAAAAAGTTAAAAAAATTTGGATTACGTTGAATTTTTTTTTTTTTTTTTTTTTTTTTGAGGGCTCTCGTTGACTGCTGTGGCTTCAAGCCATCAACAGAGCTGACTGGACTGAGATCATATCAAGTCTCAACTTATAATTTATAGTGAACATGATTACATATTTGTTATTAACTCAAATAATTTTAGTAATTGTATAGCTAAGAATATGTTTGTATTTATGATGGTTTTGTGTCATACTTCCTTTAATCATCTAATCTGTCAAATCTACGCTTGCTCACACTAAACTCAAGTGTCAGCTGCTAAATGCTGGCTGCATGAGAGAGAGAGAGAGAGAGAGAGAGAGAGAGAGAGAGAGAGAGAGAGAGAGAGATGATTTTGACTTTGTTTTAAGCATCTTCTCTATTCACGGCCCAAAATTTAAGACCTCAGCATATGAAATTTAAGACTTCTTGTAATTTATTGAAGATATTTAAGACTTTTTATGGCCTTAAATTTAAAAAAGTAAATGTAAGACTTTTTAAGGGCCTGTGGGTACCCTGGTTGAAGATTAACATCTAAATCAGATGTTGTTTTATAATTTTAAGTGTTGTTGAAGAACCCCAGGGAGGAGAGGAAGAGAAAGCTATGGTGAAAAATCTATCTAGATACATAAACAGAACTATAGCCTATACATGCCATTAACACATTTTCACAGAACTAAAAATAAATAAAATACACGCTTAATAATAATAATAATAATAATAATAATAATAATAATAATAATGTTTTAAATCACAGTGCGTTTAAAGTAGTAAATAGGTTTGCAGTAGAAATGTTTCAAATCACATACACCTTTGCTACTGTATACATCCCACTGTCCCCTTGCAAAATAAGAACGAAAAAGTAAATATATGAACATAACATTTTAATTAAGTTCAGTGAAACTAAAAGCCAAGCTTTTTGACATACAAATTTTAGTCATACATACAATGTCTTAGTTATCACCAACCCTTATCTATTGATTGCAATCTATTTTTATGTCTGGCTTGTCAGGACCAAGTTGTTTGATGGCCAATTTGTCATGAATTTGCAATAGAAATGACACGCTGTTACACACACGTTCATCTATAGCACTCGTCATGTTCGCAGTCTGTCACACTGCTAGCTCACACTAATATTAAAGTTACCTTTGGTTTGGCTCTACCTTTATGGGCAGATTAATTTCTGCCCCCATGCGTCTCAATGAGGGCTCGTTGCAGTACCATATTTGACCACAGATTTCCATTGGAAAAAATGAGGGCCGCTATGGAGTTTAGGAGGGCAGCAGATTCTCTGCCCCACATGCTGTGTACTGTTTCTCTACAGTATATCAAACATGGTGTTCCAGAGGTTTCAGTTAAATTACGATTTTAAAATAGAATAAAAACTAGGCCTTCTTTTAAATACATATGTCAGCATTTTGAACACATTACAGATTAACAAATGACATTATTGGCAATTTATTGTATTGATCTATGTTTTTAAATGGATTAATATTTAGGTGGGGCTGTGCCCAACCTGCCCACATGGATGAAGCACACCTGCTTTTTTTTTTCCAACTTCTATCTGGACTTGTTAATGTTTTCAGATTTTTTGTTCACTTTAGCTGTAATATGATATCAAACTGCTTTTAAATCACATAATTCTTTGGAACCCAGTCAACTTGTACTGTAGCTTTGGGATAGTTCACCCAAAAATGAAGATTTTTAGGAGAATATCTCCAGTGGTGGCCAGAACTCTGAAGGTCCAAATATCACATAAAGGCAGCATAAAAGTATTCCATAGGACTTCTGTGATTTAATCAGTCTCCTGAAGCGATCCATTTGGTTTCAGCCGACCCTACATGACATTGCTGGACAGCCTATTTCTGCTTTTGTTGCACTACAGACACTTTTTTCCCCCATATTCATTTGAAATAAAATTATTTTATATACAAATATCATAAGTGTGATGTGACTGTTATGAATTGTTTTCATTATCAGCTTAAAGGTTATCAGCTCATGATGTGAAAAATACATTGAATAAAATTTAATTTAATGTTAAAATATGTTTATAAAACTAGGAGTAAGACCTGTAAACAAAGACTGCAATGTGCTGTCTGTTTGTAAGCAGGTTAGGTAGTAATATAGTCAGTGAGTGTGTTAACATGCACACCTATAGACCATTTCAAGGATGTAAACAATAACAAAGGATTTAATGCTACTGACATGTGAGCTGTTCTGGTATCATTAGCAGATCCTTTAAATAAGGCTCTGAGTTAACATATTTTCTCAAAGAGCATCAAATGTTTACCTGAAGTGACTGATCCAGACGTGTTGTTGATACTAAGCATCTACATGAGAGAGGCAATTAAAATTGTATTTTTTAGATGGTCACAATTATGTTTTCCGATCTCAGCGGAAAGATCGGGAATTTTGGATCCCTCCTATTATAATAAATGAAGCCGTTCAATGAAGCTGTCTGCATTACCTGCGGACAAGGTGAGTTTGTGTTCCTAATTTGTAGGTCATTTTGGATAAAAGCATCTGCTAGTAAATTAATTGCGCAGCTTCATTCATTATAATGGGATCGATCTATAGTCTTTTAGAACTGTACCTAACAAACTTACAATTAGTTGGCAACTTGTCGTTCACCTACCAGAGATAAGATGTGTGCTACAGTTTTTACAACTGCACGTATCCAGCCATCTCACTTCACTGCAGCGGTTCATGTGTCCATTTGTGGTTGCTTCCAGCCTTAAATATTGATCTTTCTTCGCACCAAAAACGATCATAACACTTTAGAAGACATACATTTAACCGCTGGAATCATATCGATGACGTTTATGCTGACTGTGTGATTTTTGGAACTTCAAAAGAGAAATCTCCATTCACTTGCAATTTATGGACCTACTGAACTAAGATATTTTTCTATTTTTCTTAAAATGTGTTCTGGTGAAGATAGAAAGTCATACACACCTGGGATATCATGAGGGTGAGTAACTAATATGAGAATTTTCATTTTTAGGTAAACTATCCCTTTAAACAAAAATCCGGCGACAACCAAGAAAACAGTGTTTAGATGAGATTTGAAATCATTGGCTTATTCTTTAGTTTTGATGTTAAAATCTAAATAGGCATGCACACTACACTTGCGCGCATTGGATAGGCTGGTAAGAATTCCGGTAAAGGTGTTTACATTCAATGCGAAATCGGGGTAATGGGCAAAAATCTATGTGTGCCAATTGTGTTTGCTTTAACTGTTTATGACCTTACCCTGATAAAACTACGCCATTTAAGGCATTTACATGAACACACAAAAAAGTGTGCATGTGATGCTAAGTGACACCATTGCCTCTGAAGTCAGTGAAAGCATGGGCCAGCTCTTCTGAGAGGTTTGCTCAACACCTGGCAGAGCACCAGATGCGATGGCAGCATTTTTTTATTTTATTTTTTTATTTTATTTTTTTGGTGGAAAAGGGGTATGACTTTTCCTTTGGAGGTGTAATAAGGTATTGATCTAGCAAGACAGGGCAATAAAGATAAGTATGAAGTACACGTGACGTGAGTGATTATGTACTGTATGTATGAGTCTCCAGTCCCAAAAACAAGCCAAGTCCTTGGGGCCAAAAAAAGAGAGTCAATCAAATGGATGAAATGAAGCAGTCTCTCACACATGACCAACGTTGCAAGCAATTACAGAAACCTTGATAAATTTGGCTTTATACCCTGAGGTTTACATGCACTCTTCAATGTCAGAAGCTGCCTGATTGTAAGAACACTTGCAATTTAATGTGTTGTAGAACCTGTTTTGATTCTAATAAATCTAGTTCTAACATAAGTGGTAGAAGAAACATACTTCAAAATAAGCAGTTCTGAAATTATAGGGTGCAAAATCACAGCAGTCTGTCACTCCAAAAAAAAAAAAAAATAAAAAAAATCATAAATACATAAATAAATAAATGAGTCCGACTTGAGACTGATCCCATTTCTAGGATGGTTGTTACTATGGCAACTGGTGTATAGTTTAAGAGTGGGCAAATTGTAAAATGTGAAAATTTCGGCATTTGTGGCTGTTTACTGTAAGTGAGGCACAGTCTTAGCCTCTTGAGCACTTCTGTGAAACAGACCTCAGGAGAATTTTTTTTGATGTTTAACACAAAGAGACTTGCAGAAGGAGGGAAGGTAGGGAGGAGGGCAATACGATTGGCATGCCAATGCTTCTGATGCCATGCTGGCAATAAAAAGAGAAAAATGCAGAGGAAGTTTTGAGTGACAGTAGAAGACATAGATTCGGGGCTCAAATTGTGTATTATGAATGAATACATAGCCTGACAATCTATTTTGTGCTCACACATATACACTGGGATTGATAAATAGAGGCAAAAATAAGTCAGACTGACTTTTGTCAGAGATGGAAGATCATGACGACATGTAAGAAACTAAAGAATAGTGATGGAGAAAGCAAGGGAGAGAAAGAGGAAGACAGAGAAAGAGATGAGTGGGAGGTGCAGGTGCATACTGTGTTGTGAAATCGCTGGAGGAGTATGTTTATACCACCTACCCTCCATCCATCACTATGCTTGAGACCCATCCATCTTTCTTTACACTGCCTGCTCTCTCCTCTCTCTGATTCCTGGCTCTATAAGCTCATTCTGCCATTTTTCAGACTCTATTTCTGCATCTTTGTTTTCCATGCCAGTTAGGTCTGTTCGGCCTGGTTTGTAGCCAGAATGTAAAAGGAAAAGTTCACACAAAAATAAAAGTTCTGTCAATGTTTACTCACCCTTGTGTTGTTCCAAACCTGTATGCAGTTATTTTTTTCTGTGGAACACAGAGAAATTTAGCAGAATCTATATGCAGCTCTTTTTTATACCACGGCACCCTTGTACTATATTCCAAGTGTTCTGAAGACATCTAATAACTCTGTGTGAGGAACAGACTGAAATTTACGTCACTAGTCGGTTTCACATAAAGCCTTTTACTGGAAAATCAATTTTTTAGTGTAGAGGTCTTGTGTGAACAGGGCCCGTTAGGAAATACCAGTAAATCAGCTCTGACAATTTCCCGGAATGAGAAGTTGTCAGTGATGGGCAAATTACTCAAAAGAAGTAATCCTACAACAAATTAATAATTACCTCTCTGAAATGGTAATCAGATTACTTATTACTTAATTTAAAAGTAATAACATTGCAAATTATTTTAAGTTATTTTTCTAAACACTTTTCAAATAAATGGTTGTTTTTCCACTCAATAAATTCAAAATAATATCAAATTTTCAACCTTGTTTAATGTTGCACATTCATCAGCTGTTACAGAAACACAAACAGTCATACATATGAACATTTACATTCATATTTCAATTGTATTAAACAGAAATATGAATATAGAAATACAGTATGTGTACCCTGTAATGTACTTAAAATGACTTTAACTGAATGTCAGTAACAGTAATTGGATTACTAGAATTTAAAATGTAATGCAATACACTACTTATTCACAAAAAGTAATTATAGTAAAAATGTCTTTGTAATCGGATTACACCCAACACTGGTTGTAAATTGTAACATGATTGAAAAAGTTCTGTTTTGATGCTATGTGTGAACAAAGCCGTAAAAAATTAAAGGAATAGTTCACCCAAAAATGAAAATTCTCTCATCATTTACTCACCCTCATGCCATACCAGATGTGTATGACTTTCTTTCTTCTGCTGAACACATACAAAGATTTTAAGAAAAATATCTCAGCGCTCTTGGTCCTTTCAATGCAACTAAATGGTAGCCAGAACTTTGAAGCACAAAAACTGCATAAAGACAGCATAAAAGTAATCCATACGACTCCAGTGATTTAATCCAAGTCTTCTGAAGCAATCCAATCGGTTCTGGCTGAGAAATAGCTAAATATTTAAGTCCTTTTTTAATATAAATCTCCACTTTCACCAGCCCTCCTATGCGCATTCACAAGAGGACAGAGTTTGTCTTGTTCTGTTTTTGCCAGTTCGAATTATTTGTGCATATCGGCTCCTACTGGGCTGGGAGGAGAAAGAAAAAAATGGAGGGAAAATGGAAAGGAAAAGAATAAATAAATCATATTTGCACGACAACCCAGTAGGTGGCGATATGCACGAAGAATGGGAATCACCCAAAAAATAATAGAAGACCTCTTGTGAACGGGCATGTTACAAGTTGAGATTTATGGTAAAAAGAGGACTTAAATATTGATCTGTTTCTCACCCACACCTATAATATCATTTCTGAAGATATGGATTTAACCAGTGGAGTTGTATGGATTACTTTTATGCTGCCTTTATGTGATTTTTGGAGTTTTAAATTTCTGACCACCATTCACTTTCATTAAATGGACCAACAGAACTGAGATATTTTTCAAAAAATCTTAGTTTGTATTCTGCAGAAGAAAGAAAGTCATACACATCTGGGATGGCATGAGGGTGAATGATGAGAACATTTTCATTTTTGGGTCTGCTTTGGCCACTAACAAAGTTTTGATGGAGATTACGCAACTACTCCACACTTTTATATGCCTGTGACATGGGAGACAAAAAAAATGTCATCAGATTGGACAGATAGTAGAACTTAAGTGCTTCTTGACAGCTTAGTAATTGATTGTGTTACTTCTGATAAAATAACTAGCCTCCTCCGGGAATGAGGTATACACATGATAAAAAGCCAGGTGATCATCTTGACAGCTTGACAGTTAATTTCTGGCAAATGACATTACAGAGTGAGTGAATGGTAGCAAAATGGATAAAAGACGGAAAGCTGTTACATGTGTGAATAACTGATGGAGTACATTTACCAGAAATGTTTATAGCAATTCAGCAATTTTACTGCCCTTTAACAGGTTACATGTGGCTACTGACAATCTTTCTCTCCACTGCACCTCTCAAATCTCATTCTCCTTTCTTCATATTTGAACTGCTGCATTGTGATTGGTTACATGACACATGAGAGACAATTGTATTTGGCCATTGGTTATGATGTCAAACCTGGCCTGATGCATCCACCAGGGGTGGTTCTAGAGGGGGGGCCCTGGCATCCACACAACATTTTTGAATCTGAATTGAATATGATTTTGGAGGTTCGGAAAAGAGCTGCATACATTTTTTCTCTAAATTTCTCCTTTTGTGTTCCACAGACAAAATTACAGTACTCAGATTTAGGAAATATTAACAGAATTTTATTTTTTTGGGTGAGTTTTTCCTTTTACAACACAGAGGCATTTAAATCACACATTTATAAAACAACCAGCACATGTGCATGTGATAATTCATTAGTATGTCTCTGTGGACACAGGGCCCGTCAGTGCACTGAAAAAGTGTATTTCTAATGAGGTAGATTAATAGTGTAATGAATATGCAAAGGCATATAATTTGTTTAGAGACACTGGAAATTATAGAGCGTGACAGCATATGAAACAATATTCACTACACAGGCCGGAACCAAAATAACTCCATATCTAGAAGGAACTAAAATAGCTGATGATCTAGATTCCTCTTTTCTTGGACATTTTTAGCAGAGCAGGGCCACTTATACACCTGCTCTACACCACAATTGTTTTTTAATGGTCTGTCGCTTTTTGTCCTGACAGCAAGATGTAGCCTTCCCTTTTTCCATGGCTGCCTTTATTATTATTATTATTATTATTATTATTATTATTATTATCTTATTAGGGTACATTCCATCTCATCCATCCTTTTCTCCTTTCTTTTGCCATCTTGCAGTCCTGATATGAAGTTACAACAATTTTTGTCTGAAAATCCACCATTTGGCTGTAATCAGTGTGAGAACGTTAGTGCATGTGGGAGCTAGAGCGAAAAAGAGGATGTAATGGGTGTGATGAATGTCAAATGATTGGCGCAGGCGTATTTAACTTTTTCACCAATAATTTGAGTCACGTGCCTTCGAGTGTGTGCATGTCCAGTTGTATTTGAGAGCATCAAAGATGTAAGGGGATGATGCCCTGATTCTAGACATTAAAATGTAACTGTCACAATCAGACAACTCATAAGCACAAAAATATAGTCACTGATGACAATGCACATTCAAACTAATGTTAAAAAGGCACACAATTAATTAGCAAAATAGCTATTCAAATGACATGTTGAATTTCTGCCCGGACAAGCAGCAGATACAGGCTGATTGCAGATCACTGGCAACACATGCTCGATAAACAAATCGTCCGTAGTGGCGAATATACCCCGCATTTGACATACTGCCAATTTTTGCAGTGTAAGGAATATCAGGAGTCACGTTCGGATAAAACGGCACCGCTTATTTTCTGTTATAATTTCTATTCCCAGCGCGTGCTGTCAAAATGTACCACTTAAAGGGTTAAAGTTTTTTTTTTCCTTGACATGGAATGGCATGAAAGCGAATCTCAGCTAAATGAACAGATGAAATATCATTGTGAGTAGTGTAAAGATGAAGGATGATGGTTTTTACCTTGCCCCGCGCGTAGGACTCGCGCGCCGGGAATCCCCGATACATTCCACTGCGGTCTGTGCCGCGCGCGCTGCTCTCTCACACTCTAGCAGAGCGCGAGATTCCTACGGGCTTCAGGACAGTCCGCTGTCACGTACGTGCCTGGAATATATGTTGCACATTCAATGGTGCTAAACGGTGATAGAAATAGCCACTGTGGTACTGTGAGTACCCATGAGTGCTGCTACTATCCTGTGTACTAGACGTACTGAACGCCGACTCCCTCTGCGCGAGCGCGCACATACATACACACGAACGCACAAACTGCAGACTTCATAGTGAAGACGCACGATCTGCGGAACGTAGAATTATTAAAATCATATTTTAAAGATACGGCTCCGCAGATGTGGCAATGAAACTAAACGTCCTGTTGTGTATGGACAATATTTATTTTATTTATTTCTTAATTTTCAGTTAAAATTAAAAACATCAAACGCTGGAGCTAATTAGCTGTGCTGTGTGTGAATATCAGCAATCACACACGTCGTACTCTATGAGTCTATGAACTTTAATGTTCAGCACAATAATGAATTTGCAAAGATATTGCTTTTCAATGTCAAGTTCAATGTCACTTAATCTTTCAAAAAGCAATTAACATACTTATTCGCAAGGATATTTAGTGCACTGGAAAAGGGCTATTTAAAAGGCATATGCAATGATCTGAGAGGATGAAGTAAGCATCCACTTGTAAGCAACCTCATTTTTCTAAATATTCAACACACTGTACCACCAGACTTGATTAAAACATGATAATATATTAAGACAGGGTTGACTTCTGGCACACCAGAGCAAATCTGACCACATACTGTTGTCAGTGACTGATATTAAAGGGGTCATGACACAAGGAATACAATTTTCCTTGATCTTTTGACATATAAGAAGTAATTGTACTATAAAAACATACTGTAAGTTTCAGAACTGAAAACTTCCTCCTTAATAGAAAAATAGAATTTATTTAAACCAGGCTCTAGAAATAGCCAAATACATCTGCATAGGACTGCTCATCAGCAAGACATCAGCGACTATCTTTCGTCATTGCACCATTAGTCCTGCCCACTGGTGCTCACAGTCAGTCACAGGTAAAGAAGAGAGAAGGCTTATCATGGGAGATTCATCCAAAGTAGACTTACACAGAACACCTTCATGTGCCTATCTGGATTTAAATGTTTTTCTACATAAACCTGCACTAGATGAACGGCTTTGACCATTATCATACATATCACACCACTTTTAAAAGACACCATGTCAAGTTATTACTATAAAAAGGAGATCTCCATTGTGTTTCATCTTGCTGTTTGTTTGCTCTCTTGCTGTTGTGCGTTTCCGAAGCCATTCTGGACCATGCTTGCTCCCATCTTTGCTAATTGTTAGTCTTTTGTACACATGCACTATATGGACTTCTTTGATCTTTTTGATGTGTTTCCAGCGATGCGCGATGAAAGGGGTTTAAGAGCGGTACAACTGCAACTTTTAAAAACGCGTCTCATTCTGCTGCTGCCACTGACTAGGAGAAACACATTCAGTTCTGTGTGTAAACAAACATGGAAGATGTGTGAGATGTCACTCCTGTGAAGACCAGCATCTCTGTTTTAGCCTGTTGAAGCACACAAAATCAGCATGGATTGTATTATGTTTGCGTATTCAGAACATTTCAGCGTGGATTGTATGTTATTGGCTCATATCAGAGTGGATTGCTTGTGAATCAGTCGCTTGAGTATACATTTTAATATATTATGTGTTATCCCTGAAATGTAGTTTTATAATGTTATGTGGAGTTTTACATTTTCTTCGGATTGTGTTTCAAATATGGCTGTATTGGAAGGGCTGCATGATGTTAGCCAATCATAACAGTGGGCATTTACTTAAAGGGCCAGAGAGCTTGAAACTGAGCTTTTCAGACAGAGAGCCAGAGACAGGGTGGAAAATGATTATATATGATTCATTATAATTTTATTTAGTGAAGAAAAAAAAAAACTATACTAACATTATAAGTGGACCTCAGGGAAGATAATACAATCATAAAAAGGAGCATGTCGTGACAAACTCATTAAAAAGGCGCAATGACCAGTTCACTTCCAGATTGAAGTAGTATGAATTGTAAGGCTCTAGACACTGTGGGAAGACTGACACTCAGCCAGTTTGTTATTAAGCAGGCATGAGAATATAAAACCAAATCAAACAGCCCAACAGATGGATTGGCTAAAATGCAGTCAATGAATAAATATGCGTATGAATATGAAAACACTGTTTGAGTGACAGCCCTGGAAGAATAGTAATGATTCTTCGTTGGCATCTTAACGAGATGGTCCAGAATCATTACTGAATCATCAGATGTGTGACTAAGATAGATGAAGAAGAAAAAATTAAACAGCAAAAAGTGACAGGAAATTAACATAGAGAAGAGAGAATGAAAAGGCCATGTAGTTCTGGTCTACATGAACTACAGGTGGTCACTGACCTTTTAATGAGGCTCTGGTTGATATATGAGAAAGACAAGTGAAATGTAGATCTATTTGTGCTTGCATTCTCAAACACTCATACAAAGTGGAAATAAACGTTAAAGGGGCTTGCCACCCATGACTGTAGACTATAAACGATTCATTGATAAAATGAGAGCTACAGCATAAGAATTACATAAATTCACGTATTTTACAAAATCAAATCAAGAATGTCTTGTTTCATGTTTATTTTTCCCTTTTAAATATCAGTGTGTATTACCAGCAAACGTTTAACACAAAAAGTCAGTGTAGAACCAGCCAAAATAGGGGTTTACTGTGAATGTATATCTGGGCTTTTGGATACCGATGACTATTAAAATTGACAGGGGGTGTCTTGTGCAAAGAAAAATACAAACCGTTTTATCATCACTTTAAATGAACAAGACTGTGTGGACTGTAATGTACATACTATAATGGAGCACAAATACTGAATATAATCCATGTCATACGTACATGAAAACATTACAATCAACCAACAATATAAAAATAGCACCATTTGATAAACATGCACCATCTGATAATACAAGAACATTCATTCTGAATTTCAAGCTGATAAAAATACAGATATACATTTACAGTACAATTTTGTACAGCACAGACTCATTCTAAGAACCAGTCTAAGATAAATCGAAGAACTGAAGAATTACAATATGTGCAACCATATTTGTAATGTAATAAGAAAACTAAGAAAATGTCTTGGTGTTCATTTGATGTTAATATACAACATCAAAGAGGAAGAAAGAAATGAAAGATAATGTGATATGCTGTGATTGACTTAAGTGTCATAAGTGTTTTATAACAGTAATATACATTGTCTGCACCCAAATGGTGTTTGCAAGTTGGGTGCAACTGTTTGTGTATATTTTGACAGAGCCATATATGGACAGCATGTTATTAAAATATGCTTGTATTTGACTTTTGCCTTCCATGCAACAAGTATTGGTCTAAACTAACTGTAGATGACACCAGGTTGACAGTAAGTTAAAAGATTAACAAATGTTTGACAGCTCAATAGACACAAAATAAATAAGAAAAATCTCAAAGATCTCATCAATATTTAGAATTTGCTTGGCCAGCTGAGGATAAGATGTTGATATGAATCTTTACCTTCTCTAAACCTCTCTGAAACTTCTTTTGTGCATGATGGCAGTGCCCAACACTGAAGTTTTATATATATATATATATATATATATATATATATATATATATATATATATATATATATATATATAAATATATTGCAGATGAGTTTGAGATCCTCTGTTTACAGTCCACTCGTCTTCAAGCCCACAGAGGCTACAACACGAATCTATAACAGAATAAAAAGAAAAAGAACTGTAAAAAAAAGAGTCCACACTTCTCTGCTCTAATAGATACATTGCAAAAACACATCTTTATCCCATTCAATTAAAATTTGAAATGAACAAGTATGTATTAACGCACCACCATTTGTTTTGCCAGTTTATCATCTTCTCTATTTATTAGTCAGTGGGTGTTAATGTACCTTCTCACTGCAGTAGACATTGTTGCTCGCACTCTTCTTTTTGTAAATAGCGGTTAGTGTTTCCTCCACAGCCACTGTAGATAAAAGGTCTACAGATGCCCACCTGAGAGTTAAAGTACCAGCGTAGAGTATAGCGGGAACAATCACCCTCGTTCATCGGCAAGATGCATGGGTCTAATAAACACACACATGAAGGAATAGTTAAACAGCTGGCAAACATGAGAAAAAGAGGCATGACTGGATACTAGGCAATTCGTCTTTTTTCCCATTATGAATTTTGGCACATGCCAAAACCATGCAGGCAAGTGAAAATATTAACATGTATGTTAATGTCACAGAGCAAATGTACCAATAGTTCTACTTGTAGTTACAGTTAATAGCAGTGTTTCCTACACAGTTATTCAAGAGAGAATTCACTGAATCTTCCATGACTTTTCCAGGAGTTTGTGATTTTTGTAAAAATCATTTTAATTCAGACTAATTTGCCAATGAATCATTTTGACCAATTTGTGAACCACTTTGACTAATTTGTTGAAAAGAACTGACTCAAAAGAATGATTAACGGATAAATGGGAAATACTTATGGCTTGCAAGCAAGTTTTACGCTACCCAAGAGCAATATCTTGTTCATGAGCTATTTTAAAGGTGCACACTGTAACTTTTGTTCGTGTCATCTTGGACTTACTGTGACACCTAGTGGTGTGGATACAGCATCATTCAAAATCAACAGTTTTCAGTTACAAATGCCATTGTAGAAATTCACTATTCACAGAGTCTTCATCTCATGTGAGTTGTCATGATTTTAAACATGTTTCAAAATTACAATTAATTTCTTTAGGAGTACAACTTTTTTTAATGGGGAAAAATTACTGAGTGCACCTTTAAAGCACAGAAACAAAACAAAACAAAACAAAAAATAAATAAAAACAATTCTCTATAGAAATTTCCATGATGTTTGACATAACCCTTTAAAAAAATCTAGAGTTCTGGCTAACCCCTGTGGCAAACATGCCATAAATTTGCCACTCATTATTTTAACATGCAAATGAGCTTTGCGCCAAACTCTTCATTGTTGCCACATGTTTGCTATAGAAGTGTTGGCCAATAGTGGGAACCCTGTATATATTCATCTTTAGCTGAGTTTATAAATTTTTATGTGACAAACAAGAAAGGAATGTGCCCAGCATACTGTTCAATTTGTGGAATAAAAATTTCAATTGGTGCACTTCTTTTTAATCCATCAGTTGAACAGAATCAGACTGAATTTAATGCAGGGGCCATTAGTCTGAATCGTGGTACTTTCTCACTGATAATCAATTTCCGACTCGAACAAAGAATTGGTAGTTATTTTTACAGATAAAGTCTTTATCTTTGTTAATTGAACTAGATGGCAAAATGCTTAAGGATGGCTGTAACATCACTCTAAACCCACAAATGTAACAGCCAGAATCAGCTTTTAAACACGTCCTTACTACACTACCGGTCAAAAGTTTTGAAACACTCATTCTTTATTATAATTTTTCTTTTCACATTTAGAATAATAGTAAAGTCATCAAAACTATGGAATAACATAAATGGAACTATGGGAATTATGTTGTGACTAAACAAAATCCAAAATAAATCAAAACTGTGTTATATTTTAGCATCTTCAAAGTAGTCAACCTTTGCCTAGAATTTGCAGAAATGTACTCTTGACATTTTCTCAACCAACTTCTTGAGGTATCACCCTGGGATGCTTTTTAAACAGTATTGAAGGAGTTCCCATCTATGTTGGGCACTTATTGGCTGCTTTTCTTTATTATTTGGTCCAAGTCATCAATTTCAAAAACTTTTTTTTTTTTAATTAAATTTTAGTTTTATAATTAAATAAATCAATATGGTGGCACAATTATATTTTTGTCTACAAAACTAATTTCAAACATTTAAGCATACGCCTTCAGATCAAAAGATTTTTAAGATCGTGAGAAACATTTCAGTCAAGTGTTTCAAAAATTTTGATCAGTAGTGTACATGTTCATTCAGTTCACATCTGTAGAAATGTTCTGCTCTTTTCTGTGGTGGGCAAGCTGTCTGCAATCTGGTGCTAAGAGCTGTCAAACAGATGAGTCAGAGGGCTGACAGTGTGCTGAAGGCACACAGAGAAACAACAGGAAGTGAGCACAGCTAAGAACAATGAAGTGCAACAATTATAGAGTGCAAGATTGTGATAGTCATCATCAAGCGTATTTGTTAGGGATTTGAGGACAGAGACATCAACAAAAGTTTAGTATGTTTCCACAGACAGTATTTCAGATTTTTCTTTCCCAACTTACATCAAAGATATGGAAAAGCAGTAACAACGTGCACCATGTATCTTACCACTGATATTGTTATTACCATGGCACATATTTGAGATGCATTAGTACAGCCAGGCTCCCCAAACAAACTCATGCACAAACTTTGTGACTGAATCAACACCTTTATTTACCATGATGAATCACGAGTGATGGCTTACCTTCGCCTTTCACCTCTCTTTTTGTCCTTTCAACTTTAAATGAATCAACAGAGTCTGTTTTGCCTGCCAAAATATCCATATATTATGCTGTGTCTGCACACACACCCACAAACACAAACTGATTTTTAGAGGTACAAACTACATACCCTGACTTTTATTGACAGTGGTGTCGTAGTCAGCAGTCTCCACCATTGGAACATCATCATTATAGGTCTCTATAGAGTAAATGTGCTCATAGTCTGGATCATTAGTGTTCATAACTACACGCAGTTTCTGACCTGCAAAAAGGTGCACAGACACATGAGCAAGGCAGGTGAACGTTCTTGGAAATCAGAGATTAGAATACTGGAATCTTAGATTGAAAGCAATCAATGTACATGTGCAACTGGATAATGTTAAATACAAGCATGAATGTAGCATATACCAATTATGTTAATGACAAAAACATACTGTTGTTTCTGTTTAAAGCCCCCTGAAGTGCATTGATGAGTGCAGTTTTCTTTGGCCTGTTGATGTATTTCCTACTGAAAACTGAAGTTGGGACGGTACTTGTTGAATGGCTTGTGCCTTTTAAAAAAATAGCCAACAGGCTTTAGTTTACATTGCAGTGTCCGACAAAGCCACACATATACACACACACACACACACACACACACACCCCTGCTGCTTCTCATACCCGAGTCGATGTTTAGCTGGGGCAACTAAGACGTGATCTCAACACAGAGTCCGACCGCTTCTACTGACTGGAGAACTGAACGATGATCTACCTGACTACGTTACTACACAACCAGCCCACAAACAAACACAGCGCATTGGGGTCTTTGCTTATGATGAGGCTGGAACCGTTGTGCAAGTCAATGCAGATAAATGAGAAACAAGCGAGTAAAAGATCAGAATACTGTATATCATACTATATATATTTTTGTGTTATTGTGTATTTCTATATATATTTATATTTGCTTTTTATTTGTATTCTTTTTTTTTTTACTTTCTTTTTTTTTATTATTATCTCTGTCTTGTTGTTGTTTTGTTTGTGCACTGGAAGCTTCTGTCACCAAGAAAAATTCCTTGTATGTGGAAGCATACTTGGCAATAAAGCTCATTCTGATTCTGATATCAATGTTTTGAATACACTTAAACAAAGAATTAAAGGGATAGTTCACCCAAAAATGAAAAGTATTTTATGATTTACTCACCCTCCTGGCATCCCAGATGTGTATGACTTTCTTTCTTCTGCAGAACACAAATAATGATTTTTAGAAGAATATTTCAGCTCTGTAGGTCCTCACAATGCAAGTGAATGGGTGCCAAAATTTTGAAGCTCCAAAATCCACATAAAGGGAGCATAAAAGTAATCCATAAGACTCCAGTGATTAAATCCATGTGTTCAGACACGATATGATAGGTGTGGGTGAGAAACAGATCAATAGTTAATTCATTTTTTATCATAAATTCTTCTCCATGCCCAGTAGGGGTCAATTTACACAAAGAATGTGAAGCACAAAAAACAGGAGGAGGATAAAGTGAAAGTGAAGGAAAAAGGACTTAAATAATGTTATATCGCTTCCGAAGATATGGTTTTAACCACCAGAGTCCTCTGGAGCACTTTTATGTTGCCCTTTTGTGGATTTTGGACCTTCAAAATTTTGGCACCCATTCACTTGCATTGTACGGACCTACAGAGCTGAGATATTTTTCTAAAAATCTTCGTTTGTGTTCTGCAGATGAAAGAAAATCATACACATCTGGGATTGCATGAGGGTGAGTAAATTATGAGAGAATTTTCATTTTTGGGTGAATTAACCCTTTAAGAACACTTGTGCTGTACATCTCAGGAAACCTCAGAAAAACGGCTGCATTAAACATTAATTAACTGAAGCAACTTTCATCGCATCAAGCTCCCTTGTGCGCGTTCTATTCAGAAGTGATGATCCCTAAGTCCTATTCCTGTCAAAGATAGTTACCCTCCACTGTGAGAGCTTCAGAGGGCAGAAAGGTGATAACGGTCATTCAGAACTCACTTTTTAAGTGATTCTTTTTGGCAATTCTGTTTTGAACGACCCTACAGCATGGATTGTGCTCCCTTTAAAGTGCCCTGTGAAGGCATCTTCGGTGCGGGTTAGACCACAGCCAAGTTCGCTAATCAGACATAGTGGTAGGGTGCATTCTCGTTCTAAAAAGCATTTGATTGGACGTTTCTCAGCCTCTATGTGACGTCATGATGTTGTCTGGGTCTGTTTAGCAGGAAGAGAGAGACTGCAGATTTTAAAAGCTTATATCTTCTAAAAACACATTTTGTAAATATTTAGAAGTACACTAGCATATAGATTACCTAAAAGATTTTAGATATGGAATAAAAGCAACAAAACTTTAATTTTGATTTCACTGGGTCTTTAAAGCAAATATTTTGTCAACATTTACTGTTTAAAACCCATTTGACCTTCTTTCACTGTATGCTTTTATTGTATGGAAAAAAATAGTGTGAATCTTCATAATATCTCGACAGAAGAAACAAAATCATATGGCTTTGGAATGACACATCAGTGAGTAAATTATGAAAGGATTCTGATTTTATGGTTGAACTATTCCTATAAAGTTAGAAAGGAACACAGACAATACAGGCCACTGTGACAGAAGGTTTTAGCTAAGTAGTTTAAAAGAAAGGGGAATAAACAGACAGTGATAGAAGGATGGATGGAGGATATGACTCACCCTCCTCATCCCCACGGGTTATAGAGCGCTCAGGGGACGTGGAGGAGTGACTTCGGTAAGGCTGCACTGGTACAGAGATCTGAACTTCTTCAACACCTGAGAACACGCCCACAACAAATCACACAAACGCAAGATAGCAAAACCCATCAGTAAACACAAACACTCACACCCTCAATGAGAGACGCACTCACTCAGGCAACCATGCGTGAGAACAACAAATTAGGATGCACAAACTCCAGATGTTCAGCCAGGTGGACACAAACCAGACATTCTCACAAACTTATTTAAAACAAAGGTTTATACAGACTAGAGAGACCACACAAGACAGTCACACACACACCTACTGTTAGTTTACTGTGTGCACATGAGTTTTAGGCTGATAAAATGATATGAAAATGTTTACTGCCTATATCATGGCTAAAGTAAAGTCACAACTTACCTCCGCAAGCTTAGAGGGGAGAGAGACAGAGATATTTGATTAAATGAGGAAAACAGTACAGTAGAAGGATTTAAAATATGGTGGTTCTCTAAAGAGTCAACATGAAAATATATTTAAAACCAATTTTACTTCCATAATGTGACATATTTCAGAATGAAACAGAAGATTCAACAAGAAAAAAAAAAAAAAAAAATATTTAGGACAGCACTTTATTTTATACTTTGAGAATTGATGGTTTTCAGTTTCAGGTGGTGATGGTTTCATAAATGTAAAATCCTAATTTATCTCCATCTGCAGCAAAGAGCTACTCACCACAATTCAGGTTTATCTCACTTCGAACATAAGCCCGAATCTCATCCTCCTTTAAAGAGTAAAGAGAGATGCAACCAGTCTTTGTGTCATTGTTAACAATTTTGAGGGCTCAAATTGAGGCTCAAATAGCCGCATAAAATATGCGTAATACATTGCAATACTGTAAATCATAAATCTCTATTTGTTCTGACCGTCATGCCTGGGTCTCCTCTGTCTCCTTTAGGTCCATCAGAGCCTATCTCACCCTGATACAAAGACGCAAACAGACATCTTTAGAGATGACAGTCTAGAGAGAAAATTCAGAGGTAGAGAGTGTGTACAGTCACCTGTTCTCCTCTCTCCCCAGGGATCCCTGGGATGCCACGTGGGCCCACCATGGCAGGCCCTGGAGGACCTCGTTCTCCCTACAATAAAAGATTCAACACCTTACATGTGATAACCTAACCATGACTCCAAACCTCCTTGTGCAGATGAATAGCAGTTTTATACATATACAATTATTCCTTTGCACATAAAAGTTAACATACAGTAAGTTTGATACCTTTTGTCCCTGCAGCCCCTCTGGACCTTTACCTCCTGCAGGTCCTTGAGGGCCAGTTAAACCAGGGGGTCCGTCCACACCTCTTGGACCAGGAAGGCCAGGGATACCAGGTGAGCCCTTAAGGAAGCAAGAGAAAGACGTTTTCAGGTGGATCATTTGATAAGCCTCGGCTTTCCTGAGATCAGCAGTGTTAAGTTCAGAACAGCAGGAGAGGTTAAGTACTGTATACTCACCCGTTCACCTTTCTCTCCCTGTGCTCCCTTAGGCCCTATAACTCCATCAAAGCCTCTGTCACCCTGGGCATCAACAGATCATCATTACACAGTTTGTTCAAAGCGTCTATGCACTTTTCTCACTCTATTCTCTGAAACTGCAAGGAATGCAGATTATGTAATCCTATGTTTCTGTAAAATGGTCCAGTAACATGATGAAAAAATATAACAATACCAGTCTTTCTACAGTATTATAGTACATCTCAGATGGTACCCGAGTGCCATCACCACAGGCAAGCCAGCTGTGACAAAAAAATGGCCTATTATAGAAAAAATTGTGGTAATATTCAAGAACAGTCTTGTAGGCTGTTCTATATATTGTATTGTTATTATTTCTACCTTTAACACACACCAATGTGGTAAAACACCAATGACAGTCACAGACAAATTACATTGTTAGGCTTTTCAATAGCCAAAACTGTAGACTGTTATAGGTTATGATAGCCTGATAAATGTATGAATGACCTATATTTTGAATTCACTGTTTATTTTTGTACTTTCCTAATTACAATTCAATTGTTCACCAAAATAATTACTTTAAAGGTGCATTCAGTATTTGTTTTACATTTCATCTAGGACTTAAAATGACCTATAGGCATAGAGGCAGCATCATTCAAAAGCAATAGTTTTTAGTTACCGATGCTATTGTAGAGACTCACTATTCACAGTCAGCCATAACTGATTCAATCCATGAATAAAAGTGTCCAATAACAGGGTGGTTACTGAGATTAAGCGAGTATTATTTGGCTGGTCATGTAATTTTAATTTGGCACCATCTATGAGGGGACCCTTTCCATGTAGATTAAAACAGCTTTTATTAAGTTACTGATATGACTGGAGTCTTCATCTCATGTGAGTGGTCATGATTTAATACATGTTTCAAAATTACAATTAATTCCTTTAGAATTAAAACTTTTTAAATGAGGAAAAAAAATTACTGAGTACACATTTAAAAACAATGTTTACCTAATTTTCAAATTTAACAGAGTGACCAGATGACCATGACATGACGAAAATTAACAAAATAAAACAAATTATCAATTACAAAATTAAATAAAGAATTAAATTAAGCCAAGATGCATGATACAATTACATTTAACTACAACTAAAACTATAGTCTATCTATGACATCACATGGCTTATTGGCAAGTGGGTGTGATTTTACTGACTGTATGAGGAGAGGATGTATATTATTTATTTATTTGTTTATTTTTAGCGCCATGTCAGCAACAAGGCTATCCACACGGTGAGAACAGATTAAGTATCAAAAACATACAAATTAAATAAGGAATTTTAGTTTTATGTTAGACAGAAACTCTAAGATATGTTTAGGTGATACATTTTTTTAAATGTCTGATAAGCTTGTTTCTGAGTAAAACCTTTGTCTAATAGTATTAAAAGCAGCGTAATCCAATAAAATGTGCTTAATAGTCAGTATAGTCTGACAGGAAAGACATGACGGAGGTTCTTCACCTTTTAATAAAAATCCATGTGTCAGTCTAGAATGACCTATTCGACACCTAGTATATACAATTTGATCATGCCTATTTTCAAAGTTAGAGAAAAGATTATTAGTTATACTGGGATTTATTTCATAAAGCTTATTGTTTTTACATTCGTCCCATTCTATCTGCCACTTGTTAGAGATATAAGAGTTTAGTAAGGGTTTTAGGTCCGTGGGTGGAATACTATACAGGGCTCGACAATAAGGACTGCCCGATGGCCCGGGGCCAGTGTGAGAAACATTCGGGCCAGTTGCTAGAACTGTCACTTGCCCGATCGGGCCAGTGCTGCATTTAGAAAATTAGTGCAAGCAACAAGCGAGAGAGCACAAAAATTACACGGAGCAAATGAAGTCTTCTAACCGAGGAGCGAGCGCGAACTATATATCTCGCAAAGACGCGCAAATGCATAATATACTGGGCGCACCAAGGCACAGTCGTGTGCACGCACTAGATGCACACTCTCCTAGCACTGTCCTCACTCTTTTCCAAGTGTCTTAGCAGCAGCTATTACCAATGTGTAGAAAATAGCAGGAAAAAAACCCACTTAATGAATTTTGCGCGGAATTTAACGTCTTGTGCAACATTTTAAGTATCCCCATACATTCCGTGTTCACAGTGCACGAAATCCCACATTTTTCATTTTTACATGTTGGTGAAAATTAATAATCCACACATTAGAACACAAGAAATCAACAGTTTCTATCTATAGGACTGAAAATCCATGTCTCTCCATGCATATGTCTCATCATCATCTCATGTTTAACATGCATGTGCTCTCGTAAAGGGACAAAGTGCTAGTTTTATTCCCACTGTAAACAAACAAACAAATTTTCTCATTAATTCGCCTTTAGAAATGAAGCGCCGAATGAGACATAATAAACTTTGTTAAACCCCAGTTATACATGTGTCTGAAAATCATGAGCTGCTCCATATTCAAAATGTAAGTATACATTTAATTAGGTAATGTTTCAAAATGTAAACATTAATTCGACATAATAAAAGTGTTTGATATGAAAAGCAGCAAGATCACTATGGCTATTATTATCAGAGATGTTCAGCTGCAGGGTGAAGGTGAATATTTGAAAGTCTACTTCATATCATCCTCATAAAACACCTGTTACATGTCTAATTTCTGGACCATACAGGTATTTATTTATTTTTTGTTCTTTGTATATTAGTCTGTGTTGGTCTTGTTTGGGTTGTCTGAATTCATGTTATATACACATTGTTAATTCACATATTAGGCCTAATATCTACCTACTGTATATTACACATCACAACCGATTTAGTAGCAAGTCTGTTCTCTCAGCCAATAATCAAATCTTTAACTCAGTGAATAATCTTTGATCCTTCTTGTGAAAACACTACACATGGGCAAAAGTTGCATGACAGCATGACTAAACGGGTGACCGAAAACCCATCATCTCCTCCACAGAACTCTTGGCTTAAAAGCACATGTGTAAATGGCAGGACGGCTGAGGTTAATGATGTATTTATGAATTTACATCTGTAAAGCACATATATGGGATTACATAAGGCATAAATCATATCTTGCAAATTATAAATATGATTACATTTTGGGGGATATTATATTTTTTATTTTTTTCTCCCCAATTTGGAATGCCCAATTCCCAATGTGCTCTAAGTCCTTGTGGTGGCGTAGTGACTCCCCTCAATCTTGGTGGCAGTAGACGAATCTCAGTTGCCTCCACGTCTGAGACTGTCAATCCACGCATCTTATCACGTGGCTTGTTGATCGTGTTATTGAGGAGACGTAGTGTGTGTGGAGGCCCATGCTGTTCTCCCCGGCATCCACGCACAACTCACCACACACCCAACCGAGAGCGAGAACCACACATTATAGCGACCACAAGGAAGTTACCCAATGTGACTCTCCCCTCCCTAGCAACTAGGCCAATTTGGTTGCTTAGGAGACCTGGCTGGTTTCACTCAGCATGCCCTGGATTCGAACTCGTGACTCCAGGTGTGGTAGTCAGCGTCTTCACTCATTGAGCTATCCAGGCCCCTGGGGGACATTGTATAAAAAAGCCATGATGGTAAAAACAGCTATTTGTCATTTTTGTGTTGGGGCCAGTGAAAATTTTGACAGGGCCAGTAAAAATCTGAAGCACTGGCCCAACCGGACCAGTAGAAAAAATTCTTAGCGTTGAGCCCTGTTACATTCTGTGATTTCTAGAGAAAGGGCTTTGTAGGGCTTTACTGGTTGTTTAGATCAGTGTTACTATCAGAAATAATTAATAATTATTTCTTTAGTTATTAATTAATATTTAAATTAATTAATTGAATCTAACTCATTAAAACCTCATATGGGGCTCCAGTAAATGTAGTGCGCTACATTTAGGAGCGGGTTTGGTTATTAGCAATAATCAATAATTATCAAATATAATTATTAATTATTAAAATCAATAGAAAATTGATGAGAATCAATGTTAGCTTTTTTAATCCTTTAAATCAACAATTATCAAAGAGAATCATTAATTGTTAACATCGATGAAACATAATTAAAATTAACACTAGCTTATTGATCATTCAAATTCAACAATCATCAAAGATAATTATTAATTATTAAAAATCAAGAGAATATTAATAAGTATTAACACTGACTTAACAAGGCTTGAATCCGAGCACTGACATCCCATCAGCATGACACAGGTGTATGCAAAACAAACCAAAACACTTCTCTTTGTAACATAACAAAGTTTATTTATGCAGTAATATCAATTAATAATTAATACAATGCAGTCAATAAACTTCCGACATACAACTACAAACTAAACAGTGATATGATTAGATATGGAAACTAAAATAATCCTATAACACATAAGGTGTGTGTGTGTGTGTGTGTGTGTGTGTGTGTGTGTGGTTAGTACGAGAGAGAGAGAGAATAAAGTGACAGCCCTAAAGCCGATTTCGTGATCGTGGGAGAGACAGCAGCTGTTAGTTTATCACTCAGAGACGCGGTGGACGGCTCGTAAGCAGTCCCGCGTTCTTTGATGGAAGAGAATTCTTTAATCTCTTCACTTCTGCAGGCAAACAGATGAAGATGCGGATTGCTCGGCGGTCTCCTTCGGATCCGTTAGAGTGTTCGGTTGAACACAGAGTAATCTCAACTCGTCCAGCGAGATGGAGATTGTATGGCCACAGTTTCAAGTCGGACGTTACTTCCTTGTGCCACGAGGTTGCACCTGAGAGTAGCGATGAGCTACGTCTATACTCGGTGAACAAAGCTGCTGGAAGCAAATCCCGGAAGCATTTCAGAGGTATTTCTACTCCTGATGATGTCATGGTTTGAGGGACGTTCTGTTGTGTGCCTCATCCAATAGGAGTTGGGAGTTCAATCCTTTAGTGAGCAAGGCTTCATGGGATTTGTAGTCTGTTTTGGACTCCCTTTGTTTTATTTTGGTGCGACTTTTATCAGTATAATTTATGACCTGGTATGTGGGGGCTTGAGTTAGGTTTTATGACTGTGTAAGGCCTGCCTTTGTCTTCTATCTGAATACATGAGGCCCAACAGCTTCTTTAGCTGTGATATCTGCTTTCTCATTGCCTAACAGTCCAAAATGACCTGGGATCCAGCAGAAAAAGATACTGAAGTTTTCTTTCTGTAAATTGTCTACTTTAGTTAAAATACTCAAAATAATGGGGTGATCAGTCTTTACAAATTCCAAAGCTTGAAGACAAGATTTTGAGTCTGTGAAGATTAAAAAATGTCATTCTTGTTCATTCTTAAAATTTTCCAAAGCTAAAAGCAGAGCATGAGCTTCAGCAGTAAAGATGGAACATTGACCAGGAATACGGATTCCATAGTGTTGATCTCCGATAACTGCTGCTGCCGAAACTTTATTATCTGCTTTTGATCCATCAGTGAAAACAGGTTTATGGAGAGGAAAAGCACATCTTATATCTAAAAATTGCTGGTGGTACTCATTAGGGTGTGTCTCTGTCTTTTTCTGCTGGGTCTTTGTCAAAATGATATTTGGCCTTTTCAGATCCCACGGTGGTATAGGACAAACATGAGCTTGGGTTAAGTTGTCCAAATTGATATCCAGGTTTTCTAGATAAGGTTTCATCCTCATTCCAAAAGGTCTGATATATCTGGGTCTGGCTTCATATAAGTAAGATCGTTCGGGGTGAAAAACTGTCTGGTATTGGATTGCTTTGGTTTGCCTCAAGTTTCACTGCATATTGTAGTGCCAACTTCAAACGTCTGTTCTGGAGTGAAGGTTCTCTGGATTCTGTGAAAAGACTCTGAACCGAAGAGGTTCTCTGGATTCTGTGAAAAGACTCTGAACCGGAGAGGTTCTGAATGCTCCTAAAGCCAGTCGTAGTCTTTGGGATGTAAGGTGTCCAGAATTTGAATGTAGGACTTTCTTGCTGAGCCATAAACAAAGCATGCATAGTCTAGCCGGGATCTGACTAGCACTCTGTAAAGTCGTAAAAGTACAGTGAAGTCAGCACCCCATTTTGATTTTGCCAGCACTTTTATAATATTCAATGTCTTGAAACACTTTTTCCTCAGGTTTCTCATGTGTGGAATAAAGGTGAGTTTATTATCGAACACAAGTCCTAAAAATATAAGTTCTCTGATGACTTTGATGGGTTCTCCATCCAAAAACGAGTCTGGGTCAGGATGCAGAGACCGTAAAAGGCAAAAGTGCATATTTAAATCCATTTATGATTGACCATTCATTTATCTTATTGATGCATAATTGTACTTGTTGTTCGATTACATTCATATTTTTTCCACTGTAACAAATACACAGATCATCAACATATAAACTGCAAAAAATATTGGGCATTATAACATATGCTATACTATTAATTTTGATACTGAAAAGTGTAACAGAGAGAATGCTTCCTTGAGGGACCCCTAGTTCTTGAATATGTGAATTTGACAGGGTAGTTCCTATCTGAACACGGAAATGCCTATTGGACAGGAAATTGGAAATAAAAATGGGTAATTTGCCTTGAAGACCGAATTCATATAGATCTTTAAGGATGCCATATCTCCAAGTGGTATCATAAGCCTTCTCCAGGTCGAAGAAAACGGCTACAGCATGTTCTTTTTTAATAAACCTGTCCCGTACAAATGATTCCAGTCTAATAAGGTGATCCAATGTGCTTTTTCCTTTTCTAAACCCACACTGGAATTTACTGATCTTGTGTTCAGACTCTAGTATGTACACTAGACGGTCATTGACCATTCTCTCCATTGTTTTACAGAGGCAGCTGGTCAGTGCTATTGGGCGATAATTGTTAGCATCAGAATGGTCCTTGCCTGGTTTCGGTATGGGTATAATTATTGCTTCTTGCCAGGATGAAGGAAAATTTCCTGTTCTCCAGATGGTATTAAAAATTTCCAGAAGGAGCAGTAGTACTGTATGGGGCAGATGCTTCAAAAACTCATAATACATTTTGTCTGGTCCAACTGCTGAATTATGAGCACGCTTTAAAGCTCTCGAAAGCTCCTCCACTGTGAAAGGTTGATTATATAGTTCCATATTGTTTGAGGAGAAATCAAGGGGTTTCTGTTCTTATTGTATTCTTATTGTATTGAAATTATGTCGACAGTTTAAGTGAGGAGTTCTTCTCAAAAGACTTTGCTAGTTTATTTGCTATTTCCTGTTTTGTAGTTAATAGGGTGCCTTGATGTTTAATATGTTGAACTTGTGGAACAACTCCCCTATTTTCCATCTTTCAAATCAAATCCCAGATCTTTTTGGATGGTATATCTGATGTAAGACTAGATACAAAATTTCTCCAGCTCTGTCTTTTTGTCTCATTTATGATTCTTCGTGATTGTGCCTGACATCTTTTTAGTTTTGTAAGATTCTCTGTTGTTGGATGTTTGTTGAAGAGTTTCTCTGCTTTTTTCTGGGATTTGATAGCCTTTTTGCAGTTGTCGTTGAACCATGGGTTAGACTTACAATGTGGCTTTGATGATGTCTTAGGAATAGTTTAATTTGCTATTTCAATTAAAGTGTCCATAAAGCTTTTTGCTGCGTCTTGGTTATTTTTAATCCTCATGTTAAATTTTTCATAGCATATGGTTTGAAACGTACCAGTTGGCTATGAGTTGCCATCTTGGGGTTCTTTGTTGTCTAGACTTGTAGAGGTGAGTATCAAAAGGGAAGTGGTCACTTTCACATAGGTCATCCCAGGTTTTCCACGAGAAGTTAAGCAATAACTCGGGTTTGCATATTGTCAAGTCAATGGCAGAATATGTTCCATAACCCTGGTGTACGTATTTCAGCCATCATTGAAGAGGCACAGAGTGTTTTTACTAATAAAGTCTTTAACTCTTTTGCCCTTCACATTAGTGTGGCTTCCTCCCCATAATGGACTATGACTGTTAAAGTCACGCATAATGATGTAAGGGGGTGGCACTGATCAGCCAATTTGTTCAAGTCTTGTAAGGTCACAGTAACATCAGGGGGTATATAAATTGAGCACAAAGTAATAGTTTTATGGAGAGTTATACATAAGGCCATTGCTTGTAAGTGGGTGTCTATTGTGATCTGACTGTGAATTATATCCTGTCTTAATAAGATGGCCACCCCGCCGGACAGACGATGTATATTTGGGCCAAATGCATTTAAACTTATAAACTGTTTCAGAGAAAAAGTGCTGTTTGGTGATAAGTGTGTCTCTTGGAGACAAACAGCAAGAGGATTAAGTAAAGCAGTTAGACGCTGAAGTTCTGCAAAATTTGCCTTAACTCCTCAACAGTTCCACTGAATAATGTGACTACCCATCAGGTGGGTAGAACGGGAATATGCCCTTTACTCCTACCCTTAGGGGAAGCACTACAGCTACAGGGGGCTAATATTCCCTCCATATCGATGTCCTTTGTGTGTTCAATCTTCTGAGATCTACTTTCCTGACTAGCCTTTGATTGATGTGCTCTTGTGCCATGCTGTGACTTCTTTCCTTTTGAAGAGAGAGAGTTCTCTATTATCAAGCTTTGATCTTCACTGGTTTGAGTCTGACTTTTTGAAGTTTGGGTTTCTTGCACATTCTTTTTTGAGGACGTTGAACTTTTGATAATTAGTTGTATGTTTGGCAGTAAACAGTATTCATTGCCAGTTGAGCTACAGAGGCGAAGGATTTTTCAAATTTGAAGTCATCCTCTCAACCTCTTTGCGTGCTTCCAGGTAGCTCATCTTTTTAAGGCATTTTACTTTTTGAAATTCTTTTTCTTTGATCCATATAGTACAATCTTTAGATAAGGCTTGATGGTCGCCTTTGCAATTAATACATTTTGATGGCTTTGAACAATTTGCATGTCCTTCTTCTCCACAATTACAGCAAATAGGCTTGTTCTTATAACCAGCAGAGCCATGACCAAACTTTTGGCAATTAAAACAAATTAAAGGGTTAGGAAAGAAGATATCAACAGGAACACTCAAATATCCTAGTTGGATTCTTTCTGGTGGTTGAGATTTGTTAAAAGTCATGATATACGTGTTAGTTTTTATTATTTGGTCTTCTTTTTTAATTGTGATTTTCTTCACATATGTTACTCCTTGCTGTGTTAGTTCTGAGGCTATTTCGACCTCATCCATATCCTGAAGTTCTCTTGTACGGATTACTCCTCTGCTGTTATTTAGATGTGGGTGATAAAAGACTTTCATAGGAACCCTAGCAAATATATTAGCACGCATTAGATTATCATCATGAGCTTTCTTTGCACATTCCACAAGGATTTGACCAGACCTCAACTTCTTCACATCTTTGACAGTCCCTGCTATACCTGAGATTTCTTTCTGTATTGCGAAAGGGGATAACATTGTAAGGGGCGCATCAGGTGATAAAGATTCAAGTACAATAAACCTCTGCCAGTTTACAGTTTTTTTGGGAGAACACACAACCATTCTCTGAATCATCATCCGAATTCTGATCCAACATACGTCATTTTGGGGTTTGTTAGCCATGTTAGTATTATTTGGTTTCATCATCTCTGCTCCCCACCCACCTCAGAGCCCAACAGGAGGATGCACAGAGCCACAGATCTCCTGCAGATATGCACCAGAGATACAGAGATGATATACTCGAGCAAGAAGAACCGAAAGTTCAACTTACTCGACTGACCCTAAGCCATCGCCTTCAGGATGAGTAAGATATGGCTGATTGAATTGCCAAAGACTATCCAGGGCACGTCACGACTAGCCGCTCGATTGGACCGGGACCTTCCAACCTCCCGTCTATATGAAGTTAGAGCCAAAGCACTGTGTTGGACCTGGGAAAGCCGCAGCTAACCGCATTCCTCAAGTACCAGGACCTCTTCCTCCACAGACACAGTTTGCAACTTACGGCAAAGAAGTTGCCCCATTTGTCAACTTTTACGAACAGCAAGGGTGTGCTGGGGACCTATTCTACCCCGGGTCCTCACGGGGGATGAGTATCAAAGTAAAATGAAGAGAAGTTTGTAACCCTATTAAGGGACGCTTAAGGGTTATTCTTCTCTTGCCCAAGGAGAAGACCCTAGTACTACGGAGGGAAGGAGCGTGCCACTGTTCCATTCACGAGCTACCACCAAAATGATGGGTCCCGTGCCATACCCGGGAGGATGTATATTAGGAAAGCGACATATTTTATTTTGCTATTTGATTACCTTGACCTGTACTGTAAGGCGCTAAATCTTGATACTCACTGCTAGTTTCTCATGACAGAAACAGCACCCAGCAAGCGATGTCAGCCACATAAAACATTTAAAAGGATAGTTCACCCAAAAATAAAAATTCTCTCATCATTTACTCACCCTCATGCCATCCCAGATGTGTATGATTTTCTTTCTTCAGCAGAACACAAACAAAGATTTTTAGAAGAAACTCTCAGCTCTGTAGGTCCATGCAATGCAAGTGAATGATGATCAGACCTTTGTAGCTCCAAAAATCACATAAAGGAAATAATCCATAAGACCCCAGTGGCCTTTTTTTTTAAACTCTAAATCTCCACTTTCACTTTCACATTTGAAAGTAACATATGGTGCCTGTTTAGTTTAACTTTCACATCTGAAAGTGTGATTTAGAGTAAAAAAGGACTTCAATATTTACATTTATTAATTTAGCAGACATTTTTTTTTTTTAAATCAAAAATAACTTACAAATGAGGAGAACAATAGAAGCATAAAGGTATTGTTCTGTTTCTCACCCACACCTATTATATCGCTTCTAAAGATATGGATTTAAACACTGTAGTCATATGGATTACTTTTATGTTTCCTTCATATGATTTTTGAAGCTGCAAAGGTCCGATCACCATTCACTTGCATTATATGGATCTACAGAGCTGAGATACTTTTCAAAAAATCTTCATTTGTGTTCTTCAGAAGAAAGAAATTCATATACATCTGGGATGGCATGAGGGCGAGTATATGACGAGAGAATTTTCATTTTTGGGTGAACTATCCCTTTAAGCTATGACTGATTTTCAGGTTCCGACTGCAACTCCATTGGGATGCAGCTTTTATTATATGTAACATTGTTTTCATTAAATTTGTTAATAAGTATATTCATATTCAGTCTTTAAACTAAAGGAGTTTATTCAAAAGCATATTAGTTTTTGCAGTGGTGCTGAAATGAATAACGAGAAACTTTTACAGGTTTTGTATCAGTATTATTCAGGTATTATTCAGTGATTTCAGACTGGAATATGTTTCCTGTGCAACATTCTCTTACCTTAGCTCCAATGAGTCCCTCCTTCCCTGGGCTTCCCATGGGTCCTGTAGGCCCTGCTTCACCCTGTAGTAAGACTCTTATTATGGCAAAATAATGGCAGGAATCAAATCCTTCTCATATCACAAATCAATCACATCCCTCACTCATAAATAAATGTGTGTGTACTTCACATACCTGCTCTCCTTTCCTCCCAGGCAATCCCGATCTTCCATTAATCCCAGAATCACCCTACAGACAAAATTCATCACTCCCAGCAAAACTTGAAGACACAGCACAAATCCTTGTCAAGCTTCCTTCTGGCTCTTTTTTTTTTCCCTATTACTCACCTTATCTCCTTTCTGTCCATTTGGTCCACATGCCCCCTTAGCACCTCGTTCACCCTGTAAACCATTAAAATGCATTCAAACTGTCAATCACTCAGTGAGACAGACAGAGAGTATTGACACCACAGACAGCTCCCTGGGAGAGAACTATACAAATAGAATAAAGCACTATTCATCTGTCATTCGTGCACACATACAAACACATACACACACTCTTCAATTATCATCTTATTAGTGACAACTGATATAGGTCTATCAAGGTTACTGAAACCAGATAAAAGTTCTTATCTGCTATGTGAGTGTGTGTGTATGTTGCCTCTGGCTGAAGGGTGGCTAGTACTGTGTCTGCAGTGGTCCATGTATCCCTGAGAGGAATGATTCATTCACAGGAGTCTTTCATGTGCCTCGCTGCACTCGACAAATCAATTCCTCTAAGCATGCATGCACACACACACAAAAACTTTATTATGGTGGCTCTGAGGTACATATGCAGATGAATGTCAGATGCAATCGCATTGGGTTCCAGACTGTGGTGGAATTATAGGCAGTGTGATCATCTAGTCTGAAGGTCTCTTCAAGGTTACAGATAATGCTGGCAGGAGTCAGTGTTCCTTTTAATCAAAGGGACAACCATTAAAAGTACAGTTCACCCAAAAATTTAATTTAAATCACCCTCATGTCATTCTAAACCTGTATTATTTTCTTTCTACTGTGAAACACAAAAGGAGATGTTAAGCAGGATCAAAGCCACAGTCACCATTCACTTTCATTTAATCTTTTTTCCATACAATGAAAGTGAATGGTGACTGAGAATTTCAATCTGCATAACATCTCCTTTTTGATTCACAGAGGAAAGAAATTATGACAAAATTCTCGTTTTTGGGTGAACTGTCCCTTTAAGATGCACACACACCTTGTGGCCTCGCAGACCGGTGTGCCCAATCTCTCCCTTTTCTCCTCTCATGCCATGAAGTCCATCTTTACCAGGTGTTCCCTGTAGAACATAGACAAAGAAATAAAAATAAGAACCAGTGATGGCGAAACGTCTGAGTCTGGGGGACTGCATGAACCAGTCAGCCCATGCGCTGACATTATCTAGCATCTGAATAAGAAAACGCACCGCTTCTCCTGGGATGCCTGGCTGCCCTGCTTCTCCCTGCAAATCAATAAGTAAGCAAATGATCATTATCACACATACACAGTTGCACACATCTATGTACAACACACATACACTCAAAAATATATAGTACGTAGATGCATTCATGTATATGCACATATGGTCCTTCTGTCTATATATGCATTGGTATATATAAATATATATTATTATGTGAGAGGAGAGAGTAATTTAATTTTTTCACCTTCTGACCACCAGGGCCACGGGCTCCTTGGAAGCCAGTGGAACCCCTCTCTCCTGGCTCCCCTCTCAGACCCTATGAACAGAAGCCCATAGGAAAGTAGAGAACACAGATAAGACATCCTTAATCTCTCAGTTGTTTCTATAAAATAGCAATGAGATTAAATAGAGAACAAATGAAGACATCAATTTAAGTCTAACATTGAGATTAAGATTTGTCCCTAAGAAAAAGACCTCAGTGATCTAACTTCTCCTCTAGAGTTTCAGACGATATCTCAACAAGCATGTATACATGCACACCAATATTCTGCTAACTACCTAAAATTAGCTTATTATAAAAATCAGTCAAGACGATGCAAGAAAACTATGTTTACATGAGATTTAAAATCATCTGGTTACTCTCTGCTTTTGACATCAAAATGTGAACAGTCATCATTTGCTTCTATTTTTTTTTCTCCTAAGGAATTTTACAAAAAACGTCTGAGACAAAGTTAATACATACAATAAATATTAAAAAGACTTCCACTAAAGGGATATTTAACCCCAAAATGATAATTCTGTCATTACCTACTTTTTATACCTTTTGTTGTTAGAACCTGTATGACCTTTTTTCTTTCATGGAACACAAAAGGCAGCATGTTGGTCTCAGTCTTTAATTTTTTTAGTCCAAAAAATTAAAATGAATCATCATTACCACTGAGGCTTACATTCTGCCCAACATCTCCTTTTGGGTTCCACGAAGAAAATTATTCATCTGTGTTTGGAACAACATGAAGGTGAGTACAAAATGTTTATTTTTGGGTGAATTTTCCCTGTAAGTCTTATGAGCTTTGAAATATCAACCTCTGAGCAATACCATTTTCTTCTTTAATGAAAGAAATAAGAACAAACTCAAAACAATAATAAACAAACTCACCTGTTCACCTGGTGGTCCTTCCTGTCCTTTTACACCCTTCTCACCCTGTGTACCTTTAGGTCCTCGATCTCCCTGTGAAGAACAGTGATCAGTACAACTGATTATTTCATATCAATCCAACAGATCCGCCGAAGTATTTATCCTGTTGCTTCCAGACATATTAACAATCTATAGACCCAGGGGCAGGTCATACATGAATGCTTTATCACCAGTTCTCATTGGCATATGTTCTCATAAGATAAGATAATAGAGCCCCTCAGCTATTGGACCTTTATCATCAGAGTTTAATATTTCATAACATGACCCATTATTGCAAAAAGCAGTTAAATAACTGACACAACTTCAAGTAAAATGTGACTTACTGTTTCTCCTTTAATTCCTTTCTCCCCTGGAGGGCCCCCCACCAGCAGAGTGTCTCCCTTGAAGATTCAAAATCAAACACAGCAACATATAGATGTTTTATGTATTTTTAATATAAAATGATAGTATATTATCACATTACACATCACATTAATATGGAATATGTCAAATAAAAGACTCCTCTACTTTGCATCAGTGTCCACATCACCATTGTCAGAGTTTATTTTGCAATACTGACCAGCTGACTGTACATTATTACACTTTTTACACAGCTACTTACCAATTAAATAATTAAATGGACATGAAATATTGATTTGAGTTAAAATTGAATAACGTGACAAGAAAGAGACAACAGAGTGATACAAGAGACATGAAAATAGCAGAGCTATATATTTATATATGAAGGAAATTGTTTCCCTGGAACAACAGTTAATAAAAGATGTAGTAGTCTTTATCCAATAACATTTGCAGAATGCTGTGAAGTACCAATTACAGAGAGCCGTGTAATAAAACAAGCCACTGTATATCAATACAATACATATAATACATGAAAAATATTTTGTATCACCTTTTCTCCTTTAGTTCCTGAAGGACCTTGATCGCCCTGTGAAGAATTGATTTATTAAAAAAGAATTCTTAACTATAGTGTATTTTATGACACAACTATTTTTATTTTATTTTTTTGCAATGTAACGGACAGCCTGAGACAGATGGAAAAGTAGATGACAAGTGACACACACCTTATCTCCTCTGTTCCCTTTGCTGCCTGGAGGACCCTGTCAGTGGGACAGACAGATGAGAAGAGGAGTAATCTGGTTTGCCTTAGAGTTTGTATGCATGATGAATGTGTGTGGATAGTAGATGTGCAGCACTGCAAGAGGCCTTGACTCATAATGGTTTTGAAATTGCAGTGAGTGGGAGACAAACACATCATAGCCCTGAATATAAAGTGTGACGAATACAAACAGTGTGTTCGTAAAGATGGCTCTCTCCCTGCACCACATCAGTTGATCTGGATGAGGGCTCAGATCAATGACAGATCAAAAGAGACTGTCTGTGTCTGCCTAACTGACATCAACATGTGCACAAAAACAGGATGTGACTGAGTAAAAGATGTGAATGCAGAATGTTCAGAACAGGAAGCAGAAGTATATTTACAGTTGGGCCTCTTTCTCCATCCAGTCCAGCCCGACCTTCTTCTCCCTACAATATTAGTGAGATACAGACATCATCACACACTCTAATGGTGGACAATGGTGGACAATAATGAGGTTTTTTAAGTAAATTTTTTTAAGTATCTGTATTTTGGATTTTTTTTTAACTATTAGTTCACTACATTCCAAAGCTTAATAGAAGAACATGATGTTCCTTAACATTTCAAAGTAAAAAAATAAATGATAGGGATGTCTGATTTATGACCCTTTTTTTTAAAGCCGATTTTTGCAAATTGCACTGAACTGCGTTCAGTCGCATTTCATCAGGGTATCTGTACTTCAACTCAAGTAAAGGATTTGTTTACTTCATCCACCACAGTCTGATATACACACTTCACATGCAAATGCGCATAAAAAGATCGAGAGTCATGGACATTACCCGAGGGCCTGGGTTTCCTCTCTCTCCTCTTAGACCTGGCACTCCGACGCCAATTTCACCCTGAATGTGGCCCAGAAACACATACATACAGAGTAAGAGAGAGAAAAAACAAGTGATGTTGTCCTTCAAACACACAGGATAGAACAAGCAACATTCACTTACCTTATTGCCCTTTAATCCTGAAAGGCCTACAGTACCCTAATACAGAGATAAAGATACCTTTGAGAACCACCAAGGGATAGACACACATTTGTACTTGTTTTAAGACACACTCTCATACAAACACTTACATTTAATTTTAAAGGAATAGTTCAACCATCTGTCATCATTTACTAGCACTCATATGGAGTACAATATACAAATCATACAAATACCAACCTGTATGAGCTGCATTGTTTCTGTGCAACACAAATGAGATATTTTAAAAATGTTCTCATTGCTCTTTTACATACAATGAAAGTAGACCAGGACCAGAGGCTGCCAAGCATAAAAAAGTACCATAAATGTAGCCCATCCAACTTATGCACTATCAAGCAATGTCATTGTGAGATACAGACATCGTCACACACTGATGGTGGACAATGGTGGACAGTAAGGAAGTCCTGACTCTCGTGGTCATTAAAAATCCCAGGGCACTTCTCGTAAAGAGTAGGGGAGTAACCTCGATGTCCTGGCCAAATTCCCCCATTATCCCTTATCAATCATAGCCTCCTTATAATCCCTATCCTTCAGTTGGCTGTATCACTCTCTCCTCTCCACCAACAGCTGGTGTGTTGTGAGCATACTGGCACAATATGGCTGCTGTTGCATCATCCAGGTGGATGCTGCACACTGGTGGTGGTTGAGGAGGGTCCTCTGTTCACTGTGTGAACAGTGTCAGAAAAGCACTATATAAATGTAAAGTTCTTTAATTCATTCATTCATTCATTCATTCATTCATTCATCTGTGGCATCAAAACACAACAGGGTTTCTGTTAGCCAGTAATTACTGGTTTTTGATCATTAAAAAGTCCGAATGTCTGATAAATTTAAACACTGTCGGACACAATGTCCGGTAAAAATATTAACACATGCAATCAGCAACTTTTTATTTTTCCAAATTATCCAGCAAACTTTATAATTACCGGACACGTTGGCCGGCACCAAAATTTCTTAGCGCACAAATTTTATGGATTACTTTGATGGTAAATTTATAGTGTTTGTTTGGAGTTTGACAGCCCCTTGTCATTATCTATCTTTGTTGCATGCAAAAGCACATGGACATTCTGCTTTTTTTTTTCTTTTTTTTTTTTGGACTAATTTCTATCTTCTGTGAAACACAAAAGTAGAAATTCATAAATGTTTGGTATGATGTGAGGGTGAGTAAATGATGACAGAATTTTCTTTTGTGGGTGAACTATTGCTTTGACATGTCTGTGACTTACAGGGAGTCCTGGTGGTCCAACAGATCCTGGAGTTCCAGGGTTTCCTGCTTTGCCAATAAAACCTTGGAGACCCTTAAACAGACAATAAAAGGTACCAGTAGAATAGCAGTCAGTGGATGCAGCAAATGGACACAACAATTTGCTTAAGTAAACTTTTTGTTTTTTATCTACAGCTGTATTTACCAGATTTCTTTGTGTGGTGACTGTCACTCTAAACACGTTATGTTTTTCTTCTACAATTTGTTTCTGTGTGTAAAGTGACTACTAACCTGTTCTCCTGGTGGTCCAGGGGATCCTGGCTGACCTGCTTCTCCTCTCTGTCCTGCCAGTCCTGGGGTCCCATCCAAACCACGTGGCCCTGGAGGACCCGGAGGACCTGGTAAGCCAGGGTCACCCTAGAACAGACAATTATATACATGCAAGCCATTGCCATGTGTTTGCTAATGTGTTCAGAGTAGCTATTAGCTTGTTGCTATGTGGCTACTTAATGAGCCAAGTCGAAAGAGCCCACCCCAGTCTCTGTGATACTGGTTCCTACATATGGCTCATGCCACTCCTTCAATGTAAGTCTTTAGTATTGTTCTGCCCGTTTTATCATCCGCCAAGCAAAAATCTTACAGTATGTCATCTTAAAACAGGAAGAGCACACCTTGCCTAATCAAGACTCAGGATTTAAGGTATTATTTATGACTGTAGCACATACGGTGTGAGACAAGATATGAGCAAATTTTTAATACTTAAGGGGTTTGTTGAAATCCCTTGTAAGTGTATAAGCAGTAATAGCAAAGCCAATACATCCTGTACATACATATTTGTAACAACTTTAGAATAACAATTGTGCTAATGTTTTGCATGTATGTATGCAGCATTTACACATATTTGTTATCATATATGAACATTTGTTAATGACCTTTAAACCGATGGGTCCAGATTGTCCAGGAGGTCCAGCCTTCCCTACACCAGCCTCTCCTTTAACTCCTTTGAGCCCAGGTGGTCCTCTCTCTCCCTGACGAAGAGTGTGAAAGAGTCTTTTAAAGATGCATGTTTTAAATTGGAGATGAAATATGATGGTTCTGTCTGTGAAGTGAATGTGTGTACTCACATTCTCCCCCTGCTCTCCAGGATCACCTGTAGCACCCTGTGGGTAAATAACTCACTATGATCCCATTTCTACACAATTTGTATCTCCTTCTGTTTGTGCACTCCCTCATATCTTTAATACTCACTCTGTCTCCTTTGATACCTGCTGGCCCCTTGTCACCTCTGAGGCCCTAAAACACACACAAAAAAGGCATCATTTGAGTAATGACCACAACAACAAAATTAGATTTTGTTCTAATTGAGATTTACTTCTAGAGGGATGGCTGAGCTGAGGGATGGGAAGACAGTTCATGTCTGAGCTAATGTGTATGGTACATTCATGTGAAATATGACTGTGAACTGTGGGAAGAAATAAGGCATAAAAAGATAGATATGCAGATCTAAAGGCACATACTGTAGAAACTTCAGAGGCATTCACATTCCCTGTTTTGGAACGTGGAAGTAAAATACAATATCATTACAATATTATGGAGGTAAATTATAATTTTATAATAATATTAGTATTACAAAATGTTATTTTTGCATTCCCATTTTCTTCAACAGCAAAAGAAAAAATCCACTACTACATTTTAAGGACTTTCTTAAAGATCCCTTCAATATCCAGAGAGCAACTATAATGCAATTCAATGACAGCTATGAGATGTATACAAAGTTTTAAAATTACATGACTGCTTATTTTATACATTATTTATTCAAAATGTACTAAACACAATTTGAAAACAGAAATTGCTTATTATCTATGGACAAGACAGTGGGTGGATTTGTGAACTGACACAAGGACAAAGATTATTTTAGTTAACCTGCCAACTGGACACTAGTCAAACATACCTGGCTGATATATTTCAGGCTATCCCTCCAAAACAGCAGAAAGAATAGATGGACGGACAGATAGATAAAAAACCAAAATAAGTGAAACTCACTGGTAATCCAGGAAGGCCTCTTTCTCCAACAGTACCAGGCAAGGTCAGTCCAGGAGGTCCCTTAAACAATCAGCCAATAAGAGTTTATAATGCAGTACATTCATTCCAGAACTATCAAATGTATGGCTCATTAACTAAAATTTATATCATGTCACAGAAGAGAAGAGGCCATCAACTTGCCACAGGAGAACTCTAACTGCATCGAATGGATGAATGCATTGACTGCCTTTGTTTGAGTTCTGTTTATTCTGTTGATGTATTTTCAGGACAATCTGTACCTTACTGAGAACATGCTGTACATTTTTTTTAAGATATTAAGACTCCTTAAGATAAGGAGTTATATTTGTGCCACAATTCTGAAAAATATCATTTTGTACGCACAAAAAGGTATTTTGCATGCACATGAACTGAGTTTTGTAAAGCAATGTATCTTCTTGCAAAGATGAACTCATTTTGAGCAAACGAAAATCTATTTTATGCTTGAATAAAATTTAGGTCTGTTGAAAGCTTTATTCTGATTGGTTGACAGACCATCTAAGGTGTGCAATTATTTTTCAAGTAAACACACGGCTATGAAGTAGTTCTAGGTCTTGACCGCATTATGGTTCCATATCACCTCGCCAAATTATTTCAGTTATTTCAAAGAGCCGTACAGGCTACCACAACAAAATAACCAAATAAAACAAAGACATTGGTTAAGTACATCGGATAAGAATGACAAGCAATGTCTATCGCTTGAAAAGCATCCTTGGGCTCCCTCTCTTTCTCTCTCGTCTTCACACACACTGTACATGCTACCACAGCAAAATAACCATATAAACAAAGACATTGGTTAAAGTAAATCGGTTAAGAACGTCAAACAAAGTCTATAATATCCTACATTTATTTAAATTTCAGTTGGAAAGCTCCCTCATCTCCCCCGCACTTACACACGCTCACACACATACATACGCACGCGCATGCACACACACACACACAGAGACTCATTTCGCGACCAACAAATAGAGCCGCACCCCCCGCAACTTGATCGATACAACAGTTTATATTATCCGAAATAACTTTAATTATGTGAACACACACACACTACCTTGTTACTCCAATGCCGAAAAGAAGTGCATCCTCCGTTGCTAGTTCTGACGTGATGTTTTCGAACTATGAAAGCTTGAGCTGTATCAAAGCTAGATACACTTGATCAATACAACAGTTTCTATTTTATCTGAAATATCTGTGGAAAACACCTTGCACTCCCCCTTCCCCTCTCTTAAGCTCTCACACACACGTGGAAACACATACACATTATGCACACACTTACTCGAGAGCGAGAAATAGAGCCGTCATGTCAGTCCAAGGCATCTCAGTAGGGTTAAAACAGTTGTTAAGGTTTTCATAGAAAATATGGCGACACTCGCTGCTGCTGAGAAGTGCTTACACTTACATCTTGGCGATTTTAAAGCGATGTTACTTCTGACGAGAGCTGCAACAAATAAAGGTAATCCCACAGGCGATCTCTCTCAATTTCTGAGCTTCTCTCCTTTGATCCCACAAAAACAAGCTCACGCACAAACACACTAATTTGTTACTCCAGTAAGTGCTCCAGTAAAGCAGCGCAAGCCTCTCTATCCTCTGTTGCTAGTTCTAAAGTGACGTTTTCGAAGACGCTGAATCCGTGGTGGAAAAAAGTAGTTCCACTCACAAGAGCGTTTTAGGGATGAAATAATAATGTCTTGAGATAAAACTCTGAACGATGTATTAAGGTGTGGTAACCGTGGTATAAGTGGAATAATTGACTCCGGCCCATTGAATTATTAAAAAAGAATGCACACCCGAGGTGGTAATGCGGTCACGACGCGCAGCGGAGTCTTGGTCGACCAAGTTTTGATTGGTCGCAGAAAAAACTCCACAGGAAACTGACGAACACCGGTATTACCGCTGGTTGGACGCTAGGTGGTACTATGGGGTAATTGTCATTAAGCAGGGTTAGGATTAACCATACACAATAAATCAAGACACCTTGATTTCAAACTTTGAACTTTATTTTTTATTTATTTTAACTAAAAATTAAAATGAAACTGGAAAAAAAAAAGTGCAATTAAAATGTGTGTTCAACTTTTTGAAAGATGGTTTTACAACAATTGTCAACATCTCTCTGGCAAAGAACCTACTTCATTTGTGCATTCTCTACCAGACAGGTATTTTGTTGTCCGTGAAAATACATCATGTGTGTGAATAAATCCGTTTTGTTCCCTCCTTCACGATATATATATATATATACACATACACAGGTGCATCTCAATAAATTAGAATGTCATGGAAAAGTTCATTTATTTCAGTAATTCAACTCAAATTGTGAAACTCGTGTATTAAATAAATTCAATGCACACAGACTGCAGTAGTTTAAGTCTTTGGTTCTTTTAATTGTGATGATTTTGGCTCACATTTAACAAAAACCCACCAATTCACTATCTCAAAAAATTAGAATACATCATAAGACCAATAAAAAAAAACATTTTTAGTGAATTGTTGGCCTTCTGGAAAGTATGTTCATTTACTGTATATGTACTCAATACTTGGTAGGGGCTCCTTTTGCTTTAATTACTGCCTCAATTCGGCGTGGCATGGAGGTGATCAGTTTGTGGCACTGCTGAGGTGGTATGGAAGCCCAGGTTTCTTTGACAGTGGCCTTCAGCTCATCTGCATTTTTTGATCTCTCGTTTCTCATTTTCCTCTTGACAATACCCCATAGATTCTCTATGGGGTTCAGGTCTGGTGAGTTTGCTGGCCAGTCAAGCACACCAACACCATGGTCATTTAACCAACTTTTGGTGCTTTTGGCAGTGTGGGCAGGTGCCAAATCCTGCTGGAAAATGAAATCAGCATCTTTAAAAAGCTGGTCAGCAGAAGGAAGCATGAAGTGTTCCAAAATTTCTTGGTAAACGGGTGCAGTGACTTTGGTTTTCAAAAAACACAACGGACCAACACCAGCAGATGACATTGCACCCCAAATCATCACAGACTGTGGAAACTTAACACTTACTTGGGCTATGAGCTTCTCTACCCTTCCTCCAGACTCTAGGACCTTGGTTTCCAAATGAAATACAAAACTTGCTCTCATCTGAAAAGAGGACTTTGGAACACTGGGCAACAGTCCAGTTCTTCTTCTCCTTAGCCCAGGTAAGACGCCTCTGATGTTGTCTTGGTTCAGGAGTGGCTTAACAAGAGGAATACGACAACTGTAGCCAAATTCCTTGACATGTCTGTGTGTGGTGGCTCTTGATGCCTTGACCCCAGCCTCAGTCCATTCCTTGTGAAGTTCACCCAAAGTCTTGAATCGATTTTGCTTGACAATCATATGGTTGCGGTTCTCTTGGTTGGTTGTGCATCTTTTTCTTCCACACTTTTTCCTTCCACTCAACTTTCTGTTAACATGCTTGGATACAGCACTCTGTAAACAGCCAGCTTCTTTGGCAATGAATGTTTGTGGCTTACCCTCCTTGTGAAGGGTGTCAATGATTGTCTTCTGGACAACTGTCAGATCAGCAGTTTTCCCCATGATTGTGTAGCCTAGTGAACCAAACTGAGAGACCATTTTGAAGGCTCAGGAAACCTTTGCAGGTGTTTTGAGTTGATTAGCTGATTGGCATGTCACCATATTCTAATTTTTTGAGATAGTGAATTGGTGGGTTTTTGTTAAATGTGAGCCAAAATCATCACAATTAAAAGAACCAAAGACTTAAACTACTTCAGTCTGTGTGCACTGAATTTATTTAATACACGAGTTTCACAATTTGAGTTGAATTACTGAAATAAATGAACTTTTCCACGACATTCTAATTTATTGAGATGCACCTGTATATATATATATATATATATATATATATATATATATATATATATATATATATGGCAATATCCAATTACATCGGCAACCTCTGGGCTGAGGGATCGGTGAATATTCTTGCTTTAATGATTTTGCATTGAAAATTAAATTAACGAAACATTTTAACGAAAAACTTAAATCAAATACATTTCTAAATTCAAATTGCACTCCAAACGAAATGAAAAAGCAATTAAAATAATGAAGTGATAAAAGAATAATAAATATATACACCTTTCCATTTAAGAATCCATCTTAACATCATGGCGGAAAATTACTTACATAAATGAAGACATAAAAACAATTATAAATGTAAAAATAATAATTATAATGATGATAATAATCACTGAAATATAAATCATGGTTCGAGGTGAACGTATTTTTGTATTATTTTATGTTTTAATCACAGATATGAACTGAACTCTGAGCTGAGATGTTTGAGGTTATTTGCAGCACTCATAGATGATACTGTTCTTGCAAAAAAATGACAGAAGACAGAAACAAAGAAAGAGTGAGAACTTTTTGCATGCATGTGTTCCACAAGACTGCACGCCTCCATATCAGCACGTCATATATGCGCACAGACGGCTGTCATCTGTTCTCAATAATATAATAAAGTGTTTCTTCAAGCGCGTGTCTGTGTGTCTATGGGCAAATTATTTGTAATATTAATTTGATAACAATAATAGCCTAATAATAATAATAATAATAATTTAATACATGGGAAAACAAGCCAAATATCGTCTTGACACGGTCAAAGGCATCAGCTATTGGCGATCACTCTGACCATCCTCGATCCCTAAGATCATCGTCTGTCGGCACAACCCTAATGTGCATTTCTCTCTACAAATTACAAAATGTTCAGACAGTCTCCTTGCTGGTTTTTCTGTCACATTCAGAATCATTACCACTTTTGCTGGTGTCGCTGTGGCTCGCTTTGTGCGTGCGCTTGTAAAATTTATATTTTAAAGGCTCATTATTACGGTTTAGTATTTCTCTGTAATGTAGAACAGTGTTAGCAATGTTACTTATAACATTCTTTCTCAGCCCTGGAACTCAAACCATTTTCTGATGCCTCCCAAAAAATATATTTAAGTAATTAAATTAATATCATAAACATGTGACTAGTCGACTAATGGCATAAATGATCGCCTACTAGTCGACTCGGAAAATCTTTGGTCGGGGGGAGCCCTACTTCTCGGACTTTGCATATGACAGAGTGAATCAGGCATACCGGGGGAAATGCATATTTGCGTTTTACCGGCCATTTGTGTTCCATTGCGTCTGCTCCCAGTGGGGCTTGTGACTTCGAATACCAGAGGGGACAGTGGGTATTCCCCACTGAGGCAGTAGATCGATTTCTGCTTAGCCGAATATTTCCCAAATCCTCAATACAGTTTGAGGATGAAGTATCCATTCGCCCAGTACCACCCCTTGACATGACAGTAGGTCCTGGAACATATGTCACTCTCAGGGAGATGAGATGGCGCTCGCTCCACAGGAGGCGACGCGTCATTCTCAACAGTGGCGGTGAATGAATTCTGCCTTGGTGGTTTATAGATGCCGCTGGCATAAATCCCAATACTCTCTGAAACAGCTTCAGTGGAAGTGTTCTCCCCAGTTTGAACTGAGACAGGCACTATAGAATGGCCTGAACGCGCTCGCTCGTGAGGCATGTCAAGTCGAGGCGGACTCTCAAAAAGGAGATTTGTTGGCTGAGGGAGAGCGTGCTCTTCACCCAGTTCACAATAAGGCCCAAGCTGTTTAGATGCTGAACAAGTAAGTCTCTGTGCTGGCATAACAGAGACTCTGATTGCACCAGTAACAGCAAATCATCAAGGTAGTTCAAGATGCACACGCCACTGTCTCAGAGGGGCGAGAACCATATCAATGCACTTTGTGAATGTGCGAGGAGCAAAAGATAGTCCGAAGGGCAGGACTTTGAATTGATACACTGTTCCCTTGAATGCGAATCCCAAAAACATCCTGTGATGTCGTACAATTTGGATATGAAAGTATGCATCCTTCAGATCTATCCTTTCTTTGGGACAAGAAAATAATGGCTGTAAAACCCTTTTTGGGCTTGACAATTTGGCACAATCTGTTTCGCGCTATTCACAAGGAGATTGTGTATTTCAGCTCGCAACACTGGCGTGTCTTCGGACGAAACCGTGGAAGACAGAAGGCCGTTGAAATGAAATACCCATTAGGGCTTGCCACCCATCCATGTAACGGGACAGAGGGTAATATGGTTTGTTTACCGTATGATATAATGCATCGCTCACAATAGGGACAATGTGTGTGCTTTGAAGTGGAAAAGGGCTCTTTATTAAGAATGTGTGAGCATCTCCTGCATTTGCAACAAATGTTGTATTATTTTATGCACTTATTGCATTTTTTATGCATTTATTTGAGTCCAAGACACAGAAACAACATTTTGAACAATATTGTGAACAAACAGTAGTGGGAGATGGGGAACAGTGTTTTGTGTCTCCAATCGAGCCTTTTTTGGAGCAGACTTGGATCTGCTTTCCGCTTCAAAGTGTGTGCCTGTTAGGAGTGCTTTTGCTGCGCATACTAATATGTAGATGCCGGTGAGGCAGCAGGAATGGGGCTTTTAGTCTGGTACTGGCTCGAAACAGAGCGAGGGCAAACCGGCTGTGATGTACTCCATTTGGGCATAAAGTGTCTCATAGCCTGTGACTGCTGCTGAGTCATAACGTAATGCTCAGCAAACTTATTCACTGAGCTGCCAAAGAGGCCGGCTGGAGACAATGGAGCATCCAACAGAGTGGCTTTTTCCTTATCACTCATTTCTGTGAGGTTCAGCCATATACACTATATTGCCAAAAGTATTCGCTCATCTGCCTTTAGACACATATGAACTTAAGTGACATCCCATTCTTAATCCATAGGGTTTAATATGACGTCGGCCCACCCTTTGCAGCTATAGAAGCTTCAACTATTCTGGGAAGGCTTTCCACAAGGTTTAGGAGTGTGTTTATGGGAATTTTTGACCATTTGTCCAGAAGCGCATTTGTGAGGTCAGACACTGATGCTGGACGAGAAGGCCTGGCTCACAGTCTTCGCTCTAATTCATCCCAAAGGTGCTCTATCGGGTTGAGGTCAGGACTCTGTGCAGGCCAGTCAAGTTCTTCCACACCAAACTCGCTCATCCATATCTTTATGGACCTTGCTTTGTGCACTGGTGCGCAGTCATGTTGGAACAGGAAGGGGCCATCCCCAAACTGTTCCCACAAAGTTGGGAGCATGGAATTGTCCAAAATCTCTTGGTATGCTGAAGCATTCAGAGTTCCTTTCACTGGAACTAAGGGGCCAAGCCCAGCTCCTGAAAAACAACCCCACACCATAATCCCCCCTCCACCAAACTTCACAGTTGGCACAATGCAGTCAGACAAGTACCGTTCTCCTGGCAACCGCCAAACCCAGACTCGTCCATCAGCTTGCCAGATGGAGAAGCGTGATTCGTCACTCCAGAGAACGCGTCTCCACTGCTCTAGACTCCAGTGGCGGCGTGCTTTACACCACTGCATCCGACGCTTTGCATTGCACTTGGTGATGTATGGCTTGGATGCAGCTGCTCGGCCATGGAAACCATTCCATGAAGCTCTCTACGCACTGTTCTTGAGCTAATCTGAGGGCCACATGAACTTTGGAGGTCTGTAGCGATTGACTCTGCAGAAAGTTGGCGACCTCTGCGCACTCTGCGCCTCAGCATCCGCTGACCCCGCTCTGTCATTTTACGTGGCCTACCACTTCATGGCTGAGTTGCTGTCATTCCCAATCGCTTCCACTTTGTTATAATACCACTGACAGTTGACTGTGGAATATTTAGTAGCGAGGAAATTTCACGACTGGACTTGTTGCACAGGTGGCATCCTATCACAGTACCATGCTGGAATTCACTGAGCTCCTGAGAGCGGCCCATTCTTTCACAAATGTTTGTAGAAGCAGTCTGCATGCCTAGGTGCTTCATTTTATACACCTGTGGCCATGGAAGTGATTGGAACACCTGAATTCAATTATTTGGATGGGTGAGCGAATTCTTTTGGCAATATAGTGTATGTCGATCCAAAACTGCCAGGCTGCCCATGGACTTGCCGATGGCCTGCTCAGTGACTTTCGTGGCATGCAGCACTAAGTTTGTAGCGGTGCGGAACTCTTTGAATGTCTCCGGATCAAAGCCATGCTCGTCCATTTACTTGAGGGGCTTGGCTTGAAATACATGGAGCACCGCCATTACGTGGAGTGCTGATCCAGCTTGTCCTGCCGCTGAGTAAGCTTTTCCCACCAGTGCGGACGTTTGTCGACACGGTTTGGAAGGATGTATGGGGCATGATTTCCACAGCCTGTTACTCGCTGGGCAGAGGTGTGCCGCTACTGCCTCCTCCACAGGGGGAAGTTGGGCATAACCATTTTCTTCCCTGTGATCCACATTAGAGAGGATGGCGTCACTGCGTGAGTGTGCCGAGAAGGGCGCGCGTCAGGACTTAGACAGTTCGTTATGAACTTCAGGGAAGAATGGGGCAGATTTGCGGGATGCTGTTATTTACTTGAGGGGCTTGGCTTGAAATACATGGAGCACCGCCATTACGTGGAGTGCTGATCCAGTTTGTCCTGCCGCTGAGTAAGCTTTCCCACCAGTGCGGACGTTTGTCGACACGGTTTGGAAGGATGTATGGGGCATGATTTCCACGGCCTGTTACTCGCTGGGCAGAGGTGTGCCGCTACTGCCTCCTCCACAGGGGGAAGATGGGCATAACCATTTTCTTCCCTGTGATCCACAAGAATGGGGCAGATTTGCGGGACGCTGTTGTTTGACAACGCTTGGACTGCAGGAACCATTCATCGAGGTGAGACTGTTCAGGTTCCTCTGGGGGAGACCACTCAAGGTGAAACTCTTCGACCACCCTTGAAAGGACATGGAGCATCTCCCTGTCAGTGGCTCGTGCATGTTCCTCGCCCTTGCTGGGGGGAGGGGCGGCAGCATCATCCACTGACCACTCGCCTGAAGCGAGAGACAAGACGTCATTATAATCCCCAGCATCAAAACCGCTGAACGAGAAGAGGCCGCCAGCTCCTTCAGAAGGGCGGAGCTTGTCTCGCACATAGCGTATCGGAAATCATGCGCTTTGTAAAGATTGAGGGGCTCGCGGGGCTGTGCCACCACGAGGACCACCTCAAAGTCATCCTGCTCGACCTTTGCGGCCCCGCCGTAGCTCCTCGTGTGAATCCTTGGGTATCACAGAAGAGGCGGGTGGGAGGGCATGTGAGGCTGAATCGTCACTCAGAACTTCAAGCGAAGCATCTTGAGACTCGTGCCCTCACAGTGAGGACAGTCTGTCTCTATGAGAGCTGTCTCTGCGTGGGCACGGCCCACACAGTAAATGCAGCTCTCATGCTGATCTGACGGTGGGATGTGCCTCTCGCACAAGGAACACTTACGGAATGACATCTTTAAAAAGACGCGAACACGTAAGTGACACTTTTAGATATAAATGTAAATAGATATTTATTTATATATCATACAATATACATACAATTACTTTGTAAGGATACACAAACCCTGCCGAAGCGTTGCGGGGAATCAGGATGCTGAGGCCCGTTCACCAGCAAAGTGTCAATCGCCGGAGCACTGCAGGGGAGCGGAAAGTCTTCCCGCGAAGATTCTGCCCACTGACTCGTGTATATCGATGGCGAAGGTAGAGGGCTTCTAGACAAGAGATGATCGCTGTCTTGAAGGAAGAAATTCTGAGGACAGCTTCACGCCAAAACGGGCAGGGCTCAAACAACATAGCCATATTAGAATATTGGCGTTACTGTAGAGAGGTTTCAACTAGGTCACGTGGAAGGCACTCCCCATATGCATTAATAAACGCAATATCAAGTGTGTTGAGTCATAAGGGAACCATGGATAGAGATGGACAGTCCAACAGAAATAAACTGATGTGTGGATTACTAATTTTCACCAACATGTTAAATCGAAAAAATGTGGGAATTTCACGCACTGTGAATAATGTGCGGGGACACTGCACATAGCGCAAGACGTGCAATCCCGCGGCGAAATTCCTGGAGTGGATCTTCCCCTGCTATTTTCTACACATTGGTAATTGCTGCTGCTAAGAAAAGAGTGCGGCCAGTTCTAGGAGAGCTGCTCGGTGTCTGCATGCTTGTGCGCTCATGCGACTGTGCCTCGCCGTGTCCAGTATATTATGTGCTTGCGCGTCTTTGCGAGCTACATATAATCACGATATCTCGTCTCCGAGTGCTCAGTTAGAAGACTTTGTTCGCTCCATGTATTTTATTGTGCTCTCTCACTCGTTGTCTGCTAATGCTAACGTTATAAATACAGTTTTTGCAACTGGCCCGAACCTCTCTCACATTGGCCCCCGGAAATCGGGCAGTCCTTATTATCGAGCCCTGGTCAACCTTCTTTAGTGTGTCCTCTCCTATTTCTCAGGGCCTACAGTATATGTCAGGTGTGATGACAGCCTAGTGTATTATACATTTTATGAATATTATAAATATTGCTTAAAATATTCTATTCTATTCTAGATAATGAAGTAGAAAAGCTGTTCATGTTTGCATTTCAAAGCTGTGGGCTATCATGTTAGTATTCAGTTTTTTTCCCAAGTTTATGCATTCTACCACAACTCTCCAGGCAAAATTGATTAATTGAAGAAATGGTAGAAAAGGAAAAGTGGCTAATTATGTCAACTGTCATAGTTTGGTGTAAATTAAATGTACAGTATGTTGAACCTCAATTGTTTGAGACAGCAAAAAGATATTAAAAAATGGAAAGGATTCCTTAACATTGCATGATTCCAGGCTACGATATTTTAAAAAACTTACATTACAGTAAGTTAAGACTTAAAGTATTTCTAGTATAATGTCTATATATACACATCTGCTACATTTATACTGAGTGATCACGGTTGCTGTAGCTACCTCAACTGTCTAATTGCATAATAAGCGAGTAGTCAAAAGTACTGAGCACATGCAGAGTGTGTACAAGGAGAAACAGAGAGTAAAATCTTGCATGCAAAAACAATGGAGTAACATAAATGTTAGAATTCTGTGCAAATGTTGACATTAGCACACATTCAATCTTTACTCGAGCGTGAATTTTTGTTTTCTCAAAATGAATTAATCTTTGCAAAAAGATACACTGCTTTACAGTTCAAGAGCAGGCAAAATAACTTTTTGTGCACTCACAAATCATCTTGCACATGCAGAACATTTTTGTGCACACTAAATATCATCTTGCGCATGCAAAATAACTTTTTGCATGCTCAAAATATTATCTTGCGCGTGCAGAACATTTTGTGAGCTCAAAATATCATATTGCACGCTCAAAATATATTTTTGTGTGTGCAGAATTTTGGAAAATACAGTATATAACTCCATACTACAAGCAGTAAAGAGAGGCAGGTGATGGATATTTCTGGTGGCATTTAGTGTGCAATGGGCTACCCTGTCCCTGTCCTGTCATAATTCTGTCAATAAATTTGACAAATACATAAATGGTGCATTCAGGGAGCACAGCAGGGCTGATATCTAAATAAACTTACATACAATATGTAAGATAAGGCACAATTCATGAAAATACAGAGGATTTGTGTCATTCAGATGGCAAAATACAGAAAAAAACAACAAAAAAAAAACAAGATGGTCAAAATGTTTGCACATTACAAAGTCCACTTTACCAAATGTATCCAATTTGCTAAAAGTGATCTGTGGGTAAAGCACTATTTAGAAGGGACTTCTTTCCTGAGGAGGTCAGGAAAATTTGTGTTTTGCAGATGTATTCTGTGATTTCAATCCTGTCCAAATTGAACATGTCTTATTTTTTCTGAAACAAACTCTGTAAAATACGTAGTAAAACATCAGTTAGTGGTTCAAGTACTGACTGCTGGCATCCCATCTGACATAAAAGAAAATTAAATTATTGAAATGAAAATACAATCCATAGAAAAAAAAAAAAAATGTATCCAGAGCAATTCCAGTCTAAAACCCTCTGTTATGACTGCTTCCGGACAATAGACACTCCCCCCTTACAATAACAATAACTACAGAGATCCCAATTCCATCCCAATCTGAAGCTGAATTGGCACATTTCCTATAAATCAACATCTTTTGCAAAATAATCCTGTCCAAATAGTGATTCAAGTCTTAAGTCTAGACATTAAGAATTCTGGTTGTAAAAAGGTTGTGAAATCAGTGATCTAATTGTTTTATGATTGATAATGCAACACATTGAACTTTCTTGTGTTGGATTTGTTTTAAAGAAACAAACAACAACAAAAAGGTTAAAGAAAGTACATGACAATTGTGAAAAAATTAAAGCAGTGAATCCAAACTTAGTATGCCCAAACATCAAGCAGAGCTTTTTATCCACAGTAGTCATGGAGCATTAGATTAGAGTCAAATAAAATAAAGCTTCTCTGCTTGAAATAAAGACATAAAGGTCTTCACTCGTCTGGGGTTTACTTCAATACTTTGAGCTGCTCCTGAGTTGGCATTTGACTTTGACAACACTGATAGAAGATCTATAGAAGAGCTTGCATATATATAGAGCTCTAACATTATGTTAAAAATAAGATTATGTCACACAGGTAAGACAGGTTGATCTTAACAATGTGTTCCATTCGAAGTAACCATGGCAACAACTCACCATCTCACCCTTCATTCCTGGGGGTCCTGTGACAGACTGCAGCACACAATGAAAATAGAGAGAGAGAAATACATTGAACAGGTTGGGAAACATTATGTCAAATCAAAGTACATATGACATGCAAAAGCAAACAGATATACACACTTTTCCTGGTGGCCCGCTGTCTCCTTGCTCTCCTTTCAGTCCTGGGGGGCCGATGGGTCCAGCAATACCCTGCAAAATAGTGACAGAGAGAGATAAGAATAGAGAGAGAGTGAGTGGTTAAGCAGAGAAGAAAAATAAACATGCAAACGGAACATACAACATGAGAAAAGGGGGAGATCATGAAATAAATGCCCATTTTTCATAAATATCATACATATCAAGGGCATCTAATCGTTTACCTGTTTCCCAGGTAACCCTGGCAGGCCATCTTTCCCTGGAGCTCCATCTCTCCCTGGGACCCCAGGCTTGCCTCCCTCTCCCTGTTTATTCCATCATATTAAAGATGACCTTGTTACTCAAATACAAGTGCAAGGCATTACAGTCACATTGAGTAAGCAAACAACAGTTTTTTATTACCAATAGTCACAATCATAAAACTGTTAAAAGCCACAAAATATGTACAATATTCACACTTACAAATAAATAACAGAACATAAACAGTACTTATCTCCAAAAATCGATCAATCAATAATGTGAATTAAATTATGAACTAGAAGTTTAGCAAACCTACTGATAAATTTTTTATACATATTCTAGACACAAAAATTGTTAGCTAAGCTGTTATCAGATATATTTTTCTTATATTTCAACCATGTAACATTCCACCCCACAACATTTAAAATGTAACAGAGTTGACACAAAACATGTTTTGTAAAAGAAATGTCATGGGTTATTAAATTTCTGGTAGCACTTTATTTTACAGTACTGTTCTACATTTACTTACTATATAATTACAACAACTACAGTAATTACTAGGTTCTAACCCTAAACCTAACCCCAATTCTAACCTTAACCCATATTAAGTCCATGTAGTTACCTAACATTACTTAGTACTTTCTTTTTTGGGAGGGGGGATTTTTTCCCCTTTTTCTCCCCCAATTTGGAATGCCCAATTCCCAATGCGCTCTAAGTCCTCGTGGTCGCATAGTGATTCGCCTTAGTCCGGGTGGCGGAGGACGAATCCCAGTTGCCTCCGCGTCTGAGACAGTCAACCCACGCATCTTATCACGTGGCTTGTTGAGCGCGTTGCCACAGAGACATAGCTCGTGTGGAGGCTTCACGCCATCCACCGCGGCAACCACGCTCAACTCACCATGCACCCCACCGAGAACGTACCACATTATAGCGACCACGAGGAGATTACCCCATGTGACCCTACCCTCCCTAGCAACCGGGCCAATTTGGTTGCTTAGGAGACCTGGCTGGAGTCACTCAGCATGCCCTGGGATTCGAACTAGCGAACTCAAGGGGTGGTAGTAACATTACTTAGTACTTTCTTAAGTACACTGTCAATATACTGAAAGTACACATACTGTAAAATAAAGTGCAACCAATATTCTTTCGGATGTGGCATTGTTTGAAAGAAATGCCTTACAACTGCCACTAACGTTCATCACCCTGGGCTACCAGCAGGAAAAGATCAGGCTGCTCTTAGAACTAAAGGAATCGACAGACCAGTCTGTGAGGGCTAGTAAAGCCCTGGTTCAAACAGGCCATGCTTGGAAGGCAGAGAAGGATGTAAACAGGAAGGTATCAAGACTGAAGCAACAAGAGATTGTTGGAAGAACACAATCAAGAAGAGCAGGCCCTGGATGGGGGATGGTTCCCAAACTGTGGTCAGCAGCCTCTGGAAAACAGAGGAAAGCGATGATAGTGCCAGAAGTATCTAGGATGGAAGGGGAAGGGTATATGATTAGAGAAGTCAGCCAGCAGCATCAGCAAGGGTGCTGGACAGTATGGGAGGGTAAATATGATAGAGTTTTAGGATGGGCTGACCTGTGGAAGGTACCCCAGGCCAGGCTAAGTTTTGTAATAAGATCCACCTATCATTCTCTTCCAAGCCATGGACATTTGTTGCTGTTGTATTACAAAGAAGAGAGTTGTCCCTTCTGTGGGTTCCCAAGAGCAAATCTGCAGCACATGTTGGCTGGGTGCAAGATTGCCTTGGCACAAGAATGGCACAGGTGGCGGAGATCCTAGAGGTGTGTAGGGTAAAGGCAAACAAATGTCATTACGCTCCTCAGAGGAAGTTCACTGACTCTGTTAAAAAAGGAGGTGCACGGAGGGAAGCAAGACCAATCCTGGTGCCTGGGAGTGATTGCTCAATGGTGGTCGACCATGGCCAGCAGTTGAAATGTCCTTCTGAGGTCGCTATTACCTCGTTGAAGCTGGACATAGTGTTATGTTTGGCATCAGCTAGAAAGGACATAATGATTGAGCTTACTGTCCCATGGGAAGAGGGACTGGAGGAAGCCTATCAGAGGGAGAAGTTAAAATATACTGATCTTGCCACAGAGTACAGAGAAAATGGATGGAGGGCTGCCACTTACCCTGTGGAGGTCGGGTGTCAAGGATTTATGGGAAGATCAATGCAGCATCTTTTGACGACATTGGTATCATTGGATGAGCATTGAAAAATTCTCTGAAGGAAATGGCAGAGGAAGCTGAGAAACAGAGCTGCTGGTTATGGTTAAGAAGGAAGGACGAAATGTGGGGTGTGAAGAAGAAAGAAAGTATGAATAGGGAACATTTGTGATATGTGGTGAGGTAGTATGTGGGAGAGGGAAAGGATGGGGAGGAATTATTTACACTGACCCACTCTGTCCTAATCTGGGGGTTTCTGGAGAGGGATTGTGTTAGGGATCGAAACCATGCCAAGCTAGGCTTTGTAGTGGCGGCTGACACAGTCTCACTGCTTGCCTCTCACGTCACTCTTTGGTTTAAGGATAGGCATTGGAGGGGTGGTAGTCTGAAAGCTTGTCTTTTCTACCAGAAAGAGGCCTTGGACATAGGGTAGGACTGCTCATGGTGGGGGGGATATCGAACCTTGGCTGCATGGTATGACCTATAAAGGAGAAATGTCTTGATGGAAATGCAAGAACAAGAAGCAGTGGAAAGGATCCGGAGTCCAGCTGCAGGGGATGGCAGGGAGACATCCCTGACCGCTGCCCCACCACCAGGAGATGTTCCGGGACGATGGGTGGCTTCTAGCAGATTACCCTGTAGCTGGACGACTGAAGGCACAGGAGAAGATGCAGCAGGCAATAATGCTCAGCAGGTTTAGACAGCTACCTGTGCAACTGATTACCAATAATAATGTGGGATTTATTACTCCCCACACTGGGTGATTCTGCAATGATTTGCTCAGTTATCTATTCTAATTGTGTTAAGATTATGAATTGCAAAGTTACTGTGACAGGGTAAATAATGTAGTGCTTTAGGGATAGGCGTAGGGTTAGTAATAATAAATAACTATTGGTACTTTGTAAGGCTGTAACCTTTGCAAGGCTGTAACCACATATTTATGATTGGTGCTATTTGTTTGAGAAAAGGAGGAAAGATGTCAGAAATAACCTTAAAATAGGCCTACCTTTTTTTTTTTTTTTACCACTAATCTGAAAATTTTTGGCACATCCACCTATGGTCCCCAATGTCTATTGTTGTTATTTTTGGTTATTGGTGGGAAAACATGATTTCTTGACAGTTCAGCAGTAACCTTGTCTATGAAATAAAAAAATAAAAAAAAGGTTGCACCGTTTTCTGACCCAATGACCCAAGAAAGTAGTCATTTAGCAGGTGTTTTTATTCAAAGCAACCTAATGTACAGTTATTACAGGGACGATCCTTGCTCAAGGCACCATAGTAATGTTTATAGCTCGCTCCTGGATCTAAAACCAGCATTCTTTTGATTACTCATGGTGTGTGGTGCATGTGCAAGTGAGCACAATATTTGTCTAGTATAATTATTTACTCACAACTTGTCCTGGAAGCCCTGGTGGTCCTTGCGGTCCCTGCAAACAAAATAAAATAAACTTGAATACTCAGATGAATAAAAATCGGCAGGTAAGATGAGGACACGATTTCTAAGCAAAACCCAGACTAGCTTAAAAGTCCATAGAGAGTATAAAAAAAAAATTTTAAGTGCTATCTGATGAAAAAGGCCTACATGAGAAGAAAAATACAGTAATGACATTTTTTAATTCAAGGACAAAGAGCCAAGGATAAAGGAGACACAGAGGGATAAACTGAGCATGTGAAGAAGCTCTGAGCTGAAGCCACAGAAATTGTCTAGTGACCTCTGAGGAGAGACAGAGGTCAAACTCCTCTGAGCAGTTGGCATGACTTCAATATTGCGTTTTTATCTTACTATGGCTCCTGGGGTGCCTGCAGGTCCAGGTAACCCTCTGTTGCCCTGAGGTCCAGGAGGGCCCTTGAAGAATGAAGAGAAAAAGACTAGAGTGAGTAGACTCTAGCGGGTTAGTTATATAACTCCCAAACACACTGTTGTGTATTAAACTGACTGGAGGAAAACACTCATAACTACATAAAACTTACTTGAACTCCAATGCCTGGCTCTCCTTGGTCACCCTAAAAATGACACACAAACATACATACATACGTGCACACACAAACACAATAATATATTTTATTTGTATCTGCAATTCTAAAGCTGAAAAAACCTACTGGAAATCCAAATTCACAAAACAGTTGCACCGTTTTTGCATTTCAGTGCAAAAACCTCCTCCTTCGTTTATTAATCCAACTTAACAAGGTGCTAAATATGCTGCAATAACGTTGTGCTGTATTTAAATGAAGTGATTGTGATTTTTTTCAGCGGAAACACATTCTTGCACTGTTACCAGGCTCAGAAAGCGGGCAGTAAACAGAATTGTAAAATTGTCGTTATAATCGATCACATATCCAGACGAGTGGTGCATCTTCAACATTTTACTGATTCAGGTGTCTTGACCACAGTGGTGGAGCGATGCTATACAGTACCAGTAAAAGTATACTTGATCCTCCACAACCTAGCACTAAGAACCGCCCCACAAAATCAGCAAATCTTTTTGTGGGTGTGTATGTGCCATTACCTAATTTGGATAATTCTTGCAAAATCAGATAACAGATTGTTCAATTAAACATTGCTATTAGCACATGCAATTAAGTGCTGCTATCAGTGGAAACAATTTATTCTTAGCTATTTCCCCCATCAGAGTCAAGAAGTCAAGAATTACAAAACAACTAACATGGTTAACACTATTTAAAATTACTGCTGATGAATGATCACATCACAGAGCACTCACCTTCACACCAGGAGCCCCTGGGGGTCCATTTCCGCCCATTGGACCCTAAAATAACACAGAGGGTAAGAAACAGTATTTCTATTTTAAGTATGTAATTAATGCATGTTAAACTGAATATACATACAGTTGGTCCTCTTATTCCTGGTTCTCCTGGATTCCCCTGTGTAAAACACAAGTTTTGGCATAAACAGCAAGCAGACACAAACATACACACACACACACACACACATACAGCAGACACACACACGTAGCACACACAAGCTCTGAATGGACAAACTTTGACAAAGACAGGGATGGAACAAACAACAGACACACATATATACACACAAATCTCACTCTGAGACATACAGTGACGTAAATTTCCTGCATGTACATTTTACAACTTACACGAGTATTATCATTAACGGACAAACAAATATACAAGCAAACACAAACACACACAAACAAACTACATACACAAAGATGCCCCCTCCCCCCTTCCATTATTAGCAAAGCAGCTAACAATCTCAGCCACAGAAAACCTACCGGTCTGCCCAGCACTCCTGGGAACCCAGGCAAGCCCTGAAGAGAAAGGAAGGAAGGAATGGAGAGAGGGATGGAGGAACAAAAAAAGATGGATAAAGGTATGGAGCAGAGAAATTAAGGTCCAAAATTCATGTGGGAAGAGTTGAGAGAGATGAAAAGTTGCAACACAGAGAGAGTGGAAAGGAGGAATGAGTTGAAGAGAGTGAGATTACAAAAAAGGAGTGGTGGAGGAAAAGAGGAGACAGGGTGGTTAGCTGATAGAAGCAGTGCTGCATTTGTTACTTTCTATGATTTATCTACAGAGCCTCAGGCAAAGGACGTCAGCTAGTGCTCACAGCAAGGCCTAGTACTCGGAGTGAATCCCCAGGCTTTCCTACAATGGCAAGCCCAAGAGAGGTTGCTGTGTTGGGATACTGTTACTCACAGGTAGACCTGATGGACCGGCTGGTCCCCTCAAACCCTGCTCCAGAGGAGAATAAAAGGTGTGAGTGAGAGCCAAAACTCTCCTTCTCCTCCAACTTGCTCCACATCTAAAACTTTCTTTTCATCTCCATTCCAGGAGAGTTAGCACATTCAATTATTATTGGACAGTTTGGCTAAATCAGATCAGACCCCATGCTGGGGGAGGAGAATTGTGGGACTCACCATTTTCTGGTCATCTCCTTGTGGCTAGAATTTTTCATGATCACAACAATGTACATGGGTTCTCATATGACAATCATTAAGATATAAGGAAAACATGAATCTAGAACTAGATTTTTTTATTTTCTTCATTGAAGCTTGCCGGTGCAAAACTTGATGCAAGGGCGTTTTACCACGGCATCACTTGGGTGTTCTGGGAGGTTGCTTACTGGCCCAAGTGAAAAGAACCCACCCTCAAGTCTCCATAATACTCTGGTCCCTCCTTTTAACTTATTTTTTGGCCTGTTATATCATTTATTGTTCAACATGTTAAAGTTTAATACTTTAAATTTTAAGTATAATAATAGGGTTAGGGGTTTGTTCATTAGCAAGCACCCCTAATAATCACAATATCTGAAACCTTAAGAATATCAACATTAGCATTATGCATTGAAAATTAAGTAAAAGCTGACATCAGAGGCTAATGGTAATTAATTTCTCACCGGCTTCCCATCCTGCCCTGGTTTTCCTGGCTCTCCTGGATTTCCCTAAGATAAAGAAATCACACATTTTTCAAGTAAAATCAGATAAAGAGAGACCAAGTTTTACATAAAGTTAAGGCCAGTTGTAAAGGCTATTGTAACTCACTGGGGAGCCATCTTTTCCGCTCTCGCCACTGGCTCCTTTGTCTCCTTTCTCCCCTCGAGCACCTGCATAGCCCTAGGAAAGGGAGACATCCCAGAAAAGCTCATCAACTATGGTCACAAACCTATGAGGTGCCATGCAGCAACACACCTAAATGGCTCAGAACCTCCTCTTACTAACAGTTATGACCACTTATAGAGCTCACCCGTTCTCCAGGAGGTCCAGGGGGTCCTACAGCACCAGACTCTCCTCTGACACCCTGGGGGCCAGGCAGACCCCTCGGACCAGGCAACCCACTCTGCGTAGGGGCAGACTCCCCCTTAAATAAATAAATACACACACTCAATAGATTTGAACACAGTTAATACAAACACATTTTTGTCACAGTTCACCATAAACTTTCACTGAAGAGTATGAACTTCATTTTGTTTTACCTTTGGTCCTGGTGGTCCCATAAGGCCAGACAATCCAGCCTGACCCTAAAAGAAAGGAGGTCAAGCATAAATTCCTTATAAAAACCTAGAGTGAGTTTCAAAATAAACATTTGCTATCTTCTTGTGGTGAAACAATCCTGCAGTTAAGCAGCTGAAAACCAAATCTGAGGAGCAAAATCAATAGCTAAAATATGATAACACAATCATTTGCACTGTCTTGTCACAAATAATTCAACCTCCACTGGCAGGTATGGCAAAAAAAAAAGTTAGGCATGCATAGCATTAGGCCTAGGCATTGGCAACTACTGGTACCTGATGACAAAATACACAAAGTAATACATGCAGTATGTAACGATTCAATACATCGTGATGCATCACAATATCTTAATTAGGTAGCAATTAAGAGACCCAGCCTGTCAGTCTTTTTTGTGTGGTTCACTTCACTTTTATCCAGTACAGAACCTGCCAGTTTAAGTCTGCACTTCTTTAGACTACATGCTGCTTCAATAATTGTGAGAAAAATAATCCCAAAATGCTGATATAGGGCACAGCACTAAAGAGCATGCACGAGTAGTAGTGATGGAGCTCACAGCTGGACCTCTATCCCCTTTCTCCCCTTTGTGTCCCTGTAACAAAGATGAAGTTTCAGTCTCATTAGAATAACTTTATCACAAGCACCTTGTTTTTAATCAGCTCTTTTTCTTCTAAAAGATCTAAAACAAAATATTGAAAGTATTCAAATTCTGTTTCTCTTTACCTTCTCTCCAGGTCTGCCAACTTCTCCAAGTTCACCGGCTCGTCCTGGCACTCCTGGTATTCCTGGCTTTCCAGGTTCACCTGCCTGTCCAGGTGGACCCTCTGGACCCCTTTCTCCAATAGCCCTGCCTGGGGGACCCTGTGGGCCGGAAGGCCCTTTCTCACCCTGCTCTCCTTTTATACCTTGCTCACCTGGAAGACCTCGTGCACCCTAGTGCCAGTACATAAAGAAGAGGGGGCAAGGTACAACAATAGAAAGATGATAAGAGTCAGTGTGACAAAGAGGAAAAATATGGAAAGAAATAAAAATTTTCAAAACATTTTTCATAGTCACAAGAAGAAAAATGTCACAAGTAATATGAGATTTAGACATGATAAATGTGATCTAGAACAGTGGTTCTCAACTGGTTTCCTTTCAGGAGGACACAGATTCTACATTGGATATTGAGTGGCAACCCAACACAGTATCATGTTTGTTTATCGTACAAAAGCATAAATGTCCTTATCATAAAACATTGAAATATATCAAAATACTATATATCAAAACAGAATGTGACCCTATCAGAACAGACCTGCAACCCATTTCTGGCAAACCACCAGTTGAGAACCAGTGCTGTAGAGCAGATTGCTGGATGTTTTTGGTCTGAGCTATATTTATGGCCTGCTTTCCATTCAGCACCATGGACAGCGACCAATAAGTTTCACATGATCTTCACTGATTGGGCTTATAAGGTCCTGAAAAAGGCTCCTTATAAACCTTCTGCCTTATCAGACACCACTCTCTCATTCACACATAAACACAAATATGCACAGATATACTGTAACTAACATCTGCTCCTGGAGGGCCTCTAGGTCCAACATCTCCTTTATCACCTTTTTTTCCCTCCTTCAGTGCACTGAACTGTGATATCAGATTGCTATTTTCATCAACCAGTAGTTTCAATTCTCTGATCTACAATGAAAAGAAAGAGAGACACAGAGAGTTATACATCTACTTCCAAAAGTTTGTCAATTTCGAATCTTGTTAATAAATCTCTTAATACCTCAATGCCAAATTCTGAAAAAGCTCTCTTCACATCCTGTGACAAAACAGAGGAAAACAACATAAGCAATCTTGTTGGCCATGCATGTGAGTCTCTGCATGCATTTGCATTTTCCTTACCACTACAGTTCCTGGTCTGCCATCCTCCCCTGGATCTCCCTGTCAATCAAAAAAGTTGCATCATTCCTGATGAGACACTACTATTCGATCAAGTATGCTGAGATCTTCCTTATGTCATCTCTGAGATCAGTGAACCGCTAAAATACACGTTTAAAAATACACTCACCACTTCTCCTTTCAAGCCTGGTAGACCTCTCTCCCCCTAAAAGAGTTGAATTATGACAAATTGAGCCATGATGAAAAAACAGACAAAAAACAAACAAACACACATACAAACAAAAACTTACTCTAGTTCCAGCAGCTCCTGGAACTCCAGGTACTCCCTGATTGATTGAAAAAAATTATATGAAAATTGCAATGCATAAGAAAGATGCAATCATATTGTATGTATTCAGAAGAAAGTGCAAAAGGCACTGCTAAGGTGCTAGGGTATTCTGGGTTTTTGCTAGGTGGTTGCTTACTGGCTAATTTTTAATGCCCATTTAATTGCACGCCAGGCAAAAATTTTAAGTCTGATTGTTAAGAAAAGTTGCAAGCTGCATGATTGGAGGTATCATTCATGTCAGTAGCATAAACGGCGCGTGGTGAAGTTTAATACTGTGGTTAAGGGGTTTGTTCTAATTCCTAACCCTACGTATTAGCAATAGTTATAGTGACACCTACTCTCTGACTCTAAAGCAACTGATTGTTATTGCGGTAGAGCCAGCAGTGGTTGCTGTAACTTACAGGGGTTCCTGGAGGTCCCTGGGGGCCAGGAATAGGTGTTGCTGGCTCCCCTTTAACATAGACTACCTGCAAGACAGAAGAAAAGAGTAATACTGTGATTAATAGATTAGAGAAGCAAAAAGAACAATCAACGCATTCAAACACAGACATATGAATAAACACACACACACACAAACGCACCGGTCCTGGTGGTCCAACACTGCCGGGAACCCCAGGGGGTCCGATGGGACCAGGAGGGCCAGTCGGCCCTGCAATGCCCTGATCACCTTTTATCCCATCCCGACCCTGTGGAGTGAAGAGTGTAAGACAGAGAGAGAGAGAGAGAGAGAGAGAAATAACTGATACAAATTAATTCCTTAATTAATGGGAATAAATTTGCACATTAAATAAACTATCATCTGCAAAGAGTTTTTCCCATAAGATCGTTGACTCATAATTACTGACTGCACTCTGCATCAAGCACAGGAAAAAGAGAGCATCCACACATGGAAATTTCTGCATGAGTGTGTATATGTGTTTCTCTGATTGCATGTGATTGAAAACATACATTAGGAAAATCAGCTGTGTGAAACAAAGCCAGCAAAAGAAAAGGCAAAAAACAAGTAAAAGAAGGCAGTGCCAGTAAGAGAGATAACGGCTGAGTAAATGAACAGAAAACAACATCAACAGTTGAATAAATTTCAGGTCAGGTGTGGCCACAAAGCACAAAAAAGAAAACAGCAAGTACCAGCTTAGAGATAGCAGAACACAAAGTGAATCATACAATACATTATCAGGTGGCACTTAAGGACAAGAAGAGGCTTAACAAACCTGTTACACACTTCCTTTTGATGCCAAGGAGTGTATAAGAGCCACAAAATGCCAATAATAACATTTTCATATCGGTTAGAGAAGCATGAAGATGTAAAAATGTATATTTTGGAATGCTGTGTTGTGCCAAGTATGATAAGCTGTGATGGGGTTGTCTTGTGTTGTGAAAGTCAGGAGTTGAAGCAAGAAAAGAATGAGTAGGAAGATAAGAAAGAGAGACTCACGTCTCTTCCAGAAGGCCCGGACTCTCCTTTATCTCCCTGTGAAGAACGGCAGACCAGAGGTGACCAGAGGCTAATTATCAAGATTACACAAGCTTTCGACAATGAGTGTTTTGTTACCTTTCGACCGTCCTCTCCTGGCACACCATCTTCACCCTGAAAAAGTTTGATTGAAAATGAGGCGCTAAACAGACATCTGGATGAGTGTGAGGCGCGTTTTCATAATTTCTGTAATCAAGACTTCCTGTAATCAGCTCTTCCTGTTATGGTATGAGAACTCTTGTAATTTTGTGTAGCTCATTCAAGCAGTAATTTCTCTTCTAAATGACTTGTTCGCCATGCAGCCCCGTATTACTGATATATGATGGGTGCCTTCCAGCCTAATATAGCTCCTGCAATTACCACAGCTGGCTTAGAGCTGTGATCAGTAAATCAGGAGAAACTGCAGGACAAGCGGTGCACATAAGCCCAGCTCCAGTGGCACAATCTATCTCAGTCTGGTTAACCAAACATTAGTACACAGCTGACAGAAACTTCCCACATATTTCAACTATAAAGCATTTACTAGGCTGAGTTACCTCCTACTGATAGCGCATTAGGGTGATAAGTGGGGTGATTTATAATCAGCAGGATGGTTTAATCATCTCATTTAGAAAGATTTAAATGTCTCTTTGCATAAGAAAGGCTGTGGTGTGGTCACTAGGCCTGAAGGAGACCACTGATCAGGAAAATCCCATTCAACCACTGAGCGCACCTTTAAAAGGATGTTTGGGGTTCTCTTTCAGATAAGTACTACTCATACTATTTTCATATTTCTATTTACTTACAGCTTTTCCTGGCAGTCCTGGCTTCCCACCATCTCCTGCTTTACCCTGAAACACAGCAAAACTTTGTTTTTATGTGGTAATGTGTATGTTTGTGCGAATGTTCCGATGCATGGATGTGTATGGATGGTCCGATTTCCACTACAAAAATTCAAGTAGTGTATGATTTTTCTCACAGGTGTGCCTTCAGGTCCTGAGGGCCCTGGGGGTCCTGGAGGCCCTAGAGGCCCTCTGAGTCCAGCCAAGCCCTATAAAAACCACGATTGAATATAGAGTGGTCAATCTCATGCATTATAAAATACTGGGGTCTCAAGATGCATTTTTATAGCTTATAAAAATAAAACTATATTGCTATAATGTCTTAATAATATTAAGAAATAGAGCTGTTCATCTGTGATATCTGTAATTCGCCATGGGTTCCCTCTGGAATTTCCTATGTGTTTTAATAATGTGGTTCCCTATCTGTCACTCACTCGATGTTGTGTCGATATAGTGACACTAGGGGTCACTCTTGGGAGCCCAAGTCACCTCTGGTCTTTGATAAAAGGCCAATGAAAATTGGCTAGTGGTATTTGCATGTCACTCCCCCGGACATACGGGTATAAAAGGAGCTGGCGTGCAACCACTCATTCAGATTTTCTATTCGGAGACGAACGTTCAATGTTTACTGAGCTGATTGTTCATTCACCTCTGCTGGATCTGACGGCGCATTTCAGCGGCTTCTCCCTCCTATGCACTGGTGCACTGCAGAGAACGCCCCTGGGGGCTTCGGCAGAAAAAAAAAGAGTATATTTTCCTAAAAGAGTATAGTTCTCTAATAGGGCGTCACACACGGAATATCTTTTTAAAGACGCATCTTTTTAAAAATGCCTTCCATTTGTGTGTTATTCCTGGTTGCGGTCGTTACCTCTCAACTTCAGATGGTCACGATCGCTGTCTTTCATGTCTGGGCGCGACCCATGCGGAGACAGCGTTCGTGGATGGTTCATGTACTCACTGCAAGAACATGACCATGGCAACGTTGCGGTCACGGCTTGCTTTCAAGCCACCCCAGCATCTCCCTGCCTCGGTCCTTCTACCTATGGGTATGAGGCCAGCGCGGCTAGCACTGGGGGTGATTTGAGGACCTCAATGGGACCGCCTCCACCGGGTATCCCCCCGTGGACCTCCCATTCACCAGCACGCTCATCTGCCCCGACCGGGCTTCCAGATGTGTCCGCCGGCTCATCTCACAGCGAGTTCGACCTCTTGTTTGGAGCCCGCGAAGCTGATGAGCTCTCGAGCGCAGCATCAGAGAGCGGGCTTGTCTAGCCGGACGCAGAAGCCTCAGCTGCGCTCTCCCCTTCGGGGACGATTGCCCAGTCACAGGCTGATGCGGAAATGACGGACATGCTTTCCCGGGCGGCTGCGAGCGTCGGGCTAGAGTGGAACCCTCCGCTCTCCCCCGAAACCTCGTGGCTCGATGATTGGTTCCTGGGCTCGCGGCGCCGCTCAAAGCAGCCACGCCCCGCTCCAGTGCCTTTCTTCCCGGAAGTGCACGAGGAGCTGACAAAATCGTGGGAGGCACATTTTACTGCCCAGTCCCGATTTCTCAGCTACCCCGCCCTCACTACCCTCAATGGCGGGGCGGCCAGGGGATATACGGTGATTCCCCCGGTGGATAAGGCGCTCACGGTGCATCTATGCCCGCAGAGCACCACCACCTGGCGCGGATGCCCAAAGCTCCCATCCAAGGCCTGTAGGTTCACGTCGTCCCTGACGGCCAAAGTCTACAGTGCTGCTGGACAAGCCGCCTCTGACCTGCACGCCATGGCTCTCCTGCAGGTCCACCAAGCCAAGGCACTAAAAGAACTGCACGAGGGTAGTTCCGCCCCAGATCTGAAGCAGGAATTGCGCTCAGCGAACGACCTCGCTCTCCGGGCGACGAAGGTCACGGCGCGGTCTCTTGGGCGGGCGATGTCCACATTAGTGGTCCAGGAGCGCCACCTTTGGCTCAACCTGGTCGAGATGGGTGAGGCCGACAAGACACGGTTCCTTGCTGCCCCTATCTCCCAGGCTGGCCTATTTGGCGACACCTTCGAGGACTTTGCCCAGCAGTTCTCGACAGTGAAGCAGCAAACAGAGGCTATCTGGCATACCCTGCCCCGGCGTGGCTCAAGATCCCGCACTCCGCCTGCTCGTCGCCAAGGGCATCCCCCTGCGATGACTGCACCGGCTCCGCCGCAGCCCGCCCCTTCGGCCCGGCCCTGGCGTGGAGCCCACCGCAGGAAGCAGACGCCACCCATCTCACGGCCGGCCGCCAAGATTCCACGGAAGGCTTCAAAGCGCCCCTGAGACGGGCGACCCAGGGTTGACGAAACCCACTGCTTTGGAGCTGGTAAGAAGACCACTCCATCCCCCGGTGGAGGGCCGGGAGGAGAATCTTTTGTTGCCTTTTCATTTGATTTCGCCACATGCCCAAGTGGCTGCGGTACCCAAAAGTTCAGCAAAAGAGCGGTTTCCTCGTTCCCTGGGTCACATACCCGGTGTGCATGGCCGTCATCATGACCACCATCCACCTTTTTATCCTTGCAGGATTGGCGCTCCAGTGGTGGTCTCCCCGCCCCTGCGCGCCCAGCTGTGGCACAGATCCGCCCCCGATGTGACAACCTCCACGGGTTGCGAGGACAGGCCTCTTCCTCCCCCGTCCCAGGCTGTTCCGGGAGTGGTCACAAGGAGCCAGGTAAGTGTTTCGATGTCCCTAGACTCAGCATGGCCCCGACATGGTGTGGCACCCCGCGCTCCGCCCCACCGCGAGGCCCCACCTGCCGGTACGTCCGACGAGACTGTCCCTTTGGTCCCCCTCGCACGGAGCTTGGATGCGTGGCTTGCACTTTCCAATCCGTCGCGATGGCTGATCCGGACCGTCCGACTCAGCTATGCGATTCATTTCGCCAGGTGTCCGCCCAGGTTCAGCGGTATCCACTTCACCTTGGCGAAGGACGAAAATGCTGCTACCTTAAGCGTGGAGATCGCCACCCTCCTACGGGGTGCGATAGAACCGGTCCCTCCAGCCGAGATGAAGAAGGGGTTTTACAGCCCCTACTTCATCATACCAAAAAAAGGCGGTGGGTTGCGGCCAATCTTGGACCTGCGAGTACTGAACCGGGCTTTACACAGACTCCCGTTCAAGATGCTGATGCAAAAACGCATTCTGGCGAGCATCCGGCATCAAGATTGGTTTGCGGCGGTAGACCTGAAGGACGCACACTTTCACGTCTCGATTCTACCTCGACACAGACCCTTCCTGTGGTTTGCATTCGAGGGTTGGGCGTATCAGTACAAGGTCCTCCCTTTCGGTCTGTCCTTGTCCCTTGCGTCTTCACGAAGGTCGCAGAGGCATCTCTTGCCTCATTAAGGGAGGTGGGCATTCGCATTCTCAACTATCTCGACGATTGGCTAATCCTAGCTCACTCTCGGGACATGTTGTGTGCACACAAGGACTTGGTGCTCTCACACCTCAGCCGATTAGGACTTCGGGTCAACTGGGAAAAGAGCAAGCTCCTCCTGGTTCAGAGCATCTCTTTTCTCGGTTTGGAGTTGGACTCAGTCTCATTGACAGCGCGCCTCACAAACGAGCGCGCACAGTCGGTGCTGGCCTGTTTGAAGGCGTTCAAACAGAAAACAGCAGTTCCAATGAAACTCTTTCAGAGGCTCCTGGGGCATATGGCATCCTCAGCGGTGGCCACCCCACTCAGGTTGATGCATATGAGACCGCTTAAGCACTGGCTTCAGACTCGAGTCCCGAGATAGGCATGGCGCTGCAGAACACATCGCGTGGTCATCACGCCGGTCTGTCACTGCCTCTTCAGCCCTTGGACCAACCTCACATTTCTACGGGCAAGCGTTCCCCTAGAGCAGGTCTCCAGGCGCGTCGTGGTCACGACAGACACCTCCAAGACTGGCTGGGGTGCCTTTTGCAACGGGCACACAGCCGCCACCTTGTGGACGAGCCCGCGGCTGTGTTGGCACATGCGGGGTACCATCTGGCACCCACGACCGGACCTCTGGAATCTCCATGTCTGGCCTCTGGACCTGCGGTGGTAGACCCGATCACTCAGGATAGGGCCCCCTCTACGAGGCAACTATATGCCTTTAAGTGGCGTCTGTTCGCTAAGTGGTGTTGTTCCCGACGGGATGATCCCCTGAGATGCGCAGTCGGATCGGTGCTTTCCTTCCTGCAGGAGAGGTTGGAAGGGCGGCTGTCCCCCTTCCACCTTGAAGGTGTACGTAGCCGCTACAGCAGCACACTAGGACACAGTGGACGGTAAGTCCTTAGGGAAGCACGACCTGATCATCAGGTTCCTGAGAGAAGCCGGGAGGCTGAATCCCTCCAGACCGCGCCTCGTTCCCTCATGGGACCTCTCTGTAGATCTTCAGGGTCTACAGAGAGCCCCTTTGAGCCTTTGCAGTCAGCTGAGCCTAAGGCACTCTCCTTGAAGACTGCCCTCCTGACTGCGCTCACCTCCATCAAGAAGGTAGGAGACCTGCAAGCATTCTCTGTCAGCAAAACGTGCCTGGAGTTCGGTCCGGGCTACTCTCACGTGATCTTGAGACCCCGACTGGGCTATGTGCCCAAGGTTCCCACGACCCCTTTAAGGGACCAGGTGGTGACCCTGCGAGCGCTGCCCCAGGAGGAGGCAGACCCAGCCCTGTCGTTGCTGTGTCCGGTGCACACTTTACACATCTATTTGGATCGCACGCAGAGCTTTAGGATCTCTGAGCAGCTCTTTGTCTGCTTTGGTGCACAGTGGAAAGGAAGTGCTGTCTCCAAGCAGAGGATCACCCACTGGCTCATTGACGCCATAGCTATGGCATATCACGCCCAGGACGTGCCGCCCCTGGTAGGGCTACGAGCCCATTCTACCAGGGGTGTAGCGGCCTCCTAGGCCCTGGCCAGGGGTGCCTCTCAAAAAGACATTTGCAGAGCAGCAGGCTGGGCAACACCCAACACCTTTGTGAGGTTCTACAACCTCCGGGTGGAACCGGTTTCATCCCGGGTAGGGGCACGCAATACAAGTGGATAAGCCCGGGATAGCCGGCCAGGTGTATCGCTTGCACATAGCGCCTTTCACCTCCTCTGAGCTGAAGACGTATGCCATTAACTCCCAGTAGTGTTCACAAACTATATTCCCTGGTTGACTTCCTCCGAGCCCTGTGGCAGTCGAGTTTTCGGAGAGACTCACTGCCGGCCCAGTACACATGCTAACTAAAAGTCCTGTTCTGGGGTAGGTGCTCCACATATGGCGGTTCCCTGTAGGTAACCCCATGCGATGTATATCTTCCGCTAATTCATTTCCCTGTTGGCAAACTGCGTCTTCCTTGGGCAGAGGCCCCTCTGCCACAGTCTCCATGTTTGTAGCAACTCCTCCCCCGTTGGGTAGGACCTACCATGAGACTTCTCCATATGATATACTTCCGACATAGTTCGGCAAGACCATGTGACGTATTTTCCACTTAAATATCCCCCCTCTCTCTGGGCGAGGTGTAGTCTCCGCGGTGTCCTCCCCTTGGGAGGGACACCCCTCGACTAGACCTGGTCGGTCCAGTCGGATATTCCCCCCTTTTTTTTAGGGAGTGGAAAAAAGAAGGGGAAAAGAGGCCACGACTGGGCTAGCCTGTCTCTATCTTTTGGGTAGTCGACTTGTCCCCAAAGGGCCATTCGACACTCATAACTATGTTGGGGGAGGTTACGTGTCGGCCTGGTGCGCAGGCTATGAGGCACACAGTTGTCTGCCCGTCACACACCGCCAGTTCAAGTAACACAGTTCAGCCAGTTGCGGCGTTTTGTATAGGGACCCCTAGTGTCACTACATCGACACAACGTCGAGTGAGTGACAGATAGGGAACATCATGGTTACTTGTGTAACATCCGTTCCCTGATGGAGGGAACGAGACGTTGTGTCCCTCCTGTCACAATACTGAACTACCCGCTGAAATGGCCGGACCTTGTCTCGGCTCCTCAGCATAAAACCTGAATGAGTGGTTGCACGCCAGCTCCTTTTATACCCGTATGTCTGGGGGAGTGGCATGCAAATACCACTCGCCAATTTTCATTGGCCTTTTATCAAAGACCAGAGGTGTCTCGGGCTTCCAAGAGTGACCCCTTGTGTCACTACATCGACACAACGTCTCGTTCCCTCCATCAGTGAACGGAGGTTACACAAGTAACCATAACGTTTTTGAATTAAAATAAGGTCTGTGGTAAACATTACTTGAAGACACGTGAACGTTTTGTTCTACAACATAAATTACACAGTCATACTTACACACTCATACAACCCCAATTCCAAAAAATTTGGGACGCTGTGTAAAATGTAAATAAAAACAGAATGCAATAATTTGCAAATCTCATAAACCCATATTTTATTCACAATAGAACATAGAAAACGTATCAAATGTTTAAACTGAGGAAATGTACCATTTTAAGGAAAAAATAAGGTAATTTTGAATTTGATGGAAGCAACACGTCTCAAAAAAGTTGGGATATGTCTGGGAACTGAGGAGACCAGTTGCTGGAGTTTTGGGAGAGGAATGTTGTCCCATTCGTGTCTGATACAGGATTCTAGCTGCTCAACAGTCCTGGGTCTTCTTTGACGTATTTTTCGATTCATGATGTGCCAAATGGTTTTCAATAGGTGAAAGGTCTGGACTGCAGGCAGGCCAGTTCAGCACCCGGACTCTTCTACTATGAAGCCATGCTGTTGTAATAGATGCATCATCTGGATGGAAGCATATGTTGCTCTAAAACCTGTATATACCTTTCAGCATTGATGGTGCCTTTCCAGATGTGCAAGCTGCCCATTCCATAGGCACTAATGCACCCCCATACCATCAGAGATGCAGGCTTTTGAACTGAGCACTGATAACAAGCCGGATGGTCCCACTCCTGATAACAAGCTGGATGGTCCCTCTCCTCTTTAGTCTGGAGGTCCATGGTTTCCAAAAAGAATTTCAAATTTCGATTTGTCTGACCACAGAATAGTTTTCCACTTTGCCTCAGTCCATTTTAAATGAGCTTTGGCCCAGAGAAGATGGTGCCGTTTCTGGATCATGTTCACATATGGCTTCTTCTTTGCATGATAGAGCTTTAACCTGCATTTGTGGATGGCACGGTGAACTGTGTTCACAGACAATGAGTTCTGGAGGTGTTCTGAGCCCATACAGTGATTTCTATTACAGAATCATGCCTGTTTTTAATGCAGTGCCACCTGAGGGCCCGAAGATCACGGGCATCCAATATTGATTTTCGCCCTTGTCCCTTGCACACAGAGATTTCTCCAGATGATGATATTATGTACTGTAGATGATGAGATATTCAAAGTCTTCGCAATTTTACATTGAGGAACATTTTGAAATTGTTCCACAATTTGTAGACGCAGTTTTTCACAGACTGGTGAACCTCTGCCCATCTTTACTTCTGAGAGACTCTGCCTAAGATACTCTTTTTATACCCAATCATGTTACTGACCTGTTGCCAGTTAACCTATTTAGTTGCAAAATGTTCCTCCAGCTGTTTCTTTTTAGTAACACTTACTTTTCCAGCCTTTTGTTACCCCCGTCCCAACTTTTTTGAGACGTGTTGCAGCCATCAAATTCAAAATTACCTTATTTTTTTCTTAAAATGGTACATTTCCTCAGTTTAAATATTTGATATGTTTTCTATTTTCTATTGTGAATAACATATGGGTTTATGATATTTGCAAATAACTGCATTCTGTTTTTATTTACATTTTACACAGTGTCCCAACTTTTTTGGAATTGGGGTTGAACCTCAAATATGAATTTTGAAGATGCCATGTGTTGTTTAAAAAGTATGTTGCTTCAATACGTCTTCAAAATTCACATTTGAGGTGACTGTGTAATTTATGTTTTATAACAAAACGTCCACTTGTCTTTAAGTAGTGTTTACCACAGACCTTATTTTATTCATACTGTAAATCCGAAACTGCCATTATAAAAACCCACAGGAAAATCCAGAGGGAACCCATGGCGAAGTCTCTTCCAGAATTTTGGACTACAATCTTAACAGCTCTATTAGATATATATATATATTAAGATGATATGAAAAAGAAAAGGAGAAGGAAAAGAGAAAGAGAGTCCTCACATCTCTACCAGGTTCCCCTTGTTTTCCTGGATCACCCTACAAAAAAAAAAAAAAAAAAAACATTTTAAGGAAAGGTTTTCAGATTCAAATTACTTAAGTCAGAAAATCCTTTGAATATATGTTGATGCAAAGATTGAGAAGATGTAATCTGACCCGTAAACCAGGAGCTCCAGGTAGCCCAGGTTTCCCATCCTGACCAGGTCTTCCATCCAACCCAGCAGCTCCTCTATCTCCCTGAATACACATATTTACATGAAACAGTCAACAGTATTAACTCTAGCCTGCACACACACACACACACATACACATTTGCTAATTTAAATGGGGACATCCCACAGTTTCTGCATAAAGCTAATTATAATTACTATAAAATCATTATTTAATTTATGTATGAATTGTTTTTCCAAATGAGGACATCCCCAAAATTTACCCAAAAAGAGGTTTTGCCAGATTTAGCTCACTTTTGGGTACAGATTTGTCCCCAAACTATAGCTAAGTAATACAAACACACACACACAAACACACAAAACAGCCAACATCACTGTCAAAATCAATATTAATATTACCAGCAGAGGGTCTTGCCCACTTCCCATGAATATTAATGAAAACGACTTGACTGACATTTTCGATCTCGGCCACTAACAACGTCTTTCTGACACCACCACACATTTACATGCCAAAAGCAGCAGCCATCAGCTTAATTAATGTAAGAATCTATGAGGCTTAGTCTCAAAACCTAGGTAATGATTAAGAAAGGGACAGAGATCAAAAGGCAAAGACAGATTACTACCGGCACACAAGAATTTGTCATCGGGGTCAGACAAATTATTTTGCTACACAGTTCTATAACAGGAAGCAGAAAACAGCACCATGGTTTACATTAATCAAGACATCAGTAAGATCTTGTTTTCTCATTTCCTCCTACTCTCTTACCCCAGAAATACAATTTCATGGCCGGTAAGAAATTTTTCTCAATTCAAGTTAATTTTGGGCCCTGCTCCTACCACAAAGGAAAGCCTTGTTTCAGTTCTGTTGTTCAAAATTGTTGAACAAATATCAAATAGTTTTGTAGAAAGGCAATAACAAATAACTGTAGCTCTAGCAACACCTGCTATTTAACAAAATTTGACACAATGAAGTGTGTCGCAACTGCAGCAGTGTAGAGAGATCCATGACTAAGCAGTTATATTTATACTTTACACTGACTTCTGCAGCCAGTCTTACCATTTCAGCCATTTTTACTGCTGTCATCCTTGACACTTGCTTTGAAAAACACTGTCACTTCTGCACTCTAAAATAGATTTTTCATAGGGGTGATTACTCATGGCTGTTTCTCAATTTTAAGCCTTTGTAGAAATATTTAATGAAGAGGTTAGTTTATAGATAATAATAATAATAATAATAATAATAATAATAACAATATATTTGTATTTATAAAGCGCTTTTCAGGGTACTCAAAGACACTTTATATGAATATAATATAAATATAAATTAAATATAGTCATAAAAACAATACAATAAAACCTATAACACACAGCATTAATCACACATTAAAAGCAATCCTGAAAAGATGAGTTTTGAGTAGTGATTTGAACATGGAAAAATCGGAACAGTCTCGAATGTGTTTGGGGAGAGAGTTCCAGAGGGAGGGGGCAGCTATGGAGAATGCTATGCCACCCCAGGTGCAGTGCTTGGTCCTGAGTGGTATAGACAATAATTTAGCATCAGAGGAGCGGAGGCTATGGGAAGGAGTGTGGTGATGGAGCAGGTCAGTAATATAGGAGGGTGCCTGGTTATGGAGGGCTTTGTAAGTGAAGAGAAGGGCTTTGAAATGAATCTGTTCATTTTAAATGCCACTGAAGCTTCTGGAGGACAGGGGTGATGTGGTCACGGGAACGGGAGCGAGTGAGCAAGTATGCGGCAAAGTTCTGGATGTACTGGAGTTTATTTAGGAATTTGGATGATGTGCCATAAAGAATGCTGTTACAGTATTCAATTCTGGATGTGATGAGGGCATGGATCAAAGTTTCAGCAGCAGAGAGAGTGATGGACAGAGACAAACTATGTTTTTTAGGTGGAAAAAGGCAGTTATGGTGAGTTGATTGACATGGTGATCGAAGGAGAGGTTGCGGTCAAAAATGACTCCAAGGTTGCAGATGTGTGGAGAGGGAATCAGAGTGGAGTTATCAATGGTGAGGCAGAAGTTCTGAGTGGTTTTGGTGAGGGATTTAGGACCGATAATGATCATGTCTGATTTATCACAGTTTAGTTTGAGGAAGTTGGCTAGCATCCATGATTTAATTTCAGTGATGCAGTTGGTCAGAATGGAATGAGTTGCAGTGATGGATTTAGTAGAGATGTAGAGCTGGACGCCATCAGCGTTACAGTGGAAGTGGAAGATGTATGATGTTACCAAGGGGGAGCATGAAAAGAATGAACAGAAGTGGGCCAAGCACTGAACCCTGTGGCACGCCTTGGGACAAAGGAGCAGTGGAGGAAGTGCAATTGTTGATATGGACAAACTGTTGTCTCTTTGTGAGATATGATCTTAGCCAAGAGAGGGCAGTACCGGTGATGTTAAGTGAAGATTCAAGACGAGAGAGAGAAGGATGGTGTGGTTAACAGTGTCAAAATCTGCAGTGTGGTCAAGGAGGATGAGGATGCTGAGGTGAACAGAATCTGAGGAGAGGTGGAGGTTGTTGATGACTTTGAGGAGGGCTAACTCTGTGCTATTCTGTGAGCGGAAACTGGATTGAAATGGTAAACATGTCATTAGAGATAAGGTGTGCTTTGAGTTAGGAGGCGACAACACATTCCAGTATTTTTGACAGAAAAGGGAGATTAGAGATGGGCCGGAAATTGCTCATGATTTCAGGGTTTAGTCGAGGTTTTTTGAGGATGGAAGTTACAGCAGCCAGTTTGAGTATTTGGGGGACTGAACAAGAGCTGAAGGAGGAGTTATTGATTTCTGTGATGAGGAAATAGCTGAGAGACAGACCTTGACATGATTAGATGGGATGGGATCCAGAACACAAGTGGAGTTTCTCATTCCTACCATAATATTAGACAGCTCCGTTGGGGACACAGGGGAAAACTGAAACAGGGACTGGATATTAAAGGGGGGTGAGATAGGTGGGGAGGTAGTAAGTACAACAGAGGTGGTCAGGTTGCTGTAGATGGTCTCAATTTTTGTTTGAAAAAATTAAAGGAAAGAGCTGCACTTGGTTTACTGTGGAGAAGAGAACCTTGGGGTTGGTAGAACCAGAATGTATGAGATCAGAGTAACAGGTGATCCAGTCTTTGTTGAGAGCATCTTTATATTGTTGAATGTAATCTGAGTAGGCTTGAAGATGCACTGTTAGACTAGTTTTCATTTGGTGAAGTTCTGGTGTATACCTGGGGCTGTATTCACAAAACATTTTATCTTACCACTAAGAGTTCTCTTAAATAGCAGTAAAAGTTCTTAGGCAAGAGTTTCCTCTTAAAACCTATTCACAAAGCTGCTGAGACCAACTTTTACTAAGGAATGGGGAGAAATCTTAAGCTAAGAGAAAGGGCGGGGTTGACCTCGTTGCTATGGATGATATCAACAAGCTTACTAACTATGCCACAGTGATTGGCTGATAGGGGATGGGTCTCTGTCAGTGATTTAATCATAGAAATATTGTAGAACGAGGTATAATGTTGCCATATTCAAATAAAGATTTTAAAATGTAGGCTAAGTGACACTAATTAAAAAAGTATACACTACTGGTCAAAAGTTTTGAAACACTTACTCATTCTTTCTTATAATTTTTTTTCACATTTTAGAATAATAGTCCAGTCATCAAAACTATGGAATAACATAAATGGAACTATGGGAATTATGTTGTGACTATAAATATCTAAAATAAATCAAAACTGTGTTATATTTTAGCATCTTCAATGTAGTCACCTTGTGCCTAGAATCTGCAGACATGTACTCTTGACATTTTCTCAACTAACTTCTTGAGATATCACCCTGGGATGCTTTTTAAACAGTATTGAAGGAGTTCCCATCTATGTTGGGTATTTATTGGCTGCTTTTCTTTATTATTTGGTCAAAGTCATCAATTTCAAAAACTATTTTTTTTAATTTTTATAAAATTTTAATTTTGTAATGAAATAAATTAATATGTTGGCACAATTATATTTTTGTCTACAAAACTAATTTCAAACATTTAAGCATATGCCTTCAGATCAAAAGATATTTAAGATTATGAGAAACATTTCAGTCAAGTGTTTCAAAACTTTTGACCGGTAGTGTATGTTCAGCTAATTGTCAACCTCTTACATGTCTGCATCTCGTAAACAATTAGCGGATATGCATATAAGCAGCCTTTTAATTAACAGACTAGAATAATCATGGCTGATAGTAAGACATTGTGCAAACGTAAAAGAAAACCAAACTGGATGCAAGGACAGCTGTTACTTCTTGCCCAACTTGTACATGAAAAAAAGGACTAAATGATTAAAGGGAACCTTGAGCTCCGGTGTTATTGGGTTGTTTCTATTTGTTGGTGAAGTGACTGCATCCCTGACTAGCTCTACTACACTCATAATACCCTCGCAATTAAGGCGATACCTATTTAAAAGCTCGTTATCGTGAAATGTTTCTAAAATGTTTACGTTCCGAGGTGGATTGCCGGCAACAGCCATTTCAGGATTGTTTGTGATTTGGTCTTAGTGACTTAGGAGTCCTCTTGACTACCCCTAACTTTTCACATATTTAGGAGCTGGTTTTAGCACTAAAACGTTTGTGAAATACTCTTAGAACATACGTTTAGGAGTCCTAAAATTAGGACTGACACGCCCATTATTTTTAAGAGTTTCTCCTAAATCGGCAAGTTAGGAGCTACTGTTAGCCTTAAGATGTTTTGTGAATACGGCCCCAGGGAGCTAAGTGTGTAAATGAGACTATTTTGGTTTTGATGGGGGCCAGCTGATCAAGACAAGAGGACAGCGTATCATTATAATAATTGACGAGATCAGAGGGATTTACAGAGAGCAGGGGTGGGAAGGCAGACATTTTACTGGCAAGAGAGTCCAAAAGAGCTGAGGAAGAGACAGATTTAAGATTTCGGAAGGATATTTTGCGTTTATGTTTTGGGATGGGGATAGGGATGTCAATGTCCATAGTGATTTTCAAGTGATCAGAGGTTGAGGCTTGAGAGTTGATGTATTGTAAGACCAGTAGAGCAAACCAAATCCTGGATGTGACCATGCTATGAGTGGGGAAGTTAATATGTTGTATGTAATTGAAGCATTGTAGCAGTTCCAAGAATTCTGTGTCAAGTTTACAGTCAGTGTCATCAATGTGAATATTAAAATCACCCAGGGGAAGAACAGAAGGTGAGATGGCACATAACTGGGTCAGAAAATGAAAAAAAATGAGAGAGATAGGAGGGGTTTGGCTGGGTGGGGGGGGGTAGATAACGTTAGTGACCAAAGGAGTGGGACCAGAGTGTTTGAATGCTAGGTGTTCAAAGGAATAAATGGCAGGAATGGAGATGGTGGTTGCTTTGATGTCCTTCCTGTACACAGCAGCAACACCACCTCCCCGCCCCTCAAGACAAGGTTTATCGATGTATGTAAATCCTGTGGGTACGGTCTGGTTTAGTGAAAAATAGTCCAGGGGTTTATGCCAAGTGTAGATCGGAGGAGGGAGGGGCCGGGCTGGAATGACGCACGCCCGGTCCCCAATCAGCCTGAAGGGATAAAGGCGGCCAGGGATGACAGTTCGAGAGAGAGAGAGAATTACAGGCAGCTGCCCTGTGTGTGGTTATGTTTGTGTGTTTTTGGTTAAGTTGATCATTAAACTATTATTTATATTCTCAAGCCGTTCTCGCCTCTTCCTTTCCCTCTAACCCCCTTACACTGGTGCCAAAACCCGGGAAGGAGGAGGGATGCCCGTCGCAGAGCCCTCGACACTGCCGTCCACCCAGGGGAGCGCCGATGCCATCCGCTGGGGGACGGCTGACGTCCACCTGAGAGGGTGGAGGAGTGATCGAGGACCACGCGACGGCGCATCAGAGAACCGGTGAGTGAGTTTCTTTTTCTCTCTCTCTCCCTCTGTCGCTCCGTGTTGTCCTTTCCCTCGCCTATTTTGTTTTGTTGTTGTTGTTTTTCCCCTCCTGTCTCCTCCCAGGTCAAGGAAGGCGGGGATGACCAGCCGGCAGTCGGGGCGCAAGGCACGACCCATGCCAATGTATGTCATGCCGGGAGCTCCCTGACCTGAGGCAATGCCGGGAGGAGTGTAGAGCGGAGGAGGGCGGGGCCAGGCTGGAATGACGCACGCCCGGTCCCCAATCAGCCTGATGGGGCACGCGAGGGATAAAGGCGGCCGGAGACGACAGTCGAGAGAGAGAGAATTACAGGCAGCTGCCCTGTGTGTGGTTATGTTTGTGTGTTTTTGGTTAAGTTGATCATTAAACTATTATTTATATTCTCAAGCCGGTTCTCGCCTCCTCCTTTCCCTCTAACCCCCTTACACTAGGTTTCAGTGAGGCAGAGGAAATTTAGATTACTGTCAGTTATAAATTCATTCAGAATATGGCTTTTCTTGTTAAGTGAACGAATATTGAGCAAAGCCAGTTTCAGGTGGTGTTGCTTTGTAGATGGTTATGAGGACCGAGGATGGGGACGGAGAATGGACAGATTCAGGTGTTGTTTGTTGTGGTGACGTAATGAGTAAGTAGGAGTGCGGAAGGACCATAGAGATGGAATATAGTTTGGGGACGTGTCGTTGTATGTAAACATGTGGCCAGAGCCTCTATGTAGAGGAGGGTCTCTGTGAAGTATATCAGCTTATTTGAGAATATCCATGCAGTCCGGATTTCAGAGAAATCTGAAGTGAAGTACAGCTGCAGCATAGTCCAGTTTAGGAACGTTAGCACAAAGCTAGCATTAGCTTGTGACCAAGAGCCAGGAGTTCAGGGAAAAAGAAGCAATATGCACCCCAGGAATTTCCACGAGATAATCCACAGCATAACAGTGGCAAGACAGCAGCAATCCAGTAAGGAAACGTGATTGACAGTACAGTAACTACAAGGTTGTCTCCAATGAAGTACAGTGTTGTTCATCTTGTTCTAGATTATTTTATCAAGCAGGATTATGATGTCAATCACTTTCTACTTTATGGGATTACAGTGCATCCGGAAAGTATTCACAGCGCTTCACTTTTTCCACATTTTGTTATGTTCCAGCCTTATTCCAAAATGGATTAAATTCATTATTTTCCTCAAAATTCTACAAACAATACCCCATAATGACAACGTGAAAGAAGTTTGTTTGAAATCTTTGCAAATTTATTAAAAATAAAAAAACGAAAAAAAAACGAAAAAAAAAATCACATGTACATAAGTATTCACAGCATTTGCTCAATACTTTGTTGAAGCACCTTTGGCACCAATTACAGCCTCAAGTCTTTTTGAGTATGATGCTACAAGCTTGGCACACCTATTTTTGGGCAGTTTCTCCCATTCTTCTTTGCAGGACCTCTCAAGCTCCATCAGGTTGTATGGGGAGCGTCGGTGCACAGCCATTTTCAGATCTCTCCAGAGATGTTCAATTGGGTTCAAGTCTGGGCTCTGGCTGGGCCACTCAAGGACATTCACAGAGTTGTCCCGGAGCCACTCCAATGTTATCTTGGCTGTGTGCTTAGGGTCGTTGTCCTGTTGGAAGATGAACCTTCGCCCCAGTCTGAGGTCCAGGGTGCTCTGGAGCAGGTTTTCATCAAGGATGTCTCTGTACATTGCTGCATTCATCTTTCCCTCGATCCTGACTAGTCTCCCAGTTCCTGCTGCTGAAAAACATCCCCACAGCATGATGCTGCCACCAACATGCTTCACTGTAGGGATGGTATTGGCCAGGTGATGAGCGGTGCCTGGTTTACTCCAGACATGACGCTTGCCATTCAGGCCAAAGAGACCAGAGAATTTTGTTTCTCATGGTCTGAGAGTCCTTCAGGTGCCTTTTGGCAAACTCCAGGCAGGATGTCATGTGCCTTTTACTGAGGAGTGGCTTCCATCTGGCCACTCTACCATACAGGCCTGATTGGTGGAGTGCTGCAGAGATGGTTGTTCTTCTGGAAGGTTCTCCTCTCTCCACAGAGAAATGCTGGAGCACTGTCTGAGTGACCATCTGGTTCTTGGTCACCTCTCTGACTAAGGCCTTTCTCCCCCGATTGCTCAGTTTGGCCAGGTAGCCAGCTCTAGGAAGAGTCCTGGTGGTTCTAAACTTCTTCCATTTACGGATGATGGAGGCCACTGTGCTCATTGGAATCTTCAATGCTGCAGAAATTTTTCTGTACCCTTCTCCAGATCTGTGCCTCGATACAATCCTGTCTCGGAGGTCTACAGACAATTCCTTGGACTTCATGGCTTGGTTTGTGCTCTGACATGCACTGTTAACTGTGGGACCTTATATAGACAGGTGTGTGCCTTTCCAAATCATGTCCAATCAACTGAATTTACCACAGGTGGACTCCAATCAAGTTGTAGAAACATCTTAAGGATGATCAGTGGAAACAGGATGCACCTGAGCTCAATTTTGAGTGTCATGGCAAAGGCTGTGAATACTTATGTACATGTGATTTTTTTCATTTTTTATTTTTAATAAATTTGCAAAGATTTCAAACAAACTTCTTTCACGTTGTCATTATGGGGTATTGTTTGTAGAATTTTGAGGAAAATAATGAATTTAATCCATTTTGGAATAAGGCTGTAGCATAACAAAATGTGGAAAAAGTGAAGCTCTGTGAATACTTTCTGGATGCACTGTACATATGTAACTGTTGTGCTAGATGCCCAGATTCTTATGCACTAAGCTACCACCACCCCACATAAATGTATGTCTTATACAGTTTTTTTTTTTATTGTAGGTACCATAATAAACCTGCAGCCTTTGCACCAGTAGCACAGATTCTTGTGTCAGATTCCATGTGTCAAGTCTGAATAATCAGAAGCACGAAAACTACAGCAGATGGGGAAGATTATCAGTTAATAATGACTTAAATGTTCAGTCTGTTCCTCACACATTTCCATTGTATGGCTTCAGAAGATGTGGATTATAGGGAACAAGTGGTATGTACAACTTATACTTTTATGTGTGATGGAATGACACGCCCCTCCCGAGGATCATCGTTGCCCCGCCTCTCCAGAGGGCTGTTCTTCAACCAGGCTCACAACTGGAGTGGGCAGAGGTAAGAGAGGAGGGGCACAGGGGGCACCCAGTCCACTATACCTGGACCGTAACCCTCTGCACTACTTTCCTTTACATAGTCCCATGCACCGCAAAGACAGCAGATTCCCCTTTGTTTTGGACACTTTCCGCTTATTCCCGCTTTTGTGTTCATTATTATTTTCAATAAATGCCCCTCCTAGGCCTGATGCCACATCCACTGTGTTTGTCTCTTTCTCACCCTGTCACAGTGGTGGAGAATGCGGGCACTTTAGTGAGCAGGAGATGGTGCAGTTGGGTTTTAGGCACCAGCTGTGACATCACACCCCCTCCTGCTCGACGGTCTTCTGAGAAACCCAGAGGGGGATGGCCTCCCAACTGCTAAAAGGGTAAGTGTTGCATTTATATTTGCCATTTACCCTGCAGTTGGTTGAGGCTGTCATCTTTAACCAGTGTTTCTCTGTCCCTACCCTGGTGTGACCAAGAGGGAGAGCTGTCCAGAGAGGCATCCCGACATGCCCACTTCAACCGTAGGGCCTGGCTGAGGAAGTAGAATTCCCGCATGGACGACTGAAGAGGGAGCATCTCCGTCCCCGTAACCTGACGTGAAGGAGCGTGGGAGGAGGTGCAGCCAGGACGAAACTTGGTGGGAGTGGGGGGGGGTGTGATGGAACAACGTGCCCCTCCCGAGGATCATCATCATCCCGCCTCTTCAGAGGGCCGTTCTTCAGCCAGGCTCAAAACTGGAGTGGGCAGAGGAGAGAGAGGAGGGGAATTTTCCCCAATTGGCGGCGCCTGTTGGGTGCACCTGAACTCAATGAAGAGCCTCATCACCGCTGCCTTTAAAAACTGAACATGCCTCTCCTCAGGAGACCTGTCTCTACTGGCGTCTTCGTAGGTCCAGGAATGGTGCGGGGAGGGTCCAGCATGAGTTAGTTGCACCACGGCCGATGGGCAGGATGCAGGGCCGCTATTCCCCTCACATGCCACTACCTAGGGAAGCCGAGCCGATGGAAGAAGCCGCCACCCCCCCAAGGAGGGGAGCGCGTTGTGGCCGCCGGACCCCACTCACTATACCTGGACCTTACCCCCTCTGCACTACCTTTCTTCACATAGCTCCATGCACCGTGAAGATGCCAGATTCCCCTTTGTTTTGGACACCTTCCCCTTTGGACACATTATTCCCCCTATTCTGTTTATTATTATTTTCAATAAACACCTCTCTGAGGCCTGAAGCCACACCCACTGTGTCTGTCTCTTGTTCACCCCAACACATATGTTAATTTTAACTGTATTCTTTAGTGTTAGGGAAAAGAGCATTGTGAACATTCTTAGTGTTCGAAAAAACAGAGAAAGTCAAACAGGTTTGGAACAATATGAGTGTGATTATACGATAACAGACTTTAATTTTGTTCTGACAATTGCTTTAATGGTCCTAAAATAAAACGGTTGTGAAATGATTGAGTGAGTGTTTGGTGTGATTCCAGGATATTAGGGGTCTGCCCTGTTGCACTTCATCACTATGGGAACCTGCAGGCTGGACAGACAACCCAGAGAAATGAAGGCCAGCGTGACCAACCAACAGTAACCATGGAGAAGTAACCAACAATGACTCAGTGAGACGACAACCGTAACCATGGCGAAGTAACCAAAAATGACTCAGTGAGACCATTATCTTACCTTGTCTCCTGGACTGCCCCTATCACCTGGGTCACCCTAAGGGCAACAAAAGGAAAAATTAGACTAAAGACAGTTCAGCGGTTTATAATGATGGAGAGAGACAAAGGGACAGACACAAACAAACAGACAAACAACTGGGGGTCTTACTCTGCCTCCTGGTAGTCCACGCGGTCCCTCAGGACCCTTAAAAAAAATATTTTTTTTTTAGATACAAATCATTGAATTCTCAATCATACATGCTGTGTGAGCTTCTCGTTGACTTACGCTTGGTCCTGCAGGGCCTGATGCGCCTGTTTCACCCTTCTGACCTTTAGCCCCGTGCTCCCCTGGGTCACCTGCCTCTCCCTGGTTTAGGAACAGCAGTATATCACAATGACAAAATGACAAGTAGCAAATTAAAAGCAGGATCTGTGTGACATAATTCAAGCTTTAAAGGGGCCTTATCCATGTTTTACATATAAAGTTTTTTGTGTTAATTTAATTTATAATTTAAAACATGACTAAAATTTGTTTTGACTATTCGCCACCCTCCCTTAGAATTAAACTGGCCATTTTCTTCGCTGCTGTGCCTTTAAGACTACTAAGCGGACACTGTTTTTTTTTTTTTTTCCACATGTGCGTACAAAAAAGCTTAATTTCAATAAGTATTATTATTTTTTATTTTTATACTTTTTGGACTGGGGAGGAAATTTTTAGTTTTGAAAATTACAGTATGCCTTCACAATACATCAAACTCTTTGACTTCTAAAAATCAAGAAAACATTTCTTATCATAAGATCCCTTTAAACTTTTTACTGTACCTTTTCTCCTCTGTCACCTTTCAGTTGTTTCTCACCAGTTACCTAACACAAAGAACAAATTCAAAGATTTAAAAAACAAGATTCTTTGTTATATAAAGGAGGGTAGGGAGACAGAAAAAAAAAAAATAAGAATACAGAGAAATTATAATTATTAGGATTTGAATACATACCACATCTCCAGGTGGCCCAGGGGGACCTTGTGTTCCCTATAATTATCCAATAAAGACAGTTTGATGAATTTGTGTGTACTGAATTTGTGAGGGTCTAAGCATGCATGCATTTGTAAAATACGTTTTTGATCTTTCACCTGCTCTCCCTTTAGGCCTCTTGGTCCAGTGGCCCCCGGGGTGCCCTACAAAGGACACAGCACTAATCACATGACCAAACAAAGAACTAACCCCATAACAAAAATATTTGCAGATAATGGAATCATTTTGAACAATGCAGTGATAATTGCACACATAAACTGGTTAACCTACAGCTTTAAAAACATCTCAGTCAGACAGTGACTGTTTATATTCTCTTTAAAATTCAGTTTCTGTAAATGGTATTGTTTTAAATGTATATGTGGAAGTCAGAGGCCCATTCACACCAAGTCCAATTTTATCTATTAATATTCCTGTCAGGGTCCTGTCACTCTTGTCAGTCTGGGTTTTTGTCTGACAGGACCGTGGCATCATCCTCCCATGTCTGTCTTGTGTTTCGTTGTCTGTCTTTGTGTGAGCGCACAGTTTCGGTTGTATTCCCTGCCGTGCGCTCTTCGGTCTGTCTTGTTTCATGTCGAGAGCACGGTGTCTGGATCCTGACTTCATGTCTGGTTTGGGTTCAGTCTGTGTTGGGATCAGGACACTAGTGCTCCATGTCTGTCTGTTATTGACGGGGGTGCATCGCGCTTATGTCATCTTGGCAGCAGCACTGTGTCAATAGTTTGTCTGTCTCTCGCGAACGCGCCTCGCTCGCATTGCAGGCCCGGGTCCCGAGCTGTCTTCATTTTGTGCTAAGGTTCGGTCACTTCGGTCTAAGGTGTCGGGGTGTGTGTGGCCGAACACTCGCACAGGTGTCCTGTCTTGTTTTTGTTGCGTGCATCGCGATGTACGCTCAGGTTTCGTTTAGTGTGAGAATGCTTGGCATTGCTTTGTTTGTCGGTTGGCATGGGCATATATTGCTATTGTCTTTGCGATGTGCGCTCATGCCATTCGGGTGTTTTGTTGTCTTCTGAGAGAACGTGGCTTTGTTTTTTTCTGTATCACCACATGTCTCTCTGTCTTACGTCATACCCGCCTCCTTGTTTGCATATTATTAGTTAATTTGCCTCACCTGTCCTGTTAACCCGTTTGATTTCTTTGATTTCTCTTCTTGATTTCTGTTTGCTGTCCAGTGCCAGTTCGTCTTGGTTCCTGTCTTGTTGGTTCTCTCATGTCGGTCTGTTTCGTCCTTCCTTGGTTCCCGTAGCACAGTCCGGTCGGTCCCCCACCCCCCACCGCCTGGATTATTTACTTTCTATTTTTCCCTTGTGGGAGTTTGAGTTTTTTCCCTTTGTTTTTTTTATTTAATACATTCCCTGTTTTTTTGTTTTTTTTACTCTGCGTTTGGGTCATGTATCCGCATTACCTGACTATTCCTATATTGTGGAATAATGTTGGAGTTTGCATTATTTTTTTTTTTCAATTAACATTTTTTTATTGATTCAACCATTAAATAAATACATAGCAGAACACACATATACAGAATCAATATTCAACACCCACTACCCCCCCACCCCCCCAACCCCTCACCCGACCCCCAACAACACCCCAGTGGTCACACAACCATAGACACACAACAAAAATAAATAAATTAATTAATAAAAAAATAAAAAATAAATTAAATAAAACAAATCACACACATAAAACCCCTACACCTCTCTCTCCACTGTACCTCCCCGAGAGCCCTCCAAAAAAGACAGATATCTGCCCCACTTCTGCTCAAACATGTCCAGACTCCCCAGTCTTCTGGATACCCCCTCCTCAAGAGCTGCCACTCTGGCCATCTCTGAACACCACTCCTGAAAAGGGGGCGCTCCAGCCGACTTCCAACTCCTCAAAGTGATCTGTCTGGCGATCATAACACTAGACAGGACCCAGTTTTTCACGTGCTTAGTCTCCAAATTAATAACTGCCCCATCTCCCAAGATACAGAGTCTGGGGCAAAATAAAATTTGAGAGGCCAAAACCTCGCACATAAAACTCTGAATCCTCATCCAAAATTCCTGCATCTTAACACATCCCCAAAAGACATGGGTTGTGTCTCCATCTTCTAATTGACATCGCCAGCAGGTGGGTGTGTCTTTAAGACCAAGCCTATGCAATCTAGAGGGGGCCCAATAGACTATGTAAAATCTTAAATTGCATGAGGCGAACCCTTGCATCTCTGGATGCAGATTTGACATTTTTTAGAATCCCAGCCCACTGTCCCTCCTCCAATACCAAATTTAGATCTTTCTCCCATAATCTCTTAAGAGAAGTTGAAGTTCCGTCTCCCATACTCTGAATTAGTAGGGAATAATACACCGATGCCTCATGACCTTTTCCAAAAGCAGTAATCACCTCTCCCAGAGTATCTGCCGCTTTAGGAGGGTGTAAACTACTCCCAAAAACAGTACAGAGCAGGTGACACAGCTGTAAATACTTATAGAACTGAGATCTAGGAATCCCAAAAAGTTGAACCAAATTTTGAAAGGATCTCAACACTCCATTCTCATACAGGTCACTGAGTGTAGTAACCCCCTCCCAATCCACTCTGAACAGCAAAAAGGGGACTTGTTGATGCATAGTTTGGGGTTCAGCCATATGCTCGAGGCAATATTTAAAAAAATGTCAGAATTAAACAGTCTGGACACTTTAGTCCATACCGAGTTAAAGTGCGAGATAACGGGATGTACTTTAGCTTCTCCGATTAATTTGATAGAAAGGCTCTGCAGTGGCGAAATAGGGGCAAATACTTCCTGTTCTATACAGAACCAGGGAGGGGCTCTCTCAGGTGGAAGTGACCAATGAGCCAAATGTCTGAGACCAAATGCATAATAATAAAATAAAATCTTGGGTAGGCCTAGCCCACCTTTGTCAATCGGCCTATGTAACTTATTGAAATGTAATTTGGGACGCTTACCATTCCAAATGAACGACTTTGCTATGCTATCAAATTGCTTGAAATAAGAGAGGGGGACATCTACAGGGAGAGACTGCAGTAAGTAATTGAATTTTGGAATACAATTCATTTTAATAACATTAACCTTCACAATCATAGATAAATGTAATGAAGCCCACCTGTCCACATCGCGCGAAAACCGTTTTATTAAGGGGTCAATATTAACTGTAACTAAATCACACAAATTTGCTGGAAATAAAATACCCAAATACTTAATGCCCTGTTTGGGCCACTGGAAAGCGCCCGGCTGGAAAGCCGTTTCTGGGCAGAACGCTGTCAGAGCCAAAGCTTCAGATTTAGACCAATTGACTCTATATCCTGAAAACTTAGAAAAGTAATTAATAATTCTGTGGAGGCAAGGCATAGATCTACTGGGGTCAGAGACAAATAATAGAATATCATCTGCGTAAAGCAAGAGTTTATGCGCCATACCTCCCATCACCACCCCTGGAAAATCATCCTCCTTTCTTACTGCGGTTGCTAATGGTTCCAGGGCAAGACAGAACAATAATGGCTATCCAAAGTAAAATAATCTGAAATTAGTCCATTTGTTTGTACCGCCGCTACTGGGTGTCTATAAAGTAACTTAATCCATCCAATAAACGTACTCCCGAACCCATATATTTCCAAAACCTTCAAAAGATAATCCCATTCTACCATGTCAAACGCCTTTTCGGCGTCAAGTGAGATGGCAGCGACCGGAGATTGATCATTCGCTACTGACCACATGATATTGATGAGACGCCTTATGTTATCAGAAGAGCTACGGCCCCGAATAAACCCCACCTGATCTGTATGTATAAGTGAAGTCATAACTTTACTTAATCGATTAGCCAAAATTTTTACATCTAACTGGATCAGGGAAATTGGACGGTAACTTTTACACTTGCTTGGATCTTTGTCCTTTTTAAGAATCAGACTGATCCGGGCTTGTGTCATGGTTGGAGGAAGCTTTCCATTCTTTAATGATTCAGTATAAACTTCTAACAAAAGTGGAGCCAGTTCTGTAGCATAAGATCTAAAAAAATCTGGCCAAAAGCCAGTAGGTAAAGCCTTAATTACCTCGTCAAGCTCCTCCAAGATTATCTCAGAATCAAGACAATTTCTTTGCTCAGTCGTCAGTTTAGGAAGTTTTAATGGTTCCACAAAGTTTCTAATATCTTCATCAGTAGACGAAGACGTGGAACTATAAAAATCAATATAGAATTCTTTAAAAGCATTATTAATATCAGTGGCCGAGGTAAATATTTCACCACCAGCAGATTTCACTGAGGGAATGATAGAAAAAGACTCTCTCTGCTTTATATATCTAGCCAAAAGCTTCCCTGCTTTGTCCCCTGACTCAAAGTATGACTGTCTTGCCCTGAATAACCAAAACTCCACTTTCTGCGACAAAATAGCAGTAATATCTGTATTTCAATCTAGTCAATTCTCTGAGGCCATCAGACGACATTCTGCGCTTCAGCTCTGCCTCTGCACTTTTAATATTCTCTTCCAACTCCACGAGTTCTCGTGCTTTGGATTTTTTGGTGAATGAGGCATACTGTATGATCCGACCCCTAAGAACCGCCTTAAGTGCCTCCCAAGCCACGCCCACAGAGGATACTGAGGACCAGTTGGTCTCCATATAAACAATGATTTCAGTCTTTAACATTTGTTGGAATTCAGGATTTTGCAACAGGGACACATTAAAGTGCCAACTATATGATTTCTTTTTCTCTGTACATGGCAACATCTCCAAACTCACCAGGGCGTGATCTGAGACTAAGATGTTTCCAATTGAGCAATCCACAACGGATGAAATGAGGGACTTAGATATCAAAAATAAATCTATTCTAGAATAAATCTTATGGACTGATGAAAAAAATGTATAGTCCCTACCAGATGGGTTCAAAAGTCGCCAAATATCCGCAAGACCAAGATTTTTACACATCCTGTGAAGCATCATTGTTGCTCTAGGGGGCTTACACACTTTTGCTTCACTATGATCAAGGACTGAGTCCATCAAAAGATTAAAGTCTCCTCCCAATATTATATCATGAGGGGTGCCAGTGGCTTGCAACATCCCTTCAAGATCTATAAAAAAGCCCTGATCATCAGCGTTAGGCGCATAAATATTAGCCAAAATCAAACTTTGCCCCTGAATTTCAGCTAAAACAATAATGACTCTTCCTAATTTATCTTTAATCTGTTTGAGACATTTGAATTGTAGATGTTTATTTACCAATATAATGACTCCCTTGCTTTTAATTGTGCCAGCACTAAAAAAAAACACGTCCACCCCATATCTTCCCAAATTTTTCAGCTTCCTGCGGGGAAAAATGTGTTTCTTGAAGAAACACTACATCATATTTCTTACGTTTAAGAAAAGAAATAACCTTCCTTCCCATTTACATTCCATGTGGAGAGAGATAGTACACTCATATTAACATTTGACATTTTGATATAATACAAATAAATAAATAAATTGTGTGTCAAAAACAAGATTATACAGACCACATTCACCATTAATGCAACAATCAAACCCCGAACTTCCCCCCGAACAAAACAAACAGAACAAAGAAAAACGTGCGCATTAACCCCACGCACGACAGCGCCAACCAACGACAATCCCTTAAAACTCAAAGAGTCCATGTATGCCTTCGAGAGTCCCCGCGACAACTTTGCCATCGGACTGCTCAAGTCCGGTGCTTCTATACACATTTTGTAAGGCAAAATTACAAAACAGAAAATACTTTGTAAAACAGACCCCAGCCAACAGGCAGAATAACAGAAAAAACATGTAGATTCACTCACAGAACTGTCTCAAAGGTGTGTTCCTCCACAAAATAAACTCCAGCTGATATAAAGCCGTTCAGTTTTCTCGGACAGACAAACAATTGTTCAGTGAGCCGGCTGTTATGAGTGCTGCAGGTGACATAATCATTCCAATGTCCCACAAAAATACTCAACAAAACAGACTCCAGCCAGCAGGAGGAATAAGCACAAAGAACAAACAGATTTATCCACAGCTGTTCCAAAGGAGTGATATTCAACAGAACAAGCTCCAGCCGCTAGGCGGAGCCAGCACGAAAAACAAAACCGGCATCCTGGTTCCTCGGATGATCAAGAGCCAAACTAACTGGGAGGCCCCCAAAAAAAAAAAAAGAAAAATACACCATAACTTACTCAGCCCGTCAACTTTATAAAAGACATCCTTTATGTGAGCATGTAGATATTTTGCAGTCATCCATAGTGTCCACTCTCAATCTGGCCGGAAACTTCAGTGTAGAAAAGATCTTCCGTCAATGCAAAAGTTTCTTGGAGTCATGCCACAAAACAAACTCCAGCCGCTAGACGGAGCCAGCGCAAAAAGAAACAAAAATGGCACCCAGCTTCCTCAGATAATACAGTCCCTGAACCGCGAGTCAGTCCACTAATATAAGAAACATCAAATGGCTTACTCACGCCAATGTATTTATGAAGGAGAGTGCCAGTTTTGGACAAGTAAATACTTTGCGACCATTCTTCGTTTCTATTCTCAGTTTGGCCGGAAACATCAGAGCAAACGAGACCTTTTCCTGATGTAAGAGTTTCTTGCATTCCTTGAACCGATCGCCTTTCTCTCTTGTCGAGTTCGCAAAGTCCGGGAACAAGAAAATATTGTGATTCTTCCAAGAAAGCTTCCCTTTGCTCCTCGACTGGCGCAACACGAGATCTTTATCGGATGATCTCAGAAATTTGGCCAGAATGCATTGGGGCCTTTCTCCCTCCCTTATGTGAGCTCGCTCGATTTCCAGCTTCTGGCCTGTTATGTCGAGCAGACTCGGGAAGAGCTCGTTCAGGAATTTCACCATATCTCTGCCCTCTTCATGCTCAGGAATTCCAACAATTCGTATGTTATTCCTTCGGCTCATATTTTCAAGTTTTTCCTAAATTAATTCTAAATCTGTTTTGGACGCGGGCGGGTTAGCGGTTAATTCCCTTTCCGATGACTCAAGATAATCGATTCGTTTTTCAACTTCTGTCACTCTTGTAAACAACTCAGAGAATTTTGTTTCCATCACCGTAATCAATCGACGTATTACAGCGAGATCTTCGAAGTCAGCAAGAACTTTCGTCAGCATCACCGACATGTTGGACAACTGACGCTGAATATCTTCTCCCGACATGTTGGACAACTGACGCTGAATATCTTCTCCCGACATGCCGTCCAAATCGTGACTCCGGTCTGCAGTCCCGACAGAGGCCTCAGCTTGAACACGTAAGTGTCTTTTAATGTCTCCAGAGTCTGAGGATTTTGACTTCTTTGCCATGTTTACCTCAAAGAGCAAGTATGTAATTGGGTGTATCGAATCTAACCAAATTGCTCGTATTGTATACTGTACAGTGTATGTTATTTGTATATTGTTGAGTGTAATTATGTGTATAACAGATGTTTAAATTGTGTTGTGTTAATTTGATGTTATTGTAAATTGGTATATGTCTCATCACTGTCACGACTGCTATGTTGATCGGAACTGCACCCAAGAATTTCATTCATTGCACTTGTGTATATGGCTGTGTGACAGTAAAGTGATTTGATTTGATTATAACATGAAAATAATAAAAAAAACTAGCAAAGTTCGCAGAGCTCGTGTCTCACACGTCTGCTTCTCCCATGGCATCCCCAGAAACCCCACTGGAGTTTGCATTATTAAATGTAAATGACCAGAGCACAATTTGCTTTCATTCAAGTATCCAAATGTTTTTTTTTTTTTTTAGATATATTTTATACTTGTTTGTCCTTGGTGTGACCACGTCTGAATTCCATTCTAATACATTTAGACAGCTACATTCTTACATTCCGTCCATCTTCCCCTGGATCGCCTGTGTCTCCTTTTGGCCCAGGCTGACCTGCTTGACCTGGCAGTCCCTTAAATATAAAGGTCCACTGTAAGGATATGGCTGAACTAAAACACATCAGACAAATAATAGAAAACAGTGTTTTGCCAGCTGTCTCTGAGTACTCACTCGAAGACCTCTTTCCCCTGCTTTACCAGGCAACCCTGGCTCTCCCTGAAAGCCAAAAAATAACATTACATACAAAAAAATAAAACAAACACAATCACACATGCTGGACAGCTTTGCCCACTGTGAAATGGGTACAAAATCATAACTCTCAACTGTACATTAAACATCAAATATCTTCTGACTGGTTGTGATTGTGTTAACTTGCAGTTTTGTGTGGACAGACAAATGCTTGTTGCTGGAAAATCTTGCATCACATCTGTTTAGAACACAGGGTCTTACACACAGAGAAAACAATCTTACTGAAATGCCATCCTCTCCTTTGTCTCCTTTCAGTCCCTAAAGTAAAACAACAATAGATCAGACTGTTTGAAATGATAAAATCTTAATGATGTTAAAGAAAAGATTTCAACATCTTAAGGTGTCTTTACACAGTAAAGCCTGCTCTGAGCCTGCTCAAAATTCTATGTAAAGACGCAAAAGCCAGACTAAATTAGGCCTGCTCTCACACAACTCAGCCCTTAGTAAATGACAATTTAGATGCAGCTTCTGTGCCACCTTCGCATTGTAAAGATGGCTTTATTCACTAAAAATTATTACACAGCAAATCTAAAATGCAGAGGTCTATGTACATAGATGTGGATGAGTGTATATATGAGCACATACAGTATGCTGCAAGAGATTGTGGAGTAATAAGTTGAGGCAGAGAAGACACTTATTACCTTTCAGTTTTACTTCTGTGAGATGTTAGAAGAAAAACAAGGAAGTTGAACGTTAACACCACAGTGAATAATCTCATCAAGGTTTTCTGTCATAGATTAGTGATAGGGCTAATAAAGACAGGAATAGTGAGCAGAACAACACATTGAGGGAAAAAGAATTAAGTATCAAAGATACACATATCCCACATAACAAGTTATTGTTACAGAAAGCTGTTCAGTTTAATATTACTTGCAGATTAAGTTGTTTAAAGTAGCAGTTAGCAGACAATACAAAGTCCACTGTATGCAAGAATGTATGTGTGTTTGTTCATGCATGAACGGGGCCCTGTGCAGACTCTCACATCTTTTCCTCTGGGTCCCAAGGGCCCTTGTAAACCAGGACTGCCTGCTTCCCCTCTCTCTCCTAGGTCACCTTGACTGCCCTATAGTCGCAGAGAAAAAAGAGATGCAATGCATGATAACCTATTCAGGATAATGCTTAGAAATTTGCATGAACATATACAATGCAATCAAAGGAGTGAGCGAGTTTAAGGCAGCACTTTACCTTTGCACCAGGCTTTCCAGATAATCCAGGGAGACCCTGTTTGAATAAACAAACAGCTATTGATGAATTCAGTGTGGTAATCTTATGAGGAGGGAAATACACTGCTCAAAAAAATTAAGGGAATATGTAATCACAGTATAACACCAAGTCAATTAAACTTCAGGGATATCAATCTGTCCAGTTAGGAAGCCTAAGCGATTGTGAATCAATGTCACCTGTTTTGGTGCAAATGAAAGTGACAACAGGTGCACTGGAGAGGCAAAAGCAAGACAACCAAAAAAAGGGAATGGTTTTGCAGGTGGTGGCCACAGACAGTTGCTCTCTCCTTATGCTTCCTGACTGATTCTTCTCTAGTTTTGTGTTTGCTAGTGTCCTTGTCACTACTGGTAGCATGAGGTGGTACCTGCAGCCCATTCAGGTTGCACAGGTAGTCCAGCTCCTCCAGGATGGCACATCCATACGTGCTGCCGCAAGAAGGTTTGCTGTGTCTCCCAATACAGTCTCAAGAGCATGGAGGAGATACCAAGAGATGGGCCGTTACACGAGGAGAGCTGGACAGGGCCATAGAAGGGTATCAACCCAGCAGCAGGAGCAGTATCTGCTCCTTTGTGTGAGGAGGAACAGGAGAAGCACTGCCAGAGCCCTACAAAATGACCTCCAGCAGGCTACTGGTGTGCATGTTTCTGACCAAACTGTCAGAAACAGACTCCATGAGGGTGGCATGAGGGCCCGACGTCCTCTAGTGGGACCTGTGCTCACAGCCCAGCACCGTGCAGCTCGACTGGCATTCGCCAGAGAACACCAGAATTGGCAGGTCCACCACTGGCGCCCCGTTCTCTTCACAGATGAGAGCAGGTTCACACTGAGCACATGTGACAGATGTGAAAGAGTCTGGAGACACCGTGGTGAACATTATACTGCCTGCAACATCATCCAGCATGACTGGTTTGGCGGTGGGTCAGTGATGTCTGGGGAGGTATATTCTTGGAGGGTCGCACAGACCTCCACGTGCTAGCCAACAGCAGTCAGGGTTCCTCCTGGTGCAGGACAATGCCCGGCCTCATGTGGCCAGAGTGTGTAGGCAGTTCCTGGATGACGAAGGCATTGATGCCATTGACTGGCCCTCACGTTCCCCAGACCTGAATCCAATTGCGAACCTTTGGGACGTTATGTATCGGTGCATTGATGAAATTCACGCAAGTTGGAACAGCCTGTGATTTCAATTGTTTACTTTGATTTTCGGTGTGAGTTTGAATCCAGCCCTCAATCGGTTGGTGGTTTTGGTTTCCATTGACCGTTGTTACATCATTTTGTTCTCAACGAATTACACAATGTACAGTAAAGATTTTGATCATCAATATATTTCGTTCATCAAGATCCGATGTGTGATTTAAGTGTTCCCTTCATTTTTTTGAGCAGTTTATATTTAGGTACTGCTTCTGCAAATCTTTTATTAAAGGGATAGTTCACCCAAAACAGAAAATTCTCTCATTATTTACTCATCGACTCACTAAAAATCTTCATTTGTGTTCTGCTGAAGAAAGTCATACACATCTGGAATAACATTAGGGTGAGTACATGTTGAGAGAATTTTCATTTTTGGGTGATCTGTCGCTTTACTGTCCACCACAGCATCTTTCTGTCAGTAACAGAACTTTAGTTGATTTGATCAGTGATCTGATTCAAAGTATTTGTTGAGCAATTCATTTCAGTGCTTTCAAGACAACATTGCATTACTCTTCCTCTTACTTTTTCTTCTCTACAATTTTCTACAATTAATTTAGCTCGAACTACTTGACATACAAACCCCATTCAAACTAATTTGTAGATCATTTCAAACTTAGGGGTGCCATTAATAAAACTTAAGTATTTAAAAAAAAAGATTAAGATTAAAGTTTTAAAAATCACTCATTGACTTGTTAGTATGTTCACCATTCAAAATTTAATGGACCGCTATGAAAGTCTTTGAAAATTTGCATACTGAAGTGTGATTGGTCTTATTTCTTGCATTTACAGTACTTGTATATTGAATAGTGATCATCCTTTTCACACTACAAAGACAGTGTTGTGTTGATTCTCATTCAAAGTCGACAGAAAACAAGATGTGTGCTGGGTGTTTTGACAACTGCACAGGCAGTTGATTCTGAATTACATTTACACTAACCAAAGCTAAAAAACCTAAGATTACTTGCAAGCACTAGTATTTAATTCTGGAAATTCACATCTAATGCAACATCAAGACAAACTAACCCGATCACCCTGTTCTCCTTTTGTCCCAGGTTGGCCAGGCTCTCCTACTCCAGGTGCACCCTGTGGGGCAAAAAGGGTCCACCATGCAAACGTTTTCAAAATTTCAGTATGGGCTTGAAATTTATCTTATGAATCCTTTGGAAAGTTTCATGTTAATGTGTTCATCTAGAAGGAAACTTAAGATTAGACTCTTCTCCCTCATTTGTTCACAAAACTCACCCTTTCCCCTTTTGTTCCTGGTTCTCCTTTGTCACCTTTAGGACCATCAGGACCTGGAAAGCCCCTTTCACCCTAAAAGTAGAGAAAATAAAAGTTTATATGGCAAGTTTTTAATGGAACTGTCATACAAAGAAAGTGTGTATTGTTCTCAGAAGTCATACCTGCTCTCCTTTCTTTCCTAACGAACCTGGAACCTGTTAATAAAAAGCAAAGTGAACAACTTCCATATCAAGAGGACAATTATAATTAATGAAACCTTAATGGTTACGTTCAGATAGCAGTAGACTAAAGACGGATATACAGTTTGAGCTGTTTTTTTTTTTTAGATTGAGAAGCTGTCTTCCACTGGAGCTGCTCCCATCAGTTTTGTGGTCTACGCATGACTCAAATGCTGCGCTGTACACTCTAAGATCTGACGACTAAACTCGTGTCTTAACTCCACTTATTCAACATTTTGCCAATTTTGATATGGCTTCTTGTTGTTATTGAAGACATCATCATTCAAAGTTACTTTAGTTACTATGACTATGTTGCAGCTGTTATTTATGGCTTTTACAAGTATAGAAAAAGGGCATCACTTTTATTATTCCTTCAAACAGACAGCATTCGAACAGTTTCTGTAAGCTGCCGTTTGAAGAGGACAATTCGTGTGTCACACCTGTTAGGTTATCCAAACACTGCTGCGTGAACATACTGTAGCCCATATGAATTTTAAGCCAGTTAAGTCTGAACTTACACCACCTCCTGGTTCCCCTTTTGCTCCCTCAGCTCCCTTATAGCAAACAAAAACAAAAATAAAGAATACAAGCAGAAAATAAAAGGAACTAGATATCTGAAGATAGTGCTATCTGTTAAGCTGACATCTTAACTCACCTTCTCTCCGGGAAGACCGTTGCTGCCTGGCAAACCCTGGGGGCACATATAAATAATTTACAACATGCATGTACACTCATGCATTTTTACAGATTTATCATGGCTTGTGCAGCCACTCACCCTGAGTCCTTGAGGTCCAGTGGGGCCTGGTGAACCCTTATCACCCTAGAATATAAACAAGCACTGATGCAAACAGGCACAGTATTGCCCACAGCTCTTTAATAATAATACAGCTTTCTAATAAGAATAAACATGGATTGTGTAGCTTAAAAAGTACTCACTTTGTCTCCTGTTGGACCAGCTGGGCCTCTGTCTCCCTAAAAAAAAAACATTAAAAAGAATCAAATTTGAACCCACTTTAATTTAAATATTAGCTTTCATGCAAACATTAAACTAAAATAGTTTTATAATCATTGTTAACAGCCAGTTTTGCTTATTCATATACGAAAGTAGTCTAAGACTTTATACTGACACCTACTGTATAGTAGGTGAAGTGTGCAATTTCATCTCAACCAGCATCACTTAATGGAATTGTAGAACAAAACTTATTTTCTAGGCAACTGATATGACTGGAGTCTTCATTTCATGTGATTCTACATGATTTTAATGATGTTTGTGAAAAGCATTATTAATTTCTTCATGAATAAAACTTTATTAATGAGGAAAAAGTACTGAGTGCACCTTTAAATGTGCTTACACATTCATAGTGAAGTCTCAAGAACAATGAAGACCATCACAGCACCAGGGATATGATAAAAATGTAGACATATTTACATAGAAAATCTTCAGATCCTCAGAAACATACTCATGCTGTAGATACAGTACAGATACAGGTGCATCTCAAATTAGAATGTTGTGGAAAAGTTCATTTATTTCAGTAATTCAACTCAAATTGTGAAACTCGTGTATTAATTAAATTCAATGCACACAGACTGAAGTAGTTTAAGTCTTTGGTTCTTTTAATTGTGATGATTTTGGCTCACATTTAACAAAAACCCACCAATTCACTATCTCAAAAAATTAGAATACATCATAAGACCAATAAAAAAAACATTTTTAGTGAATTGTTGGCCTTCTGGAAAGTATGTTCATTTACTGTATATGTACTCAATACTTGGTAGGGGCTCCTTTTGCTTTAAATACTGCCTCAATTCGGCGTGGCAGAGAGGTGATCAGTTTGTGGCACTGCTGTGGTGGTATGGAAGCCCAGGTTTCTTTGATAGTGGCCTTCAGCTCATCTGCATTTTTTGGTCTCTCGATTTTCATTTTCCTCTTGACAATACCCCATAGATTCTCTATGGGGTTCAGGTCTGGTGAGTTTGCTGGCCAGTCAAGCACACCAACACCATGGTCATTTAACCAACTTTTGGTGCTTTTGGCAGTGTGGGCAGGTGCCAAATCCTGCTGGAAAATGAAATCAGCATCTTTAAAAAGCTAGTCAGCAGAAGGAAGCATGAAGTGCTCCAAAATTTCTTGGTAAATGGGTGCAGTGATTTTGGTTTTCAAAAAACATAATGGACCAACACCAGCAGATGACATTGCACCCCAAATCATCACAGACTGTGGAAACTTAACAGTGGACTTCAAGCAACTTGGGCTATGAGCTTCTCCACCCTTCCTCCAGACTCTAGGACCTTGGTTTCCAAATGAAATACAAAACTTGCTCTCATCTGAAAAGAGGACTTTGGAACACTGGGCAATAGTCCAGTTCTTCTTCTCCTTAGCCCAGGTAAGACGCCTCTGACGTTGTCTGTGGTTCAGGAGTGGCTTAACAAGAAGAATACGACAACTGTAGCCAAATTCCTTGACACGTCTGTGTGTGGTGGCTCTTGATGCCTTGACACCAGCCTCAGTCCATTCCTTGTGAAGTTCACCCAAATTCTTGAATCGATTTTGCTTGACAATCCTCATAAGGCTGCTGTTCTCTCGGTTGGTTGTGCATCTTTTTCTTCCACACTTTTTCCTTCCACTCAACTTTCTGTTAACATGCTTGGATACAGCACTCTGTGAACAGCCAGCTTCTTTGGCAATGAATGTTTGTGGCTTACCCTCCTTGTGAAGGGTGTCAATGATTGTCTTCTGGACAACTGTCAGATCAGCAGTCTTCCCCATGATTGTGTAGCCTAGTGAACCAAACTGAGAGACCATTTTGAAGGCTCTGGAAACCTTTGCAGGTGTTTTGAGTTGATTAGCTGATTGGCATGTCACCATATTCTAATTTTTTGAGATTTTTTGTGAATTGGTGGGTTTTTGTTAAATGTGAGCCAAAATCATCATAATTAAAAGAACCAAAGACTTAAACTACTTCAGTCTGTGTGCACTGAATTTATTTAATACACGAGTTTCACAATTTGAGTTGAATTACTGAAATAAATGAACTTTTCCACGACATTCTAATTTATTGAGATGGACCTGTATATACAGCAGATCCTTACTCACTTTGGCTCCATCTGCACCTGTTGCTCCAGCCTGTCCCCGGTCACCCTGAAGAACCAAACAGACAAAGCTTCATTTTGCATTCAGTCTACTTCATTATACCTTAATGACATAAACCACAATAGTGAATGTCATAGACAGACTTATATTTTTACCTTAATCCCAATTTCACCAGGAGGTCCCCGGGGACCCTGAAACAAAAATACATGAATTAAAAAAAGATGAGGAAGAGAGTGAGTGTTTGTATGAGATATAAATGTCAAAGTGTGTCATACCCGATCACCAGGGTCTCCAGTCTTTCCTGGGGAGCCTGGTTCACCCTCAGCACTTTCTCCCTGCAAAATGGTTACACAATCACACACACACACACACACACACACACACACACCATGCACTTTCATAGCATCATGGTTCCACACAATGAAAGTGAATAGTGACTGAGGATAACATTCTGCCTAACATTTCTTTTTCTTTTTTCCTCAAAAGAAAAAAGGTGATATCGGTTTGGAACAACATGAGGGTAAATGAGTAAATAACGATAGAAGTTTAATTCTGGGGTGAACATGCATCCAAACTAGTTGACAAGCACTTAAAAACATACTGGTTCTCCTTTGGTTCCTTTCAGTCCAGTCAGTCCTGGTGGGCCCTGTGGACCAGGCAGTCCAGGGCTTCCCTACACACACACACACACACACACACACACACACACACACACACACCATTTTGTGCATGTAATAAAAATCAAAAATACACATTCAAGTACACACATACCCAGTTTGAAGCAGCACAGAAACACACATGCACACACACGTCAACATCCATTTCGGTTCAAACTTCATCATGAATAATGGAGGCAATAGAGGAGGCAATGGAAACACTCACAGGTTCACCAGCATCTCCCTTAGCTGCCACCCCGCTGCCCACTCCGGGAGGACCCTGTTAATCAGGAATAAAAAAGGGGAATGTGTTTATATTTAAGAAATGTGACACACTGTCATTACAGATGGTTTTATGCCATCAGAGAGTTTTCACAGTGCATCCGTTTACTGCACTTACTGAATCAATAAACAATACAGGCTTCTTTTCTGAAACAGTACCTGCCTCTCTGTATGCAAAAATAACCAGTTACAGCTTTGGACTACAATTTGCAAGAAATGCAAATTTAGAGTTCACTGCATTTATATAGACTCACCCTCTCTCCAGTGCTGCCTTTCTCACCCTGCAGGAAAATAAAAGAAATTAAATTCTAACGAATTCGAAGATATACAGGTAAATGATTGGCTTGAAGTGCATCTGAAATATCAAACAGTGAATTCATTAATATTTCAAAACAATATCTATCCAGTTAAATCTGCCAGTAGTGGCGTCGCCACATACAGTAGAAGTCAGAAGTTTACATACCCTTAGGTTGAAGTCATTAAAACTCATTTTTTAACCACTTCACAGATTTCATATTACCAAACTATAATTTTGGCAAGTCTACTTGTGCATTACACAAGTAATTTTTCCAACAATTGTTTACAGACAGATTGTTTCACTTTTAATTGACTATATCACAATTCCTGTGGGTCAGAAGTTTACATACACTAAGTTAACTGTGCCTTTATGCAGCTTGGAAAATTCCAGAAAATGATGTCAAGACTTTAGGCAATTAGCCCATTAGCTTCTGATAGGCTAATTGGAGTCAATTGGAGGTGTACCTGTGGATGTATTTTAAGGCCTATCTTCAAACTCAGTGCCTCTTTGCTTGACATCATGGGAAAATCAAAAGAAATCAGCCAAGAAAAACATTGTGGACCTCCACAAATCTGGTTCATCCTTGTGAGCAATTTCCAAATGCCTGAAGGTACCACGTTCATCTGACAAACAATAGTACACAAGTATAAACATCATGGGACCACACAGTCATCATACTGCTCAGGAAGGAGACACATTCTGTCTCCTAGAGATGAACGTAGTTTGGGGCAAAAAGTGCAAATCAATCCCAGAACAACAGCAAAGGACCTTGTGAAGATGCTGGAGTAAACAGGTTGACAAGTATCTATATCCACAGTAAAACGAGTCCTATATCGACATAACCTGAAAGGCTGCTCACCAAGGAAGAAGCCATTGCTCCAAAACCGCCCTATAAAAAGCCAGACTACAGTTTGCAAGTGCACATGGGGACAAAGATCTTACTTTTTGGAGAAATGTCCTCTGGTCTGATGAAACAAATATTGAACTGTTTGGCCATAATGACCATCGTTATGTTTGGAGGAAAAAGGGTGAGGCTTGCAAGCCAAAGACACCATCCCAGCTGTGAAGCATAGGGGTGGCAGCATCATGTTGTTTGCTGCAGGAGGGACTGGTCCACTTCACAAAATAGATGGCATCATGAGGAAGGAAAATTGTGGATATATTGAAGCAACATCTCAAGACATCAGCCAGGAAGTTAAAGCTTGATCGCAAATGGGTCTTCCAAATGGACAATGACCCCAAGCATACCTCCAAAGCTGTGGCAAAATGGCTTAACCCTCTGGGGTCGACGGACGCACCGTCAGAAACAACTTAAAATACTCCGTCATTTTTGGGCATACAGATAAGTGTAAGACATCATTAAAAACTATAAAGGGTCTACTTTTATCTGTGTACACTCACAATAACAACAAAACCTTGTGCTTTTGTAAAATAAAGAAAATAAACAGGGTGCACTTTCAGCTGTCTCTGTCTCCACGAGCATCTTTCTGAAACACGTCACAAAAATGAAGTGAAACTCCACGAATACTTATCACACAAACATGAAACATATGTCTAAAGAAAGCTTAAAATGTCTACTTTTAAATAAAACAATTCACATTTAAAACAAATATTCTACGGCAATGTAATCTGTATGAAACAAAGCGATGTACAGTTTCTCCTGGCTCAGCTCATTATCGCTAATGTGATCCCACCCACCAGCAGAGCGCGCTATTCATACAGACATGTGCTGAGGCGATCAATGCAAATGGTAAACGCCCCAACAACAATGCCTTAAAAAACATCAAGATTTATCATCAGATTCATTCACTTTCCTGCGCGTTTGGAAGATGGCACGCTACACAGGTGAGGAAGCTCTACAGATGTTCCTGGATAGTGACGAAGAGTTCACATTTTCCTCAGAAGAAGAGCGGGACTCCGACGATGAACGTTTACATTTTGAAGAGCGATTTGATCCAGCAGAGGATACAATTCCGGATGAGTAAGTCATTTAGTTTTACTTACGTTAGTTGACATGCTATTTTATATAAACGTACATATTTTACTAGATGGACTATTTCCAGACTTGCCAGCCAGTATTCAGAGTATTGACATTTGAAATATGTCCTAATAGGCAAGTTTTAGTTACATTTAAATGTTGTTTCAGCTAAAGCAGGTATTAAATTGTATGCTGTATTATATAAATATGATATGTAATATGATATAAAAATAATATGAATGTTTAGATTATATTTTAACTAGTGTTTATGCTGCCTCATTATCATCAACGAAGCTTGTGCTTGCAAATATCTGTTCGGGTGTAAATGTGTAAAATGTGCTGTAAATATGCCCATATTAGAAATTCAGCATATTAGAATGATTTCTGAAGGATCATGTGACACTGAAGACTGCAGTAATGATGCTGAAAATTCAGCTTTGATCACAGGAATAAATTGCATTTGACAATATATTCAAATAGAAAAGTTATTTTAAATTGTAAAAATATTTCACAATATCACTGTTTTTGCTGTATTTTGGATCAAATAAATGCAGCCTTGGTGAGCAGAAGAGACTTCTTTTAAAAACATTAAAAAATCTTACAGATCTAAAACTTTTAAATGGTAGTGTAGGTCTAAAGTTTTTAAGTAAAGTCTTTATGTAAAGAAAATGTATAGTCAGATAATATACTGAACAAAAATATAAATGCAACATGCAACGATTTCAAAGATTTTACTGAGTTACAGTTCATTTAAGGAAATCAGTCAACTGAAATGAATTCATTAGGCCCTAATCTAATCTAATCAATGCGTATGGAAAATTTATGGGATCTTTTATTTCAGCTCATGAAACATGGGACCAACACTTTACATGTTGCATTTATATTTTTGTTCAGTGTACATCCAATCATTAAGTCTCCTCACATTCATTCTCTCTCAGGGGAGGGGTCTTTGTCTCCTCAGGTGTGAATCACATCAATATATCAATATGGCCTTTCTAACACTAAAAGTGTCTTACAAAAGTTAAATGACTATATTGTTTTGTATGAATGAGTGATCAGGATGGTTTCACATCATTTTTGTAGCAAAAACTCTAGGCTACAAGATCAAGTTCTCAAAAGTCGTGTGAACAAATATTTAGTATGTGTTATATGACCTTATTTCAGTTACTTATAATTTTAGTTTTTTCAAAAACCACACATAAACGTTATTTTCTCAAAAATACAAACATGTACATACATGTTGTTCACATATTATTGTAGCCCAGTTTGTGCTGAATACAGTGTTATCAGACTTTAGCCATTAATATGTTTTTAAGCAACTGAAAAAAACACAAATGCCAAGGCATGTCAAACTTCTCCAGGGACCAAAACACCCTCAGACCCCAGAGGGTTAAGGACAACAAAGTCAAGGTATTGGAGTGGCCATCACAAAGCCCTGACCTCAATCCGATAGACAATTTGTGGGCAGAACTGAAAAAGCATGCGAGCAAGGAGGCCTAAAAAAACCTGACTCAGTTACACCAGTTCTGTCTGAAGGAATGGGCCAAAATTCCAGCAACTTATTGTGAGAAGCTTGTGGAAGGCTACCCAAAAGGTTTGACCCAAGTTAAACCATTTAAAGGCAATGCTACCAAATACTAACAAAGTGTATGTACATTTCTGACCCACTGGGAATGTGATGAAAGAAATAAAATCTTAAATCATTCTCTCTACTATTATTCTGACATTTCACATTCTTAAAATAAAGTAGTAATCCTAACTGACCTAAGACGGGGAATGTTTTCTACGATTAATAGAAGTATATAATCTTATTTATATATAAATAAGAAAGCAAACTGTCAATTGGGATACAGTGACATTAGCATGACAGGTAACAGTGTTTGCTACAGGATTGCAAACACTGCTACCTGTCATGCTATCTCCCATGAAAGGCTCCAACCTCCCATGAAAATCCCAAAATTGGGCCTAACAACTTGTTAGAAAATAATAACGTTTTATTTTTCCAACATAATGTTTTTTGTTTAATTAAAATGCTATTTATTACAACAAAACTCTGAAAATCTTTTGCAGATATCTGCAAACACATTGTCATATGAACAATCAATCAGTAAACAGATTTTAGCTTACAAATTTACATTTTAAAATGTCATGGTTACATGTGTAACCTCCGTTCCCTGATGGAGGGAACGAGACACTGTGTCGATGTAGTGACACTAGGGGTCACTCTTGGGAACCCGAAACACCTATGGTCTTAGATAAAAGGCCAATGAAAACTGGCGAGTGGTATTTGCATGCCACTCCCCCGGACATACAGGTATAAAAGGAGCTGGTATACAACCACTCATTCAGGTTTTGTGCTGAGGAGCCGATATAAGGTCCGACCATTTCAGCGGGTAGTTCAGCGTTGTGGCAGGAGGGACACAACGTCTCATTCCCTCCATCAGGGAACGGAGGTTACACAAGTAACCATGATGTTCCCTATCTGTCACTCACTCGACGTTGTGTCGATGTAGTGACACTAGTGTTCCCTATATGAAACGCCACAATTGGCTGAACTGTGTTACGTGAACTGGCGGTGTGTGGTGGGTAGACTACTGTGTGCCTCATAGCCAGCACACCAGGTCGACACGTAACCTCCCTCAACATAGTTATGAGTGTCGAACGGCACTTTGGGGACAAGTCGACTACTCAAGAGATAGAGACAGGCTTAACACAGTCGTGGCTTATCCGCTTGTATTGCGTGCCACTATCTGGACCGAAACCAGTTCCACCCGGAGGTTGTAGAACCTTGCAACGGTGTTGGTTGTTGCCCAGCCTGCTGCTCTGCAAATGTCTGTTAGAGAGGCACCCCTGGCCAGGGCCCAGGAAGCCGCTACACCCCTGGTAGAATGGGCTTGTAGCCCTACCGGGGGCGGCACGTCCTGGGCGTGATATGCCATAGTTATGGCGTCAATGAGCCAGTGGGCGATCCTCTGTTTGGAGACAGCGCTTCCTTTCAGCTGTGCACCAAAGCAGACAAAGAGCTGCTCAGAGATCCTAAAGCTCTGCGTGCGATCCAAATAGATGCGTAAACCGGACACAGCAACGACAGGGCTGGGTCTGCCGCCTCCTGGGGCAGTGCTTGCAGGTTCATTACCTGGTCCCTAAAAGGGGTGGTGGGAACCTTGGGCACATAGCCCAGTCGGGGTCTCGGGGATCACGTGAGAGTAACCCGGACCGAACTCCAGGTATGTTTCGCTGACAGAGAATGCTTGCAGGTCTCCTACCCTCTTAATGGAAGTGAGCGCAGTCAGGAGGGCAGTCTTCAAGGAGGGTGCCTTAAGCTCGGCTGACTGCAAAGGCTCAAAGGGGGCTCTCTGTAGACCCTAAAGAACTACAGAGAGGTCCCATGAGGGAACGAGGCACGGTCTGGAGGGATTCAGCCTCCTGGCGCCTCTTAGGAACCTGATGATCAGGTCGTGCTTCCCTAAGGACTTACCGTCAACTGCGTCGTGGTGTGCTGCTATGGCGACAACGTACACCTTCAAGGTGGAAGGGGACAGCCTCCCTTACAAACTCTCCTGCAGGAAGGAAAGCACTGATCTGACTGCGCATCTCTGGGGGTCTTCCAGTCAGGACGAACACCACTTAGCGAACAGACGCCACTTAAAGGCATACAGGCGCCTCGTAGAGGAGGCCCTAGCCTGAGTGATCGTGTCTACCACCGCTACCTTCCGCATCCCGTCCAGGGGCCAGACATGGAGATTCCAGAGGTCTGGTCGCGGGTGCCAGAGGGTGCCCCGTCCCTGAGAAAGAAGGTCCTTCCTCAGGGGAATTCGCCGGGGGGGGGGGGCTGTCGCGAGGAGCGTGAGGTCCAAGAACCACGTTTGGGTGGGCCAGTAGGGTGCTACCAGGACGATCTGCTCCTCATCCTCCCTGACCTTGCACAGGGTCTGTGCAAGTAGGCTCACTGGGGGAAATGCATATTTGCGCAGGCCAGGGGGCCAGCTGTGTGCCAGCGCGTCTATGCCGAGGGGAGCCTCGGTGAGGGCGTACCAGAGCGGGCAGCCTGTGACTGGGCAATCGTCCCCGAGGGGGGGAGCCCAGCTGAGGCTTCTGCGTCCGACTGGAAAAGCCCGCTCTCCATGCTGCGCTCGAGAGCTCATCATCTTCGTGGGCTCCGAACAAGAAGCCAGACTCGCCGTGAGACAAGCCGGCAAACTCATCCGGAAGCCCGACTGGGGCAGACGAGCGTGCTGGGGAATGGGAGGTCCGCGGGGGGATACCCAGCGGAGGCGATTCCATTGGGGTCCCTAAATCACCCCCAGTGCTAGCCACGCTGTTTTCATACCTGTAGGTAGAAGGACCGAGGCGGGAGGAAAAAGCTCTTTCAGAAAATATACTCTCTTTGTTTTCTGCCCAAGCGCCCAGGGGCGTTCTCCGCAGTGCACCAGTGCAGAGGTGGGAGAAGCTATACCACCTGCAAGAATTTGGGGCCTCATAGACAACTATTACAAAAGACTGCACGCTGTCATTGATGCTAAAGGTGGCAATACACAATATTAAGATCTAAGGGTATGCAGACTTTTGAACAGGGATCATTTCATTTTTTTCATTGTTGCCTTGTTTTGTTTTATGATTGTGCCATTCTGTTATAACCTACAGTTAAATATGAATCCCATAAGAAATAAAAGAAATGTGTTTTGCCTGCTCACTCATGTTTTCTTTAAAAATGGTACATATATTACCAATTCTCCAAGGGTATGCAAACTTTTGAGCACAACTGTGTATATATATAACTATTTTTTGCTGAGATGCTGCATATTACAGCGCCAGTGCAGTGGGTATAACATTGATAGGTAGTGTGAGTATTATTGTTTATTAACTGACATTGGGTTCATTTTCTAATGACTGTGCATTTCTTATTTTGAACTCTGACCTCATACAATACCTAAAGATAGGTGAGTGAGCCCCTGGTGGTGAGTTCTGGTCTTAGTGGATTTGTGTACTCAAATACATATATGCATACCAACATTACTGTACATTGATAGACACATTTAGCAGACAAGACAATGGGATTTGACCTTAACAGAAAGTCCTGGAGTGCCTGGTAACCCAGGGCGACCATCCTGCCCAGGCAGACCTCGTGGACCTGCCTCTCCCTTTGCTCCATCCACACCCAGACGTCCAGGGGTGCCCTAATGATAGGGAGAGACAGAATGGGATGAGCAATGTATTAATCCCATTCTTTAATTGATAGCATGATAGATAATGTGCAGGAGGGAGATGTTTTGTGTTTCTTACAGGGATCCCTGGGATTCCTGGCTCTCCTTTACGACCTGGTAAACCTCCTCCAACAGCAGATCCAGGTTCTCCCTGTCAGGAAAACAATATGAGCAATACAACTCTCATTCCTGAAGTAAAACAAACTATGAAAGCTTGTTGAACAAAAGGCTGAGATGGGAATTCTCTAAGAATGAATTGTGCCTGCTGATGGTGCTGTTTATTTGCACATGCTGTCTGAATTGTAATAGCATTTAGTTCAGAAATAAAATTAATTTAGCAAATCAGGTAACAAAAATAGTGCAACTGTAATGATGAGTCATCAGAGTTGAGATCCATGTGCAGCTTTAATAATGATAAACGTCGTAATACAGACAGGCAGGGTCAATCACCAGCAACAGTAATAACAAAGGCAATCCAGAGTGGTAGAAAATAAACAGGCAAGAGGTCAGGGCAGGAGGCAGACAATCACAGGTTATTTCCAGGTAAACAAGGCTGTAGTGGGGGGTCACGTGACACCATGCAAGAAGCAGACGTGTGAGCGACGAGCTCTGCGAACTTTGCTAAATTTTTAATTATTTTCATGTTATAATCTGGTGCAATTTGATACACCCAGTTACACATTTGCTCTTTGAGGCAAAACATGGCAAAAAAGTCAAAATCCTCGGGCTCTGGAGACATTAAAAGACACTTACGTGTTCAGGATGAAAGCCTCGACAGGCCTACAGACCGGGGACTCGATTTGGATGGCACGGCGGGAGAGGAGATCCAGCGTCAGTTGTCCAACATGTCGGTGATGTTGACAAAGGTTCTTGCTGACTTGGAGATCTCGCTGTAATACATTGATCGATTACAGCGATGGAAATAAAATTCTCTAAGATAGTTACAAGAGAGACTGATGTTGAGAGACGAATCGATTTTCTAGAATCTTCAGAGAGGGAATTAACCGCTAATCCGCCCGCGACCAAAGTTGATTTGGAACATCTCCTTGAAAAGCTTGAAGATCTTGAGAATACAAGCCACAGGAATAACGTTCTAATTGTTGGAATTCCTGAGCACGAGGAGGGCAGAGATATGGTGAAATTCCTGGACGAGCTCTTCCCGAGTCTGCTCGACATAACAGGCCACAAGCTGGAAATCGAGCAAGCTCACAGAGTCCCAGCTCACAGATTTGCTGAGGGAGACAGGCCCCGATCGATTCTGGCCAGATTTCTGAGATCATCCGATAAGGATCTTGTGTTGTGCCAGGCGAGGAGCAAAGGGAAGCTTTCTTGGAAGAACCATAATATTTTCTTGTTCCCGGACTTTGCGAGTTCAACAAGAGAGAAATGCGATTGGTTCAAGGACTGTAAGAAACTCTTACATCAGCGAAAGATCACTTTTGCTCTGATATTTCCGGCCAAACTGAGAATAGAAACGAAGGACGGTCGCAAAGTATTTACATGTCCCAATCAGGCAATGTCTTTTATTGAATCAATGGGTGAGTAAACCATTGGGTGTTTCTCATGTGAGTGGGTCGACTCGCTGTACTTACTCTGGCTTTTGAGGAAGCTGGGCGTCATTTCTTTTTGCGTTGGCTCTGCCGAGCGGCTGGAGCTTGTTTTGTGAATAACACTTTCCTTAAAGAAACTTTTGCATTGATGAAAGATTACTTTTGCATTGAATTTCCCGGTCAGTTTGAGAGTGGACACTACGGATGACCACAAAATATCTACATGCTCACACAAAGGATGTCTTTTATAAAGTTGACGGATTGTGTAAGTCATGGAATATACTTTTATGCAGCCTCCGGGTGAATTGACTCGACCATCCAGGGAACCGGGATGCCAGTTTTGTTTATTTTTGTATTGGTTCCACCTAGCGGCTGGAGCTTGTTCTATTGAATAACACTCCTTTGGAACAGCTGTGGATTAATCTGTTCGTTCTTCGTGCTTATTCCTCCTGCTGGCTGTAATATGTTTTGTTAAGTATTTTCTACAGGACATTGGAATGATTACGTCATCCGCTGAACTCATAACAGCTGGCTCACGGAACATTTGTTTGTCTGTCAGAGGAATCTGAACGGTTTTATATAAGCTGGAATTTGTTTTTTGGAAGATCACACCTTTGAGACAGTTCTGTGAATGAATCTACACATTCTTTGTGTTCATTCTTCCTATTTGCTGGGGTTTATTTTACAAAGTATTTACTGTTATGTAATTTTTCCTCACAAATTTGTGAGGCAAAATTGAGCAATCCGATGGCAAAGTTGTCGTGGGGGCTCGTGGGCGTTCATGGACCTTTTGAGTTTAGAGGGATTGTCGCCGGTTGGCGCTTTCGCGTGCAGGGTTAATGCGCACGTTTTTCTTTTTTCTGTTTGTTTTGTTCGGGGGGAAGTTCGGGGTTTGATTGCTTCACTAATGGGGAATGTGGTCTGTATAATTTTATTTTTGACACACAATTTATTTTTTCTACTATATCAAAATGTCAAATGTTAATATAAGTGTACTATCTCTCTCCACATGGAATGTAAATGGGTTGGGGCACCCCATAAAAAGAAGGAAGGTTATTACTTTTCTTAAACGTAAGAAATATTATATAGTGTTTCTTCAAGAAACACATCTCGGGGAGTTCACGTGACACCATGCGAGCGGCAGACGTGTGAGACACGAGCTCTGCGAACTTTGCTAGTTTTTAAATTATTTTCATGTTATAATCCGGTGAGATTCGATACACCCAGTTACATACTTGCTCTTTGAGGTAAACATGGCAAAGAAGTCAAAATCCTCAAACTCTGGAGACATTAAAAGACACTTACGTGTTCAAGCTGAGGCCTCTGACGGGACTGTGGACCAGGGACACGATTTGGAAAGCTCGTCGGGAGATGAAATTCAGCGTCAACTGTCCAACATCTCGGTAATGCTGACTAAGGTTGTTGCTGACTTGGAGGATCTCGCTGTAATACCTCGATCGATTACGGCAATGGAAACAAAAGACTCTGAGTTGTTTACAAGAGTGACAGAAGTTGAAAAACGAATCGATTATCTTGAGTCACCAGAAAGGGAATTATTCGCTAATCCACCCGCGTCAAAAACAGATTTGGAATTAATTTAGGAAAACTGGAATATTTCGAAAATATGAGCCGAAGGAATAACATACGAATTGTTGGAATTCCTGAGCATGAAGAGGGCAGAGATATGGTGAAATTCCTGGATGAGCTCTTCCCGAGTCTGCTCGACATAACAGGCCACAAGCTGGAAATCGAGCGATCTCACAGAGTCCCAGCTCGAAGATCTGGTGAGGGAGATAGGATTCGATCCATCTGGCCAAATTTCTGAAATCATCTGATAAAGATCTTGTGTTGCGCCAGGCGAGGAGTAAAAGGAAGCTTTCTTGGAAGAACCATAATATTTTCTTGTTCCCGGACTTTGCGAATTCGACAAGAGAGAAACACGATCGGTTCAGGGAATGCAAGAAAGTTTTACACCAACAGAAGATCACTTTTGCACTGATGTTCCCAGCCAAACTGAGAATAGAAACGAAGAATGGTCGCAAAGTATTTACATGTCCAAAACAGGCACTCACCTACATAAATACATTGGAGTAAGCCATTTGATGTTTCTTATATTAGTGGACTGCCTCGCGGTTGAGAAACTCTATTATCTGAGGAAGCTGAGTGCCATTTTTGTTTCTTTTTGCACTGGCTCTGCCTAGCGGCTGGAGTTTGTTTTGTGGCATAACTCCAAGAAACTTTTGCATTGACAGAAGATTTTTTTTACACTGAAGTTCCCGGCCAGATCAAGAATGGACAGTATGGATGAACGCTAAATATCTACATGCTCACATAAAGGATGTCCTTTATAAAGTTGATGGGCTGAGTAAGTTATGATGGGTTTTTTTGTTTTGTTTTTTGCGCGGCCTCTGAGTTAATTTGGCTATTGATCATCCAAGGAACCGGGATGCCGGTTTTATTTTTCATGCTGGATCCGCCTAGCGGCTGGAGCTTGTTTTGTGGAATTACACTACTTCGGGACAGTTGTGGTTAAATCTGTTTGTTCTTGTGCTTATGCCTCCTAGCAGAATGATTACCTCATCTGCTGAATTCATAACAGCTGGCTCACTGAACAATTGTTTGTCTGTCCGAGGAAACTGAATGGCTTTATATCAGCTGGAGTTTATTTTGTGAAGGAACACACCTTCAAGACAGTTCTGTGAATGAATCTACATGTTTTTTCTGTTATTCTGCCTGTTGTTATGTTATTTTGCCTCACAAAATTTGTGCAGAAACACAGGACTTGAATAATCTGATGGCAAAGTTGTCGCGGGGGTTCTCGCGTGCGTACATGGACTCTTTGAGTTTAGAGGGACTGTCGCCGGTTGGCACTGTCGTGCGCGGGGTTAATGCGCATGTTTTTCTTTTTTCTGTTTGTTTTGCTCGGGGAAGTTTGGGGTTTGATTGTTGCATTAATGGGGAATGTGGTCCGTGTAATCTTGTTTTTGACACACTCATTTTTTAATTTGTTTATTATATCAATATGTCAAATGTTAATATGAATAAGTTGTCTCTCTCCACATGGAATGTGAATGGGTTGGGGCACCCTATAAAAAGAAGGAAGGTTATTTCTTTTCTTAAACATAAGATATATGATATTGTGTTTCTTCTAGAAACACATCTTTCCCCGCAGGAAGCTGAACAATTTGGGAAGATATGGGGTGGACGTGTTTTCTTTAGTGCTGGTTCAAGTAAGAGCAGGGGAGTCATTACACTGATAAATAAGCATCTACAATTCAAATGTCTCAAACATATTAAAGAAATTAGGAAGAGTCGTTGTTTTAGGAGAAATTCAGGGGCAAAGGTTGATTTTGGCTAATATTTACGCATCTAACGCTGATGATCAGGGCTTTTTTATAGATCTTGATGGGATGTTGCAAGCTGTTGGCATCTCTCATGACATAATATTGGGAGGAGACTTTAATCTTTTGATGGACTCAGTCCTTGACCATAGTGAAGCAAAAGTGTGTAAGCCCCCTAGAGCAACATTGATGCTTCACAGGATGTGTAAAAATCTTGGTCTGGCAGATATCTGGTGACTTTTGAACCCATCTGGTAGGGATTATACATTTTTTTCATCAGTTCATAAGATTTACTCTATAATAGATTTCTTTTTATATCTAAGTCCCTCATTTCATCTGTTGTGGATTGCTCAATTGGAAACATTTTAGTCTCAGATCACGCCCTGGTGAATTTAGAGATGTTTCCATATACAGAGAAAAATAAATCATATAGTTGACGCTTTAATGTATTCCTTTTGCAAAATCCTGATTTCCAACAAATGTTAAAGACTGAAATCAATGTTTATATGGAGACCAACTGGTCCTCAGTATCCTCTGTGGGCATGGCGTGGGAGGCACTTAAGGCGGTTCTTAGGGGTCGGATCATACAGTATGCCTCATTCATCAAAAAATCCAAAGCAGAGAACTCGTGGAGTTGGAAGGAATTATTAAAAGTGCCGAGGCAGAGCTGAAGCGCCGAATATCGTCTGATGGTCTCAGAGAATTGACCCGATTGAAATACAGATATAATACTATTTTGTCGTGGAAAGTGGAGTTTTGGTTGTTCAAGCCAAGACATACTTTGAGTCAGGGGACAAAGCAGGGAAGCTTCTGGCTAGATATATAAAGCAGAGAGAGTCTTTTTCTATCATTCCCTCAGTGAAATCTGCTGGTGGTGAAATTTTTAACTCAGCCATTGATAATAATATTACCTTTAAAGAATTCTATCTTGATCTCTATAGTTCCACGTCTTCATCTACTGATGAAGATATTAGAAACTTTGTGGAACCATTAGATCTTCCTAAACTGACAAATGAGCAAAAAAACTATCTTGATTCTGAAATAACCCTGGAGGAACTTGACAAGGTAATTAAGTCCCTACCTACAGGCAAGGCTCCGGGGCCAGATGGTTTTGCCGCTGAATTTTTTAGATCTTATGCTACAGAACTGGCTCCATTTTGTTAGAAGTTTATACTGAATCATTAAAGAATGGAAAGCTTCCTCCAACCATGACACAAGCCCGGATCAGTCTGATTCTTAAAAAGGACAAAGATCCAAACGAGTGTAAAAGTTACCATCCAATTTCCCTGATCCAGCTAGATGTAAAAATTTTGGCTAACCAATTAAGTACAGTTATGACATCTCTTATACATATAGATCGGGTGGGGTTTATTCAGGGTCGTAGCTCTTCTGATAATATTAGGCGTTTCATCAATATCATGTGGTCAGTGGCGAATGATCAGACTTCGGTTGCTGCCATCTCACTTGATGCCGAAAAGGCATTTGATATGGTAGAATGGGATTATCTTTTTAAGATTTTGGAAATGTATGGGTTCGGGAGTACGTTTATTGGTTGGATCAAGTTACTTTATAGACACCCTGTAGCAGCGGTACAAACAAATGGATTAATTTCAGATTATTTTTCTCTGGATAGGGGCACCCGTCAGGGTTGCCCTCTTTCCCCATTATTGTTCCGTCTTGCCCTGGAACCATTAGCAGCCGCAATAAGAAAGGAGGATGATTTTCCAGGGGTGATTGCGGGAGGTGTGGTGCATAAGCTTCTGCTTTATGCAGATGATATTTTATTATTTGTCTCCAACCCTACTAGATCTATGCCTTGCCTCCACAGAATTATTAACTCCTTTTCCAAGTTCTCAGGGTACAAAGTCAATTGGTCTAAATCCGAAACTTTGGCTTTGACAGCGTACTGTCCATTAACAGCCTTCCAGCCAGGTGCCTTCCAGTGGCCCAAACAGGGAATTAAGTATTTGGGAATTTATTCCCAGCAAATTTGTCTGATTTAGTCAGAGTTAATTTTGATCCCTTAATAAAAAGGTTTTCGAATGATGTGGACAGGTGGGCTTCATTACACTTATCTATGATTGGGAAGGTTAATGTTATCAAAATGAATTGTATTCCAAAATTCAACTACCTGCTACAGTCTCTCCCTGTAGATGTCCCCCTCTCTTATTTCAAGCAATTTGATAGCATAGCGAAGTCCTTCATTTGGAATAGTAAGCGTCCCAGGTTAAATTTCAATAAGTTACATAGGCCGATTGACAAAGGTGGGTTAGGCCTACCCAAGATTTTGTTTTATTATTATGCATTTGGTCTTAGACATTTGGCTCATTGGTCGTTTCCACCTGAGGGAGCCCCTCCCTGGTTTTGTATTGAAAAGGAAGTTCTTGCCCCCATCTCGCAACTGCAAAGCCTTTTGATTAAACTAGCCGGAGAGGTTAAATCGCACCCCGTTATTTTGCATTTGCACTCGATATGGACAAAAATGTCCAGAGTGTTTAATTCTGATATTTATTTAAATGTAGCCTCGAGCATATGGCTGAACCCTAAACTATGTATTAATAAGTCCCCTTTTTGTTGGTCAGATTGGATTGTGAGGGGGATTAATACACTTGGTGACCTATATGACAGTGGAGTATTGAGACTTTTTGAAAATTTAGTTCAACATTTTGGCATTCCCAGATCTCAGTTTTATAAGTATTTACAGCTGCGCCACCTACTCTGCACTGTTTTTGGGAGTGGACGCACCCCCCCACCCAGTGCAGCAGATACTCTGGGAGTGGTGATTGCTGCTTTTGGGAAGGGTCATGAGGTATCAGTGTATTACTCTCTGCTAATTCAGAGTCTGGGGGACGGAACTTTGAATTCTCTCAAAAATTATGGGAGAAAGATCTAAACTTGACATTGGAGGAGGGGGTGTGGGCTAGGATCCTAAAAAATGTCAAGTCTGCATCTAGAGATGCAAGGGTTCACCTTATGCAATTTAAGATTTTACATCGATTTTATTGGACCCCCTCCAGATTGAAAAGGCTTGGTCTTAAAGACACACCCACCTGCTGGCAATGTCAATTAGAGGTTGGAGACATAACTCATGTCTTTTGGGGGTGTGTTGAGATCCAGGAGTTCTGGTTGAAAATTCAGAGTCTTATATGTGATGTATTGGGCACTCGGCTTTCACTTTGCCCCAGACTCTGTATTTTGGGCAATGGGGTGGTCATCGACATTGAGAATCGGCACATAAAGAGTTGGGTCCTAACGAGCATCATGATCGCCAGACAGGTTATTTTAAGGGGTTGGAGGTCGGTTGGAGCACCCTTATTTCATGAGTGGTGCTCGGAGATGGGGAGGGTGGTGGCCTTTGAGGAAGGGATGTATAGAAAGCTGGGAAATCTGGGGTTATTTGATAGGAAATGGGGCAGATATTTGGCCTTTTTGGAAGGCTTTTGGGGAGGGGCAGTGGAAAGGGATCTCTAGTTTTATATAGGTGTGTGCAATTTGATTTTTTTTTTTAAATATGCTTTTTATTTTTTTTTATTTTTTTGTGTGTGCGTTTTGTGTTTTTTTTTTTTTTTTTTTTTTCAAAATATTTATGACCACTGGGGTGTGTTTGTGTTGGGTGGGGGTGTTCGGGTGGAAGGGTTTAATTGTACATAATTTGATTCCACATTTTCTGTGATGTTTATTTAATTTGTTGAATGGAATCAATAACAATTGTTAATAAAAAAATAAATAAAAAACAAGGCAGTAGTAGTAGGCAGGCAGAAATGGGTCAAAACAGGGTAAACAGTCCAGGATCATACACAGATAATGCAAAGACTCAGAGAACGCTTAGAAATGTCAGCCAGGGCAAAACAAGACTTCGCAATGATAGAGAGTGACAGTGAGACTTAAATAGCTGAGTAGGTAATCAGTGACAGGTATGGGGATTATGGGAAATGGAGTCCAGAGAGTTAAAGTCAATCCCCAGGTGATGGAGCCCTCTGGTGGTGAGCGGGAGGAACAACAAAGGCGGGATTCATGACAGCAACGTAAATTGGTCCTTTGATGAGCCCCACCTTAAAAGCATTTTTGACCAAACCTATCTTAGCACCTGTTGCATTCCACCACTTCTCTGACAATAGTTTGCTTTTTTCCAACCAGAGTCTATGGGAATATTATGTGTTTGAGTAGTTTTAAGTGGAATTTCAAAGAAATTATCCAAAATATTTACAAATTTAAATTTGCCTGTTGTTGCAAGTTGCTGTCTGGTCACTTGTAGTAGTGACACAAGGTACATAGAGAGGATACCTACAGAATAAATGTTTGTTTTATTTGTTTGTTCTTTCTTTAAAAAAATAAAAATCTTTAAATACATCTCAAGAAGAGCATTCTATGGATTAAACTGTCATCCTTCATTTCCACATGAACAAACATAACATCAGCAAGGACACCTACATTTGCTCTATGGTAAATTAAAGCTAGTAACTTAACAATAATTCATTCATGTATTGATTTAGGTTGTTGTAGAGGCAATAGATGATAAAGAGTTCCCAGCATTATAGTGAGTGTGTTATGAGATGTTATGTTCAGTTCTGTTTACTAACACTAATGTTATCAGCTGTGAAAACGCTACCAAATGATACATTTCTCTTTTCAAGTGACTGTGATAATTGTTTCCCTCAATTCTGATTCACAGTTTCCACAGTTTTCAAAATAAAATACTGTGTAATTTAACTACTTCTTTTACAAATAAAATTATGCTTTAAAATGTCATTCTTAATTCCAATCCACATAAGAATATTAACCATTCAGTTTATGAGAATATTTCACCAAAAACCATGCTGTTCACAGCAGTCTCCCATTTATTCCTATGGAAAGTTCTGCAAAGCTTGTCAGAGCAAGCAGCGGTAACCAAAGGGGTAAATAATAAGGTACGGTAAGATAAGGTATGGTAAATAATGCTCAGTTTGTGAATTACGTATAATCTATAATAAGGCTAATTAACAGGAAGGGAGGTGTGTTCATGCTGCAATGACAATTATTTTAATTTTTAAACACTATTTTAGCCCATTTAGCACCTGGATAAACTGGATTGTAGGAAGCAGACATAGCAGAGTATTGCACTGAAATACAGTGCATAAAAGGTGTGCAACTGTTAAGTGAATTTGAAACTAAGTGCTAAACTGACGATTCTCATGCTGTTATATTTATGTAATAAAGTTGTAGAGCTGCAAGAGCCTTTAAATCACTCTTACCCTTTCACCTTTCTCTCCTTTCAACCCCTGAGGACCTGCAATACCTTGTTCTCCCTGTGAAACAAAAAAGACATTTAATAAAAGTGTGTGTATAGACTGTGTGTTTGTGTGTGTGAGTGTTAGTGAGTACTCACAGGGTCTCCTCTAACACCTGGTATTCCCAGACTACCCTATCACAACAGAATCACATCAGACATGTAAAACAATTATAACCTCTTCAATTTTAACAATCATTCAGACTTTAAAAAATAACAGTAACAATTTTCCTGTTGTCTTACTGGAAGTCCAACTGCACCAGGTGTACCCGGGCGACCTGGAACACCTGGACTGCCGTCCAGACCTGGGAAACCCTGAGAAGGGGGGAGACAGAGAGGAAGACAGCAAGACAACATACATATGTGTGTCTGCACATAAGTGTGTTTGTTTAAGTGCATATTTTACTCACTCTCTCTCCTTTCTCTCCTCTCACTCCTAGACTGCTAACAGGTTGACCTGGAGGCCCCTCTGGTCCTCTGGGGCCCTCACGACCAGGTAGACCATCACGACCCTAACAAACAAAAATAAAATAAACAAACACAAGCAGACAGACATTTACTCAGAAGGATATCCAGTTTTAAACAAAGAAAACACCTCTAAGCAATGCCAATGCCTCTAAGCAGTGATTAATAAAGCAAAGAGTGTGGATGTACATACTGTTCACAAAGCAAAGGTTTGTGTATGCAGACTAACTTACAGGCTCGCCTTTCCTTCCATCCACTCCATCTCTGCCCCTCTCACCCTACACACACACACACACACACACACACACACAATTTATATAACAAATACTAGTTATAAACCAGGAGGGGAAAAAATTCTCAGAGGTTGCTCTTTTACAGCTCAGGAGACTTCAAGGAGTTCTCACTTATGATTTATTTAAGTATCAATTTTGTCTCAGATGTTTCTCCTAAAATTCCTCAGATGAGATTTAATGGTAAATAGAAACAAATGAGACAATTAGTGACATACAGTAACAGTACAGAGCAATAAAATTAATGTGGCTAGCAAAGCCCAGATGACTTGGTCTTGGAAGAATTTGATAAAAACTTTTTAGTTCAATTGAAATCTATGATGTCAGAAATCATTTGATGACAGAATTTGCTATCTTGGCAAATCTGAGCACAGGCAACAAGATTATTGAGATCTCTTCTGAAATTTGAGAGGAGACGCATATTAGATTACTAGGCTTTTTTCCTCAGCAAGAACCTGCAGCAAGTCTTCATTTGCTCTCCATTTAATTGTACTGCTGTGTAGACGAAACAATTGAGATAAAGAGATTGCTTTTCCTATGGGGAGTGTATTGACAGAATACTACAGGAAATAACAATGACAATAAGTCTACAAGGACTAACTTGGAGTTATTTTAAAATTAGCTATACACAGCTTTGCATGTGCTGACTTTAGAAAAAGGATGCACTTGGATTGTGAACATCACAATTATTATTTTGGTCATTTTGGCTTAAAGTAGTAGTTTTACCTTCTGTCCCTGTTCCCCTTTAGCACCCTGCAAAATATATAAAAAAATAAATAATAAAAAACAGGTCAAACTAACTTTATGTTATATGGTAAATTTGTTTGCAAATGTAAACAAAAGTTTGCTTGTGTGTACGTACAGTATATATTCTTTGTCATAATGTCTAGGTGTTTGTGTATGAGTGTGTCTTTTCCATATACCCTTACCCTGGGACATTCAACAGTACAAGGCCCCGTCTAAAAGAGACAACCAATCACAATAAGTCTTTTCTATCTCAGGTCTTCTTTTTCCACACCAAAAGAGATTATTAATTCAGTTTGAAATATCTCTAAAATATACTGCACAAACCTTCTGCTAAAGAAGAATAATAATGACACTGACATGCTTGACTAGGGAGCAAAATAAAAAAGATTTATGATACAACATTTATGACAGATGGATTTGATATGACCGTGACTCCGGTCCCTCGTGCAAGGCCACAGAGGAGGTCTGCCAGGTCAGAGTGGAGACTGTAGAGCTGATTTGCGTCTTGAGCATAGAGCAGATTCTGAGTGCTGCCATCAGTCACTGCCAAACGCAGTTCTCCAGGGTCTCCACGTCCAATTCCTACCGCCAACACTGTCACACCTGAGGGACAGAGATATTATAGTGCTAACCTGCCGATATGGACAAGGGACAGAGCAGTCGTAATGGTTTTCTGTGTATGTTGTTGTTGCCTACATTGTGGGGACCAAATGTCCTCACAAGGAAAACGGCTTAATAAACATACTTAATGATGTACTGTAGGTAGGGAATAGAAAACAATATTAAGAAGATAGAAAATATCTATACAGTAGCTCAGTATAAAAACAACAGACATAAATGGAAAGTCCCCATCATGATACAACACAATTGTGAGCCTGTCTGTGTACTAATTTGTTGTACACTAGTTTGTTCAGAGGGCCACATTTTTGAAAATGTCTTCAATAATTAAGTGAAGAATGATTAAAAAATGACTAGTGAGGACATTAATAGTTTAAAAGGCTCATAAATTGAAAGTCAAACTATGTATTGCTTTATATCTATTACAATAAACAAGTTTCTGTGAGGATTAGGTTTAGCGGTAGGGTTAGGGTATAGTAAAATTATTACCTCTGTTTAAAAATCACTGCATCTGTAGGATGTCTGCACAAATTTATGTGTGTGTGTTTGTGTTTGAAAATGTGTGTATGGTTGGGACTGGTTTGGTGTGGCTCACCATCAGCTCTAACAGCAGCAGCAGGCTGGCTGACATCACTGGTTGATTTCTCGTCAGCGATAATGACAACCACACCGGGAACCCCTGACCTTCGACCTGCCGACGCACTCAGCAGAAACTGTCGAGCGAACGTCACTGCCCGGCCTACACATAAAAGCAGACTACAGACAATCCCAGTGCACCCATACACAAAAATGCCAACTGAATGGCAACTTCACTCGTGACTTCACAGACACAATTTAATGAGTAAATAAATAGTTAAAAAATCTTAATTTTTTATTTATTAATTACAGTAAGTCTTAATTAATAAAAAGTCTTATATACTGTATATACCAGTATTTTGGTAAACAAACACAACACAGCAAACATACTTCATATACATTTTAAGTGAGGTTTAAGACACACACAGACACACAAACAGACCTATATTATTTCCTGGTCTATCATTGAAAGGGGTGGACTGAATCTCCTGCAGAAGGGTCTCGTTGTTGCTATGACGATTGAGGAGGAAACGCACTTTTGGATCTTCACTGTACACCACCATTCCCATCTGGAGCAAAGAGGTATTACAAGTACTTCATTCACACTGTTCACACTCATGCACTCAGTCAAAGGAGGAGGCCTTCATAGCACACACAAATAAATGCACCATTACAACTGATCAGAAAGAATCTGAACACACAACCAAAATGCTCAGGAGAACAGGTAATAGAGGTTGTACATATAAGACTCTCTGAAAGAACACACCTGGGAGTCTCTGGGTCCAATAGATGTGAAGGATCCAGCAGCACTGGCCAGCAAAGACAACACAGGTGCCGCCAGGCCAGAGCGGTCACGAGATGCAGGGACAAGAAATACCACATCCAAACGCCCTCCAACACACACTAAGACATTGATGTGCAAAACATATTCAGCAAGGAATATAATTAAAGAATCAGGAGATCAATGTCGTAATTAATCAAGTGTGTAAAATCCTCACTGCAGTGCAATCACAACATCTTTCTCTATAAATATAATTATGTTCACTTCAAACACAGTGATAGAGTGTTAAAGTCAGTGACAACAAGCACATGAGCACATAGTATGCTATGTACTGTATTCACACCGCATACTATAATTTGCCTTCAAAGTTCAAAGTCAAAAGGACTGTCTAAATATAAAACAATCCATATAGTAAAGTTTTATTGGAGAAAGAGTCTGATCTGTATTTTCTCTCAACATTATTATTAAAAGTCATTTTTATTTAATTTAACCTTTTTTAACCAGGAAAGTCACTTAAGAACAGAATTCTTATTTACAATAACGGCCTGGCAAAAAATAAAATACATAAATAAATCAGTAATAAAATAATGGTAAATTAAACAAATGAGCTATATACTAAATATAAATGCATTAAAATACTTCAGAATTAATATTTCCTCTTTATTAAGAGGAAAATACCAAAACTCTCAGTCCTCCACTTGCATTTATTATAACAGTTAATGATTAATCAATTAATTGATTGATAATTCTTATTAAAATATACACTAAATTAAATGGGACATTCCTAGTGTGAAGAAATCAAGGAGTGAGATAAAAAAAGGAATTAAGAAATTGTGTAACCTGTGCGCTCCTCCACACTGCTCTCAGGTCCGACCTGGTTCTGGAAGGTGGGCTGCACAGAGAAGCGGTACCGACGGCCCAGCCGCAAACCAATCACACGGAAAGAACTGGCTGTACCGGGCAGCGTCACAGACTGACCAGATCCTGTGTCTAAGATAGATATAGAGAGGAAGAACATGGGACTAGTTACCAAATATCAATGCAACAAAAAAAACTTACTGCAAAAAAAATTATAATTTTCTTAACTAATATTTTTTTTTTTTTTTTAATGAGAGGCAAATCTTCATAAGATATTAAAACCCGTTTTTTTTTTTTTTTTTTTCTTCAAGCACACTATGAATACATCTTGTGAGGTTTGTGCTTAAAATAAGAAAAAGCTTTTTGTCAATGGGGTAAAACAAATTTACTTAATTTAAGGTACTGTATATTCTCTGAATAGGAATGTATTTTGCAGATTTGCTTCTCAGGTAAATGTATGTGTCTTAAGAATGATCTTGCAGTGCAAAGAAAACACATATTAGTTTATGCTGAAATTAACATTAACTAAGATTAACAACTGCTGTAAAAGTATGGTTCATTGATAGTTCATGTTAACTAATGTAATTAGCTAATGTTAACAAATGGAAACTTATTGTAAAGTGTTACCAGAACAACAAATCAATTGTGCTGTCTTTTTAGAAGTCAATTCCCTGCCTCACCTCTCTCCTCTCTCCAGCGTAAAATATAGCCTGTGGCTCCTGTTACTGGTGACCAGCTCAAAAGAACAGAATTTTCTGTACTGTCCATCACACTTAAACCTGTCACAGGTAGCAGGGCATCTAAAAGAGTGTCAAAAACATGAGAGAAAGACACTAGGGAGAGACAGAGAAAGCCAAAGGAAAACATAGAAAGATATGTGATGCAGTGGTGTTTGTGGGCAAAGCCAAACTGAGATGTGTGTTGTGCGTGTACCAGTGGATGCCTGGATGGTGGCAGCTTCAGTCTCTCCACTTTCCACCACAGCAGACAATCTTACAGTGTAGCTCAAACCAGGGCGAAGTCCATCAAGGGTATATGAGGTTGCATCACCACTAATGAGACGACTTGATTCAGATTCACCTAAGTAAACCATTGTAATTAGGGCTGAGAATCTTTAGGCACCTGAAGGTCCGATTTTAATTCAGGAAGTCACAACACCAAAACCGTAGGGGTGCAAATGACTGGCAAGTTAGGCTGGCTTATTGCCAAATTCTGTGTAAAGGGTTCAGCACAAAAGCCATATAAATTATATTTTATATATATATATATATATATATATATATATATATATATATATATATATATATATTAATATAATGGATTATTGGTTAGTTGTTAGCTTTAAGAATGTTGTATAATAAAACAGCCTTGTTGTCCACGGCTACAGTATATTTTAGACACATCAGAAAGCTCCCGTGTTCAATATGTTTGTTTGCACAGAGTAAGCACACCTTTTCATGGTATATGGCACTGCAGATTTGCAGTGCTTCACACCACATGGCGCTTACCTATAGACCATTTCAAGGATGTAAACTATAACAAAGGATTTAATGCTACTGGCCTGGGAGCTCTTCCGGTATCATTACCGGATCCTTTAAATAAGGCTCCGAGTTAACATATTTTCTTAAAGAACATCAAATGTTTACCTGAAGTGACTTATCCAGATATGTTGTTGATACTGAGCGTCTACACGAGAGAGCAGATGAAATTATATTATAGTTGAGATGCTCACAATTACTTCCCTAATATTGGATCGCTCCTATTATAATCAATGAAGCAGTACAATGAAGCTGTCTGCGTGACCTGCGGACAAGGTAAGGATTTATTTTTTTGTGTCGTTTTGGATAAAAGACTAAATGTAGTAGTAAATGACTTGTGCAGCTTCATTCATTATAATGGGAGCTAAAATCTAAAGTCAGTTTTAGAGCTCTACCTATCAAACTTACAATTAGCTGGCATAAATTTAGTTCACCTACCAGAGATAAGATGTGTGCTGTTTGCACTGTAAGTATCCAGCTGTCTCGCTTCACTGATGCAGTTCATGCATCCATTGTGCTTTTCAGAGATCTAAACACTTCAATTTCCATTAGTTCAGGCATCCAGGGAGCATCCAGTCCCCAAACAACATGGTCCACATTTTAACAATGACATTTTATGACAATTGTGTTAGTCACTATGAATGAAGCGCCTCCCGCTGTTGTTTTGAATGAGAATGACATCTAGTAGGAAATGTTAAAGGAACAATGATGTCACTTCCTTAAACCGACGAATAGTTCTTGAAATGGTCTATATCTGTAATGTCTTGTCCGGAGTATGATTTAACAAGGAGAATATTTAATAATTCATGTAAAACTCAGATGTATGTATTTTTGTGGATCAATCCAGAATTGTTTTTAAAAAGCCCCCCCACGTGTGTCAGTACCTTGTGAGGACCTCCAATAGATTCGATATGCCCTGGCTCCCCTCACTGATCTCCAGATAATACGCAGCCCCCCTGGGGTCGAATCCAACACATGCAAGCCCTCCACAGTCTCCTTCTGTACCTCCCCTAGTCAACAAACAGTAAATTCCAGACACATTCATAAGGTAACATCACTTGATCAATGTTTATCTGGACATCTACAAAATGTTATTCTGGTGCCATTTTTCCTTCCTTCATAGGATACTGTTAATGTCAGCATTCTGCCCTTAGTTTTGTCTTCCTGACATTTGTGGCAGAACCCTGACACTCTCGACTTATTAGTCTCTGTCTTGTGTCTGGATTCAGTCACTTCAGGGGGGTATTCCAGAAAGCAGGTTAAGTGACTTACCTGGGGGAAGTTTACTCAGAATAAGCAGATAACCTCAGCTTTCAGTTCCAAAAACTGAGGGAACTTTCAGGGTATGTTAGTAGCCATAGCAACTTACTCTCTGAACATAACCTGCTCCGGAGTAGGTTATGTTCCAGAGTTAGTTTATTTCAGGTAGATGTTAGTACATTTCAGAGCACATGTGTGCCCTTTTAATAGTGGCACAGTGGGCGAGAAAGTTCAGATTACTCACAATATTATACTTTTAAAGCAATATTACCGTAAACTGCAATCTTTACCTCACAAATCTTCTTTTCCCTGGCATTTCCAGTCTCAAACCGCAGATTTGCATTCAAAAGTGAACAAACTGTGTACATTGTGCTTTAACTTTTAATGGGAAGGCTTTAATTCTGTAATATGTTTTACAACAGAACACATTGGAAAGTCCCCTACACTCTTCACTGTGAAGACAGGGCTTTATGTATTTATATTTAGCCCTTCTAATAAATTATTATTTTATTCTATAAATTTTATAGAATAAAATTACTATAGCATCCACATCCTATTTACAGTTCCTTCAGTCAATGAATATTAATGTTACTTATAAAATTACATTCCATAGTGTGGCAGCGGGGACGTGGCCAAGCGTCCGTCCGGAGAGAGAGAAAGCGGTAAGGGCGTTTGCACCTGAGCTAGATCATGTTTAACACCTGTTTCTAATTCCAGTGAGCATGGGGAGAGCGGCATATAAACAGCCACACCACCAGCAGAGGGAAGAGAGAGTCTGGCACAAGGAAGGCCACGGTGCTCCTGAAGCTGTTGCGTTTAATCTATTGTGTTTGAGAAGCTGATGTGTTTAAGTAACTACATGCCTGTGAAGTTGAAGTGTTTGAGTGACTACGTGTTTGTGAAGTTGTAAAGTACTCCAGTGGCCGATTAAAAGTCTTACCTGAACCTGGAAAACCCACTTCCCTGTGTTCTCCTTCCCTTCCGCTGAGAAGCTGTGTTACACATAGTATCAATATGTAGATAATGTCTGCCAATTAAAAGTTTAAGCAATTAATTCACTCGTTATTCTTCTTCACTAACTAGATAATGTGATAATTTCACAGACCAAAGATATAGAGGTAAGGCTCGAAATTGCGACCATTTTGGTCCATATGCTCCCGAAATGTTATCTGTGCGACCTCAAAATATATTTGGGAGCATTTGTGCAAGTGCAAATAACTGTTGTGGTGCGACCTGTTTTCATTTCTCTACAAAACGTTCGCTAATTACTGCACTATGTGCCTGCTGTGAGCTGATACAGTGACCAGTCCACCATTCTATTCAACGTTACATAACCAATTAAACTTCATCTTTACATTCTTAACTTTAATGCAGATTTTAGATTGGTTAATATTAGCCATCAATCACTCCCTTTCACCGCGCTCCGTTGTCACGTAACAGGGAGCCAATAAGCGCACGAAATGTAAAGAGCTGAAGAGAGAAGATGAAAAGAACACTGAGAGATTTCTTTTGTAAGCCGCCTAAAGTTACAGATAATGTAACTCCTGGAGTTGGTGATGGCGATCATGTGGTGAATGTGGATCCACCAGCGGAAAAGAAGGCTTACAGTTTTCGGAGAGAGTGGCTGAAAGACTTTGAGTGGCTCCGCTATGAAAATGGCTCAATGCACTGCGTTCACTGTAAAGCCTGTGGGACAGAGGTGCAGGTAACACTGCGTTCGCTACTGAATCCACACATTTTAAGCACGAGAACTTGATTAAACACGGGGAGAGCGCCAAGCACAAGAAATGCTGGGACAAGTGGTGCGATTGTTGAAGCTTTTAATCGTCAGAATGCTGTCGGATTGGCAGAGCTGAACATGAAATTTAACACCACATACACCATCGCCAAAGAAGAGCTCGCCTTCACTAAATTTAAACCCATGTTGCAGCTCATGAAAATGAACGGCGTTGAGATCAACATGACGTACGCAAATGACAAGTCATGTGCCCATATCATCGGCGTGATAGCAGATACCATACACCTCAGATAACTGAACATCTCAGTTAAAGGAACAGTTCACCCAAAAATTCAAATTTGCTGATAATTTACTCACACTCAGGCCATCCAAGATGTATCTGAGTTTCTTTCTTCATCAAAACAGAATTTAAGACTTTTAGGATTTCATTTCAGGCCTCCTCCTCTAAACAATGCAAGTGAATATCCTCCATTTTTTGATGGTCCAAAATGCATATTTAGGGTGCCTCAAAATAATCCACAGCACTCGACAAATCGACAAATAAAGTTCTTCTGAATGCAAACGATTGATTATTTTTAGAAACAAAACAATACTTATATAATTTTTAACTACAAATGTTCGCTTCGCTACATCTCTGTGATGTGCGCTCATGAGAAGGATGACATAAGCTCGTTGGTAAGGTCACGCATCACGCGTCATTGTTTACAAGAGAAACTTGTGCCGTTCACAAACCAAAACAGTCCAAAACAATTAAAAAACAATATAAATAAATAAAAAAAATGTTTTTCAAATAATAATAAATAAAAAAAACAATGTAAACAATGACGCGCTTCCTGACTCCTCCTACACGTGACGCGTGTCTTCTTCAAGTGGAAGTGGTTCAACCAAATGGACGCTATCAATGGCAATAGACCAGCAAGCAATGGGAGGGAGAGTGCCCTGGACTCGGTGTTGTTGAAATCCACGATGGAGGTTGGTACGTTTTGTTACGTTAACTCTATATTCTGCTTGAAAGCTTCACTTTATTTAGTTGACCAGCTACTGGAAAGCTTGCTTCTAAAACAGCCAGGCCAATTTAACTGTTACACTTGTGTAAAATCACCATGCAACAACTGCTTAATGTAACACAATGAGCTAGTAGCTAACAGCTAGCGGTCGTGTTATTGTTTATGGTCAGTAATGTTTGTGTTGTGTTTAAGATGCTGTCACGGCAGTAGAGGAGGCGCAACTATGACGATCAGCCTATAATCCCAACCACGTTGAGGCGGCACTAAACTGCAGTGGAAAAGCAAGCTCAGAAAAGTAAAGCGAGCAGAGTCGAGTCGAACCGTAACGTGCAGTGGAAAACTGCCATTATAATGTACATGAATAATCATGTGTGGCCTACTAAAAAACATTACATTATATCAGTGGATAATGATGACAACTCTGGGAGATCTTACAATTGAAAGAGGGTCTATTAATACAATGAGACCATCAGCAACTGTGGGAAATTAAAGGTGATATGAAGTTTTTAGAAATCCCAACTGGGTACATCAAATGGTATTAAAAATAAAGGAAATACATTCAGTTCACATGACATACAGTAAAATAAAATTAGCATGCACAGATCTTGGTAAATACCATTAAAATTAATCTTAAAATAAAATATAGAGTAAACCTATAGCCTATTATCATAATACAGTGCATCCGGAAAGTATTCACAGCACTTCACTTTTTCCACATTTTGTTATGTTACGGCCTTATTCCAAAATGGATTAAATTCATTATTTTCCTCAATTCTACAAACAATACCCCATAATGACAACGTGAAAGAAGTTTGTTTGAAATCTTTGCAAATTTATAAAAAAAAAAAATACGAAAAAAATAAATAAATAAATAAAAAAATCACATGTACATACTGTATGTATTCACAGCCTTTGCTCAGTACTTTGTTGAAGCACCTTTGGCACCAATTACAGCCTCAAGTCTTTTTGAGTATGATGCTACAAGCTTGGCACACCTATTTTTGGGCAGTTTCTCCCATTCTTCTTTGCAGGACCTCTCAAGCTCCATCAGGTTGGATGGGGAGCGTCGGTGCACAGCCATTTTCAGATCTCTCCAGAGATGTTCAATCGGGTTCAAGTCTGGGCTCTGGCTGGGCCACTCAAGGACATTCACAGAGTTGTCCCGGAGCCACTCCTTTGTTATCTTGGCTGTGTGCTTAGGGTCGTTGTCCTGTTGGAAGATGAACCTTCACCCCAGTCTGAGGTCCAGGGTGCTCTGGAGCAGGTTTTCATCAAGGATGTCTCTGTACATTGCTGCATTCATCTTTCCCTCAATCCTGACTAGTCTCCCAGTTCCTGCTGCTGAAAAACATCCCCACAGCATGATGCTGCCACCACCATGCTTCACTGTAGGGATGGTATTAGCCAGGTGATGAGCGGTGCCTGGTTTCCTCCAGATATGGCGCTTGCCATTCAGGCCAAAGAGTTCAATCTTTGTTTCATCAGACCAGAAAATTTTGTTTCTCAAGGTCTGAGAGTCCTTCAGGTGCCTTTTGGCAAACTCCAGGTGGGCTGTCATGTGCCTTTTACTGAGGAGTGGCTTCCGTCTGGCCACTCTACCATACAGGCCTGATTGGTGGAGTGCTGCAGAGATGGTTGTTCTTCTGGAAGGTTCTCCTCGCTCCACAGAGAAACGCTGGAGCTCTGTCAGAGTGACCATCGGGTTCTTGGTCACCTCCCTGACTAAGGCCCTTCTCCCCCGATCACTCAGTTTGGCTGGGTGGCCAGCTCTAGGAAGAGTCCTGGTGGTTCCAAACTTCTTCCATTTATGGATGATGGAGGCCACTGTGCTCATTGGGACCTTCAATGCTGCAGAAATTTTTCTGTACCCTTCCCCAGATCTGTGCCACAATACAATCCTGTCTCGGAGGTCTACAGACAATTCCTTGGACTTCATGGCTTGGTTTGTGCTCTGACATGCACTGTTAACTGTGGGACTTTATATTGACAGGTGTGAGCCTTTCCAAATCATGTCCAATCAACTGAATTTACCACAGGTGGACTCCAATCAAGTTGTAGAAACATCTCAAGGATGATCAGTGGAAACAGGATGCACTTGAGCTCAATTTTGAGTGTCATGGCAAAGGCTGTGAATACTTATGTACATGTGATTTTTTTCGTTTTTTATTTTTAATTATTAAAATTATTATTATTAATTTTATTTTTATTATTAAAATTTTTTATTTTAATAATATTTTTAATAATTTAACATGTTGTCATTATGGGGTATTGTTTGTAGAATTTTGAGGAAAATAATGAATTGAATCCATTTTGGAATAAGGCTGTAACATAACAAAATGTGGAAAAAGTGAAGCGCAGTGAATACTTTCCGGATGCACTGTATTAATAGAATATGAATGTTAACAATTATAATGAAGTTCAGTGCAAACAAATAACATAACGGTCAACCTATTAAACATTAATGTGAGAGAGGTCTAATATTAATGTTTAATTAAGCTTTTATATGTACGGTAGAACTTTATAGTTTTATTAATTTAAAAAGGCAATGATTCAGTATAATTTCTGTAAAGCAAACTCTCAGTCCTAAACCAATGTAGCTCCTATCCCTATTACGGGTGAAGATGAAATAATGCTTGTTTAAAGTCATTAAAACTTCATGTTCTGCTTCACTGAAATATGGCGCGCCTTTCTTCTTAGCGTCTGTTTCCGTGGTGACTCACAGATTCGGTGATCTGCTGAGAATGCCTTTCTGAGTTCACAGAGAATGCGCACAAACTCTGAGTTTCAAACCCTGCGCAGGTGTTCTGGAACCCACAACAGTAAGCAAGTTTTGGGTAAATCAACTGAGAGTTCAGGGTATCTGTGACGGTAAGTTAACCCTGCTTTCTGGAATACCCCCCAATTGGTTCAGTTTTATTTACTTGGTGGCTGAGTCCAGGCACTTCTGTCCTGTCTCGTGTGCTGTGATTCCATGTTTTGTCTAGTCTGTGTCTTGTGTGGAGAATACATGGCTTGCCTTTTGGTTTTGTCATATGTTCTCTTGTGTTGTTGTTGTCTAGTACGAGTGTATGTTGTTCTTGTGTCACTCTGGCAGCATGCACTCATGTCTATTGTTTGTATCTGTCTGTCTTGAGTGATACCCCTCCACCCCCCCACTTCGTTTGCCCTGTTATCTTGTTATTAGTTCCACCTGCCTCCCTTGTTACCCTCCTCCTTTGCTTCCTTATTTATTCTCCCTTTGTGCTCTGACTTTTGCCAGTTCATTATGGGTTGTTGCTGGTGTTTATATCCCCTGTTAGGTCTCTGTCGGTCGTGTTCCCTGGTTTATGTGGATTACTGTTGGTTCCTTGCTCCAGCCTGTCATCGTTGTGTCACCCTGGACTCTCCCTTTTTTTTCCCCCTTTGGGATAGTTTTTTTTTTTATTTTTTTATTTTTTAATTTTGTGAGTAATAAAAGCCCATTATGCTACTCTGCATTTGAGTCCTGCCATTTCCTCTACCATTCCTGACAGCTAAACTTTGGTTATCTTCCGAACTTGTTGTTTGAGGATTCTGTTAACCCTTGTTGATCTTTGGTTTGTTTTGATTACTACAGGTTTCCACAATTTTGTTGTACTTTTATGAGAAGCTCTAAGATATTCTAAAATATTTCATCAATAAGTATTCATTTATAATCGCTGTAAATGTATCTTCCTATTATGTTTTAACATTACTGTTGTGGAGTGGTATAATGTGTTAAACTGTGCACACTTTACGTTCAAGTTGCATTATTTTTGTTTTTGTTCTTTATTCTGTAATGCATGTATACAGTGATCCGTATAAGTTATTCAATTTATACATGAAGGGTACTCAAATTACTTAGCTTGGGGGCCACTTTAAAATATGCTGGGTAATCAGTAGCCAGTGAATAAAATGACTAATAAAAGTTCATTTTCATTTTGTTTTAAAATATGCAGAAATAAACAACCACTGTTATATATTTGACCAGCCTCATTATCAGAGACATCACAGTCAAACAGCACTCACCCGTAGTGACTCTGACAGAGACAGGTGGGCCCTCTCTGTTCCGAACTACAGCCAAGACCTTCACCTCATATTGTGCTCCTTCATCCAGCTGTCTCAGATCCACTGATGTCACATTACCACCAACAAGTTGACTCCGTTCCTCTCCACCTACATTCATATGTACACCTCTATTACTGTTTATCACTGTCGGTTGAAAGCCTAAAGTATATAAACAGATTACACAAGCTACTTAAAATGATCTCACCATCAGTCCTCTTCCAGAATATTCTGTATGAAGTCGCATTTTGAACTCCAACCCAGCTGACTCTAACAACCTCACTTTGGGCCTCCAGCACCTGCAAATTAGTGACGCGACCCACTGTGGTTTGATCTGAAGGACAAAATAGGCAAAGTATTACAACTACACAGCTTAAAAGTCAGAGCTCAGTAAAGCTTAGGGTTTGTAGAATAATTTTAAAGGAATACTCTGGGTTGAAAATAAGTTTACTGCCATGCTGTCAATTACCATGGAAACAAATTTTAACTTGTCCCTCATTTCATAAAAAAATAACCCATGTTAACAGTAATACACAGTAATTAACCAGAGCACTGAAAAGCAGATTTGTGAAGCTTGTATTTTTTTTTAAAGCACTTACATTAACAATTCAGTAAAAAAATAAATAAGTTGATTTTTTGATCTGTTAAATCTAAATGATCCTTTTGCATCTGTGCTACTGTTCTTCTCAAATGTGATGTTTAAGTCTTGTGGCTATAATTTAAAAACTAAAAACTAGAAGTGTGATTTTTTAATATATATTTTGCCACTTAGACTTCAGTTTAACCCAGAATATTCCATTGAGAACAAAAAGAATGCAAAATTTTCTTAATGTGTACCTAAAGTGCTTCTGTGGCTGCATCTTAATAATTTATTCACAATGTTATAAAGATCTGTGCAGTTCTACCTGTCCTTGCAGTCACAGTGGCAGCAGGTCCTTCCCGTGAGTTAAAAAGGGCTGAGACTAATACTTGGTATGTTGCACCTTCCTGGAGTCTATCAATGGTATAGGAAGTCACATCAGCAGCTACATTCTCAGAGTCTTCCACTCCTACGAAGTGAAAAAAAATATAATAATCCACTAACATAAGCATCAAATAGCTTTAGACCAGCTGTTAACGGATTAGTTAACCAATCTGGTTTGGCTCATATGCTAAAATTCAGAGAAAACTTGATGTGAAAAAGCAGCAACTATACAAAATCCACATACAAATTTTTTAAATGTAAGTCTTTTTGAAAGCTTTGTGTGACTAACAGACTACAAACTGAAGTTCTTTATGTTTGAAAAATTCAGTCCCCTTTCATTGTAAATGCATGGAAAACAGTAACCACAAAATTTAATTTGTGTTAAACAGCAGAAAAATATCATATGGGTGTAAAACAACATAAGGGTGAGTAACTGATGATGATAGAATTTTCACTTTGGAGAACTATTCCTTTAATGTTGCCTGTACCATCACTTTGCCGCCAAGTGATTTTGTAGCCTGTTGCTCCATTCACAGCAGCCCAAGATATCAGTATCCTTGTAGATGAAACTTCAGTGACACGCAGTCCTGTGATTGTTCCAGTGGGGCCACTGGTTCTACCAGAAATAGTGACCACTTCCCCAATCTGCCCATCAATCACTGGGGCAATTCCCACTATAACAGATTCATCTGGCTGCAGCCCATCTATAGTGTGGACAGTGATATCGCCACCTAGGACATGGAATTGCTCTGCACCTGAGAGAGAGTGAACGAAAGAGAGATCAGCTGACTGATTTAAAACAACAAAAATGATCTACTATCAACAGAAGAAAAGAAACCAAACTGGTTTTATAGATAGGCCTACATCATAGGCTCCACCTACTGCTTCCTTGTCTCCAGGTAAGCCGGTAACTTGTCGCCCCAGAAACACCAGTCCATGCAATCCTGATTCGTCGGCTATTGCTGCCGACTAGACGGAAGTTGGTCACCCTTAGTGGTTGACCTGTTGAACATTCAGTTACCACCAATTATTACAAATGTTCTTGGAGCAGTACCTAAATATTTACCCAGTTTATCGTCAATGTTCCCGCAAATTTCCATGACTTTTCCTGATCTATCTAGATGTTTGTGATTACTGCAGAATAATTTTTACAGAGTGTATAAATGTATATTCATGACTTTGTTACGTTTTAGGATTTTATTCTTTCCATTATTTTTCCAGCCCTGGATATCACAATTCCCTGATGTTTCCAGGTTTTCCATGACCATGGGAGGCCTGTATCATATTTAGCAAAATTATCACCCCAGGTTCGTGACACGACCGTCTGGCTGCCCTACTAAACACAATCCACATATTAACAACTGAAAGATGGAAACACACATGACCACATACACAAACAAAAACATCAAATCAAGGGATTCTGGCTATACCTGTACACACAGCAAGCTGTCCCTTGGTATAAACAAAATTATTACTTATTTGTCATTAAACACTTTTTCATCCACAGCAACTTGAAATACAAAATGTTGGGCTAGCCATCTCAGAACAACCTGAAGTGATGTACCTGCTAAACTAGGAAACATATCTATATTTTCAATTACTTCTAATGATTATTCTGACCTGTTGATTTGGTCGAAAAGAATGTAGCCTCCTCTCGTCCATCATAGAGTGTGAATAGTGTTATGATGTACTCAGTGCTTGGCTGCAGACTTCTCAGCTCATAGCTGGTGGTGCTCTGTGGGAAATCCTGCATCTGAACTCTGCCCCCTGTGGTCAGCAGACCAATCAACAATTGTGTTACATCAAAAAAAAAATTATGATCTCTGTGTGTTCTTGTATAAAGTGCATAATGTGACAGTTTAATTCAGTAAAAGAGTGTGTTTGTAGGTGAGCATTTCTTTGTGTGTACTTGGTCAATTTTAATCAATCAAAGGTGCTTGACAGTGTAATGAAAAATGCTGTCGTATATTTTAAATACAATTAACATAAGAATGCTTGTCATGTATCATGATTTGCTATTGCTTGTCATCTGTAGGGTATGGTTATAGGGGAATGGGCATTCTCATTCTTGAGAGTATTATATTGATCAAAAATCTGTGTAATGCAAGATGAGTCATCAAACGAGAATTTTACATGTGTAATCTGTTAAAAGTCTATATATTTATATTCTAACTTTTAAGAGTACACTAGAATATAGATGGCCAGACATGAACTTGATGCCACACAACTCACACTTTGAATTAATTGGGTCTGTACTGTAAGATTATTTATATACGTTCAGAGATTCTACTGTAAAGTATATTTTAAAGAACCTTCAAATATTTAAATCCAGGACCAATGCCTTAAAACATTGTTTTTTTTCATTAATATTATTATTATATATATTTTTTTTATATTGGGACTGACCAAGATGCATATGTGTAAATGGATGTTTGCAAGTTAGATTGTAAGTTTCTTACTTTCTCCAGCTTTCCACTCCAGCCGATAGCCCCTGGCAGCCTGTATAAGGTTCCAGGTTAATCTGATGCTGGTGGGTCCTGTAGTCGTGGCTCTCAGGACCTGTTGCTCTGAGTGCTCTGAAAGCCAAACACATTGAACATCCTTCAGCCTTCTCTCCCCCCATCCCATAAAGTATTAAAATAATTGTTTCCATCTTTCCAAAGTTTGTGCTCTTTGTTGCATTTATAGAATGTTCCTCCCCCGTGCACGCGTATACAGATACCCTCACACAATCACCTGCTGCGGTCTGTTATTCATATGAAAGAATTTTTGTCTTTATTGAGAGTTCTGTTGTTTTTAATTTAGCAGACAGTGAGTCAATGGCAAAATTAAGAGCAACTGCCTTACTGTCTGTGTGTAATGAATATGCTTGAGACATATTATGCTGTCCTTCATTTTCTCTCCAAATATTAGGCCATCTGTACATCTTAATTCAGTACACAACTCTCCAAGTGAATGCTGAACATGCTAGCTTGAGATCCTTCTGCATATAATACAAGAAGGCACGTCGTGACAGACTAGGCCAGGGGTTGGCAACCTTAGGCATGCATGCCACCATTAGCACGCTGAAGGGTACAAATTTACACACGAGTCATCTCTCTCTTAGGGAGAGAGGAATATTAACACTTAAACGCATACCACGGGTCTTTAGAGACTCAGGACCTCATTCCACCCCCTGTACCTCATCCATTTTTTGGAATTGTGCCCACATCTCTTTAGTATTCCTCAATTATCTCTTATAAATAGTGTAAAAAAAGAATGGCAAAAATGCAAAAATATATATATATATATATATATATATATTTTTTTTTTTTTTTTTTTTTTTTTTCTTTTTTATGGTTTAAGTTCCAAAAGTGTACAGGGTCTCTAGAAACCCGAGGTATGTAAGTGTTTTTTTTTTTGTTTTTTTTTTTGCACTTCCATAAATTATATTTTTTATAATGATTTCATATCTATTTCTTTGTGTCTTATATCATACAAATAAATACTATATCACATTGACTTTCTGTGCAACAAGACTACGACCTCAGTGACATGTGCTCTTCTGACCCAGCCCGCTTGTTTCCTCTTGCCACGCCTCCTTGTTTAGTCCTTGTCATGTTGATTGTCTGCACCTGTCCCTCATGTGTCTTCAGCTATATTTAGTGTCTTGCGTTTATTGAATCGTCTTGTGTTTATTGAATCATTTTGTTTGTCAGTTCATCTGTTCCTGTCTTGTTCCTGTTCCCAGTCAGTCCTTATTTTTATTCTGGTTTGTTTTCTCTCCCCCATGAGTTTTGTGTTTGCCTGTTTGTTTTCTGTTGTTTAATAAAATGTTTTCAGTCATTCCTGCATTTGGGTCCTACTTCCTGCTAGCGTTCCTGACAGGTGTACTGCTGAAATACTGTAATGTAAGTTGTGCATCTATTTAGACTCAAGTGCCTGTGAAAATACAAGATACACGTGTAGACTGTTGCTAAATGTGTTTGACAGCCTGTTGCATCATGAAAATTCAGTTTGAAAATAAGGAATCCTGTTCTTGATTTGTCCTGATTTGTTGTAATTTGTTGTCTTTAATTTATGAAAAATAAAACATCAAAATATATACATTTACTAATAGTCTTAAATATTTGTAAAAATGTACAGTATCTGGGCATTTTGTACATCCACTGTTGATTGATATAAGTGCCAGGTCTCTAAAGACCCAAATATGTTAGTGTTTGAGGAAATTACCATGCATTTAAGGGTTAAATGCACTTATTGTTTTATTTCAGAAGTCTCACATCTGCATACTAGAGCTGCAACTAACGATCATTTTAATAATCGATTAATGATTATTCTGCAATTATTGCAACAACTAAACGTTAGCGCTTAACCAATTATTCAGCTTGTGCCCCAACATAAAATGTTGTATTAAATGTGCTTATAACAAAATCATCTTTTAAAAATATCTCTAAATGACAAATACTTAATTCAGTAAAGAATTCACTGCAAAAAAAAATCCCATCATTATCAAGTGTTTGTCTTGTTTTTCATTTAAAATTGTCTAAATATCCTTTAAAACATGATACATTTACTTGAAGCAACATAAGATATTTAGACTTGCTTTAAGAGACTAAGTATTTTATATATTAGTGTATTTTTTTCACTTGGTTATACTTCTGTGAGTGCAGTAAAGACAAAATATACTTTTATTCAAGATCTATTCTCTAAAAGCAAGTCTAAATATCTTATATGCCGCTTCTCAGGTGAATGCATTTTTATTTATACAAATTTTTATTTCTTAATATATTCAACATTCTCAATTTTTTCTTCTGCAGTTCAGCTGCTAAAGAAAATGTACATTGTTTTAAAGGAGTTTGATATTTATATTGGAAAACAAGCCAAAACAAATCAAAAATGTGTTTTGTTGCAGTGCATACTAGGGCAAAGACTACCTCTGTTCACTTCAATCCATCTTTAACTCCCAAAAAACAAACGCTCTTATAAAGCTGCGTATTGCCAGTTTTCATCATGATAAGAAATGCAGAGTGACATATATTATGATTCAACAAGTCACGAGCCATCACATAATTTAGCTGCAGCAAGCGTGCGTGCTCGAGGGATAAATGTCCCCATGACAAAGTATGCTTCAGCCGGATGCAGTTTCAGTCTCTTCCCCCTTAGATCGGGACATTCGTGCAACTCATAGATGTGCTGACCACACAGAGAAATGACAGTTTCAGAGTTTGTAGTTATTTACATGACCTGCTTCCTTATTATTTGAACTTTAATAAAGCTATAACGCATTAAATATAACTGCATTTAAGATGTATCGCCGGGGTGTTCCCTTTAAAGAGCTCCGGCTTCACATATTCCACAACGAGAGTGCTTCTATATTTACTTATTTATTATTCCCTCATACTTTGCAATCTACACCTGAAGCTGGTTGGAAAGTTTAGAGTGCATCTGGACTGTGAGCTGTGTAATTCTTCCTCTCCTCAGTCAGGTACAAACTGCAGTGCTGCTCTCACACGTCATCATTAGAGTTTAATGTGATTTCATGTTACGTTAAATGAGATAAATCGACTATTCTACAACTAAAATTTTTGTGGACAATTTTTTTTATCAACGTTGTTGATAACGTGGACTAATTGTTTCAGCCCTACTGTAAACTAAACTACCTTGTGCAGCAATCCTTCCTCACAGTCATCCAGCCTGTTTTATTTGGTTGTGTTGAGATGTCTGGGAAGCCAAACACACAAAGTGTGACAAAATTGTTTTTCTCTGCTTTGTCATACCATTAGCTGTGCATGTGTCTACTTGTGTGTGTTAGTGTACCTATCTTAAAGCGTGCAGTGGCCGCAGGTCCTTCAGCTTCTCCATTGTACAGGGCAATGACTGTAACAATATACTCTGTGTCTGGCTGCAGATTCACCAATGTGTGAAATTCACTATTTTCTCTCAGCTCTACGGTCTCCACATCACTTCCTAATAGAGACACAGCCAGAGAAATTGTAAAAAATGGTGTAAAGACTTCTCTGTGGTAATTTAGATGGACAGTGAGTGTAAGTGGGACAGCTGTTAATGATGCATCTGAGAAAATTTTGTGTTGGCAATGTAAAATCAGGTCTTTAATTCTATGCTGCTAAGCCAAGAATAAGGACTTGATGAAACCTGATAATCTGATAAAAACCAAACAAGCTTTTAAGGGAATATGAATTAAAAGTTTTGAGTCACCACATTATTATCAGTCGATGCATTAATTTATCACATTGCAGAATTTTTTTTCTTAAAAATAGCCCCTTAAAAAATCATCTGAGATTTGGTTGTTGACCTGTGAAAGGGCCCCAGACAACTCTATATCCTCTGGCCCCTGTCACTCCTGTCCAGCGGACTTGAACACCGTTGCTGGAAATGGTCTCAACAGAGAGCTGCTGCACTCCCTCTAAACGCACTGCAAACACAGGCAAATAGATGGACAGAGCTTCAGACGGTAGCATATATGCTGTGGTTATTCAGTAATGTAATACAGTGCGTCTGTTAATGTGTTTTTTTAATATGAGGACTCACGTGTGCGTGCAGTCAGAGTAGCTGGTGAGGCACTGTTGCGGGGAAATAGAGGGTATAGGTTGATGACATATTCCGTGTCTGCCTTAAGACTGTGCAAAGTTAGAGAAGTAGACTCTGCCCCAACAGACTGCTCCACCAACTGCACAGCTGGCTGACCTGTTAACCAAACAAAAAGGGAACACACATAATTTATGCCACACACAAGAAAATACAGTAAAAGCACTTAGGTCTATACATATAAATCACATGAATAGCAGCTTCTAGAATAAAAGCCAGAGAATATCTAAGGACATCACCAACATATGAGTCAGTGTAGCTTCAAATCACAGTTTCAGCATCATTTAATTTGCAGGCAACATTAGGCAGGTTCAAACATCTTTCCTTAAATGACCCGACACAGGGCCACACCTAATTTGACTGTTCTTTGCCAGCTTACACCTGGATACCAACCACAAATCAAACTGGCACTCCTTCAAACAATAGACATAATGCTTTGGGGAACAAAAACAACCTTTTATTGCCATCCCCATCTTCCTTTTATCAAACTTCTACAAATGCTTAGCTAGTGGTACTTGTTTAGGCAAGCATCACTATTACTATTGCTCTAATTGGGGTTAGATATTTGAGCCCCTAACCCAAGCATTTAAGCATGTAACTCATCTAGCATCATTTGTGCTGCGTATATGATTGATACCTTAAACTGTGTGACTTTTTAAAGTAATAGTTCACTCAAAAATTAAAATTCTCTCAATTATTCAACCTCATGCCATCCCAGATCTGGATGACTGTTTTTTTGCAGAACAGATACAAAGATTTTTAGAAGAATATCTCAGCTCGTGAGCCCATTAAATGCAAATTAATGGTTCCAAAAAGCATATAAAGGCATCATAAAAGTAATCCATTTGACTACAGTGGTTTAACCCATCCAAGCAATTTTGTGTGAGAACAGACCAAAATATAACACCTTTTTCACTATACACCTTGCCATTTCTGTCTAGACACAATCTTTTTTTTTTTTCCCTCACCTTTTCTCCCCAATTTGGAATGCCCAATTCCCAATGCGCTCTAAGTCCTCGTGGTGGCGTAGTGATGCGCCTCAATCTTGGTGGCGGAGGACGAATCTCAGTTGCCTCCGTGTCTGAGACCGTCAATCCACGCATCTTATCACGTGGCTTGTTGAGCGCATTACCACGGAGACCTAGCGCGAGTGGAGGCTTCACGCTATTTGCCGTGGCATCCACGCACAACTCACCATGTGCCCCACCGTGAGCGAGAACCACATTATAGCGACCACGAGGAGGTTAACCCAACGTGACTCTACCAACCCCAGCAACCGGGCCATGGCTTTCATGGCTGACCCTGCACTCTGACCCCAGTTTAGCTTGGATATGTGAAAAAAAGAAAGTGCAAATGTATAATGTGTGATAAATAAACATAATTATAATTAAATGGTTGCTTAGGGAGCCTGACTGGATTCACTCAGCACACCCTGGATTCAAACTTGCGGCTCCAGTTGTGGTAGTCAGCGTCTTTTCTTGCTGAGCTACCCAGACCCCTGTCTAGGCACAATATTGATTTCAAGCTTGATTACACTTTCTAGTGCCATCTAGTGCTCTGTGCATGTAATCAAGCTTAAAAATCATTATATTTTGGTCTGTTATCACCTAAAACCAGTTGGATTGCTTTAGAAGACGGATAAAACCACATGTTGTATGGTTTTATGCTGCCTTTATGTGCTTTTTGGAGCTTCACTTTTTGAACACCATTCATTTCCATTGTGTGGACCTACAGAGCTGAGATATTCTTTTAAAAATCTTAGTTTGTGTTCTGCAGAAGAAAGAAAGTCATACACATATATTATTTTAAGTAGAGGTGTGCTTTTACTATTCTAAGTGATTAGGCGTATGACTTCCGTATGATTCTGCATCCACAATTATCCCATAGATTTACACTGAAGGAGGAACCAAGGCAATATCTAAGTACAAGAATATCATTAGCTGATACTGAGACTTAGGTGTGGGATCTTTTGACCATTTAGCAACCATCCAGAACACCAAAGTAACCACCTAGAAACGACGCTGAACACCCTAGTAATTGCATGAAATCCACTAAAACCACTCAGAATAATCTACCACTGTGCAAATACCGCTCACATTTTCTTAATAAATGTAAAAATCTAGCTTATGTTACCATGTTGCTTGTCCCAGTTATACTTTCCTTCTCTAGACATCTGACATATTTGCCTTTATTTTATTTCTTCTATATTTATCTTCCATAATCTCTTCCCCTGAATAATACTAGAAGTAATGTTCAACTATTTAAAGAGTTACATTGTAGAATTGTGGATTAGAATGTGTGTAGATATATTGTGTGTAGTACTGTATGTCTATCTCACCTGTAGGACCATAGGTAATTCTGTAGCCCTGTACTTGGTCAGGTGGAGCATTCCAGGCCAATGCAAGAGTTAAAAACCCAGCTTGAACCAGCCGTAGTGCAGTCACACCTGGGAGAGGCTCTAGAGAGTAGTTTGGGGTAGGAGGGATTGAGTAAGTTTGATTGATTTAGTTTTAAAAAAAAATGATAAATTGAAGTTCTGTGCAGTTCTCACTTGTTCTGGCCTTGGCTGAAACAGACTCTCCTAAGCTGTTGGGGTACTGAGCGATCACAGTGATCAGGTAGTCTGTGCCTGCACGCAGTTCTCGTGCAACATAGCTCTGCTGGCTGCTTGGTATCGTTTCCTGCAGGAAAAGGATAAAGGCTAAAGTTCATCTGGATGCTATTACGCTATACTTAGTGTAAACAATAGTTTTTCAGTATTACAAAAAATCACCTTAACTCTATAAAAGTTTAAGCAAAACAAAATCCTTTTAGGATGAAGAGTTAAATGGACAATCTCTCAGGATTCAGAGTCAAGTAACTCCTGATAATAATCACTCTCATCTGCCTCAAATTACTTCTGGCAACATTTACAATTTACTGGAGCAAAAATTAATTCTTTCTGTGGTTTTTCCAAAGCTGCAGGCTGTACATGCAGAGTGCCTGCAGAACCCCCTGAGGCCACCTGTGGTTAAATGTCTGGCTCAAGGACACAATAGTGGCCGAACAGAAGTGGCATCTCTCCAACGTAGGGGTGGACCATATTAAATATGCAAAATGAACTATATAATGCATGTAAAATATTATATCATGGTATGAGTAACTTGATATTACAGTATATATCACAATATAGTTACTTTTGCTGGAAATTAAGTAAAAAAAAAAAGGTTGATATATTAAAAAAACCATGTGGTAATTCTTATTTTATGTTAATATAGTGAATTAAATACTTAAATAAGTGATTATGGTCTTAATTTGGGACGCAACCAAAAGATACGATTATTTACAACAAATGATGATAAGTCTGACAGCTGCTTCACTGCTTAAATCTTTTGGCAGCCTACTTGAAAAAATGTATTACCATTAATCTTAACTTTGAAAGACTGGCGTGCAACACAGTTTGCAGAGCATAGTTTTCTGCTTTGTGTCAAATTTTTAAATGCAAATCATGTTCACATGACAGAAGTTGCACCTCTTATGATAACAAGCATGTCCAGCTCAGTATTTTCACATTCTTTACAACTCTTACAGGTAAAAACAGTAACTTGAAGGAGTCCTGCCCACTGAAAGCCACATGGATATATCGTTATAATATACATCCTACAAATTAATCCTTCTCACCTGTCGGAGCTCTGCTGTAATTGGTTGACCCAAGCCAGTTAGGGGCCTGTACTGAACCACATAGCCACTCACAGGCCCTCCTGCAGACGTCCATCGAAATCTCAGTGAATCAGTGGTCTCACTTGAAAACTGCAAATCTGATGGACCACTGTAGGCGTCTGAGGGTGAAACAGAAACACCAAGTTCATTTAGCAGGCTTTGTTTAACATCACACAACTTTCAATCCTATATATTAAAAAATAAAATGTGACAAAACTCCAAAAAGAAACATATTCTTGCAATTTTTTTGCATTGTGAATCCGTGTGTGTGTGTGTGTGTGCCCGTGTTTGGCTTACCATCACTGGTATATGAGCCTCCACTTGTTGTACAGACGCGTGGATACACAAGGGGCAGCAAAGTGCTGAGAGCTTTGAAGTTCCCAATCTGTGAGGTGAACTTACTTTGTGGAGGAGAGGCAATAAGATTCAGCTCATTTGGATCTGCACTCTTTATCCCTGAACATACCGACAGGTAGGGAGTTTTTTATATATATATAAAAAATAAATAAATAAATAAATAAATAAATAAAATCACACACACATGCACACACAGCTCTTACCCACAGCAAATATTTTGACTCCTAGACTACGTAGTTTTTGAGCAGGTTCCTGCACACTGTCCTGAGATTTACCATCGGTAATGAGAATAGTGATCTAAAGGGGTGAAAGACTGACTGATGAGATAATGAAATTAAATGAATTGTACATTATTCATAATTGTTAATTATATTAGTGGGAAACCAGTATGAATTTAATGAACTATGCCAATACTAAAATTGAGTTAAACTTGGTCAATGTCAAAATGGTCATGGTCAAGTCCTAAAATTTGCCATACTTTCCAACTGCACCCTTACTCAAAGGGCTACAATAGCACAATTATCAACAAATTAAAAATAAAATGAACCAACACACTCAAAACTAAGCAGCTCACCTTGGGTACATCTCTGATAGAGGTGGGATTAAAGAAGTTATCTGCAATGTATTTGAGGCCAGCCCCAGTGCGTGTGTTTCCACCTTTATAGTTGATATTCTCTATGGCATTTATAAGTGCAGTGCCATTCAGGTATGTAGTGAAGGTAAACTCCACCCTGATGGTGATAAAATACATTCCTTTAACACATACATAATAATCAAATACACCAACAAGCTTACACACACATTCATCTTCACAGACCTGGCAGTATCACTGTACTGTATGGCTCCAAAGCGGATGCCATTGGGTCCTACTGCCCTTGCAAAGGGTTTGACAATCCCTGCCATGAAACTCTTCACCAATACAAAATTTGCCCGGCCAATGCTGGATGATCCATCCACCAGAAACACAATATCTGCAGCACCAACATTATTGCACTGGCCTGTTAACAGACAAAAAAAAAGTTATTTAATACTGACACAAACACAGAAATATGCACTACTGTTTCCATAATTATTTGAATATCCTTTTTTTATTATTATATAAAAGGGAAATAAAATGTTTAAGTGTATTAGGTCAGGATATGTGGGCTTTCTTTCATTTATACAGATACAGAATGTTTTCATCAGTGGAGCTAAAATTAGATTAGACACCAAAAAGTGGGTCAAATTATGCTCCATGTCCGCTATGGTCCAATAATCTTTCATGTCTCAGTAAATTAACAAGAATGAATATTGCCATAAGCATTTACATCTGTGGCCTATTCAACTCAGTTATTCAGTGGAGGATTAAAGGACACAGGAAGTGACATCTCACCATCCATTCTGCAAAGCCATTTTAAGTTAGCGAACAGAGCATCTGGGCCGATTTACTCAGAAGCTGACACAGCCCAGTCTATCAGTCATCAGATACATGACGGTGAGTGACTCACCGGCTACATTACTTCCCCTTAAGGTAGCAAAGTAATTCAACTGCTGGGTTTGATTTTATCCATGAGTCGTTGCAGCAGATGTGATTGGACTAGGGATGTGCGCTACGACTAATTTGAACGGAAGTTTTGTAACTGACTAGTCGACTAGTCTAAAGAGAAACCAACTTTCAGAAAAAAAATGTTTTTATGGGACCCATTTAAAATACTTAATCTATTCCAAATCCGAAGCTAAATTCCACTGAAAAGGGGCATTTATCTGCGACATGCTCGCCTTGAATTATGATCATTGTACTTTAAATATACAACATGACAAGCATTCACTGAATCAACGTTAGTGAATATTTAATAGACATATTTATTGAAAACAATTGAATGAATAGTGCAGGATCAATGGAACAACAATTAAAAGCCTGTTCTAAATGGAAATCACCAAGTAAAAGTTACTTAACATATTTAAACAGTCAGGACATTGTTGAAAATAATTAACAGGTAGACTAATCCAAATCTATGAGAGAGAACAAAATGCGCTGAAAGTTGCCCGTATTTCACGACATGCAGTCATGCATTAACCATTGATCTAATATGACAGCTGTTTGGTAAAGAATGTCAAACAATAAGAGTTACGATGTAAAAAAAAAAAGGTTGAAAACAGCCTTCTTAATCACCTGATTAAAAAAAATGGCATACCTAGTCTAAAACAGTTATTTTCTAGGCTACTTACTCAAAAGCATACGTTTTTGTTGAGTAAAATTAACCCGTCGACATGGTCTGGTGAAAGACGGGACTTGACTCACCTGAGGCGTCTATCCTGCGCTTGAAAAAAGCCTGCTCAGTGGAAAAATAACGTTCAAGCATGCACAGATGTAAAGAAGACTCAAATGTGAAAACATCCATAGGGACTTTCAAACATTTGGAAAGCCGATTCCCGCACCACCGAAGTGATTTCATTACTACTTTGCTGAGTTTTCTTGTCTAGTGAGAAGATATTTTCCTGCGCGCGCCGCGAGTGAGTGAGCGAAGAAGCACGCGCAGCCCGAGGTGAAATTCAACTCTGTATCTGCTCCAGATATCCTCTTTTTAAATAATATCTGCATTATTAATTCTATTTAAAATATGTAACATTAATATGACAGTACTAAGTGCAGCCTCTGTAAAAATATAAAGCCAAACGTAAATGTGTAAAAATTATTATCAGTTTAATGGGGGGAATATTAACCGACTAGTAATTCCAGTGTCGACTAGCAGCATCAGAACAGTTTAGTCGACTAGTCTCGCACATCCCTAGATTGGACATGATGACAAATAGCCAAATATGTATGTGCAGCATGTAAAATAATATTTATGATATTGATCATGTGATTTTGAGACTTTCTTGCACAGCTCAACTTAGTTCAAGTGTTATGACCCTTGTATGACTTTCTTTCTTCCATGGAACAAAAAGGAGACTTTTATTTCTTCTTTTCCAATGCAATGAAATAAAAAGTGAATAGTGACTACAGTGAAATTAAAAGTGAATAGTGACTACAATGAAATTAAAAGTGAACAGTGACTACAATGAAATTAAAAGTGAATAGTGACTACAATGAAATTAAAAGTGAATAGTGACTTTAAGTAAAAAGTGAATAGTGACTACAATGAAATAAAAAAAGTAAATAGTGGCTTCAATTAAAATAAAAGTGAATAGTGACTGAGGCTAACATACTGCCAAACATCTCCTTTTTGTTCCATGGAAGGAAGAAAGTTTTACGGTTATGAAACAACATCAGGATGAGTACGTAATGACAGAAATGTAATTTTGAGCTGAACTTTTTTTTTAATGTCTGAGCACAGTTTCTTCACACAAGAAAAATTCGGTAAATTATTATCGCAACTTTAAATATGGTAAATGGGAACCAAATTGGCTGTAGATAAAGTAATTTTAATATGAAATTACACACTGGTAACCTCGAAATGGCTTTATGGAAACTACATAAGTTCTTCTCTACACTCATTGAATGCACTTCCTGGAAGTGAATGTGAAGCTTTACCTTGAGCTGTAGACCGTGATGGTAGATACAGCAATACAGCAACAAGCAGAGTCCATTGGTGCAAGCACCCCATTTTCAAATGCTATATATAATGACATACACACACATACACACAAAGAGAAAATCATGAAACACACAGTCATCTAAAACCCACTATAATAGTTCAGTTTGCAATACGTACTGTTTCAGTAGCAGTGTAACATAATGTTCCTACTTCAGGTGAAGTAAATGCCCAGTTACCATAAACATCAGGCAAAGCTCAAACACATTTAAACAAAGGCTAACAAGGTGGGGCTTGCAACCATCACCAAATAAAGAGCAAAGACTCACAGTGAGATGAGCTGATGCAAGTTTTGAAAAGCAGTCATATAGTGGGTACTTTATAAAACTCAATGAAGAATACATTTTTGAGGAGGCTATTCATTTAGTAGAAAATTGCTAATATATTGCTATTATGATTAAAGATATTACAAACTACTATTATCCATAATAATATGCTACTATATGATTCTGCTTATAAAAGCCATGATAGTATATTGAAACATGCTCACAAACTTACATGGTTCTGCTTGCACTGGAGCTGAAATTACAAGGACACTCTCATTCAGCAATCAGAAGTACTTAGCCCTTCATTCAACAATACTATCCACTTTAAAAGACTACTGTTTGTCTATATTAAACACAAACACTTTTATGTAATTTTTTCACTTTTCATGAGGGAAACACAAGCTGAATAACATGCCATTCATTTCCAGCAGCAGCAGAAAAAGCAGGCATTGTAAACATGAAGATTGCTGAGTATTGATATTTGTGTCTTCAAAGATGGTGTTTTAAAAATATATTTCCAGCAGATAGGTCTGTTTTTTATTTATATTAAGAGGAAATTGTGGCCCATATTTGTCAAACTGAGTCACACTGGTTTGCACTTGATCCTAAACACAAAGTTAAATAACTTGCGGATGTAGAGAGACACAAATAAAACACATATGTTCAAAATTAAACCTTCAAAGATCTGAGTCAGAGAAACATAACTGAATAATTGTGTGTATTTGTTTATTTTTCCGGTGTGTCTGTCTGGGGAGAAAAACAAACTCTTTCCCTTAATTTCCCTTATCGTGGTAAAGACTTTATTTGCCTGTTAAACTTCCTTTCAAGGTCTCAAAAAAGCCAATACATGAATATTTTTTAACCACTTTCAAAATATCCAGATGCCCTTCAATGCATCCTAAAAAGGCATATCTATGCAGACCAAAACTCATAAACCATCACACCTCCCACACCCAAGCCTGATGTTTGACATGCTTTATTTTCGGCTGAGTGAAAATGTCCTATGAAATGTATACTGTTTTATTGTGTCATTAATTAAAAGATGTCTCCTTAAAGAGGATTTTACAACAATTTGCTTACATTTTTTTTTTTAAACTACATCAATGGTAAAGTTAAATGCTCTATAATCATAAATGCAGCTGTACACAAGAAAACTCAGTCTGTCTCTGTTTTAGTTTTGCATTAATTATAAGGACACAGTCATTATGTGGTTCATGACAGGGTATTAATTATACAGAATTTATAAGCATCCTGACTGAGGCACACTTGAATTTGAACTACCAGATTGTCAACTGCAGCCTCTCCCTCCCTTCATCTATATTTTGTGCATTCCATCGCCCTCTCTCTCACACCTGTGGTTTTACAGAATTAATTGAGGGGGCGTGTCACAGCACACCTGGTGTCAAGAGCATTGCTATGGAGACCGCCATCATTCACTGCAATATTTGCATAAAATGAAATGGAAAACTGTATGAATTTCTGTATGTGAACCCAATTAAAAAAGATCTCTGTCTTGACTTTTATTATACAACAAAAAACAGCTATTTGGTGTGTGGCGTTACATAAAAGACTGAGGATTTACAGACACATTCTTAAGCTATATAAAGTGGATGCTTGGAGAAGAAACAACAACATGAACTGTTTGCAGGCCATTCTACAGTGCAATAGCTACACTTAAAACACCAAATACACCAGCTAACCTCAATGGAAATGCGCTAGATCTATATTATTAAACAAAACTACAAAAAAAAAGTGACAAAGCATTCATTTTCATACTGTACCTTATTACTGTAAAATATTTGTGTTTGACAATGTATAATCATCCATAGGATAACATAAAAAAAGTGCATACAGATTAATGATTACGATTCACAGAATGTTCTTTTTTGAATACTAACTAGTGGTATCATGATGTGTAACTGATAGCAAACTTATCCTATATCACACATAAAACACCTAGGCCTATAACTGATGTTATAGGGCTTATTTTTACAGTTTATCTGAACAGTCCAGTTTTGCAGGTAAATGAAATAAAGTTCAACACACATCCTATGACATAAACAACAAATAGCACTGACGTATATAAAACCACAGTTCATGTTTAAATATACAATTTGTGACTGATTTGCTTGTAGTGCACATGACAGAAGACAAGTGAAGGCTAAAGACTAAAGTTCATGAGCTTCAAGAAGACGTCAACATTTTTAAAAATCCATGTAAAATATTGAATGAGAATAACTTGATGAAGAAAGTAAGTTAGCTTTTATGCATGAAAGCCATTTTCGCAGTGTTATGTTGGTCAGTTTCTTCACACACATTTATTAATGAGTGATTTATTGTGTCTAATTTCTCCCTCCAAATTGATGATGCTTCATGTATTTATGGGCCAAAGTGTTCATGTTTCAAAACAAGGAAAATCTCATAGCCAAGACTCGTCCCTCAAGGGAAAGAACTAAAATTAAAAATATTCCTCCCCTTAAAGAATGAGAGGTCACCCTTCCAGAACACAAAAGGAAAGTGGGGTGTCAAAGCTCCCTAGCTGTCTGCCGGTCACACTCCCAACTATTTCGTTCCACGCGTCCCACACATAGGAAAAACAGGAAGAGGGCAGAGTACTGTAAATAGGCCATGATCTTTCAGTTAGTGAAAGAAAGAAAGAAAGAAAGAAAGAAAGCATATGTTTCACATTCTAATCAGGAAGCTGAAAAGCTATGGAGACTGATACACAGATGTTTTTGATTATCTGTCCCGACACTGACACATGTAAAAGTCCTATGCAACCTTAAGTTCTCTACTTACTAGAATAGAGCACTGAACAACAGACACTAAAGGAGCTGTAAAGAGAGCCTTCCAAACACTGGGGCTAAAGCTGGGAATCTTCGAGGGGCAGATTTATTATTGTTCTTGAACGCATTGAGTCTTGGCTCTGTCCTGAAGGAAATCTTATGTGAAAGACTACTGAGCATTCCAGCTGTTCTCAATAATAACATGCATCTTTCATACAGGAAACCCCACACACTAACATTCACAGACTTACAGTACAGTCAGCAAACACAAGCAGTCCGTCAGTCATACATGCATGCTCAGCAGGTGTCCACGGTAACCTAGACACTCCGGCCTTGCCTGTTTGAGTGTGAGATATCCAAAGTGACAAATGACACAAGTTCAACTGAGGTCATTGTCCGTCCCCTCTGCCTGAACAAGCAATTTAGAATAGCTGTGATGCTGATGAGGAAGAGTCACAACAAACAAAACACACACACAAAAGCAGTGCGTGAATTTACCCCCACAGATTTTTGCAATGACCTTAAACTCAAAGTGTGAAAAATCTGAATTTGAATGACCAACTTCTCCATCACTGAGTCTTTTTAAAGTAACATTTTTTACTTTGATGATTTTACAATTTAACACCACATCAATCTCTCCTTTTCACATTAATCGCATCTATACCTGCCCATTATTTTTCAGTTGTAAATGTCAACATCCTACAGCCACACCCAATCACCTTGCATTTAATCAAAAGGTCCAACAAAGCATCAAATATTATACAGAGAACATTTTCAGATTTCTGTAGACCTAAATCTTGATTCTCTCACTCTCTCCCCTCTCTGCTCTAATCATCATTCACTTTGACCGATATGATTTAACTAAACAAAAGTGAAGCAGACTAAAAGATAATGATGTTGTAACACTAGAGCCAGACACCCCAAGCAGTATAATACAAATTAAGTGTCTAATTATTCAGTGATGTCTTAACAGATCTGAGAAGAAGAAAAAAAAAAAAAAGAGCAAGATGTATAAGTATAAAATATCTAAAGCCTGTTCAGTCAAATAACAACCTTAACTGAACCTAAAATTTAAATTAAGCTTTCAAGAATGTATGGGACTAATATATTTGAGAATCCATAACAAACTCTAATTATAAGCAAAATAACAGTCTGTTGGTGATACATCTAGCACTGTATTCACTTGTGCACTTGGCAATGGAAATAAAATACAGCAAGTTGAAGACAGTTTGCCTACGCTGAATAACTGTATAATAGCCTCATACAATTTTGCTGTGTGCGAGTCTAAAACATAAAACAAGCATTTGCAAAGCTTGCCGTGTCATAGGATGGCATTCCACATTTCCACAAACCAACAGTGCCTCTATCCTGACACATCTGTTTCTACAATACCTAGAGCCAAACAACTGTAGAGCTTCATTGGCCCAAACAGCGCTCAATCACTGACCTCAGAGCGTGTTCTATCACTGATCCTGGAGCGTTCTATCACTGATCCTAGAGTGTTCTATATATATTTAAAAGAGACTGGCGGCTTCTTACCGTTCAAGACGGGTCACTAACAGACCGAGGCGAAGCAGTTGACGGCGTAGTCCTAGCCCTAACACATTCCCTTAAATAATCCAGATTTTTTCATCTTCAGAGAATGATTTGAAAACAATAAATATTTAAATTGCGCATTTGTCAAATTGCTCCTGCGCGAACATTTCCAAACCGTCTTGCTCCCTCTCAACGTCCAGCCTTCACAAACCCTCTCATTGACTATGAGCAGAGGAATAAAGTCATATCTCCTTGGTTCTACTGTTTGCTTCTGTAAATATATTGTAGCCCAGACTTGTTCTGACGCCTGAAGCTAAATAAGTCCATCCCACATGTCCAAAAGACATTGTCTATTTTCTACTTCACTCTTTTTTCAGGATCATCTTTCAGATTTGTGCACGAGCTGCCCGCCTTCTCGCATTACAGCCAATCAAATCATGAGTCATCTCTGCTCGTGCGCTCATTGCGCGAGCCTGTACTTGCCCAGGTAAATTGCACATTCGTAATTAGAATCTTATTTCTGCAGAGGCCCAAAATATTATAATTTGGTACAAACAGAATACGAATCAGTATTATATTAACAACCTTTCCTGTTTTCACCCAATTGTTACAGATGTTCTGCAGTCATCAGGTTTGGGAAAATATGGTTGGACGATATTTAAATAAATCTCACTTGTTTTACACGACAGTATCAATGGCACGCACGGCATAAAGCTGTCTAAGGCTCCTAGATTCCTGCTGATTTCTGTTTTGTCTGCGGAACGATCCAAAAACCCTTAAACTGCAGTACAGCCCATTGAAGGGACTGTGTAGGTCTATCCCTCACAGCCTCGTTGTCATTCTCGTCGAAAATCAAGGATGGCGCTGCTGTTAATAGGGTCGATAAGAATAATTAGCTTATTATTACGTCGACGGTCTAAAGGTTACAATCTTTACCAATTCCAAGGTAATGCCTGGATGTAGCTATGTCTAATCAGTAATACATCAGCACAAATAATTAATCTTTCATTTTACCACGTTGCTTAGTTAACCCTTGTGCGACCTTCGGGACGTTTTTGTATTTTTCATTTGTGCTTTTTCGATCATTTTGGCTGTGTTTATGCCAACGGCATAAATTTAGCCAAAGGTGTGTATTTTGGGGGGAAATTTGATATTTCAACCTCAGTTCCTATAATACATCTATAATACACTGTGTACACAAAATAGTTACACTCAGTAACTAAACTGAGTTAAATTAAACTCATTAAAACTACAATTTTTGATCCCAGTATCATTAAAGCATAAAATCATGAATTCTATGATATAATGCTTTCATTCCAGAGCCCTGGCTTCAAAATTTAAAATTTTAATATTTTCCACCAGATGGTGCATTTTTCTCATGTTTAGCCTATGGAGGAAATACATGCTTTTTTCCTGTTTTCTGTTTGCTGTATTAGAGAGCACTGCAGGCCAATTGAATAAATTATGCCGCTAAAATTATGTGTGTGTGTGTGTGTGTGTGTGTGTGTGTGTGTGTGTGTGTGTAAAAACCAACAGTGGCATTATGTAAACAAACTGGCATTTAAAGGGCATTTTTTATTTTTTTTTATTTATTTTTTTTTGACGTGGTCAAAGGTACAGCTCTAAGGTACTGAGTTTTTTTTATTTTTTTATCTAACACTGCACAAAAAATAATAATGCATGTTGTTGCTAATCATTGACATGCAGTATCCCAGACTGTGATAATTTTTTGGGTGTTTACTTTTTCCATAAAAAAACAACAGTGGCATTATACAAACAAGCTGGCATCTAAAGGGTTCTTTAAAATCCTGAAACTGAATGAATATACTGTATATATATGTTTAATTTATTTTACAATTTAGGTGAATATTTAGGCTTGCAAAAAAAGTAAAATACATTTAAAAGATTAAAATTGGTTCAAATACAAAATTTTGACAGAAGGGGCACAGTGGTCTGTGCTTCTTTTTTTGACATCGTCGGAGCGTACTCTGGAAGTTTCTTTCCATGTTAATCACAGAGAGAATTCTTACATGGTGTACGCAAGCACTGAGAATATGAGGTGTTTTGAATGTGGAGACAGGGTACAAACATTTTACATGTCCGCATAAAGATGACCAGTGACCATCTACATCGCATGGAGATGTACACAATGCGAATCAACATCAAATGGATACAGAAAGACAGAGAACTGAGATGCAGGAGAAAGGAGCTTCAGAGGAGGTTAGTGATGATAATATAAACTCAGCAAAAAAAGAAACGTCCTCTCACTTTCAACTGCTTTTATTTTCAGCAAAATTAACGTGTAAATATTTGTATGAACATAAAAACAACAAAATCAAAAGTAACAGTCAGTATCTGGTGTGGCCACCAGCTGCATTAAGTAATGCAGTACATCTCCTCATAGACTGCACCAGATTTGCCATTTCTTGCTGTAAGATGTTACCCCACTCTTCCATCAAGGTACTTACAAATTCGGCCCTAGCCCTCTCCCTTCGATCCAACAGGTCACAGACGTGCTCAATGGGATTGAGATCCAGGTTGACATTCCTGTCTTGCAGGAAATCACACACAGAACGAGCAGTATGGCTGGTGGCATTGTCATGCTGGAGGGTCATGTCAGGATGAGCCTGCAGGAAGAGTACCACATTTGGGAGGAGGATGTCTTCCCTGTAATGCACAGCGTTGAGATTGCCTGCAATGACAACAAGCTCAGTCCGATGTTGCTGTGACACTCCGCCCCAGACCATGACGGACCCTCCACCTCCAAATCGATCCCGCTCCAGAGTACAGGCTTCGGTGTATCAATCATTCCTTCGACGATTAACGCAAGTCGACCATCACCCCTGGTGAGACAAAACCGTGACTCGTCAGTGAAGAGCACTTTTTGCCAGTCCTGTCTGGTCCAGCGAAGGTGGGTTTGTGCCCATAGGCGACGCTGATGTCTGGTAAGGATCTGCCTTACAATAGGCCTTCAAGCCCTCAGTCCAGCCTCTCTCAGCCTATTGCGGACAGTCTGAGCACTGATGGAGGGATTGTGCGTTCCTGGTGTAACTTGGGCAGTTGTTGTTTCCATCCTGTACCTGTCCCGCAGGTGTGATATTCGGATGTACTGATTCTGTGCAGGTGTTCTTACACATGGTCTACCACTGTGAGGACAATCAGCTATCCTTCCTGTCTCTCTGTAGAACTGTCTTAGGCGTCTCACAGTATGGACATTGTAATTTATTGCCCTGGCCACATCTGCAGTCCTCATGCAGCATGCCTAAGGCACGTTCACGCAGATGAGCAGGGACCCTGGGCATCTTTCTTTTGGTGTTTTTCAGAGTCAGTAGAAAGGTCTCTTTAGTGTCCTAAGTTTTTATAACTGTGACCTTTATTGCCTACCGTCTGTAAGCTGTTAGTGTCATAACAACCATTCCACAGGTGCATGTTCATTAATTGTTTATGGTTCATTGAACAAGCATGGAAAACATTGTTTAAACCCTTTACAATAAAGATCTGTAAAGTTATTTGGATTTTTACAAAATTATCTTTAAAATACAGTGTCCTGAAAAAGGGACGTGTCTTATTTTGCTGAGTTTATATGCTGGGAGTAGTGAGCAACCTGCATGCAGTTCTGTTCCCCAAATAGCTGAGACTGAAATGATGTTACTGATAAAAGTGAGGCTCAAGAGTGGTATTGAAGAGGTGTGTGTGTTTAAAGAAACACATGCAGGAGTTTCAGAAGATAACACTGCTGATGACTTAGATTGGTTGTCTCAATGTACTGATGACAGAATGAGAAATGAAGAGCAATGGACAGATGTGTCTGATATGGCAAGAGTGGCTGAAAATGATATGTATACTGTTGAACAGATTAACTAATTTCTAGATGAAACAAAAGGTAAAGCAAGTGTTGAAATCTGTGAATTTTTTCCCAGATCTTGATAAGATCTTCTGTTATGTGGGCAAGGAGAACGAGCAGCTATGAAGAGCTCTTACAACAGAAGAGGTTTAGTCTAAAAAAGCACATCACTGCTATTAGACAGGGAAAAAGACAGGGAAAGAAAGAGTAATGAGGGGAAAAGCAAAAGAAAAGCAAAATAACAATGATGGCGGATAACTCTCTTTCTTCTCTTTATGTTTCTTTCTCTCTCTCTCTTTCTTATGGAGGTCTTGCCGGTGTGATCCCTTAATGTAAATGGAATGAGGGATGGGAGAAAAAATAGGTTACTCTCAGAGGTTATATGCTTGAAAGATCTAAATGTTATTTTATTGAGTGATCAAAGCAATGAGGCTGACTGGGGCTTGTGGTGGGAAGGAGAGAAAGTCCTTAGTCATGGGTCCAATTTGAGAGCTGGAGTGGCAGTACTCTTTCCCCCTGCAGTTAAAGTGAAAATTTTATCGAAAAATTAAGTTGAACCAGGGAGATTGCTGATTGTGAGGGCTGAAATTAGTCATTTTCTCTTCCTCTTTGTAAATATTTATACTCCAAATATAGGTGTAGAAAGAATACATTTGTTCACTGAACTAGAGGACATATTAAGACAGCAGCATGATGGGGATTTCATTATTTTAGGGGGAGATTTTAATTGTACACTGGAATTCACACTAGATAGGAATGGGGAGGAACCACATGCACAGTCAGCCATATGTTTAGCCAATGTGATCAAGAATTTGAACCTCTCAGATGTATGGAGGGAACACAATCTGTTAAGATGGCAATATACATGGGAAAAGATTAGTAATGAGAAGGTATCTGCTGCATGATTGGGCTGATGCTATACATCATGTAATATGGTATAGGGATGTAAAATCTTTCCCACACCACTCTCTGATCATAAACTTATCACAGTTGAGTGCACTTTATTAACAAGAACTCATAAGATTTACTTTTGTCAAATTACTAGAAGATAGACACTTCTGTGAGATGTTTAAGTTGTTTTGTGAGTCTTGGAAAAGTGAAAAGAACTGCTATGGAAATTGTGTTCAATGGTGGGAAATTGGGAAAGCACATACTGTATGTAAAAAGTTTTTGTCACCAATATTTATCACATTCTTCATTGTGTTTAAAAAAGACATTGGAATGGCTGGAAAAAGACATTATTGGTATTGAGAAGAGTATGCTTGCAAATGACTCTGTAAACCTTAAAGAATTTTGGACTGAAAAAACAAACCAGCTCAATTTTAAATGAAAGGGTGAAAGGAGCTCTTGTCGGTTTTTAACAGCAAGAGACATGGATGCTCCTACATCATTTTTTTTATCTGGAGCGTAAAACAGGGCAAGAAAAACTGACTAATGAACATGATACTTCTGATTAACTGCTTCAAGATCTTCCAGGTTTTTTTTCCCAATTACATTTTTTTTATTGATTCTTATAGATGGCAAAGAAAAACAAAACATATATACACTGAATCAACATTTAATTCCCACTACTACCCCTCCCCAATCACCAACCCCGACCCACAACGAACATCCCTGTGGTCACACATAAGTACACACACAAAAAAATAAAATTAAAATAATAATAATAATATTAATACACATCTAAAACTACACCTCTCTCTCCACATCCCCTCCCCGAGAGTCCCCCAAATATGGCAAATAACTGCCCCATTTCCCATCAAATGAATCCCAGATCGCCAGCCTTCTACATGACACCTCCTCAAAAGCTGCCACCCTCCCCATCTCCACGCACCACTCCAGCTGACTTCCATCCCCTTAAAACAATCTGTCTGCCTGTCATAACACTGGTCAGGACCCAATTTTTTATGTGTTTATCCCCTATATCAATGATTGCCCCATCGCCCAAAACACAGAGTCTGGGGCAAAATGAAACCCGAGTGCTCAACACATCACACACAAAACCCTGAACCTTCAGACAAAATTCCTGGATCTCAACACACCACCAAAAAACATGGGCCATGTCTCCATGCTCCGACTGGCACCTACCAGATGTCTATAAAGTAACTTAATCCATCCAATAAAAGTATTCACGAACCTGCATATTTCCAAAATCTTAAAAAGATAATCCCATTCTACCATATCAAACGCCTTTTCAGCATCAAGTGAGATGGCAGCGACCGGAGCCTGATCATTCGCCACTGACCACATGATATCGATGAGATGCCTAATGTTGTCAGAAGAATTGCGGCCCCAAATAAACCCCACCTGATCTGCATTTATAAGAGTTGTCATAACTTTACTTAATCGGTTAGCCAAAATTTTTGACAATATTTTAACATCTAGCTGGATCAGGGAAATTGGATGGTAACTCTTACACACGCTTGGATCTTTGTCTTTTTTAAGAATCAGACTGATCCGGGCTTGTGTCATGGTTGGCAGAAGCTTTCCATTCTTTAATGATTCTGTATAAACTTCTAACAAAAGTGGTGCCAGTTCTGTACCATAGGATCTAAAAAAACTCAGTGGCAAGGCCATCCGGCCCCGGAGCCTTGCCTATGGGCAAGGGCTTAATTACCTCGTCAAGCTCCTCCAAGGTTATCTCAGAATCAAGAGAATTTTTTGCTCCATCATCAGTTTAGGGAGTTCTAATGGTTCCACAAAATTTCAGTAGATGAAGACATGGAACTATAGAGATCAATATAGAATTCTTTAAAAGCATTATTAATATAAATGGCCAAGGAAAATATCTTACCACCAGCAGATTTCCAGATCACCAGGGGATTGTAGAAAAAGACTCTCTGCTTTATATACAGTTGTGCTCAAAAGTTTGTATACCCTGGCAGAAATTGTGACATTTTGGCATTGATTTTGAAAATATGACTGATCATGCAATAAAACTGTCTTTTATTTAAGAATAGTGATCATGTGAAGCCATTTATTATCACATAGTTGTTTGGCTCCTTTTTAAATCATAATGATAACAGAAATCACCCAAATGGCCCTGATCAAAAGTTTACATACCCTTGAATGTTTGGCCTTGTTACAGACACACAAGGTGACACACACAGGTTTAAATGGCAATTAAAGGTTCATTTCCCACACCTGTGGCTTTTTAAATTGCAATTAGTGTCTGCGTATAAATAGTCAATGAGTTTGTTAGCTCTCACGTGGATGCACTGAGCAGGCTAGATAATGAGCCATGGGGAGCAGAAAAGAACCGTCAAAAGAAGTGGAAAATTCGGGGATCTCTTGATACCAAACCAAGGTCAGGTAGACCAAGAAAGATTTCAGCCACAACTGCCAGAAGAATTGTTCGGGATACAAAGAAAAACCCACAGGTTACCTCAGGAGAAATACAGGCTGCTCTGGAAAAAGACGGTGTGGTTGTTTCAAGGAGCACAATACGACGATACTTGAACAAAAATGAGCTGCATGGTCGAGTTGCCAGAAAGAAGCCTTTACTGCACCAATGCCACAAAAAATCCCGGTTACAATATGCCTGACAACACCTTGACACACCTCACAGCTTCTGGCACACTGTAATTTTGAGTGACGAGACCAAAATAGAGCTTTATGGTCACCTCCATAAGCACTATGTTTGGAGAGGGGTCAACAAGGCCTATAGTGAAAAGAATACCATCCCCACTGTGAAGCATGGTGGTGGCTCACTGATGTTTTGAGGGTGTGTGAGCTCTAAAGGCACGGGGAAACTTTTTGGGGGGGGGGGGGATTTTCCCCCTTTTTCCCCCAATTTGGAATGCCCAATTCCCAGTGTGCTTTTAAGTCCTCGTGGTGGCGGAGTGATTCGCCTCAGTCCGGGTGGCGGAGGACGAATCCCAGTTGCCTCCGCGTCTGAGATCGTCAACCCGTGCATCTTATCACATGGCTTGTTGAACATGTTGCCACGGAGACATAGCGCGTGTGGAGGCTTCACGCCACCCACCCACAAAAAGAAACAAAAAATGCACCCAGCTTCCTCAGATGGCCAAAGGCATGTTCAGTGAGTCAGCCCACTTGAAGGCATATGAGAAACACACCATGACTTCCTCAATACATTGGTTTAATGAAAGACATCACTAGTTGTGGGCATGTAAATATTTTGCAGCCATCCTTAGAATCTATTCTCAATTTGGCCAGGAACTTCAGTGTAAAAGTGACCCTTTGTCGATGCAAAAGTTTCTTCAAGGAGTGTTATTCCACAAAACATACTCCAGCTGCTAGGCGGAACCAACACAAAAAGAAGCAAAATGGCCCCCATCCTCCTCAGACAGTCGAGTGTAAGCCCAGTGAGTAAATCCAATCGGGGGCCATATGAAAATCACCAAATGGCTTACTCACCCCATTGACTTTATGAAGGACATTGCTTGTTGTGGGCATGTAAATACTTTGCGGCCATCCTTGGTATCTATTCTCAACTTGGCTGGGAACATCAGAGCAAAACCGATCTTCTGTTGATGTAAGAGTTTCTTGCATTCCTTAAATTGATCACGTTTCTCTCTTGTCGAATTTGCAAAGTCTGGGAACAAGAAAATGTTGTGGTTCTTCCAAGAAAGCTTTCCTTTGCTCCTCGCCTCGTGTAACACAAGATCTTTATCAGCTGAACTGCGAGCCGGGACTCTGTGAGCTCGCTCGATTTCCAGCTTGTGGCCTATGTCGAGCAGACTCGAGAAGAGCTCGTCTAGGAATTTTCCATATATCTGCCTTCCTCATGCTCAGGAATTCAAACAATTCAGATGTTATTCCGCCTACTACGGGTCTCCAAATTTCGTTCCAAATCTATCTTGGTCGCTAGCGGATTAGCAACTAATTCCCTCTCCAATGACTCCAGATAATCGATCCGTCTCTCGATGTCAGACAATCTGTTAACCAACTCAGAGAATTTAGTTTCCTTTGCAGTTATCAATCGACGTATTACAGCAAGATCCTCTAAGTCGGCAACGACTTTCATAAGCATCACAGACATGTTGGACAGTTGATGCTGGATTTCTCCGCCGCACCATCCAAACAGAGTCCCTGGTCTGCAGGCCTATCAGAGGTTTCAGCGTGAGCATGTAAGTGTCTTTTAATATCTCCAGAGCCCGAGGATTTGGACTTCTTTACCATATTGATTTCAAAGAACAGATATGTAGCAGGATGTGTTGAATCTCACCGGTTTAAGAATTAAAAAGAATTAAAAACTTGCAAAGTGCGCAGAGCTCGCCGTTTACACATGGCGTCACGTGACTCCCTGAGAAAAAATTTACTTCAAAACTTTTTGTAATGAAGTGTTGTACTTACACTCTCAAAGATTTAACCACTATAATGTTTTATTTTTCTTGTTTCTCATTTTGTGGTGGACAGCAACTTTCAAATGTGTTTGTGCTTCTTGTTAGGAAACGTTTGAGCTGAAATTGGACGCACCCCAAAGGTGTCCTGAGCCAATCAGATGTGGCTTTTCAGAGTCACATGGTCAACTGGTCTGTCCTTTTCACAGTTGATTTACAATCCTTTGTGTGGAGGATTCTTACAAACTTCCCACTCAAAATGGTGCATGTTTAATCATGAACTTTTATATCTTGGATACAACTGAATGTATCAAAAATTAATTAACATAAACATTCCTGAAATGCAGAAAGAATTTCAACAATAGTAAACATGAGGTGTTTTATCCTGAGTAGTTACCATTCTTAGTAAAAATGACATAACACTAGATTAAAGATTATAATCATTGATTTGTCAGTTATAAAAGTGATCACAGGTCATGAAGTCATTCTCAGAATTATCTTGCAAGGCTAGTTATTGTGTATATTTTGGGTCCAAATGCATTCTGTAAATTTTAGAGAGTTAAATCACAAGTACTGGTACTTTGTGTGAAATGTTCATGGATTCCTTTTTAGCTGCAGAATAATGATCACGATGTCTCGTGATCTGATGAGTCTAGTTTAAGTGTAGCAAATTGGTTTATATCGAAGGACAAAAACAGAGTGTGTTTTAAGCCTTTCCCAGGGTTTCCAGGGAGTGTGTTCTCATCTTTTATTGCCTGTAACCTCTGCCCCTGAAACGGTGGGGTTTTCTTCAGAAGCATAAAGTTCTCAAGTCATGTGCTATCTGGACAAGTCCTTTTTGTTCGTTTTATTGGCCAGATGTGAGCTTCAGCTAGAATTCTTGGCACCTAGTCGAGCAGAATCTTGCCCAATTGGTGCTAAAGCACACTCAACTAGAGGCATGGCCTCCTCATGGACATGGACAAATGATGTGTCCTTACAGGTCATATATTTTGCTCCTCTCAAAACACATTTGCAAGGTTTTACAGCCTAGACGTAACGTCTCTCTCTTCACAAGTCCTCTCTGTTTAGAGCGCTCGCTATCCATTGGCCAAATATATATACTTATGCTCCTCCCTTTTAGGACAAGCTCCCAATCTTTTACACAACTGCCTGCATTAGGCCATTGTAATTTACCATATGTCACAAGCACTTACATTATAAATAAACTCCTTTACCGACTGGATTCGTGAAGGAGTTAATTCATACTATATGACTATAGTTCATATATTTGTCCTGAGTGCTCCCTTCCTGACCCAACACGATGGTCACTCACTGCAGCATACTCTTGTCGGTCACCGTCCCACGAGACTGCAGTGTCATGCTTCCTTTCTGGGAAGTTATATCGTGTAGTGTGCCGTGATGGGATTCTGTTCCCAATATGTGTTAATAAACACAAAGTCAAGTGTACTGAGTCATAAGGGAACGTCTCGGTTATGTACGTAACCTCGGTTCACTGAGACGAAGGGAACGAGACATTGCGAACTCTAGCTGCACTACAAGACTCAGAGTTCTTGAGGTACGAGCGATGCCCTACTTGTTCTCAGTCAAAAATTCTGAGGAAATGGTGTTTGTGCTCTTGTTTTTATAGCGGACAGTTTCGCGCCAAAACAGGTGGGGCTCAAATACCATAGCCAATATTAGAATAATGCCGTTATTGAAGAGAGGTTTCAACTAGGTCGTGTAAGAAGGCACTCCCCATATGCATTAATAAACACATGGCTCTCATTCCCTTCGTCTCAGGGAACCGAGATTATGTACGTAACCGAGACGTCTTACTATATATTGTAACCATGACAGATTTTGTGGTTACTATGATTTTACTACAAATAACATTGTTAAACTATGGTTACTGTTATAAAACCATGATTTTTATTAAGGGCAAACCTGTTGAAGTGTTTACCAAATAGAGTATTCTTCTTTTTTTTTTCTCCCCAATTTGGAATGCCCAATTCCCAATGCACTCAAAGTCCTCGTGGTGGTGTAGTGACTCGCCTCAATACGGGTGGCGGAGGACTAATCTCAGTTTTATCATGTGGCTTGTTGAGCACGTTACTGCGGAGACGTAGTGCATGTGGAGGCTCACGCTATTCCCCGCGGCATCCACGCACAACACACCACGTGCCTCACCGAGACCGAGAACCACATTAGAGCGACCACGAGGAGGTTAACCCAGCTTGACTCTACCCACCCTAGCAACTGGGCCAATTGGTTGCTTAGGAAGCTTGACTGGAGTCACTCAGCACGCCCTGGATTTGAACTTGCGACTCCAGATGTGTGGTAGTCAGCGTCTTTGCTTGCTGAGCAAAGACGCTGACAAATCCAAAAAATCGAGTATTTTTTGGATTTGGCAGTAATATTTTTTTTCTGAACAAAGAAAATACCAAACCGTACCGAAAATGTGATACAAACTGAACCGTGAGAAATTCGAACCGTTACACCCCTAGTAAATATACATGTTTTTTTCTCTCTCTCTCTCTTTCATCAGTGTGGTGATGTGTTATTTGAAATGTGTTGGTTTTTGTATGCCTGTATATTAAAAATGTTAATGAATAGACAAATATTTTAAACTTTGCAAACAAAGTGATCTTAAAATCAAGTCTCTTTCTCTCTCTCTCTCTCCTAAACATTTGTCCACACTCATCAGGAATCCAAGCCTAGAGGGCATTCATCTTTTTTAAGACATAACCTTAAGCTTCACTTGCATTCCCTTGCTGTCAAAAATTCACAATTTTTTGGAGGTATTCACAACGTTTGGATTTTTATTAGGGTTTATTTTGTCAAATGAAAAAAAAAATTTCATTACTTACTGTAACACATCAATGGAAAGGAGGAGGCGAGAACCGGCTTAACAATATAAATAAAGGTTTAATGATAAACTGAACCAAAAAGACAAACACAAACGTAGGTGTCGGACAGCTGTCCGTAACTCTCTCTCTGTCGCACTGCCGTCTCCGGTTGGCCTTATCCCTCTCAGGCTTAATCAGCCTAATTAGGGGCCAGGTGTGCGGAATCACGACCCGGCCCCGTCCTCCGCCCTGCCACACTTACCCTATAGATTTTCTCTGAGGGCAGGTTTAGACTTGTGCAGGAAACAAAGGTTACATTCTGGACAGAGCTGGTGGTATGTAGTGTCTTGATCAGGACAAGATGAATACTATAAGTATTTCACTAAGTTAGCTTTTGGGGTTGGCAGGTGCAGTAGTACAGTGTTATCTGTTTCACATGTTAATATAATCCTTAAATGAAATAAAGGTATGTGATTTGCTCTGCTGTCCATAATAGAGGGTGTGAGCATAGGACTGTTCTATATACCCCGCTATAGTCTACTTAATTAATGAATATAGAAATGAATGGAAATAAAGGTTTAGCTCTGTTGGTGGAGGGATGCTGGAAGAATGGTCACAAAAAATAAGCAGCCAACAATGCAAAATGCCATGTAAAGGAGGAGGAAACAAGTTTGCTATTGTTGCAAGAGTTGCATGTGGCAGAACATGGCTTTAATTTTTAATAATGATGTGACAGTGATGTCAATGTAATCTCATTAAAAACACAGTCATGATGCATGCACAGAATATATGTTCTAATATATTACATTTTTTTGTGTGAATGTGAGTGTGAGAAATTTAGAAATTGGGGGTGCACTGACACCCACAACCCATGCACACACATTCCTTAGGACAGGAATGGGGAACATCCTGATTCAGTGTCAGTTGAGATGCTGAAAGACAAGAAAATGAGTCACTTAAGCAAACAAGATCATGAAGGATCAAGTATCCCTCCATTCGACAGCTAACTTTAGTGAATGTGATGGGTGATAATGAGACTGCAGTATGCCTTGGACATGTTTTACCTGCTTAAACAGCACACTAGAAGGTACATAGGAGCCTCCATACACCTGGTAACATTTTTCAGGTCACCATTGTTTCAGGTCATGCTTGTTCATTTTCCGTTGGGCCCACAGGACTGAACACTTTAAAGGTGCACTCAGTAATTCTGATCCAATACACTTTTTGTCAAATTCTGCAAATATCTCCTCACAGTCTGCTAGCTGTCCGTTCTGTGGGTGGGCTGAAAAAAAAATCTAGTATTTGTACACAGCCCTGGCACTGTAAATGGGACAAAAAAGATGGATCAGACCGATCCACACAACACTACTCCAGCCAATCAGCAACAGGGGGTAGTTCTTGCGCATGCACAGGATGGGGGGGTGGAGGCAGAGTGAGAGGGAAATTAATTAGAAAAGCGGTGGCAAATCTGGCTGATGCGAACTTTCTAAACTCCAAGGAGGACAAATGGCTGAGAAACAGACCAAGAGAAAAGGTCAGACAAATATAACTAAAAAAGAAGGATTATTATAAGTCGAGGGCTAGGAACCGCATCAACATCTTGGCTTTTCAGCGGTGGAGAGACCAGGTAAAAGGCTTGAAGATGAATGCAGATGTTGCTCTTTTTCTTTTCGATAGGTGGGTAACATACATTTTGCTATGTTTCTATGTGATTTAGTAGCAGGAGAGTTGTGAGTGTCTGGAGCTGGTGTGCGTAAAACCGTCTCGCATGCATGAATTTGAGGGGCAGAGCTTCCAAAGGAGCACTGAAGGGAGTGGTGTGTTTGTTTTGGCAGTTGAGTTCAAATATCAACAGTGTTTCTCAGGAATCTCTAAGTGCACCTTTAAGTGAGTTCTATGAGCTTTACTGTAACTTGAATTACTGAAAAGATACTGAGATTCTGAATAGAGATACATGCAAAGCATCAGTGGCATTGTAGTGGGATCAAATGGGGCATGGCAAGAAAGCATGATTGCAAATGTTCACAAAGTTTAACATGAGTTTAAGGAATATTTAAAGGGTTAGTTCACCCTAAAATTTAAATTCTCATCATTTACTCACCCTCATGTCATGCCAGGTGTGTATGACTTTCTTCTGCTGAACACAATTGAAGATTTTTAGAAGAATTTCTAAGTTCTTTTGATTCATACAATGTTAGTGAATGGGTGCCAAGATTTTGAAGCTCCAAAATCCAGATAAGGGCAAAATAAAAGTATTGCAGACAACTCTGGTGTTTAATTCCATATATTCAGAAGGTGTGGGTGAGAAACAGATCAATATTTTTCCCTGCTCAGTCAATTTCCACTTTCACTTTCTCATTCTCCTTCTGTTTTTGGTGATTCACATCCTTCTTGCATATCGCCCCCTAATGGGCAGGGAGGAGAATTACTTTAAATATTGATCTGTTTCTCACCCACACCTATCATATCGTGTCTGAACACATGGATTTAACCACTGGAGTTGTATGGATTACTTTTATGCTCCCTTTATGTGGATTTTGGAGTTTCAAAATGTTGGCACCCATTCAATGCATTGTGAGGACCTACAAAGCTGAAATATTCTTCAAAATATCTTAAACTGTGTTCTGCAGAAAAAAGGTCATACACATCTGGGATGACATGGGGGTGAGTAAACAATGAGAGAATTTTCATTTTTGGGTGAACTGTTCCTTTAAAGAGATGTTCAATGTGAACTGGGCAGGGCTACTGCAAAAGGAAACCTTTCCCAAGTCTTGCACAGAATAGGATTGTCAATTTGTTGGCATGCACTATTCTGAAAATGTCTGCTTAGTTGCCTACTAAAATCAAAAGAAGCTTGTGGGCGTTTTCAGGTCATCTGTTATTCATATGTAGCCTTCTGACTGACCAGATTTGACTATTTGTCTTTTCTTTCCTCACAGCACCTCTGTAATCACAGCATGGATGCCCTTTTGTTGATGCCTGCAGTTAGAAATCCCACCAAATACCATTTTGTCTATAGATATTGTTGGAAAGTTCATTAATGAGAATCTATTAGAATCTATATCTAAAACTGATCATAAAATGTCATGTATATACATAAACATTTTTAAATATGTGTCTGAACAGCTCTGCTGGAATGTCATTCACCTTCAGAACTTTCTGAGCAGTTCATCAAGCTTTCTAGGATCCACAGAAAGACACGTGCATATAACAGCATACATAACTGTGACAATTGAGACTATTGTCACTTGCCTCTTACAGTATGTATGAAATAACAAACAAACATGTAACTATATTCATACTTCTCTCTATATACTGTGTGAGCATTACTTCAGCATTAATGGGATAGTTCACACAAAAACTTTACTAGCTTTCTCCTCAGTCACCGCATTCACTTTCATTGCATTTTTTTCCCACTCACTAAATGTGAATGGTGAGTGTGGCCATCAAACCCTGACATTCTACCCAAAATCTGTTTTTTTTTTTGTTGTTGTTGCAAGCAATAAAGTAATTAAGGTTTGAAATGACATAAGTGTGAATAAATGACATAATTTTTATTTATTATTTGGGTGAACTAACCCATAAAACAACCAATAGATTATATTCCATTAGAAAAAAACACTCCTCCACCCTGCAACACATGGCAGTGAAAAATGAGTCACACACTCACACATGCTGGTACACACAGCTTACACATGCCGTACATGCGTATACACATTTTCTGATGTGGTTACAGGGCAGATGGTTTTAAGGGGAGCTGATATATCACCCAACGTTCCTAAGTGTGAAGAGATAATGCTCCGGTAATGGAGTTTTGAATGACTTGACACTGATATTGTTAATTCGTTTTTATTCGTTTTTTTTTTTTGTTTTGTTTTTTTACTGCCATGCATTCTTAAATAAAAAAAGCAATTATTCTAGAATCTAGGAGTAAAATCAGCCATGGCTAAAAGTTTCTAACTTTCCAAAGCTACATCATTCTCTCATTTTTCACGCTGATAAAAATGAAAGATTAATCATGCTATAGAACTACACGATAATCAAAATGTTAAAATGACACCAATTAAATATCTACGCAACATGTTACAGTAGCACTGTATTGAACCATTCTGCCGTGCTAATATTCTGTCCATTAATACTTGTCAAGCTGTCATTTTCCTTCTGGACAAGTGGTATTTAGAGTGCATAGGAAGCTTAAAATGTTGTTTTAGACACTCGTGTTTTTTCATTTTTCACATACACCCACTGCTCCCAGCTATCTCTCTCAACATTTCATCTTCCCATTTAGCTAACAGCGCAGTGGGTTATGGGTCCATTTAACACTTCCCAGTACTTCCCAAGCTGGAATTACAAAGAACTGCTGTCAGATCCTCATGGAATCTGGTGTGGAGATTCATTTGAAATCAGTTAGGCAAAGATAAGGCAGAGAGATGACATTTTCAGTTTGCTTGGGTCGTCTTCTCAATCACCACAAAGTTGGTGGACTAAGCTCTATTTAGAAAAGGCTAAGATGACATTCTAGGGGTTTTGTGTTAAAATGTGTACACACATACCAAAGTATACTGTATATGTGGTTGTGTAATTACTTGTCAAATGATGATCTTGCTGAAATTTCACTTATCTAAAACCTAAATGTATATAAACAATGAAATTTAAATATCTCAAGTAAAGAAAAGTTGCAGCCTTTCAGCCACTTTTCATTTATAAATATGATACATACAGTATGTATATGTAATTGTTCTGACTAGCAAACGTGCACTACGTAAGTTTTCAGAACTTTTATGGGCACACACTATGCACATGTACTGTCACATTCGTTTATGTATATATATACTGTGTATATATATATATATATATATATATATATATATATATATATATATACAGTGCCTTGCAAAGGTATTCAGACCCCTGACCAATTCTCTCATATTATCGAATTACAAATGGTACACTGAAATTTCATTCTGATTGATATTTAATTTGTTTTTTAATATTTTTTTATTTAAAAAACTGAAACATCTTGCTTGCATAAGTATTCAACCCCCACACATTAATATTTGGTTGAGCCACCTTTTGCTGCAATAACTGCTTTAAGTCGTTTGGGGTACATATGTACCAGCATTGCACACAGTGACGAAGTGATTTTGGCCCATTCTTCTCAGCAGATTTGCTCCAGGTTGTTCAGGTTGGTTGAGTGACGCTTGTGGACTGCAATTTTCAAATAGTGCCACAGATTCTCAATAGGATTGAGATCAGGACTTTGACTGGTCCACTGTAGGACATTTATCTTTTTGTTCTTGAGACTGAAGCAGGTTCTCTTGCAGTATTTCCCTATAATTTGCTCCATCCATTCTTCCTTCAGTTCTAACAAGATGCCCAGTCCCTGCTGATGAGAGCCATCCCCACAGCATGATGCTGCCACCACCATACTTCACTGAAGGGATAGTGTGTCTTGAGGCATAGGAAGTGTTAGGTTTGCGCCACATATAGCGCTTTGAGTTTGGGCCAAAAAGCTCTATCTTGGTCTCATCTGACCACAAAACCTTCTCCCACATCGCAGCTGGGTCACTCACATCCTTTCAGATGATACTTTTTGAGTAACGGCTTCTTTCTTGCCACCCTCCCATACAGGCCAGCATTATGCAGTGCTCTTGATATGGTTGACTGGTGCACCATTACTTCACTCCCAGCCACTGAATTCTATAGCTCCTTCAAAGTGATTGTTGGCCTCTCTGTGGCTTCTCTCACAAGTCTCCTTTTTGTTAGAGCACTGAGTTTTGAGGGACAGCCTTTTCTTGGCAGTGCCTGGGTGGTGTGGTGCAGCTCCCACTTCCTGATTATTGATCCAACTGTGCTCACTGGGATATCCAAACATTTGGATATTATTTTGTACCCTTTCCCTAATCTATGCATTTTTGTTACTTTATCTCTAACTTCTGTGGAATGCTCTTTGGTCTTCATTTTCCTTCAGATTCACAGCCTGACTAATGATTCTTCAACAATGGGTTTTTTATCCAGAAAATGTGATTGCAACTTTAATGATTCACAGGTGGATGCCAATGGTAAAGTAATTGTGTCCTCGTTAGGGCAATTTCTTTCATCGGTGAAACCTGGCTGCTTCCACAGCACAGGGGTTGAATATTTATGCAAGCAAGATATTTCAGGTTTTTTTATATATATATTTCCCAACATAAAACCAATGTCACCTAACATTAATTGATTTTGAGTTCCAGTAGTTTAAAATAAAATATCAAACAGAAAGAAATTTCATTGCATCATTTGTAATTCAGTAATATGAGATAATTGGTCAGGGGTCTATAAGGCCTGCACCCCTGAGTCTTCTCTTTACTATTGTACATGAAACTGGTGTTGAGTGGGTAGAATTCAATGAAGCTGTCAGCTGAGGACATGTGAGGCCTCTATGTCTCAAAATAGAGACTCTGATGTACTTATCCTTTTATTTAGTTGTACATCTGGCCTTCCACATCACTTTCTGTCCTTGTTAGAGCCAGTTGTCCTTTGTCTTTGAGGACTATAGTGTACACCTACGTATGAAATCTTCCGTTTTTTGGCAATTTCAAGCATTGTATAGCCTTCATTCCTCAAAACAAAAATTGACTGATGAGTTTCTAGAGAAAGCTGTTTTTTTTTTGTTGCCATTTTGACCTAATATTGACCTTAAGACATGCCAGTCTGTTGCATACTGTGGCAACTCAAAAACAAACACAAAGACAATGTTAAGCTTCATTTAATGAACCAAATAGCTTTCAGCTGTATTTGATATAATGGCAAGTGTTTTTCTAGTACCAAATTAGTTTTTTACATCAGTAATGTCCTGACTATACTTTGTGATCAGTTGAATGCCACTTTGGTGAATTAAAGTACCAATTTCCTTCCGAAACAGCAAAATCTGTACATTATTCCAAACTTTCGGCCGCCAATATATATATATATATATATATATATATATATATATATATATATATATATATATATATATATATATATACATATGTATGTATGTATGTATGTATGTATATATACTATTTTGTCTTTTTTTCTTTCTAGGTTTGATGCATCCCCTAGATCACATGTACCTCTATGTCAGACATCTATTTATATATAATCCCATACATACACCTATATATATCTGGAATTATAATTTGTGTGGAACAGTATTGCCCCATATTTGCTGTGGAAAATTATAGGCACAAATTACTTTACCAAAAGATTTGAATGAAAAGTCTAAGGAAATCAAGTGTTGTTTTTCATTTGGTCAAGCAAAAGCTTGGTAGACGGTGGGCTAGGTTAGGTTGTTATACTTTATTGTCCCCTAAAGGTATTGAGTGTTCACATTTTTTTCTACATTCTTTTTACTACTTACATTTCTAAATCAGAGTCAAATCCTTGAGCCTTTGAGTGTGTGCAAATCCATCAGTACTAACAGGGTTGGGAGGGTTACTTTTGAAATGTATTCCACTACAAATTAAAGAATACATGCTGTAAAATATAATTTGTAACATATTCCATTAGATTACTCATGGTAAGTGTAAGGCTGGCACCAGAATATCTACAACCAAAAGGCGCCATTTCCGGTAAAAGTCAAAGAACTCTGCGAGAATCAACGTCATAGAACTCTCTCACAAAAATTGAAATCTACACCTGAATATCACCACAGTGTGATAAATTGCAAATCACCTTGCTGCCCCCCCTTCTCTCTCCCCCTTCTCACCTTCATCAGCTCTGGACCAACACAAAAGACACAAGATTTATATGTAAAAAATATAACAAATACCATGAAAACAAAGAATGCAACTGTATGTGTTTGATATAATTTAAGAGGTCTCTGTGCGACTGGTATAGTGGTCTCTTTCCCATGTTGATAAAACTAATGGTAACAAAGTTATAAGGTCTTTGCCAAATACTGCATAATTCTGGAGGTGTCTCCCCCTCCTTGACCTACAATTGGGTTAAACCCCAGGAAGTCAAGAACCCATTCACCCCCAAATCCTCATTGTTCAAATGATAATACCATTTGGTACACAATGTTTATTCTGTCTAGATGTTTAAGGAAAGTTGGCATGAAGCTCTGGGAATCTGTAAGCAGATCTCCCATGCTGTACTGCTGCATGTAGTTTTGTCAGGTATGTTTCTTTGACTTGTCTTTTATTTTTAGTAATGCTTGTTTATTCTGATCATGTGAAATTGGCTTTGATTTGAATTTCTGCAACGTTTTATATCCTACCTAACAAATAAATTGTTATTATTTGATTTATTCTGAATTCCTCTGAAATCATTACTGGAGCTTTAATATAGGAGGAAGCCATTTAAAGACTCTCAGTTTGAATTTAAACCACTCAGGACAACCAGGTAGGACAACCACCTAGGACAGCCGGGTAGGATTTGAATTTCAATAGACCAGGGTAGACCATACTGGAGCTTTAATATAGGAGAAACCACTCAGGACAACCGGGTAGGAGAAAGCCATTTAAAGACTCTGTCACTGCTCACCGCCCGTCTTAGCAAGTTGTATGTACGTGACTAAGCGGCAATATCGTCTGGTTATGAGAAAAGCCAAACCAGACGATATTAGTTAACCCCACAACCACTGACTAAGAACGGAACTGGCTATCCATTTTCGGGAGGTTTACGTAATTTAATAACGGCCGGCGTAAGTCTCCAAAGATCAAAAGGACAATGAATAGAAGAGGATTTAGAGTAATCAATAACCTAAAAATGTTAAATTAAAAGAATGATCAGAAATTAATTAGCTTAAATATAAATTAGAGGTCAACTTAAAATTGGAGTCAGATTAATATAAAATTGGAGTCAGATAAAATGAATAACGGAATTAATGTGTGAATTAACAATAATTGGGTTTACTTCAGCGCTCAGAAAAGACAAAACAACGCAGAGACCTTCAAGGGCAATTTATTGAAGTTCCACTCCGGAATGGATATGAAAATTATCATATTTCTTTCTTTTTTACAGTCAGTAAAGTATTCTAAATACTTTGGTTCCCCTTCTGTTACTCACTCGACATTGTGTCGATGTAGTGACACTAGGTGTTGATCTTGAGAGCACGAGGCACCTTCAGATCTTTGAGAAAAGGCCAATGAGAATTGGCGAGTAGAATTTGCATGCCACTCCCCCCAACATACGGGTATAAAAGGGAGGCTGGAATGCGGTTTCAGATTTTTTCTTTGGAGCCGAGCGGTTGTATTTCAGCGAGCTGAATACTACTACTGATCCATTCACCTCTTCAGAAGCGTATGCTGTTGGATATACGGCACATTCCAGCGGCTTTCTCTCCACTCTGCACTCCACCGCAGACTACGCCCCTGGGCGCTTCGACAGCACTTTAAAAGAGTTTATTTCCTCTAAAGAATATATTTCCTCTATTAGAGCAGGCACAGTGACGTTGAACGTCTTTTTAAAGACACGTCTTTTTAAAGATGCCCTTCCGTCTCTGTGGAGTTCCTGGATGCGGTCATTACCTCTCCGCCTCTGACGGTCACAATCACTGCCTCACGTGCCTGGGCCAAAATCACGTTGAGGAAGTGTTCGTGGATGGTTCATGTTCTCATTGCGAGAATATGACCATGACAACGTTGCGGTCGCGGCTTTCCTTCTTTCGAGGGAAAGCCACTTCAGCTGTTACCCCTGCTTATCATTCTACCTACGGGTATGAGGCCGCCCTGGTTGACGTTGAAGGCGATTCGGGGGCTTCAATGGGTACGGTTCCACTAGGTAAACCCCCACGGACCGCCCACTCCCTGGTACGCTCATTTGCACCCGTCCAGTTCTGGGATGAGACAGGCAGCTCGCCTCAATGCCAGCCTAATGTCTCTTTCAGAGCTCCTGAGCTGGATGAGATGTCGATCGCTGCATCGGAGAGCGCCTTGGTGATGTCGGACGCCGAAGACTCGACCGGGCTGCCGCCTTCGGGTGTGGCAGCCCAGTCTGAGGTCAACGCTGAGCTGACCGCCATGCTTGCCCGGGCCACCGCGAGTGTTGGGCTTGAGTGGAACCCTCCACCCACCCCTGAGCATTCGTGGCTTGACGACTGGTTTCTGGGTTCGGCGCGCCACTCGCGGCCACACCCCCCTCCAGTCCCCTTCTTCCTGGAAGTGCACGACGAGCTGACACGAACATGGAGGGCATCTTTCGCTGCCCGAACCTGATCCTTCAGTTTGTCTGCTCTCACTACCCTCGACGGTGGGGCGGCCGAGGGTTATGCCGCGATACCCCAGGTGGATAAGGCGATCGCAGCACACCTGTGCCCGCTGAGCGCCACCACCTGGCGGAGTCGCCCAGCACTCCCTTCCCGAGCCTGTAGGATGACGTCGTCTCTGGCGACTAAAGCCTACAGCGCTGCCGGTCAGGCCGCATCCGCCCTGCACGCCATGGCCCTCTTACAGGTCCATCAGGCCAAGGCTTTGAAAGAGCTACACGAGGGTAGTTCTAATCCCAGTGTGCTACAAGATCTGCGCTCGGCGACCGATCTCGCCCTCCGTGCGACTAAGGTCACAGCGCGTGCACTTGGGCAGACGATGTCCATGCTTGTGGTCCAGGAGCGCCACCTGTGGCTGAACCTGGTCGAGATGAGGGATGCAGACAAGGCACGGTTCCTTAACGCGCCCATTTCTCAGGTCGGCCTCTTCGGCGACACCGTCGAGGACTTCGCCCAGCAGTTCTTGGTGGTGAAGCAACAGACGGAGGCCATTCAGCACATCTTGCCCCGACGCGGCTCAAGAGTGCGCACCCCGTCTGTTCACCGAGGGCGTCCCCCTGCGGCAACACTGGTGTAGAGCCCCCCGCAGGAGAGTGACCCCCCCGCTTCTCGGCCGGCCGCGAAGACCCCCAGGAGGGCTCCCAAACGCCCCTGAGACAGGACACCCGAGGATCGAGAGGTCTGCGGGAACTCCGGAGCTGGTAGCCAGACCACTCCATCCCCTGGTGGAGGGCCGGGAGGAAAATCTTTTGTTCCTTTTTCTTTTCTGTTCGCCGTACCCCGTACGGGCTGCGGTGCCCACATTGTCAAAAAAAGAGCAGTTTCCTCTCTCCTCGGGTCACACCTCCAGTGCTCACGGTCGCGGTCCCCCCAGCTACCAGACACCGAGCACCTGCAGCCTGGGCCTCACGAACACGGCCCCCCACCATTGCGTGCCCCGCTGCATCACACAAACCACACCCCCGGCCGGCCGGTGGTTATGAGTCTCGAGGACGGCCCGAGAGGGTCCCCTCAGTGCGGCTGCCTCAGGTCGGAGCTCCACTCCCCGATGCGGCACTCCCTGCTCCCCCCGCCGCGAGGCCCCACACCCAGGAACATCGGATGCGTTCCTTTCATTAGTACCCCTTGCCCGGAATTTGGACGCATGGCTATTGCTTTCCAACCCGTCACGCTGGCTGGCCAGAACCATCCGACTAGGCTATGCGATTCAATTCGCCAGGCACCCGCCCCAGTTCTGTGGCATTCTCTTCATCAGTGAAGGACGAGAGCACCGCCGTCCTGCGGGTGGAGATCGCGGTCCTCCTACAGAAGGGCGCGATAGAGCCTGTCCCTCCAGCCGAGGTGAGACAGGGGTTTTACAGCCCTTACTTCATCGTTCCCAAGAAGGGCGGTGGGTTGCGGCCAATTTTGGACCTGCAAGTTCTGAACCGGGCCTTGCACAGACTCCCGTTCAAGATGCTGACGCAATAGCACATTTTGACGTGCATCCGGCATCAAGATTGGTTCGCGGCGGTAGACCTGAAGGACACGTACTTTCACATCTCGATTTTACCTCGACACAGACCCTTCCTACGGTTCGTGTTTGACGGTCGGGCATATCAGTACAAGGTCCTCCCCTTCAGCTTGTCCCTGTGCCCTCGCATCTTCATGAAGGTCGCAGAGGCAGCCCTTGCCCCGTTAAGGGAAGTGGACGTTCGCATACTCAATTACCTCGACAACTGGCTGATTATAGCGCACTTTCGAGAGTTAATGTGTGCACACAGGGACCTGGTGCTCACGCACCTCAGCCGTTTAGGGCTTCGGGTCAACTGGTAAAAGAGCAAGCTCTCCCCTGTTCAGAGCATCTCTTTTCTCGGCATGGAGTTAGACTCGTTGTCAATGATAGCACGCCTCACATGCGAGCGCGCGCGGTCGGTGCTGAACTGCCTGAACTTATCCAGGCGGGAAATGTCAGTCCCACTGAAATACTTCCAGAGGCTCCTGGTGCATATGGCATCCTCAGCGGCAGTCACGCCGCTCGGGTTAATGCATATGAGACCGCTACAGCACTGGCTCCAGACCTGAGTCCCGAGGTACACATGGCACCACAGCACACACCGCGTGGCTCTCATGCCCGCCTGCCACCGCCTTTTCAGCCCTTGGACAGACCTTGCGTTCCAGCGGGCTGGAGTCCCCATACAGCAAATGTCCAGGTGCGTCGTGGTTACAACGGATGCCTCCAAGACAGGCTGGGGTGCTGTGTGCAATGTGCATGCAGCCACTGGCTCCTGGACAGGATCTCGTCTGCATTGGCACATCAACTGCCTTGAGTTGCTGGCAGTACAGCTCGTCCTGCGGAGGCTATTGCCGTTGATCCAGGGCAAGCACATGTTGGTCTGGATGGACAACATGATGACAGTGGCTTATATAAACCACCAAGGCGGTTTACGTTCTCGTCGCATGTCACAACTCGCCCGTCACCTCCTCCTCTGGAGTCAGCGGCGATTCAGGTCGCTGCGGGCCCCTCATATCCCTGGCAACCTCAACGCCACAGCAGATGCTCTGTCCCGGCAAATGACGCTCAGGGGAGAGTGGAGACTCCACCCCCAGGTGGTCCAGCTGATTTGGAGTCATTTCGGCAAGGCACAGGTAGATCTGTTCGCCTCCCGGGAATCCTCCCACTGCCCGCTCTGGTATGCCCTGATGGGAGCTCCCCTCGGTAAAGACGTGCTGGCACACAGCTGGCCCCAGGGGCTGCGCAAATACATGTTCCCCCCAGTGAGACTACTTGCACAGATTCTGTGCAAGGTCAGGGAGGACGTGGAGCAGGTCATTCTCATGGCTCCATATTGGCCCACCCAGACCTGGTTCTCGGACCTCACGCCCCTCGCGACAGCATCTCCCTCGCAAATTCCCCTGAGGAAGGACCTTCTTTCTCAGGGATGGGGCACCCTTTGGCACCCACACCCAGACCTCTGGAATCTCCATGTCTGGTCCCTGGATGGGATGCGGAAGACCTAACTGGTCTACTGCCCGCAGTGGTTAACACGATCACTCAGGCCAGAGCTCCTTCTACAAGGTAGCTGAATTCCCTGAAGTGGCGTATCTTCGCTAAGTGGTGTTCTTCCCATAGCGAAGACCCCCAGAGGTGCGCAGTTGGGTCAGTGCTTTCCTTCCTGCAAGAGAAGTTGGATGGGCTGCTGTCCCCCTCCACTCTCAAGGTCTATGTAGCTGCTATAGCAGCACACCATGATGCTGTTGAAGGTAAGTCTCTCATTAAGCACGACCTGATCATCAGGTTCCTGATAGGTGCCAGGAGGTTGAACCCACCTAGACCGCGCCGCTTTCCCTCACGGTCCTTTTAGGCCTACGGAGAGCCACGTTCGAGCCCCTAGAGTCAGTCAAGTTAAAGGCCGTCTCATTGAAGACCACCATCCTGACTGCGCTCACTTCCATCAAGAGGGTCAGGGACCTGCAAGCCTTCTCTAGTGCCTAGAGTTCGGTCTGGAAGACTCTCACATGATCCTGAGACCCTGACCAGACTATGTGCCCAAGGTTCCCACGACCCCTTTTAGGGATCAGGTGGTGAGCCTGCAAGCGCTGCCCCTGGAGGAGGCAGACCCAGGCTTATCGTTGCTGTGTCCGGTGTGTGCTTTGCACATCTACTTGGATCGCACGTAGAGCTTTAGACGCTCTGAGCAGCTCTTTGTCTCCTTCGATGGACAGCGGAAAGGGAACGCTGTCTCCAAACAGAGGCTTGCCCACTGGATCGTGGACGCCATCGCTTTGGCCTACCAAACCCTGTCCGTGCCCGCCCCCTTGCAAGTTCGAGCACACTCCACAAGGAGTGTGGCATCCATGTGGGCACTGGCCAGTGGCACCTCTCTAGTAGACATCTGTACAGCAGCGGGCTGGGCAATACCAATACCTTCGTGAGATTTTACAATCTCCGGGTTGAGCCGGTTTCGTCCCGTGTTCTTTCAGGTACAAACAGGTATGTTTCGTTACACGGGGCAGCTGGCCGGGTGTACCGCTTGTGTATAGCACCTTTCCCCTCCACGAGGTGAAGCCATGCGCTCTTCTCTCCCATACGTGTTCATGAACTATGAACCCTGGATGTCCTTCCTCCTAGCCCTCTGGCTCACAAATTCAGCAGAGGAATTCATAGTCGGACCCAGTACATGTGCTAATGTGCCCTGTACTGGGGTAGGTGCTCCACAGGTCTAGGTTACCCCGGTAACCTCCTGTGATGTATCCTCCGTGGTACGGTCTCCCTTTTTCGGTAGACCCGCATCTCCCTTGGCAGAGCCCTCTCTGCCCCGGTCGCTGCGTTTGTAGAGCTCCTCCCCTACGAAGGGCAGGACCTACCACCGCACCTCTTCCATGTGTGGCCTTAGGCCCATATGACATATTTGCCACTTTTTTACCCTCCCTTTCAGGGCAGGGTGTGGCCTCCGCGGGGTCTTTTCCCCCTGAAAGAATAGGAACGGAAAAGAATGGCTTCCCCGGCACATTTTATGAGTATTTAAAGCCCCAAGCCGAATCTAATTTTCTGTGGGGAGAAAAACTTAGAGAGAAAAGGCCATGGCTGGCACGGCCTGCTCCCATACTAGATACATCTCCTTCTCCCCAAGGAGGTTGTTGAGAATTACATGACGTTTTGGGGCATCCGGGGAGGCTACGTGTAGTCCGAGTGCATCTGTTCCTACGCTCACAGTAGCTTGCCTACACCTGCATCGGCAATTCACGTAACACAGTTCAGCCATTGTGGCATTTCGTATAGGGAACCCTAGTGACACTACATCAACACAACGTCGAGTGAGTGACAGAAGGGGAACGTCTCGGTTACTGTCATACCCTCCGTTACCTGATGGAGGGAATGAGACGTTGTGTTCCTCTTGCCACAGGCTGAACTACACCGCTGTAATGGCCGGGACCTTGTCTCGGCTCCTCAGTGCAAAAACCTGAATGAATCCGCATTCCAGCCTCCCTTTTATACCCGTATATCGGGGGAATGGCATGCAAATTCTACTCGCCAATTCTCAATGGCCTTTTCTCAAAGATCTGAAGGTGTCTCGGGCTCTCAAGATCAACCCCTAGTGTCACTACATCGACACAACGTCTCGTTCCCTCCATCAGGGAATGGAGGTTATGACAGTAACCGAAACGATTACTTCTTCAGCACTGGTAGATTATTTCACTTGTTTTGACTATAAAAACTCTGCCAGTACAGTAAGACAAAATACACGTTAAAAATACATTCTCTGAAAAACCTAAATATCTTATGCAGTGTTGTTTCTAAAACAAGATAAATCTAATTGATCTTGTTTTAAGGATTTTTAGATATTTTTACAGGAAAACAATACAAAATGATCAAGAATAAGATTTTTGCCCTAATATCAAAAGGTCTAACTATAAAAAAAGAAATTATGATCTAACATGAATTTTCTTGATAAAAAATATGATCATGCCTGGTAATGTGCATGTAAAATGGCTAGAAATAGCATTTTAGCTTAGCGTAAAGCTGACAATTTACACAAGGTTTATTTCTATTTCTTCTGCTCCAAACTTACTTCAAACTTACTTCTCTGTCTGCTCATATGAATGTAACACATCATAAGAAAGTGTTTCACCACTGTTCAAATTCACTTTGGATCACATCATTTATATGTATAAATGTTTTCCATCTGAAAGGACTAAATATTAAATGAAACAAATGACAATAAAATGCAGAGTAATCTCTTCAGTAATCAAATACTTTTTGAATGTAACTGTATTCTAATTACCAATGATTTAAATTGTAACTGTAGTGGAATACAGTTACTTATATTTTGCATTTTAAATACGTAATCCTGTTACATGTATTCCATTACTCCCCAACCCTGCTCACTAATATGTTAATATGTGTAGGATTAAGGGCATTTAAGGTCAGTGCAACAAAGCACAACTGATTTAAAGTCCTGGAATAATCTGCACTGAATAATTATTCACAATAAGACCAGGAACATGCAAAGTTTCATACATTTTGATTTCATGTTGACTCTTAACAAGCTATTTCTATCCAGTGGTCTCACTAACTCTAAAACCACCAAACGTATAACCTCCAGGGATAATGTTGCTTATAGAAATCTTATAATCGACTAATCTGTCAAAAACAGATACTAGACAACATATTTTCTTAATACATCCCTTTATTGCTGGAGGTTGGAAATGCACAACATTGTTTTTATGATCTCTGCTAGCGGGTGTGTGGATGAGATGAGTGTTTGTTGATGTTAATGTGATCATACATGCTCTCAAAGGTTCATTGTGTGCATGTCTCAGTCTGCTTCTGTTTGTATGTAACTACTTCTAATTGCAGAATAGGCTGGCTTGATGTCTCTCCAACACAGTGAAATATCAAAGTTCTTAGCAAGACATTTTGTAATGCAGATTTGTGTAAATGTGCGGAGTGAGTAGAAACAAAATTAGAATACAAGCAGTGGTCAAAAGAGCAAATTTGTGGGAGTATAATTCTTAATTATTATTATTTATTTATTCATTGGTTAAAAAAAAAACTTCTTTAGTGATTTCAGTTCAAGTGCTCCTTTTCATTGTTGTGATTCGAGAGAAAGTTCATAAATTATAAACCATTTACTTTTTATTAAAGCAAACACTAGTTGGTTATTAATTATTAGTTATTAAACTAATCATGTAATTCATTAGGTTATGTAAATCATGGTCTTTTCAACAACTACAGAATATATACAATGGCTTTAGGCACAAATCAGTTTGTAAAGCTTTACTGAATGTCATTCCAATGATCTTAAGTTCTTATTAGTCATTTTATGATTTAATTGATGTATATCAAAATGAACTACCCTATCTCTCATTAAATTGCATAGGGCAGTCAAAGTACATGACTATTTATACCCATGTGATGAGGACCATCAGGAAAAAGTTTGATAACATATTAGCAAAAGAAAAAACTCTATACCTCCATCTAGTGGTAAGATTATTACAATTAAGGGTTTACCATCATCCATGCACGAGTTACATATAAAACTGGCTTACTATATGTAATATTCTAGCTTACCACAAAATGCATATACATTTCTTACAATATTAAAATGTAACAGGTGTTTCCAATAAGTCCCATTATTAATTAACAACTCACATGAAAACACCCTGATTGTTCCAAGACCATTCAAAAATCAGCACCATTAAGCATAATACTCCTGTTTCATCAAATTTACAGGGATATAGTTCACCCAAAAATTTAAATTCTCTCATCATTTACTCACCCTCATGCCATCCCAGATGTGTATGACTTTCTATCTTCTGCAGAACATAAAATAAGATTTTTAGAAGAATATTTCAGTTCTGTAGGTCCATAAAATGCAAGGGAATGGTGGCCAGAACTATGAAGGTCCAAATATCAAATAAAGGCATCATTAAAGTAATTCATATGACAGTGGTTTAATTAATGTCTTCAGAAGTGTTCCAATCAGTTTTGGGTGTGAACATAATAAAATTTAATTCCTTTTTTGTAATCATGATCTTGCCTTGAGACTGCAATGGCAAGATGTATAGTTCACACCCAGAAATGATTGGATCGCTTCAGAAGACATTGATTAAACCACTGGAGTCTTTCTTTTATAATGCCTTTATGTGATATTTGGACCTTCATAGTTCTGGCCAATGTGTATGTGGACATACAGAGCTGGAATATTCTTCAAAAAATCTTCATTTGTGTTCTGCTGAAAAAAAAAGTCATACACATCTGGGATATCATGAGTGCGAGTAAATTATGAGAGAATTTTCATTTTTGGGTGAACTATCCATTTAAATTACCTTCAAATAAGAACAAGTTAATTCCCATAAGGATTTTCAAAAAGCGCCATTGAAAATTTTCCCATATCAATACATGTAACATAGAAGTCAACATTCCCCTGATGGAACCATGAATCAAGTTGCATTTAATCAGTTACATTAAGGATGTGTTTTTGGTTGTTAAATAGGATTAAAAATGAATCTGCCATTAATCAGAACTCTTTCTTAATAAAAAAAAAAAAAAAAAAAAAAGTGCAGCACCCTTTCTTGTTTCTCATGTGAACCAGCCTAAGCTGTTCTACTGGTGTAAGCTGTTTTTAGCTGTTTTTATTTTTTTCAGCAGGGATTCCACTAATAGATATACTCACAATACAACTGATGCATACTAATACTTACTTATTCTGTTTAATTGACCATAAATGAAGATCCTCATTCCTCAAGATGTCTTTGGTTCTTTGTGCTCTTTAAAAGTGCCTGAGCCTCACCTAGGGTTTAGTGAGAGGTATTGATGTATGCGTAAGACTGGATAGGATATATTAGTCTGTATGCCATGTTGGTAGCGATTTGAGGTGTGTCCTTGTTGAGGTTGTAGGCTTATTATGTCCAGTGAGGGGGTTGGACAGTAAAGGGAAGGAAGGTTGCTGCGTGTCCTGTGTGTTTGTGTGTGATCATGTTGGTTGTGAGGGTGTGAAAGCTTTTGGAGATGAAGTTCGGCTGGGTTAGGAAGAACACAGCAAGATGAGGGTAAGACTAGTCTGTGGGGACGTTTCCTCAGTTTAGGGTGAAAGGTCAAAGACTGCTCCAAAATGGCTTTATGGGAAGACATGGCAGGCCAAGCCTTCTTTACCCCTTCCAATGCATTCTCCTTGCCAGAAGTGCAATGGCTGGTTGTGAGTGAAGACCTGTGACTGATGGTTTTTGACAGTGGTTCAGGTTGAGGCTGGCTGAGTGGCTTGTAAACAGGGGCTCGAGGACGTCTAATTGAAGTCCCCTCTACAAGAAGATTCACACCAACATACTGAGGAACCTCCACTGCTGCCTGAAGACATGAGAAAAAGAATCAATACACATAACTACAATAATAAACAACCATTAATAAGTACGACCGAATAGTGCAAAAGAACAATAACTCTCTCACAGAAGGTAATACTTAGCATTACTTAATACATTAGGTATCGTGAGAGCATTTAAAGCATTTATTAATGTTGTTAATGGTATATTTACTTTAGAAATATACCATTAACCATTCATATTAATATCATTTAAAATAATTACCATTTGGATGTAAATGTGGTCCCCCTCTTCATGTAAATAAGATTTCATAACAAAATAAGACCAAGTTTATAATAGTTCTCTATCACTTCCAATAACCATATTATAATTTATTACCATTACCAGAGGAAATACGCACTGTGAAAACACAAAATCAATGTATTCTCTGTGACTTATTTACTTCCATGGAAACAACACAAGTAGAAATGTTTGCTCTTTCCCATATCAAAATGAATGGTGACTGAGGCTATCAGTCCTTTACATTTGCATTCCACAGAAGAAAGAAAGCCATACAGGTTTGGAATGACATGAGGGTGAATAAATAATGACAGAATGTTCAATTTTGGGTGAGCAATCCCTTTAAATCTGGATTCCCCTAAAAAAACTACATAAAATATTTGGCCTATATGCCTCTGTGTGTACCTGTTTGTATATGAGCTGAAAGCCCCCAGTGTGAGTGTTGCGGTCACAGCGCCGATCCAGCACCACCCGCAATGTGTCTTCCTGTACAGCAGGGCAGAGTCGAGCTGTGACCGCTGTGGAGGGCGCCATGGTGGGGCTGGCATTGATCTCCAACAGCCAAGGTCGCAGGTCACATCCTAGCATAAAGTCTGCTCCGTAGAGCTCAAAACTGGCTTTGCGAGGCTCAACGTTGTCCTGTGCAGTCAAGAGAGTCTGGATCACAGCCTTTTGCATACCTGGAACAGCCACCCCTTCCCACAGACCACCACGGCCTGAAGCAGCCAACCAGGAGCGGAACTGTGAACAGGACCACATGCACTCAGCAGGCAGAGAAGGGTCACGATCTGGGCTTGGATGAAAGTGCTTCTGGATCGAGTTGTTACAGAGATGGACAGAGCTGTTGGTGTAAAGTACAGAAAAAGAGTGATAGTGTATAACTGAAGCCTAATAAATAATTCTTCACTGCGAAAAAATATATTTTCTTCATCAGTATTTGTTTCGTTTTCTAGTAACGATATATAAACCTCCTTCAAACAAAATCCATTTTAAGTGACGCGCTATGTCTCCGTGGTAACGCGCTCAACAAGCCACATGAAAAATCGCGCGGATTGTCTGTCTCAGACGCAGAGGCAACTGAGATTCGTCCTCCACCACCCGGACTGAGGCGAGTCACTACGCCACCACGAGTACTAAGAGTGCATTGGGAATAGGGCATTCCATATTGGGGAGAAAAGGAGAGAAAAAAAAAATTTACGTGAGAGGCAAATTGTAAGACAAATAAGTTTTCATACTTCACTCAGGCAATTTCACATCCCTGTTTTTTTTTTTTTTTTTTTTTACAGATTTCATCATTTATTTTTGTTATATGAAGATCATATTAAAAGTGATTTTAAAACTTTTTAATAGGCCTTCATAATACATTTTTAGTACTTTTCCAATGCCTTTTATGTACAGACTTTACTGATATTAGCCTAGTCCCAGACCCAGACTTCCAATATTAAACTATGAAAATCCATTATAAAAATACAAATTATAACAAACAGTGAAACAAACATAAACCATTAAAAAATTTATTGTGGTAAAATTATATCAATGATATCAATAAATGTAAAAAAAATTAAAAAGAGATGTGGTGGAAATGACACTGTGTGGGGGATTTTCATGGCTTTCAGAAAAAATTACAAAAAAATACATAAATCTCCTGTGGTGCATTTATACTGTTGGACAATGTTAGTAGACCAACAAAAAAAAAAACAAACAAAAAAAAAAAAAAAATATATATATATATATACAGGTGCATCTCAATAAATTAGAATGTCGTGGAAAAGTTCATTTATTTCAGTAATTCAACTCAAATTTTGAAACTCGTGTATTAAATAAATTCAATGCACACAGACTGAAGTAGTTTAAGTCTTTGGTTCTTTTAATTGTGATGATTTTGGCTCACATTTAACAAAAACCCACCAATTCACTATCTCAAAAAATTAGAATATGGTGACATGCCAATCAGCTAATCAACTCAAAACACCTGCAAAGGTTTCCAGAGCCTTCAAAATGGTCTCTCAGTTTGGTTCACTAGGCTACACAATCATGGGGAAGACTGCTGATCTGACAGTTGTCCAGAAGACAATCATTGACACCCTTCACAAGGAGGGTAAGCCACAAACATTCATTGCCAAAGAAGCTGGCTGTTCACAGAGTGAGCATGTTAACAGAAAGTTGAGTGGAAGGAAAAAGTGTGGAAGAAAAAGATGCACAACCAACCGAGAGAACCGCAGCCTTATGATTGTCAAGCAAAATCGATTCAAGAATTTGGGTGAACTTCACAAGGAATGGACTGAGGCTGGGGTCAAGGCATCAAGAGCCACCACACACAGACATGTCAAGGAATTTGGCTACAGTTGTCGTATTCCTCTTGTTAAGCCACTCCTGAACCACAGACAACATCAGAGGCGTCTTACCTGGGCTAAGGAGAAGAAGAACTGGACTGTTGCCCAGTGGTCCAAAGTCCTCTTTTCAGATGAGCAAGTTTTGTATTTCATTTGGAAACCAAGGTCCTAGAGTCTGGAGGAAGGGTGGAGAAGCTCATAGCCCAAGTTGCTTGAAGTCCAGTGTTAAGTTTCCACAGTCTGTGATGATTTGGTGTCATCTGCTGGTGTTGGTCCATTGTGTTTTTTGAAAACCAAAGTCACTGCACCCGTTTACCAAGAAATTTTGGAGCACTTCATGCTTCCTTCTGCTGACCAGCTTTTTAAAGATGCTGATTTCATTTTCCAGCAGGATTTGGCGCCTGCCCACACTGCTAAAAGCACCAAAAGTTGGTTAAATGACCATGGTGTTGGTGTGCTTGACTGGCCAGCAAACTCACCAGACATGAACCCCATAGAGAATCTATGGGGTATTGTCAAGAGGAAAATGAGAAACAAGAGACCAAAAAAAATGCAGATGAGCTGAAGGCCACTGTCAAAGAAACCTGGGCTTCCATACCACCTCAGCAGTGCCACAAACTGATCACCTCCATGCCACGCCGAATTGAGGCAGTAATTAAAGCAAAAGGAGCCCCTACCAAGTATTGAGTACATATACAGTAAATGAACATACTTTCCAGAAGGCCAACAATTCACTAAAAATGTTTTTTTTATTGGTCTTATGATGTATTCTAATTTGTTGAGATAGTGAATTGGTGGGTTTTTGTTAAATGTGAGCTAAAATCATCACAATTAAAAGAACCAAAGACTTAAACTACTTCAGTCTGTGTGCACTGAATTTATTTAATACACGAGTTTCACAATTTGAGTTGAATTACTGAAATAAATGAACTTTTCCATGACATTCTAATTTATTGAGATGCACCTGTATATATATATATATATATATATATATATTAATAATTAATGAGAGTGTGAATTTTTTTTTAACGAGACAAAGACTTTCTAGACGTCCACTGCTAAGTCCTAAAAGTTGAATAAAGTTTAAAGTTTTGACTTAAAGTTTAAATCTGGATTCCCCTCAAAAAACTACATTAAATATTTGGACTTTCTGAATTTACCCCACTGACAAATACTTTTTTCTTTTTTAAAGAATAGACCTCACTATTTTGTTTAATGTAGCTTTTTCTGTTTATTTTTGTTTCTAAAGTTAATATCTTATTTTAAAGATTACTTAATTACTGGAAAATAAGATAAAAATACTGATTAACAAAATTATTTTGCAGTGTTCATAATTTTTGGCATATGTTTTCTCACCTGTCCAATGTGTGAGTGGAGTAGGGTTGGGTTGAAAAACGGAGATAGCACTCACGGTAAAACCACACAGTGAGAGGGTTCCAGTCTGTAACCAGGAACCACTGCCGAACATCAAACTTAGTGCCATGCACAAGCAGAGGACGCTCCAAGTACTTCTGCACCACCCACTTGCTGTCCTTCATGAGGGCATGGTCTCCCTTTACTAAACTCAACATCTCATCCAACTTGTTCATGCACATTATACCTAATAAAATATATGAAAGTAAATAAAGTTGTTTTGCCATATTTTTTTACACTCTTATACTTCAATCAAATCATTTTGCTATCACACAGACATGAAGACAAACACACTATGGACCTCTGCCTCGTGACTTGGCCCCAGGTTTAATGATCCAGATGTTGCTGAGTCCATCAGTCTCCAGCTGAGGGCAAACTTGATGCATCTGTGCCAGCATGTATTTACAATCCTCCACATATCTCTCACACCCCTCTATCATCACTCCTTCACTACAAAAGAAGAGAACAAATATTTCTACATTTCCTAATATGACCCCTATACACATAATCTAAGTATTCAGAAAAAAAAAAAATCATACTTACTGAATAACTAAGTAGTAATTCTGGAGAAATACCTTCCATTGTTGCTCTGAGAGGGTATGGACAATTTCCAAAATGATGTCAATGTCACAGTGTTCTAAACTGTTCAGATACTCCTTACATACATGCAATGCACTCTCAATCAATGAAGTTCCAACCCTCTGATTAGTATGCTGCTTATGCGGCTTGCTTGAAGCTACAAAGGAAGGATTGTAGTGTGTGAATGTGTGTTAATATAACAGTAATGTAGGTATGTCTGGGTGTGTGGAAGTGCTTTTTTCATACCATGAGATTTATTATCATGTATCTCTCCTGTTTTCTCCCACTCTGAATTTCCTCCATACCTCTCCACAACATACAGCAATAAACTAGTGCATGCAGTCCGTCTAAAGTCCTCTGTAAACAATAAAAAACAAAAAACACATTTTTAATCTTTCAGAGGTCCTGGTCTGGCAACACAAATATTGCAGATTCAATCCAATATTGGGTTGACCCATGAACTGAAGCGTTACCGAGATCATACAGTATATCGCAATTGTGCCTGTTAGTAAGGCACTTAACCGCAGATTTCTCTAGGTACACTGTGCTATTGCACAGATTTTATTTTTGGATAAGGTTATTTTAAGATTACTGACCAATAAAAGCATGTTTCTCATCCTCTGCCCCCAGTCTGTAGCAGCGTGGGAAGAATGTATCAGGGTCTGCAGTATCAAACCACTGCAGATTTCTTAAACTCATACACAAGCCAACCTGACAAAGAAATACAAAATGTGTAATAAATAGGGCATACAGGTTTTGCATGGAGAAATTTTAAGATCAGAAAAAAATTTTATTTGTTGTGTTTGTCATGAACCTTGGTGGTGAAAGATCCCGCCTTTGCATAATGATTGGTCATCTGATCTTTACGTAAAGACCGACAGTCGATGGAATCCCTTTTCGTTGTCCAGAAGAAATATGGGGTCTCATTGCGAACCAACCGTGACTTTTGGTTTAAAAAAGAATCATAGAAAGAGTCAGATAGGTTAAGAACTTGCTATTAAAGAAACTGTTAAAAATAAATGCATTCAATACACCAGCTGCTATGGCAACAGTCATCAAAATGACCTCCAAGAATTTCAGTTTCTAAGCCTACCATTAGGTCGTACATATCATCCGCCTCATCATCCCTCTCTCCGTCCTCTCCTAAGTCTGCATAAAGAGACAAGAGAAGGTAGTGTTACAAGTCAAGGACTGAAAGCGTGATCTACGTGTTTGTTGGAATGAATGGTGTCAAGTTATCATCTCAAACTATCATAGAGCCTTACATTACAGTGGGTCATTAACTAACCACAGTTACATAGAGTGCCCTTAGTAAAGCAAGTATACTATACCACACACACGCGCAACACCCCCCCCCCTCCAGTAAGACTCATGTAACCCTTCATTGACACAAACCAGATGTGTGACTCTATTAAATTATATTACAGTATACTTGATATAATTTGGCATTATCATTATAATATTATATATAATTCATTTTATCATTATAATGTATTGAATACAGTGTATATATATATAAGTAATATTATTAATAAAGAAAAAAAACAATCAATACTGTAGGTGGAAAACAGACTTACCAAGTATATTCTGCTATGAGTGTCATCCACACAAATGTATAAAGCTTACACACATTATTTTAATTCCCTTGCTTAAAAAGGAACTTTCCTTAAAAATACATTTATTTATTTTTTCTGTTTTATTGGTTTGACAGAGAAAAATCAAAATCTTTTCAAGTACCCCCTGCAACCTGCTTAAGTTCTCCCTAAGGTACACATGTCTAGTCATATAGGCTAAAGTGAGTGAAAGGGTCTCATCTCTGTCCTGTCAGATGCTCTTACCATCACCATCACTACTGTCAGCATCATCTGTGGCCTCTGTTTCTCCATGCCGATGGGTCCGTGGGACTGAGGGGCACGGTAATCGGTGCTCCACCCATCCTCTTGCACGTAGGGCTGCACGAATTACAGGGTATGGGCCGTGCACCAAAAACACTTTCTTCTCCTGCATCATCATAATCAACAGTATGATAATCTCACTGTGTCAATGTCATCATAAATGGGTAAAGATCTCATGCAGTCCTTCCTCTGGATTACTACTACTGGTTACAGTTTATTCATTGAGGTTTTAGAAGACTGACCTTTATTGCCTTGTCCACTAGAGCCTTTGCTGTCCTCAGTCTGTCCCCATTAATCAGAGGTAGATTTACATAATTACAGCGAACTCTTCCCTCCAAGGGTGCTACTGTGACACACATACACATACAGTTTAAATAGTTTAATAATATCGATTTATCTGTCTGTTTGTCTGTGTATGTGTATTGTTCCCAGAAGCTAGCTTAATCTGATAAAATCTCCATTTGTAGATGCCCTTAAAGGCAAAAAATATTAATTAATTGTATTATAATATTTTAATACTAAAATAGTTAAATATTAATTGATTATAAATAAAGTAAATAATGTTTTTTTTTTCTTTTAATACAAAAAGTGTTTTTAGGGATGGTCTGTCATATTTTATAACTAGCTTTAAAAACAATGGAAGTCTATCATATATCCCTATTAAGATATCTGTGCTAAATATGTGTGTACTACCTGGCATGTGTTGCTGCATGCTGTTAATTCTAACATCATTGTTCTTTCTTCCCCTCCTCCTGCCCAGTCATTCTCTCTCTCTTTCACACACACACACACACACACACACAGAGTCACAATGATAAACAAATGAAGGCTCACATAATGCATCAATAGTTTACTGCCTGGATACTGCTTTATGGCAAATATACTCGATACTGCTTTATGGCAAATATACTCGTATTCTACACAAAACACTGAGGATAAACCAATGTACATTCCTCTATAACTCAGAACGATTGTATAGGGTCAAATGAAGATCGCTAAGAATTTCTTAAACATGTATTATTTCAACGGTGTACCGACTTGTTTTAAAGTTTTAAACACATGACACGACATGGCGCAAATAAGCAAGGTCTGACTGATCACGCGACGATGTTGATCTTGGGATTCGTTTAGCAAACTCACCTGGATTGCTGCGTTCACCTCCGGATAAGACTCACCCGTTAGCCGAAATCGAAAAGGTCACCGGTGTTCCTAACCAGCAGAGCTGCCGATAAACGCTCAATCAGCACCTGCGCTCTGCACACACTCCAGCACGCTGTTTACATCACCCATATCAACCGTTGCCTGGAAACGGATGACGCCGTGCGGTAACTCAGCAGGAACACGCGACAATGCAATTGGACATCGATTACATTTAATTTTCAACATTCAGATAGGAAGTTTTAAATAGCGCCCACTTACTATAGTATTTCGGTTCCATTATATTAAAGACTTATAGCCAATTCATTATTACGGACATTAGGGTTAAATATATCCCTATTACAGAGAAGACAGGAGATTAATCTTATTATTATGACATTGATATCTTCTTACAGGGATTTCCCATGCTGCACAATACTAACAATTATCTATTTTAAAAGGAGTGTTAACTGACGACATGCTGCCCGTCAAAACTGTCATAACCAGACGCTTTAAAGTAGGCTAATAAGGCAATTTAATTATTAATATGTTACATAACGGATTGATTTAAAGAAGAGCGTCATGATTTGTCCTGTCTACATAATCTTTTAGCTTTGCCAAAGAAAAAAGCAATAATCCACACCCCAATATTTATCATGTAGACCATGTATTTTCTGAACTGGTTATTCCATAGACACTGTGGAGACTATCTTAAATATTCAATAAATAGCAGGGGCAGACCACCTGTTTGGTATTATTTGTCATTGGAAATATTCATCTGGGATAAAATTGTTTATAAGAAAATGTACACTGTCTTTATTCCACTAGATGGCGATATACGCCACCCAAATATGAGTTGAAGAAAACGAGAACGTTATGAATGTTATGAAGATTAGCCTAAAACAATTGTAGGGTGCGTTTTTGGTAATATAGGCCTACTATTTATTTATATACGTGTCTTGTCATATTAGGTCATATAATAGGCTATAGTCATATAGTAGTCATATTATATGTCATTTATAATATGTCATATATTTATATGAAAGAGGAGTTTAAAATACAACATTTACTATAATTCTCATAGCCAGTGAAGACAAAATAATTACTGAATGAAAGAAATATTTATTTATTTCTAATTATTTAAATACTAAATAATTTCACTTACGTATAAAATATATTTGTAAGACAAATATGATTGAACTTGATGAAAGTTCAGTGTGTAGGCTACTTTACAGTGTGTGATTCATTAAATAAATAACATCACATCTTTTTGTTCATTTGGCACACAAAACGACAATTTAGAGAATTATGGCAGTTCATATTTAATAAAAACCCAGACACTGTATGAAACTATAACAACGTCAGTGTGTTGCTTTGTTCAGTGACCAACGACTGATCAATAGCCTATATTATTTATTACAGTAACTTGTGTTGCTTTGAATAGTAGTTTCCTTAATCACTAAATCCCTTTGAGATATTTGAGTCTCAAATCTCAAAACGAACCTCTTTAAACTATTTCTGGAGCTTTCCTGTAGGCGCCGAACCGCATCAATTGAGTTACAGCTTCAGCAACAGTCTCGTTTCGAGCTCTCTGATTGGCTGAAAGACATATGATGCGGCACAGTCTGTACCTCTTTCCAAGTGCTGGAGTGCGCGCGCCTAACAACAGCATTAAAGTACAGACAGTGTGATAGTCCGTATATGTCCTAGCGTTAGTTTAGGACGGGATTAAGTACATCAAGTGATATTCTAACTAGGAATTAATCATCTGAGCAGCGTCACTGTTTCTTTTCTCTAGAACCTGCCTTGCTGCCATCGACGAACCTTTGACTGCTTTAAGACTGAATCTCACAGCCTGAGTTAACATGCCTGTGGAAAACAGCGACCAGGAAAGCATGCTGAGCTATCAGGTAACTAAAATGATTCATTATCTCTTTATTGAGCACTGAACGACAAGTCAGTAACTTGAAATAGGACACCAGTTCTTAGGCAACAGTCTACAATGTCTGTTGTATGTGTGTGTGTGTGTGTGTGTGTGTGTGTGTGTGTGTTATATATATATATATATATATATATATATATATATATATATATATATATATATATATATATATATTCATTTAATTTGTCAGAAACAACCACCTTTATGATATTGCTCTTAAAGACATTTTATTGAAATGGAATACTAACACATGCAGGGGGCCCATCAGGGCAAGCCGTCCAGCCGGATCAATACACTAGTACTGTGTGTTCCCTCCCGCTTCCTTTGCCACGCAGTATGTTATCGACGCTTTACTTTCGGTCTATAATTGCGTCCCGTTAAAAGCGGATCTTTCTTGTTTCTTGCATGTGTGCTAGGACAGGTGCCTCTGACAGATTACTCTAAGATAGTACCTTGATTTGTGCTCTGCGCGTGAACGTTTTATTATTATAGTGAATGTTGTGTGCAGCAGTGTTGCAGGCACGAGGACTACGGTTCGCATCATTCGTTCATGATCCGCGTCATCGTTTGTATGCTTGCCGGTGGTACAGTGGCATCTTAGGGACGTTTTTGTAGAGGGATCCGCACAGTCATGTTGTAATGGGTGTCTGTGTGAGTGTAAGAGAGCGAGGGATGGCCAACTGTGAAGAAAGAAATAGCACAAAATACATAATTTATCTTTACACTGATGCAGCAAGGGGGTGCACGACATTTCATGCATTTGTTGCGAAATGACAGCTATCAACATTTGATGATATTTTACCAATGAGTATTAATGTGCAAAATATGGCTTCCTGTGGGGTGCGCAGATTGTCAAAGTACCCCGTTACCCTCAAATGACCTTGACGCCATCCTCTCCGAGTGTCCGACGTCAGACAGCAACGGCGCACTTATTTTGCGGGGAAGTAAACGCTGTTGGAAATGAATACACGACTGACTGGTTGGAATAGTAGGCTATTTTTTAGGTAAAGTAGCTTATGATTTGAACTGTCACGTAGGCCTGATGTTGGCTACTGAATAGATGTGCTGCCTGTCATTAAACAACTATGAAGTTTCATAACATATGTTTGGGGTATTAACTACAGGCTGTAACAAACACATTAATGTAAACTGATAAGAACTGAATCTGTCCAAAAGTACTTCTGAACACATACTGTATAAAAAGACAAACTACTTAGAGAGAGAGAGAGAGGGTATGTGTAAAGCATTTATTTTTTTAGAGAAACTGGTCAATATTTTTCCATTTGTTGAGAAACACATGGGTTTATGGACCCTTTTTCACAGATTGTGATGATGCATTTCCGCCTTTTAGCGTAATCTAGCAAACTTTTTTTTTATGTTTGGAGTTTTTTTGTTTTGTTTTGTTTTTTTATTGAAAATTTATAACATTATACTTTGTAATATATTACCCTGGAATTAGTTTTATAAAACGAGTTACCACAGATGCAATGAGGTTTTTAATACAGCTGCAGAGAGAGTGACAGTATTTGCCATCTTCTCTCTTTTGAATGTCATAATATATTGCTCTCTATCTCTTTCTTCATTCAGAAAGTTGCGGTAACATTATAGTGGCGTTTTTCTTTTAATGTTTGAGCAAATGTGTAGCCTAAGTAAGAATTATATTTGTCACTTGCATTCACCATTATCGAAGTTAACCCTGCAGTCGTTTACGTCCGCGTTCCAAAACCCGGAATTGTGAAAAGGGTCCATTCAGACACTCAGCAGAGACAGTGAATGTGAACAAATATTGTCCTGAAAAACTGCCTATTCTACACACGTCTTGGCTCAATATGTCCATTACTTTACTCAGAACCAGAAACTTTTCATTCAAACATATATTTGTCAAACTCATTCTTTTTTTCTAGTCAGATCCTGTCTCTCAATCCATTATGATCCTGAGAAATGTTATTTGATACATTTAAAAGATCATTCTGACCTCCTGTTGGATGGCATTGAATGGGGAATGAATCATTCTGGCTAATGTAACAGGTATCAATGCAACTCTGTCTCTCTATCACCACAATTCTTAATGCCTAATCTGAATACTGTTAGTACATAGAGATACACTGCGGTGGGTCTGGACTTCTTCCCCTCATGTATTCAGTGCTTTCACTGGTTTATTGAAAAAATGAACAGTAATCAATAACATGCACTCTAGCCCTCACTTTGAAACAATGACATAAAAGTGTTCAAAAGCGTTCTCTGAAAGTTGAAATGGTTTTATGGTTTGTGTATGGCTGTGTCTGCATATGTCAGTGTATCTATTCAGGCAAACTGCAGCATCTGGATGTGTCAGAATTAGTGGTCTGTGTCAGGATTACTAACATAACTGTCAAACCAATGTACTGGTGAGGGAGTGATAGAGAGAGATATAGAGAGGGAGAGGGCAAATGAAATGCAAGATGATGACTCATGTGACATTTGAGGGCAAAAGGAACATATTCATATACCGGCAGTCAAATTGATACATGTGCAAACAAACACACACTCACAGTGTCCTCCATCTAAACCAGGGATCATTTAGTAGTGGCACACGCTAAGGTAAAAAATAACTGTTACTATTGCTCATACTTAGGGATAGGAATTTTTCAAAATCCTAAACTCATAAAATGTGGTGTCTTACCCTTCCTGCAACATTTGTGCTACAGCAATAAATTAAGCCTCAAATTGGTGTGGCTTGTGGTTGTTGGGAATAGGTGGCACACAGTAAAATGGATAAAAAACAATCCCTTAGACTTACATTGAAGGAGGGCCATGTGCCATGTCTAAGGAGTAGAATACCATAGACTTGGGAGTCTCTTTTGACTTGAGCCATTAAGCAACCACCTAGCAGCACACTAGCAACCGCATACCAATGCATTTCAAAACACTCAGAACACTCACTCAGAAGTGTTGCCTGGTAATGAGAAGAGGTAAGAAGAGACTAATAATTTGTCAGTGGAAAATGTCCCTTTGTGAGTGACACACACACACACACACACACACACACACAAACACACACACACAAGCAGAGCAACTAGGTGACACAGGAGCAGTCTAGTCAGCTCAAGTGTTCTGTTATTATTTTAATTAGAGTATGTGCTCATGACAGACAAATAAAGGGAGAAAGACAAGGAAAAGCAATGAAAGGGAGAGAACTGAGCACTTGATGAAAAATTAATCTGTTTGGCTTTCACATGCAGCTCTACAGTATCTCTCCATTTTATCTGTCCCACTGGATAAGTGATTTGTGTCAGTAACTAGTGAATGATCGAAGTCTAGAGTAAAAGGACTATTCGAACGATAAATTTTTTGAATGACAAACAATGATTTTGGCCTGTTCTATCTCAAATGTTCTTCACCTTCTCAATGGTATCCAACAACTGAAATCATGCAACAATTTCATCATTTTGTACGAGTGACAGTAGGGCTGTTTACGTTATGTACATCTTCATTACGAAAGGTCCTTCTCCAGAAAACGGATTGCTTCACAAGCAGAGGCCTTGATATATGAAATGGATCCATTTCATGTAAAGCTACAAAACAGAATAGTGATAATTTAGAAGTGAGATATGATAGTGATGCAGCATTGCACCTATTAGTATTACCTAGAAATCTTAGAATACAGTATGTTAAAATCTTCTTAAATTTAAAGAGATGGTCTAACGATTGGGGAGCTAAGAAACTAGCCAACATTTTCTGTAATTAGCCTAGAGTAATTCTGTTCTGGTCGTCCTGTATTTATGCCTGTAAGATAATTATGTATTATTTGGTATCTTGGAAACAAGGTGATTTCAAATGTAGTGGAAAGCTACTGGTGCTTTTGTTGTAACACTATGTAATGCATGACCTCAATACTGTTCCACACAATGACTGACAATCAATACCTCACCAATCAAACATACAGAAACCCTCAAGCAAGAACAGTGCATAGCAACATTTGCAAGTATGGAGGTCCACAGTCATGTTGCTCAAAGGGTTCATTTGATCGAGCAATTCACCTATGATTGGCACAGCTGTATTATTATTATTATACTTGACTGTCAAGTCACAGAGAATCAATATGAATGTTAAACAAAATTGTCAACTGCGCTAACAATGAAAATACTGTGTATATATAACATAATAATAAAAACTGAAACTGTTATTCATTTTATTTAACAATTGTTTTTTACTTTTTTTATTAGTAATATTATAAATATTTCCCCTACAACGATTCTTCCAGCACACCATGGCATTGTTCTTAAGCCTACCAGGCTGATTGCTGAAGGACTTGAATGAGAATGGTCTAGACTCAGAGTCTCTCCAAGAGCTGTGTTTTGCCACAGATCTGGCGCTCCAGGCTACCAAGATCACTGCCCTGGCCATCAGCAGATCTATGGGTAGCCTGGTGTCCGCTGAGCACCACATCTTGATAAATTTGTCAGATTTGATTAACAGGGACAAAGCCGTCCTGCTTGATGCCTGGTGTGTCAGCAGGCTTTCTTTGGTGACGCTGTTGATGCTTTCACCGAGAGATTAAATCGGCAAAGAAGCAATCCCTGGCTTATAGACACATTCTTCCAAGGTGGAGTAGTTCTGTAACCAAGATGGTTTGCTCATCCTCTGCCTCGGAGCATTGTCCAGCTAACCAAACTGTGCCTTCCCTCAGGGTGGAAACAGAGTGAGGAAGAAAACCCAGGGGCCTGCACCCAAGAGGAAGGTGGCGCTTCCTGGACCTCGTCCCAGCAGAAAAGTTCCTTCTGGGCAGGCCAAGCATTCCTGATGGTTTGGCACCTATGAAGCGTGGTTCACACATGGACAGTATACACCAGCTCCGAAGATGGCATGGAATACTTGTCCTCACTGCATTACTCTTGCTCTCCCCGTGATTCCATGCTCGGATCGAGATCAGATGTCTGTTGGTATAGGTTCTGTGCCAAGTGTCCAGTCAGGATATGTACTTCAGTTCAGAAAGAAGCCGCCACGCTTCAACATTGTTCGTTTCTCCACTGTACCAGTGCAGGGCAGACCAATTCTATGTTCAGAAGCAGAGGCGCAAAAACCATATATGCAAGGTATGCAATGCATAGGGGCGCCATGTAAAGGGGGGTGCCAGCGGCTCACTAAAGGTGGTGCAATCGGCCTCCTCGACCCCTCCAACATTAATCCTCCAAGGCTGTTACAGCCATTATTTTCAGCCGTATATTGCAGCCCATGCTGTACTTGAAAACCTTCAATCGAACACTCAGGTTCAAGATTGTGACTTCAAGATCCACCCTCTGGACTGGTTTGTATCAATCAATGTTAATGATGCATACTTTCATTTGCAGTCTTTCTTGCAAGTCTTTCTTGAGAACTGCCTTTAAGGGGACTGCATTCCAGTTCAATGTCCTACCCTTCGGGTTGTCCCTGACTCCTCACACACTTACAAAATGTGTCAATGAGGCACTTGCTTGTCATGCATGTCCCTGTACACCTGAATAGCGGAGCAGATTTACTCTCGCGTCAAGGTCCCAGGACTGAAAATTAAGACTCTACCCATAGTCAGTTCAGAGGATTTGGGAGGTATTCAGGGAAGCCAGTGTGGTCCTGTTTGCCTCCCCGCAGGCCACGCATTGTCGTCTTTGGTACTCCATGAGACAAGCTCCACTAGGCCTGTATGTCTTAGCTCACAGAAGGCCAGCGGAAATGGACGTTTCTCCCCGTCCGCTTGCTACATCAACTATTGATCCCAACAGCCACGGGTTCCCAGAGATGGTATAACTGTTAGATGCTCCCCCACTGGAAATTCCTTTGAGTAAAGGTCCTCTCTCGTAAGATTGATGGACAATCTGGCATCCTCAGGCAAACTGTGAGGACTGCATATCAGGCTCTGAACGGGGCTTGTCTGAGACAATAGGGTTGTCGCAGCCAGTACTAGGCACCATACTATAGGCCAGGGCCCTCTCAACAAGGCAACTGTATACCTTAAAATGGTGACTATTTGCTGATTGGAGTTCCTCCAGTGATGAGGACCCAGTGTATTGCCCTGTGTAGACGATACTTTCCTTCTTACAAGCGCGGTTGGATGCAGGACTCACTCCATCCATGCTCAAAGTACATGTTGCTTTCATAACAGTTACTCATTATTCTTTGAGGGATTTTCTGTAAGCAAACACCCTCTGGTCAGAAGATTTCTGCGTGATGCAAGACGGCTGTCTTGCTACTGTGCCAATCTGGAATTAAGAGCTGGTAGTAGACGTGCTTACAGGTTCCCCGTTTAAGTCACAAGTGGCGGTTAGCTTACGCATACTCTCAATGAATACTGTGCAGCTACTCGCTTTGGCATCAGTAAAACATTTTGTGTAACTCTTGATTAGAGTTCAGACCAGGCCTGTCAAAGCCCATTCTCAAGCCCAGGCAAGGTTGTATGCCCGAGGTGCTGGTAACTCACTTTAGGGCTCAGGTTGTTACCTTGCAGGTGTTCTCTCCTCCTCCCTTTCAGTCATACAAGGCTTAGAGAATACAACATTTAGATTACTCTCGTAACCTTGGTTTTCTGAAATGAGAGAACGAGGCACTGCGTAGCTTTGCCACAGCTACAGATTTTTCACTTTTAAGGGACGAGAAATACGCTCTCCTTTCCTTCAGTTGGAAAATCCTAATGGTGTGACACTGGGCTTCAGCTCATATGCCCACGATGACATCAGCATAGGTGGAGCGCCAATAGGTGGAGTGATGGTATAGGTTTTAAAGGTCGCTGCCCCCTAGGAGGTGCTCCCATTGTTACTGACGCAGCGTCTCATTCCCTCCTTTAAGGGAACCAAGGTTACGAGAGTAACCAAGGCTTTATTTTTGATGCACAAAAATGTGCAAAAGGGTTTTTATGAATTATGGACTTGTGTTCCAGCTGAGGAGAGACGTGCAAACACACTGATGAATCATCACTCTCATGGAAAGATAGCAACATCCCTGTGGGATAGCACACGCAGAAGTGAAGAATACAGTAGAAGCCTTAATAAATATCAGTTGCCTCACTGCTCGGAGGTAGTGAGGTAGTGGGTACCTTTAATCACAGGAAGTCTGGTATGAAGATCTTATAGTCAGATAAATAGAGCCATATTACAAAAGCATTCTAACTCTAGAAACCTATCTTATCCTTTAAGTAACCAAGGCAATTTCAGTTAAGAAACTTCAACATGTCAAATTGTAGATTAAGTTAGTTTACGTGTGGCAAGCCATTAAGATGTTTAAATTAATACATTAATTGCTCCATTGTGTATTTATTTAGATGTGACTCAATGTTTTTACACTTCAGTGCAGTAGTCTCCTTGCAATCTCACTGCTCACCGCTGCTGGGTGAGGCTACGGAAGTGATAAAGTAAAGTAGGCGTTGATGTTTTGTTGTGGAGACGGTGAGATGCAAATGACTACCACAGTGTGACATCACAATGTGGAGGAAGTACAGAACGAGTCCTTTTGGAAGCTTGGTTTTAACAAAGGAAGGAGGATGTTTTGAGTTCTGAAACTTACAGTATATTTTTATAGTACAATGACCTCTTATTTGTTAAAACATCAAGGAAAATTTGAGTACTCATGTCATGACCGCTTTAATGGCCTAGTATGAAATTTGTCAACAGCAACCAATGTAATAATTTAAATATGTAAAATTGAATTGCCAAATACCATATGCTTGTGTGTTTTTTTCATGAGAGTTTTTTTTTTTTTCATCTGGTAATATTTTAAAGGTGCCTCTTTGAGTAAATAATTAATTGAAGGTGTCATACCTGTATCATAGAAAATCTAAATTTTCTTTCCTTTTGATAGAAAAAATTATATGGAACACAAAAGGAGAAATGGTATTGAAGAAAAGATGCAATGAAAGTGAATACTGAGGTGAATGAACTTTAGTCTCTAATGTTCTACCTAAAGGTGTGGTTACATTTACCTTTGCATGGCGAAATTCCATGGGCAAAATACAGACATCTCAATGGGCCGGTCGCATAATCTGTGCGATCGTGAATTTTGCATGATGGACTTCTGGTGGCAAAGAATTTTCCCTCACGAATTTCACATGGAATTCAAGTTTGGTAAACTCTGACGGGCAAATTCACTGCACTGACCAATGCTTAGTTTGGCAGTGACCTCGGTGTGGGCGGTGCTTCATATAAAGCTACACTGAATACTGAAAATGAACAGGGATATAATTTTGGAGGCAAGTTTCTTTTTAACTTCACTCTCCCGGAGTATAAAGTCCAGCATTAAAAAGAGGGTGCTTGGCAATTCGTTTTATGCTGGTTTCACATGCGCACAACATCCGCCCACACCTTCATTGCCCGTGGAATTTCACCATGCAAAGATAAAAGCGCCTTCACGACTCCTTTTGTGTTCCATGGAAGAAAGATACTCATAGGGGTTTGGAACAACATGACAGTGAGTTAACAGTAGTAGCCCTTTAAGCTTACTTGGTAAGAAAACATCTTCTGCTATGAACATGTCAGCTTATTCAAGGTCAGCCCCCTTTAAATAATTCTCTCTTTCCCCTCACATACACACACATCACCTGAGTGTTGTAGCATGACAAGACCGTAATTTAAAATGCTGTCAAACTCTAGTCTGATTACTGTGTGTGTGTGTGTGTGTCTTGCAGAGGCCTGATGAGGAGGTAGTAGTGGACCATGGTGGCACTAGCTCTGTCATGAATACACATTATGAGAAAGAAGAGCTAGAGGGTCAGTATAATAAGCAAACACACCCACAATCATGTGATTAATCAAACAGCTCAGTATAGTCATAACGTGAAAATAACATTGTATGTTCCCCTATACCTCTTTTTGTCAGGTCACAGGACACTGTTAGTGGGTGTGCGGATGCCTATGGGCAGACAGTCTCACCGCCACCACCGGCCACACAGCTCCAAACACCGCAGGAGATCAGAAAGGATGCGGTCTGGAAATGTAACTCAGGAAGAGGGGAACACAAGTACCTCAGCTTCACATGGTAAGAACCAGGGACAAAAATTAATCAACAATGCCCCAGATATTTAAAATCTTGAGGCAAAAATGTCCCATGGTGAATTCATCATAATTTTATCTGTTATCTAACATTTGATGTATTTCATCAAAAGAAAAAAAAAATATTTCAAAAGGGGAAAAAAGCAAATAAACACAAAACCCTGCTAAAAAAGAATTCAAAAGGTGTAGACTTCAGTCAGTAGTGTTAGAACGATTAAAAACATTCCATGGGAGGGCAAACCAACCAAAAAAACCCCCGAAAAAACTACAACAAAAAAACAACAGAAACAGGCCAGTCAGAAAACAGGATGAAAAAACTAAAAGATAAAGGAAAAACAGGAAGTACTGTGTCAAGGCGGGGCAATAGATCAACACAACAGGACTGAGCATAAAAGCCAAGAGGAACAAACCAGTACTGGTCAAGACTAACAAAGGGAATATAAAGAGGGAGAAATCAGGAGGGTAAACAAAAAGGGCAGTAGGGATGGGTGGATCGATCCTGACGTATCGATCCTCCTGATACTGATGTTGTTTTGAGAATATCGATCCTCACTTAAAAATATTGATTCTAAAGTTTTTTTTAAACTAGTAATATTATTTCGATTTTTTATTAATTTGGTTACCATGAACATTAATCATAAGCTTCAAAGTAAAAAAGAAGCTAATTACATTTGCAAATACTTGCACAGGACGGGAACTATTTCTTCTTCCGCTCATCTTAATGTGCATAAATGCTGTAAGACACAAGCAGTCACAGAAGGTGTTTGCCACTCAGTCACAGTTCTCATTCAAACAAGAAGAAGCGGTGCTTAGCTGAGGTAATGACAGAAAAACAGAGAAACTGCTTCTGGAGTTAATTCACTCTAAATAACAACAAATCTAAAGGTGACATACAGTATAATGGGTTTGTGTGATGTTTTTTACATGTTTATTTAAATTAAAAGGTGTTAGAAGATTGATAATGTTTTGTAATTGTGGTAAATAAACAATACCCTTGTGAAAATTAACCATGGTTTTACTATAAATGTAGTAACCATTATTGTAGGAACCATGTTTTTTTTTTTTTCATGGTTTTGATACAATTAACCATGGTTTTACCATAGTAATACTTTAGTGTCCATATAGTGACCATGGTTTTACTGTAGTAATATTGTAGTAACCGTAGTAACCATGGTTAATTTAGTGGTAACTACAGTATGGTGTAACTAAATACAATGGTTAAACTATGTTTACTGTAGTAAAACCATGGTTAGTTTTCGTAAGGGTAAACAAAACAAAAGTCAAATTGTCTGTTTAGGCCCAAAAATAAGAAAAATAGCAAAAATTACCTAAATGACTCATTTTATCCCAGGAAATCACAAAAAACAACTATTTAATAGAGGTTTCTGTATTGGTACAGGTATCGACGATACTGGTATTATGGACTTTAAATTATTGGTATTGGATCGCAAAGAAAAAGAGTGGTATCACCCATCACTAGAGGGCATGTGGGGCAAATGAGCTTATGATCAGGGAAACAAAGGGGCAGAGCAAGGGAACGAGATAGAAACAGGCAGGGCAGACAAACACATGGGTGAGACCAAAACACAAAGTGTCAAATGACAACATAGAACAGGGGTGTCAGGATCCTGCCACTACATTGTAAGAAAAGTCCAGATAGATATGGCAGGATCCTGACAATCAAAGGCTGTGCATCCAATCAAACTCTTCTGTATTTTGGTGTAAATGTATCTGTCACTTGATTGAAGCTAGCCAAATTAGCCAGATGCCGACATGGACAGGTTGCAAGCCCTTATCCTCGTAATATGAACAAACCTAAAAAAAAAAAAAACTAAAGGTAAAAAACAAAAATACTGCCCAACCTGTGAAAAATTTAGGTTCACTTGCAGTGAGGGTTAACACTGTGCTTACCATAATTTTGTTTTTATTTGTGCAGTTAATTGCGATGAGCATGAAACTGAAATGGTTGCTTTACAATTTAGCTCATCATGTTAATCATTTTGCATATCGTTTCTATGCAGTTCTAAATTTCAATGTTTGATTTTAAGGACATTTTTTTAATAACATCTTTGAGTTTACAATTTACACATTGAAAACATACTTACTGAACTTTTCTTCTCCCCTTCCCACTCCAAAGTAGCTTTGACATTAAATATTATACATTTCTTGTTGATTTAAATACATACTCCATAACTTCACACATCTATAGCTTCTTCAATATCTCCATTTTTCACAAAGTCCAGAAACACCTCCCATATATTCTGAAATTCAGAGGACTTCCTTACCACATATGTAAGTTTTTCGAGAGCCAAGCTTGATATGAAGTTTTTTTTTTTAACCATAAACCTAGAGTAGGGCAGCTAGTATTTTTCCAGCATAGGGCAATAGCGTGTCTGGCTTGTAATAGGCATAAATTCACCATTGTTCTTTCTTTAATAGAAAGAGAACAGTTGTCTGGGTATATATTGAGTATACACAATACAGGGTTTAATGGAACCAAAGAAGAGGTAATGTGACGAGACAGGCAAGGAATGAGGATCTAAATGCAGCTTTAATGAAAAAAAAAAAAAGATAAACAAAGTACTCAGAATAAAATTAAACAAAAACATGGGAAACCAGGCACAGAACATGACAACACATGTGAAGACTGACAAACTAACCAGGGGAAACCAGGGCTTAAATACACAAGGGAAAACAAGGAACACCTTGGGAAACAATCAGGGAACGAGGAACACCTGGGGAAATAATCAGGGAGAACCAATCATGAAATAAAACTACAAAGGACTACAAAACTAACACAGGAAACAGGAACGGGGAACTAAACAAGAATTAACAAAAGTCTAAACAAAAACAGGGAATACATGACAGAGCCCCCCTTTAAGGAGCGGATTCCAGATACTACATGCAAAAAACAAATTGTCCATGGGGTGTGGAGGGAAGGGGGAAAACAGGTAGTTCACAGGGGCACAAGGGACAAACAGGCAGTTCAAGGGGGCACAAGGGGCAAGGGGAGCAGAGGAACAAGGCAAAGTCAGGGAGGCTTGAGACCAAGGCGGAGCCAGAGGGATGGAGAGCCAGGGTGACGCTGCAGGCTCGGAGGACCAAGCTGGTGCCAGAGGTTCAGAGGGCTGGGGTGGAGCTGGGGGCGCGGAAGACCGAGGCAGAGCCGGTGGGAGTGAGGACCAAGGAGACCAGAGCAGATCAGGCAGACGGCCAGGAGACCAAGGAGACCAGGCGGGTGGCCAGGAGACCAGAGAAGACCAGGCGGGTGGCCAGGAGACCAAGGAGACCAGAGCAGATCAGGCGGACGGCCAGGAGACCAAGGAGGCCACCTCAAGGTAGAGACTGGGTCAGGAGTCCTGGTAGGTGGCCGCAGGGCCGAGACGGGGTCAGGAGGCCTGGGAGGCAGCCACAGGACAGGGATTGGGTCAGGCGGTGGAGCTGCTGTAAGAGGAATCTCTGGTAAAGGTGGACGGAACCACTGGAGGAATAGTCTCTGGGGGAGCGGGCAGAGCTGCTGGAGGAATAGTCTCTGGGGGAGCGGGCGGAGCCAGGAGAGGCTCGACGAAGGCGGGCAGAGCCAGGAGAGGCTCGAGACAAAGAGTCCTGGATGACTGGGAAACGACCTCTGTGGTCGCGGGCAGGGGCGGAGACCCGGGAACAACCTCCGTGGTCGCGGGCAGGGGCGGACAACCACAGAGAAGAGACTTGGGAACAGAAGCCTTTTTTCTCCTCCTCCTCTGGATGGCTGAAGTTGGCAACGCTGGCTCTGGGACGGGCGAGGCTTCTAGCTCGTTGGCCGTGGCAGGCGTGGGCCCAATTTGTGAGGTAGGGTCTTCTACGCAGCGACATCCGTGGCAGATCATTCAACTTCAAGACAGGGGCCATGGAAGGCTTCGAGACAGGGATCCTGGAAGGCTTCGATGAGGGAGCAGAAGATGCAAGTTTTGGCCCGGGGTTCCCACCACAATCCACTGTGTAAAGGGATCCACAAAGTTCCAGAGCCTTCTCCACGTATTCGCAGAGCGTCCAGTGGGGATCAGCCGGAGGCATCAGTTCCTTCAGTGCACTATTCAGACCTATTAAGAAAACAAGAGTGCGGTCTAGATAGTGCTCTAAATTTGCTAGTTCTAAAAACTCACGGACGTGATCCTCAATTGGACGGTCCCCTTGCTTTAGAAGCAAAATTCGTAGTCGTGGGCATGGGCAGAGACTCGGAAACAACCTCATGGGAAGAGACTCGGAAACGACCTCCGTGGGCGTGTACACGGGAAGAGACTTGGGAACAGAAACTTTTCTTCTCTTCCTCCTACTCTGGATGGCCGAAGCTGGCAACGCTGGCTCTGGGACGGGCGAGGCTGGCAACGCTGGCTCTGGGACCGGCAAGGCTTGCAACTTGTTGGCCGTGGCAGGCGTGGCGTTGGCTCGTTGACCGTGGCAGGCGTGGGCGTTGGCTCGTTGACCGTGGCAGGCGTGGGCACAGACAATTTTTGAGGTAGGGTCTTCATTGGCCTTTGCACCAACATCAGTGGCAGATCATACAACTTGGAGACAGAGGCCGTGGAAGGCTTCGAGACAGGGGCTGTGGAAGGCTTCGAGACAGGGGCCATGGAAGGCTTGGACAAGGGAGCCGAAGACGCAGGTTTTGGCCGGGGTTCCCGCCATAATCCACTGTATAAAGGGAACCGCAAAGTTCCAGATCCTTCTCCACATATTCGCAGAGTGTCCAGTGAGGATCAGCCGGCAGCATCAGTTCTCTCAGTGCACTATTCAGACCGGCCCAGAAGAAAACCACCAGAGAGCGGTCTGGATAGTGCACTACATTTGCCAGCTCTAAAAACTCACAGACGTGATCCTCAACTGGACGGTCCTCTTGTTGAAGGAGCAGAATTCTGACAGCTGCTAGATCCATTTTTTTGGTCAGTCTTTCTTTAACGAGGCTGGCGAGGATGGAGGATCTAAGTGCAGCTTTTAATGGAAACAAAAGATGAACAAAGTAACTCAGAATAAAACTGAAAACAAAACACAAGGAACCAGGTACAGAACATGACAATACATGTGAAGACTGACAAAGGAAACAAGGAAAACAAGGGCGTACACAGGGGCAAACAAGGGAACAAGGAACAACTGTGGAAACAATCAGGGGAAAACCAATCATAAAATGAAACTACAAAAGGACTACAAACTAACAGGAAACAGGAACATGAGAACTAAACAAGAATTTCAACATAAAAGTCAATGCAAAAAAACAGGGAATATGTGACAAAAGGTCTCATATTCCGCTTTAAGGGCTACCGGTTTTTGTTTATTGTGTATGGAATTATCTAAGGACATTTTTTTTTACTTTTCAATTAATAAATTAATAAAATCAAAATTAATAAAACAAGTAAAATTCTGACAATGGTGAGAACAACAGGCTGAAGCCAGTAAAGCAAACAATGCAGGTTCACTTACAGGAAGGGTGGTTCGCTCACTGGAGACTGACATCCTCTCAGTATTGTGCCTTTGAGCCTAATAAAACATAAAAATATGAACTAAATTTTATGATAACAAACACAGTGAATTCCTTTGGGAACTTTGGTTCATAATGCCTTCTTGCTAGTGTTTTTGTAAAATGAGGTTTACAAATGTCCTCTTCTCCTATTTCTTTTTCAGACACACCATCTCAGAGGGTTCAGTTTATTCTAGGCACTGAAGAGGATGAGGAGCACGTGGCACATGAGCTCTTCACAGAACTGGATGAAATCTGTGTTAAAAAAGGCAAAGATGCAGAGTGGAAGGAAACTGCTAGGTATGCATATTTTTCGTAAAGTCAACATAAAACAGTTCGCAACCCATTTACTTCCTTAATCTGACATATTTAAAAGTGAAATGGGATATTCAATGAAAAAAACATGAGCTATTGGGAATTGATTGGATCATGAAAAGTGGGTGTTACATACTCTTTTAGAATGGAGCCAGGCGGTTGGGCTTGTACAAGTTTTGGGAGGGTTTTTAAAAGTAAGAGGGGTTCTTTTAAGCTAACCCTTAGCATTTCCATCTAGAACCACCCCACCCTACCCCAGAACAACCCCACCCTGACAGTGTTCTGACGCAGTTCTCAGTTATTGTTCCAGGGCATTTTTTGTGTGAAATCAAGACATTTTGCTGAATTTTTTATCAATTACATTAGCATCATTTTATAGATCACATAATCAGGTCAAAGAGGCACTTGAATGAAATTCCCTTCAAGGATCCTTTGATCTCAAAAGATTTAAACCTTTATGTCAGTGCCATCAGCATTGATGAGTTCAAAATACTGAAGATTTCTTTTCTTTTATTTGTCTCAGATGGCTAAAGTTTGAGGAGGATGTGGAAGACGGAGGTGAGAGGTGGAGTAAACCGTACGTAGCTACACTGTCTCTCCACAGTCTGTTTGAGCTACGGAGCTGCATCATTAACGGGACGGTCCTGTTGGACATGAAGGCCAGCTGCATCGAAGAAATTGCAGGTCAGTCAGGGATCAAAGGGATTGGGCTCTACTGTTTATAAAGAATATTTTAGTGAAACCAACTTTTAGAAAGCCTTTGCTCATTTGGTGATACAGTATGTAGGATGACATCATACTGACATCATAGCATGTGCTGTTGTTTTTGCACTATGTAGCAATCAGGTAGTCCCATTGCGATTGAGCTAGAAGCTGACGTTTCAGACATGCACTCAAACAAACAGCAATGTTTTGCTGGACAGCCACAGATTTTATAGTCTTCAGGGATTTTTTAAAACTGGGATAGAAGGAAGAAATCTAACAAAACAAAAATCACACACTTCACCTTTAAGTGTTTTATATGGGTTAGCTGTATCAGAAGCACAAAAAGAATATGCACTATAGAAAATAATGGATCAACAAAAATCTGGCTCAACATTCTGATCACGACCAGGCTGAGTCTGACACTGGCAAGTGAGAAAAAATACACTGCTCAGAGAAATGAAGGGAACACTTAAATCACACATCAGATCTCGATGAATGAAATATATTGAAAATCAAAATCTTCACTGTGCATTGTGTAATTCGTTGAGAACAAAATGACATAACAACAGTGAATGAAAACCAAAATCACCAACCGATTGAGGGCTGGATTCAAACTCACACAGAAAATCAAATTAAACAATTGAAATCACAGGCTGTTCCAACTTGCGTGAATTTCATCACGGCAACTCATAATGTGACTCAGTAGTGTGTATGGCCCCCACGTGCCTGTATGCACTCCCGACAACATTTGGTCATGCTCCTGATGAGACGACGGATGGTGTCCTGGGGGATCTCCTCCCAGACCTGGATCAGGGCATCAGTGAGCTGCTGGTCAGTCTGTGGTGCTACTTGGCGGCGTCGGATGCACCGATACATAACGTCCCTAAGATTCTCAATTGGATTCAGGTCTGGGGAACGTGAGGGCCATTCAATGGCATCAGTGCCTTCATCATCCAGGAACTGCCTACACATTCTGGCCACATGAGGCCGGCATTGTCCTGCCCCAGGAGGAACCCAGGGCCCACTGCACCAGCGTAAGGTCTGACGATGGGTCTGAGGATTTCATCCAGGTACCTAACAGCAGTCAGGGTACCGTTGGCTAGCACGTGGAGGTCTGTGCGACCCTCCAAGAATATACCTCTCCAAACCATCACTGACCCACCACCAAACCAGTCATGCTGGATGATGTTGCAGGCAGCATAATGTTCACCACGGTGTCTCCAGACTCTTTCACATCTGTCACATGTGCTCAGAACCTGCTCTCATCTGTGAAGAGAACGGGGCACAAATGGTGGACCTGCCAATTCTGGTGTTCTCTGGCGAATGCCAGTCGAGCTGCACGGTGCTGGGCTGTGAGCACAGGTCCCACTAGAATACATCGGGCCCTCATGCCACCCTCATGGAGTCTGTTTCTGACAGTTTGGTCAGAAACATGCACACCAGTAGCCTGCTGGAGGTCATTTTGTAGGGCTCTGGCAGTGCTCCTCCTGTTCCTCCTCGCACAAAGGAGCAGATACCGGTCCTGCTGCTGGGTTAATGCCCTTCTACGGCCCTGTCCAGCTCTCTTCATGTAACGGCCCATCTCTTGGTATCTCCTCCATGCTCTTGAGACTGTACTGGGAGACACAGCAAACCTTCTTGCAGCAGCATGTATGGATGTGCCATCCTAGAGGAGCTGGACTACCTGTGCAACCTGAATGGGCTGCAGGTACCACCTCATGCTACCAGTATTGACAAGGACACTATCAAAATGCAAAACTGAGAAGAATCAGTCAGGAAGGATAAGGAGAGAGCAATTGTCTGTGGCCACCACCTGCAAAACCATTCCCTTTTTTGGGGTTGTCTTGCTTTTGTCTCTCCAGTGCACCTGTTGTCACTTTCATTTGTACTAAAACAGGTGACATTGATTCACAATCACTTAGGCTTCCTAACTGGACAGATTGATATCCCTGAAGTTTAATTGACTTGGTGTTATACTGTGATGATTACGTGTTCCCTTAATTTTTTTGAGCAGTGTATAACAGTGTGACAAGTGTGTGTGGGTCCTGCAGTGAATTAGGTTGCCTACATAATTAGGTAACCTCACACACTCACACACACTCTCCCACTCTCCTGTTGGTGATAGACACACACAACACACTCACCAGTACTTTGAGTAACATGTGGGATGACTGTCAGCAGCACGTCATCTTAAAGACAGAGAGCGAAGGTATAATAAGATTAGAAGACAAAGTTTAAATTAAGACTGTACTCAAAGGCCTTTAAAGGTCTTTCTATTTTAAGAACACAAAAATATTGATGGCTCATCTTGTACTATACAGATTTTTGTCCAATCAATACTCATTCGAATAAGAAGATCCCTCCCCCTAATACGCAAAGCAAGCAGCAAATCATGGATCATGAATATGAAGTAAACTGGCCCTTCGAAATGTCCCGACCAAACTTTGTGTTTCAATAGGAAGTTTGTACTGTACTGTACATCAAAAATACATCACCACAAGAAAGAAAACTGTGCCTGTCAAACAATTTCATTGGGTTTTTTAAATAACGGTACAAAAAAAATTCTTATATCTAATTCACCCCAAATCACATGTGTGCACATGAAATAAATCCATTACATTTGTATGTACTGGAAAACTCATACCCCCAGGCAGTGATAAGAATCCTAACAAACTCATAGGATTACCTGTGTGTTGCATTGAGGCATGACTGTTATGATCAGTGTTGCAGCAGTCTTTAGAACCAGATTAATGCCAGAGAGAGAGAGAGGGACAGGGAGATTGATGATACTGTAAGGTGAGACGGGAGGAAAGGAATGAGAAATGCAGATTAACAGTACTGCTTTAGCTGAAGTTAGAATTGTGGGTGATTTTAAATAAAGAGAATGGCCTTACAAAAATAGCTTGTGTTCTTTGGTACAGTACCATGGTAGTGCCCTGGTATGTCAATACCATGGAACATAAATATGGTAATCATTCAGTAATGTGGTTTTACCATCTGATACCATCAGTGTACCCCTGTACCACCACAGTACTTTATGTAGGGTATGTCATTTCATAAAATTAGTGAAACAATGAGCTTCTCTGACATATAATACTGTGCTTACGGACCTTATAGATTGTGGCCTTCAGCAAATCAGTCACTTTCTGTTTATATCCTAGAATGCACTCTACCATGCATCAGTCTGATGTACCTTGATTTGCATGCTCATTTGTCTGTGTAATTGGTTGTGTGTAGATCTGGTGCTTGACCATCAGGATGCTGCTCATGAACTGGATGACAGTGTGAGAATGAAGGTCCGTGAGGCACTTCTGAAGAGACATCACCACCAGAGCGACAAGAAGCGGAACAACTTGCTGCCCATGGTCAAGTCCCTCACTGACTCTGGCAGGAGACAGAGCGAACCTCACTCTATGGACAAGACTGGTGAGCCACCCTGCAGATGTGATATGTTTACATTTACATGTGCACCTTAAGCAAACAAACATTTGCATGTGAACTTTCCCTCTCTTCATCTCTCAGGCCCTGCCACCTCTCCTCAGCCTCCACCTACAAACACTGAAATAAAGAATGGAGCAGCACAGGAAAATGGCCAGATGGATCTCAGTAAGGTACTAGAACCACAACATGAAGAACATGATCCCCATTATGATGTGCTTATCTTGAAACAAACATGGACTGTGAAACTGTTATGCAAAGAAATAAAGAATATAAATGAAATAGAGAAATGGAATGGTGAAGCATATCTACTCCAAAACAGTGCTCATAATATCACTGTCATTTATTTGTTATTTGTCATTTATTTACCTACATGTTGTTCCAAATCCATATGACTTTCTTCAGTGGAACACAGAAGAAGATGTTAGGTAGAATGTTAGTGACTGACAGCCTCCGTTACCATTCACCATGGAAGGGGGAAGCAATGAAAGTGAATGGTAACTGAGGCTGTTTGAAACCCTAGGGGTTTTAAACAATACAGTATGAGAGCAGATGACACTAAAACTAAACCAGTAAAGGGACAATGCCTAATAACTTTAAGCAAAGAATTAAAGTACAAAGCTAACAAACACAATCAGAATAGGGGAAAGCAACACACCACCTTTCCTGCATCCTCCATCAGAGAAAACAGAGACGGAAAAATGAATCAAATGGAAAATGAATGGGTAAACAAGGAAAGATAGAAAGAGGATAGGAAAGATAGGGATAAATAGAAGACTGAAGACCAAAAAAAAATTAATCTGTTATTTACATTATGTTTGTTTTCTGACTGCTCACTAGATGCAGCCAATTTATTGATTACCAGTCAAAGAACATCTGGGACAAACGCTCACCCTCATGTACAGCAAACACTGCCATCTGGTGAACCTCATAGGTACTGCAGCTTGTTTGTGTAATGCTATGCTAGTGATTAGGAGGCAGGATATGAACTGTAATGAGCCAGATATAAGCCATTTAGAGTGACAGAGACAGCCACAATCAGATTACATTCTTTCTTTACTACTTACCCATCACTGCCATCCTGGCCAAAATGAACAGCAGGAAGTTGTGACTGGAATAATTGCAACACACCTCAACCTGTGCTACGTAGGATGTTCACATATAAAATCAAAACAAGGTACTGGGAAAGATTAAATAGTTAAATGTGAGCTTTGTTTGAGGAGTTATAGAGTAACAGGCACTGCCCAATTTGTCAGTGGTCTGAGTTCCTGAAGTATTTCCCCATTCAGTTTCTCCATTGCCATTTCAAAACAATTTCAGTAAAGAGCCTTGAACCATTTTAATTAAATCAAAAACAGTATTTGAACATCTAAAAAAGCACAAAGGTACAAGTGTGTACTAACTTACATCTTTTATGAGGGAATAAACTACTTATCATGATGTATAGCAAATTACACGATGGCATTGACTATGAGTATAAAATTCCATATATTAAAGGTTTATCAGAAATAATAAAATATACACAAATATGTGTAAAAGTTGACTGAGAGCATTAGGGAGAATGATTTGACTACATCATGCACAATCCTTTATGGGAATGAGTGATCACCGTTTAGCTCTCTTGCCACGATTCCTGCTTCCATGGTAGCTGTGCCTTCTCTGATTGGTCAATCTCGCTTCAGGATTATGGGTAGTGTAGTACTTCAACAAGAACTCTGCAATTAAACTATAATAAAGTTGTATTCACACTGACTCACACTACTATGCTTGTACAGAAGTATATCAACAACCTCATGGTTGGTCTATTTTGAAAGGATTGTGTTATTACTAAAAATCAATTTCTCTGTTGAGAAAATTAATGGGATTTTACCTCCAGAATGCTACTGATTTGCTCTATTGAGTCTTTGTCATTATATAATGTTTATTTTAAAAGTGGACTTGCTGTCTCCATAGGTGGACACACATTTTATGAAAAAGATCCCCACTGGAGCAGAGGCTTCCAATGTGCTGGTTGGTGAACTGGACTTTCTAGAGAGATCCATTGTAGCTTTCGTTCGCCTGTCTCCTGCTGTACTGCTAACAGGGCTCACTGAAGTTCCTATACCTACTAGGTACGCACTGTGTTTGTCTTATTTGTGAGTGTGCAGATGGAGATAATATTAAATCCACGGTGACTGAATGATCACAATCATTCTTCACTTTGCAGATTCTTGTTCATCTTGCTTGGTCCAGATGGAAAAGCCCAGCAGTATCATGAGATTGGACGCTCTATGGCCACCATTATGACTGATGAGGTTAATACAGAACACAGAATACAGAATATCAGTAGTCATAGCATGATCTCATCAGTAGGGGTGTAAATTTTTCCCTTGACAACATTTCAATTTGATTAAGATTCCTTAATAAATGATGCAATCAGTGTAAGAAATTAACTTTTCCATTAAGGGGCCATATTTATTATGAATGATAATTTATGAATAATTACATTGTTAGTTTATGAATAATTAGACTGAATAATAAATAAGTAAATATAGAGTTTATTACCTCTTACCCATAAAATAAAATCAACATCATCTCATATATACAGTATGTATAACTATTGAATGTAATATTAAGAAATTATGAGATGTTACAAATAAACGATTTAAAAGAAATTGCTATGAATTTCAGGGACATTATTAGACCTTTATTTAACCATAAAAGAATCCTCACTGAGATTAAAAAATAAAATAAAATCTCTTCTAAAGGAGTGTCCTGGCATTTTTGTCAGCTTCTTTGGCATTTTTGCCCAGAGCCCCCGATTCATTATGCAATGCTTCACAAAATTTGGTTAGTTTTGATTAAATTATTTTCATACAATTTACAAATATAAAAAAATATATATACTGAAGATACAAATGTAAGTACAGTGAAGGGACAATTTATACTGTCATGGAACATTGACAAAAATAATACACCAGGAAAAATTTTTCTACAAAAAGAATTGTATTTTCGACAAGAAATATTACACATATAATTTTTACAGTAATATAATTAATCATTAAACTCCTTAATTGATGCATTGTATTTGTATTATCAGAGGCATTTTTACACCCCTACTCATTGGATATCTATGCTTTCTCCCTAGTCCTTATATAAATATTAATACCATTTAAACATTAAACAAAAACATAATTTAACCATTTTTAGATATTCTTTAATATACTTCTGTACTTCCATTTGTTAGATTTTCCATGACGTTGCTTATAAGGCAAAAGACAGGAGTGATTTACTTGCGGGGATAGATGAGTTTCTGGATCAAGTGACAGTTTTGCCTCCAGGAGAGTGGGACCCTTCTATACGCATCGAACCTCCTAAGAGTGTCCCCTCACAGGTATAGAAACAAACATACACAAAGAAATGAATGTCAGAGTAGATTTGAGCTCTGAATTGAAACAATTTTAAATGAACAAATTTAAATACTGGATATTATTTGATTGAATGGTTTGTAATTTATGTAGCCTATATTTTTTTGATTGGAAAAGGAGAAGAGAAAGATACCAGGAGTGCCGAATGGAACAGCTGTTCAGGATGAAGAAGAGCAGCATGCAGAATACCATGGACCAGAACTACAGAGAACTGGGAGGTGTGTACGAACAAAGCTATTTAATGTGATTTAGGGCTAAAGAACTGAGGGGTTAAGAAATGGACATCAATATTCATAGTTTTCTATAGATTTTCCCTGTTTCTATCCCTCATCTCTCTCTCATTCTCTCTTCACTCTTTCTGCCTCTGCAGGCTATTTGGAGGATTGATTTTGGATGTGAAGAGAAAAGCTCCATTTTATCTAAGTGATTTTAAAGATGGCCTGAATCTGCAGTGTGTAGCTTCATTCCTCTTCCTCTACTGTGCCTGCATGTCTCCTGTCATTACCTTTGGAGGACTTCTAGGAGAGGCTACAGAGGGACGAGTTGTAAGCACACAAACACACACAGTTTTGTTTTTGGCTGGTTTAAGAAAGTAGTTCTCAACCTTTTTGACTCCAAGGCCCCCCTATTGTCCAAGTCAATATTAGAAGGATCCCCTTCCCCAGAAAATAGCATTGTCAATAGATTAAAATACTTATTTTTAAGATAATAGATTAAAATGTTATATTTCTAGAAGTTTCAGGAACTGTCAGTTTATACTGTATGTTGTAAAGTTTGATCATTTTAATTACCTATTTTAAATCATGTTTTGTCATGTTGTGACCCCCTTGAAAGTTTGCTGAAGCCCCCTAGTGGGCCTTGGCCCCCTGGTTAAGAACCGCTGGTCTAATAGGCAAAGTGAATGTACATTGTAAACTGAAAAAATGTGGTAACATCTAAATAAATTTTTTATTCAAGACAAAATTCTTATTTTCTAAATTATCACAGAATTAATCTAAATACATTAATATTAACCACAAAAAAACAAAAAAAAAAACAAAAAACATATATTTACACTACCGGTCAAAAGTTTTGAAACACTTATTCTTTATTATAATTTTTTTTTTTTTTTTTTTTTTCACATTTTAGAATAATAGTAAAGTCATCAAAACTATGGAATAACATAAATGGAACTATGGGAATTATGTTGTGACTAAACAAAATCCAAAATAAATCAAAACTGTGTTATATTTTAGCATCTTCAAAGTAGCCACCCTTTGCCTAGAATTTGCAGAAATGTACTCTTGACATTTTCTCAACCAGCTTCTTGAGGTATCACCCTGGGATGCTTTTTAAACAGTATTGAAGGAGTTCCGTTCTATGTTGGGCACTTATTGGCTGCTTTTCTTTATTATTTGGTCCAAGTCATCAATTTAAAAAAAAAAAAAAAACATTTAATCTTTTTTTTTTTTTTTTTAATGAAGGAATTAATATGGTGGTACAATTATATTTTTGTCTACAAAACTCATTTCAAACATTTAAGCATATACCTTCAGATCAAAAGATTTTTAACATCATGAGAAAAATTTCAGTCAAGTGTTTCAAAACTTTTGACCGGTAGTGTATATGGCTTAGATCAGGCAGAAATAGATTTTTAAGGTAACAATTGCAGGTTACCACTTTTTACAGTGTTCGTTGTTCAGTAATATTGTTAAAGTGTGAGTGCAAATAACAACAATATCTTTTCGTGATGCAAAAATAAATTAATAAATTTAATTGCATAAGTGAAATACATAACACTGCAGCTGTAGTTATGTCATGCAATGAAATTTTATTTTTGTGTATTTGTGTGTTTCAGAGTGCCATTGAGTCTCTGTTAGGAGCCTCAATGACTGGAGTAGTGTACTCTCTGTTTGCTGGACAGCCACTAACTATACTGGGCAGCACGGGACCTGTTCTCGTGTTTGAAAAGATTCTCTTCAAGTTCTGCAAGTCAGTACACACTAGAACAAATGTTAACAATGTACTTCTTTATAATTTATAATTTTTATATATATATATATATATATATATATATATATATATACATATATATATATATACATACACAGTGGCAGGCCATGCATTTTAAGTCCAGGCCTTCAGTGTGATTCATGCCATTAAGAAAACACAGTTTCACAATGAATAAAGACATCCTATGCCTTTGGGCATCATACATTATGTCGCAGCTAACTAGTAATACCAACTGACGTTTTAAAAACACGTCCACACACAAAAGCCAGAACTTGAAACGACACTTAATGCTCAAGCAAGCCTAATTTTAACTGAAGCACGACTGTTTTATGAAATGAACGTCTCCCGAACAGACATTCAAAAATCATAATTTTTCATATGAATCTACCAAGGAGGTCTATAATACCTGGAAAAATCTATCTAATAATATTTGTGATTTAAATGTTGCTTGCAATAAATTTCGTTTCATCAGGGTACACGGTTATGCTGCATTCCATTCAAATTGGATGTGGGATATTCCTACTTGATATCTCCGACCATAAATGCATTCCATATTCGGAACTGCAGCGCTCCCGTTAGCTTAGCAGGGGTTTGACTCTCATTAGAGATGTCTCCAAGCAACCCAACTGATAAACAGTGCTGCAGCGCTAGCATTTGTACTTCAGGTGTACGATTATCAAAAGAGATTATAATGTTTTATACACCTGTTTCTGCAGGTGTTTGTTAAACAAGCTTTAATATCATGTAATGTGGAAACAAACTCATTTATCGATAGAACCACATAATGTGGTACTTAATAAAGTGAATGTTTATCATTTACTTTATATATCTCCCTGAGTGTCGACATGTTTGTGTGACATCATGCCCCTGCATCTCGGTGAAATCGGAGTTGAGAATTTCTGCATGAGCCTACAAGTTGTAATTCTGACTTAAAGATGCATATCTTAGTAAAATCCGACTTTCCGAGTTGAATGGAACGCAGCACTACATTTCAAAACTTGATCCGACACTGAATGCTCAAGCAGCCTAATTTACACTTAGAAAATTTCTGATGTTGTAATAACAATGCAAAAAGCACTTACCAATTTGCTTGAAGTGAAAATCAGTCCTCCTTTCCTGTTTAATAAATTAAGCAATCACACAGTCATGCAGAACATCTCGTGTTTTTAAATCCATAAGGATCTCTTTCTCAATGGCGATAGCGGCAGTGATGACAGCCGACTCGTCAGCAAGATCTCGCGCTCTTCGCTTTCAAATTACATCACTTAAAGCGTGATTGCCTCACTCAAGGCCAGCTAGAAGGCCTCCACCGGGACATATCCTAAAGATCACACCCACCAAGAACAAATAAATCAATCTGGCTGATGAATCTGACAATCTGATTTTAGTTGCTCATTCATTTGCACTGTTGAGGGATTCTGCAGAAATTCTGAAGGCCTGAGGGGGTGGAGCTCAGACTCAGGCGCTGCTTCAGGCATGCTATTTGTGAAACAGCTGTCACACTTTGCTTGTAAGCATCAAGAAATAAATTCTGAGTGGATAAACTTTTCGTTTTTCTCTATTTGTTTGTAGATTAATTAAGAGTGGAAAGCGATTAAAAATACATAGGCAAAAAGGTGATTGAGAATGAAAGGATGAAAAATATTTATTTATTTGGCATGTTAGGCCAGCAGAGAAGGCTTTGCTGGCCCTGAGAATTCGCCACTATATATATATATATATATATATATATATATATATATATATATATATATATATATATATATATATATATATATATATATATATATATATATATATATATATATATATATATATATACACTGGTGGCCAAAAGGCCTGGGTAGCTCAGCGAGTAAAGACACCGACTACCACCCCTGGAGCCGCGAGATCAAATCCAGGGTGTGCTGAGTGATAGGTAGGGTAGAGTCACATGGCGTAACCTGCTTGTGGTCGCTATAATGTGGTTCTCGCTCTCGGTGGGGCGCATGGTGAGTTGTGTTTGGATGCCGCGGAGAATAGTGTGAAGCCTCCACGCGTGCTATGTCTCCACGGTAACGTGTTCATCAAGCCACGTGATAAGATGCGCGGTTTGACGTTCTCAGACGCGGAGGCAACTGAGATTTGTCCTCCACCACCCGGATTGAGGTGAGTCACTATGCCAGCATGATGACTCAGAGCGCATTGGGAACTGGGCATTCCAAATTGGAGAGAAAAGGGAAGAAAAAATAAATAAAATAAAATAATGTGAAAAATTACTATTACAATTTGAAAAAAAATTTCAGAACTTCTTAAACTACTTCAGAGAGTTCTCACCAAAAAATCCTCCACGTGCATCAATGACAGCTTTGCAGATCCTTGGCATTCTAGCTGTCAATTTGTCCAGATACTCAGGTGACATTTCACCCCATGCTTCCTGTAGCACTTGCCATTTGGCTGTCTTGTCGGGCACTTCTCACGCACCCTACAGTCTAGCTAATCCCAAAAAATCTCAATGGGGTTAAGCTCCATAACACTCTTTTCCAATTATACCTGTATATTGTCCAATATCTGTTTCTTTGCCCACTCTAACCTTTTCTTTTTGTTTTTCTGTTTCAAAAGTGGCTTTTTCTTTGCAATTATTCCCACAAGGCCTGCACCCCTGAGTCTTCTCTTAACTGTTATACATGAAACTGGTGTTGAGTGGGTAGAATTCAATGAAGCTGTCAGCCGAGGACATGTGGGGCATCTATTTCTCAAACTTGAGACTCTGATGTACCTATACTCTTGTTTAGTTGTACATCTGGCCTTCCACATCTTTTTCTGTCCTTGTTAGAGCCAGTTGTCATTTGTCTTTGAAGAATGTAGTGCAAGGGTCTTCAACAGGGGGTCCGCGGTGGTACCTCAGGAGGTCCGCAAATTATTGCTTGATCCACCATTGGCATTTGTAAGAATCACTCACTCGCATGCGAGCGACAGCGAGAGAGAGAAGTATAAATTTTAGTCTATCCACATGTTGAAGTCCTTCGCAGCTGCATGCCAAATCTTAAAGTGTGACTAAATAGCGCTAGTCAGTAGAAGCCCGGATAAACCCTTCACATGACCACCGCTCATCACGAGCCGCTCAATGCGCGACACACATCAGGTTTAGCAGCGCTGCAGTGGAGGGTCGTGTGAGTAAAACGCATCTGCTTTGCGTTGGTCGACCTGTGCGGTTGAGCAGATGACAACCTACAGTTTTTTTTATTATTAGTTGCTTTTTGCTTTCAGAACAATAGCTTACTTTCCTGGTATAAATAAATAGTTACCGCTGAGATTATCAAGCTGGCAAGCTACACAGTCCTTAACGTTCCACACATACAAGACAGTGACTCATTGTTCCCTATCTGTCACTCACTCGATGTTGTGTCGATGTAGTGACACTAGGAGTCACTCTTGGGAGCCCCAAACACCTCTGTCCTATGAGAAAAGGCCAATGAGGATTGGCGAGTGGAATTTGCATGCCACTTCCCCGGACATACGGGTATAAATGGAGCTGGCTCGCAACCACTCATTCAGATTTTTTCTTCGGAGCCGAGTGTTTGATTCTCACACAGCTGAACTTCACTGCCAGTCCATTCACCTCTTTATGAAGCGTATGCTGTTGGATATATGGCGCATTTCAGCGGATTTCTCTCCCTCTGCACGATCAGCGCAGAGTACGCCCCTGGGCGCTTCGACAGCCTCCAAAAGTGTATATGTTCTGAGAAATAAGAGTATATTTTCCTCTAAATGAGCACGCATTGACGGACAGCTTCTTTTTAAAGATGCCTTCCGTCTTTGTGTAATTCCTGGGTGCAGTCGATATCTCTCCACCTCCGATGGCCACGATTGCTGCCTCACGTGCCTGGGCTGTAATCACATTGAGGCAGCATTCGCAGATGGTTCATGTTCGCATTGCGAGAACATGACCATGGCAACGTTGTGGTCGCGGCTTTCCTTCTTCCAGGGGAAAGCCACTCCAGCCGCCCCCCGCACTGGGCCTTCTACCTATGGGTATGAGGCCGGCTCGGTTGACGCTGGAGGCGATTTGGGGGCTCCAATAGGTACGGCTCTGCCGGGTAATCCCCCGTGGACCGCCCATTCCCCAGCACGCTCGTTTGCACCGGTCCAGTTCTGGGATGAGACAGGCAGCTCGCCTCAGTGCCAGCCTAATGTCTCTTTCGGAGCTCACAAGATGGATGAGGTTTTGATAGCAGCATCGGAGAGCGAGTTGGAACCCTCCACCCATCCCTGAGCCCTCACGGCTTGACGATTGGTTTCTGGGTTCGGGGTGCTGCTCACGGCCACGCCCGCCTTTTTCTGTCCAAACCCGACTTCCCAGTTCGTCCGCTCTCACAACACTCGATGGCGGCACGGCCGAGAGATATACGGAGATTCCTCAGGAGGACAAGGCGGTTGCGGTGCACCTGTGCCCGCAAAATTCTGCCACCTGGCAGAATCATCTGGCACTCCCCTCCAGGGCCTGTAGGACTACGTCGTCTCTGGTGACCAAAGCCTACAGTGCTGCTAGACAGGCCGCCACCGCCCTGCATGCCATGGCCCTCCTGCAAGTACACCAGGCCAAGGCACTGAAAGAGCTGCACGAGGGTAGTCCTGATCCCGATGTGATGAAGGAGCTGCGCTTGGCGACCAACCTCGCCCTCCGGGCGACGAAGGTCACGGCGCGAGCACTCAGGCAGGAGTACCACCTATGGCTTAATCTGGTCGAGATGAGGGACGCCGACAAGGTTCGTTTCCTGAACGCGCCCATCTCCCAGATCGGCCTATTTGGCGACACCGTCGAGGACTTTGCCCAGCACATCTTGCCCCGGCGTGGCTCAAGATCCCGTACCCCGTCTGCTCGCCGAGGGCGTCCCCCTGCAGCAGCGAAAGCCCAGGTGGCTCCGCCTCAGCCCGAACCAAGTTCTCGGCCCCGCCGTAGAGCCCCCCCGCAGGAAGCTGACGCCCCCGCCTAATGGTCCGGCGCTAAGACCCAGAAGAAGGCTCCTAAGTGCCCCTGATATGGACGACCCGACTAGGAAGACGTCCGCCGGGAACCCTGGAGTTGGTGTCCAGATCACTCCGTCCCCCGGTGGAGGGCCGGGAGGAGAATCTTTTGTTCCCTTTTGTTTTGTGTTCGCCGCACCCCGGACGGGCTGCGGTACCCACATTGTCAAAAAAAAGAGTGGTTTCCTCTCTCCTTGGGTCACACAGCCGGCATTCATGGCCGCTGTTATCACGGCGACCAGACACCGAGCATTTGTGGCCAGGGTGCCACGAACGCGGGCCCCCCACCTTCACGTGCCCGGCCACACAACAGTCACACCCCCAGCCAGCCGGTTATGACGAGTTACGAGGACAGCCAAAAAGGCCCTCCTCCTCTGTCACCGACCCGCTCTATGCCGGGCGCATGGAGCAAGGTAAGTGCTTTGAGGTTCCCCTCAACATGGCCATGACCACGGGATGAAGCGAGGCTCCTCGACGTGGCGTCTCCTGCTCCCCCCCGGCGGGAGGACCCGCCTCCAGGTATGTCAGATGTGATTGTCCCCTTAGTGCCCCTCGTCCGGAGTTTGGACGCGTGGCTAGCGCTCTCTAACCCATTGTGGTGGTTGGCCAGGACCATCCGATTTGGCTACGTGATTCAGTTCGCCTGGTGTCCACTTCACCTTGGTGAAGGGCGAGAACGCCACCGCCCTGTGCGCGGAGATCGCAGTCCTTCGACAAAAGGATGCTGTAGAACAGCTTCACAACAGGCGGGAAGGAGAACACAGGGAAGCAAGTTTTTCCTGGCTCAGGTAGGACTTTTAATAGGCCACTTCAGTGTTTTACAACTTCACAAACTCATCAGCTTCACAGGCACGTAGGCATTTAACACATCAGCTTCATAAACATGTAGTCACTTAAACACATCAGCTTCATAAACATAACAGGTTAAACGTAACAGCTTCAGCTTCAGGAGCACCGTGGCCTTCTTTGTGCCAGACTCTCTCACCCTCTCTGCTGGTGGTGTGGCTGCTTATATGCCGCTCTCCCCATGCTCACTGGAATTAGAGACAGGTGTTACACATAATCTCGCCCTTACCGCTTTCTCTCTCTCCGGACGGACGCTCGACCACGCCCCTGCTGCCACAGACGCGATAGAGCCTGTCCCTCCAGCCGAGATGAGGAAAGGGTTTTACAACCCTTACTTCATCATGCCAAAGAAAGGCGGTGGGTTGCGACCAATCTTGGACCTGCGAGTGCTGAACCGGGCCTTGCACAGACTCCCGTTCAAAATGCTGATGCAGAAACGCATTTTAGCGTGCGTCCAGCATCAAGCATCAAAGACCCATTGGTTTGTGGCGATAGACCTGAAGGACGCGTACTTCCACGTTTCGATTCTACCATGACACAGACCCTTCCTACGGTTTGCTTTTGAGGGCCGGACGTATCAGTACAAGTACAAGTACAGTACAAGTTTCCTTCCTGCAGGAGAGGCTGGAGGGGTGGCTGTTCCCATCCACCTTGAAGGTGTATGTGGCCGCCATAGCGGCACACCACGACACAGTGGAGGGTAAGTCCATAGGGAAGCACGACCTGATCATCAGGTTCCTGAGAGAATCCTCCTAGGCTGTGCCTATTCCCCTCATGGGATCTCTCCGTGGTCCTTCTGGGCCTTCGGAGAGCCCCGTTTGAGCCTTTAGAGTCAAGCTGAAAGCCCTCTCCTTGAAGATGGCCCTCCTGACCGCGCTCACCTCCATCAAGAGGGTTGTGGACCTGCAGGTGTTCTCTGTCAGCGACACCTGCCTGGAATTCGGTCCAGAGGACTCGGCTGGGCTATGTGCCCAAGGTTCCCACGACCCCTTTTAGGGATCAGGTGGTGAGCCTGCAAGCACTGCCCTGGGAGGAGGTAGACCCAGCCTTATTGTTGCTGTGTCCGGTGCATGCTTTGCACACCTACTTGGATCGCACGCAGAGCTTTAGACGCTCTGAGCAGCTCTTTGTCTGATTTGGCGGACAGTGGAAAGGGAACGCTGTCTCCAAATAGAGGCTTTCCCACTGGATCGTGGATGCCATCGTGCTGGCATACCAGGCCCTGGCCATGCCTGCCCCTTTGGGAATACGAGCACACTCTACGAGGAGTGTGGCATCCTCATGGGCACTGGCCAATGGCACCTCTCTAGCAGACATCTGCAGGGCAGCGGGTTGGACAACACCCAATACCTTCGGGTTGAGCCGGTTTTGTCCCGTGTATTGTCGGGTACGAACAGGTAAGTGTGCGGGACAGCTGGCCGGGTGTATCGTTTGTGTACAGCGCCTTTCCCCTCCGTGAGGCGAAGACTTGCGCTCTTTTCTCCCATGCGAGTTCACGAGTCCGTGAACCCTGGATGTCTTTCCTCCCTAGCCCTGTTGCTGGTGAATTCAGTGGAGGAATTCCTAGCCAGACCCAGTATGTGTGCTAGCGTGCCCTGTACTGGGGTAGGTGCTCCACAGGGGCCGGTTACCTCCGGTAGCCCCCTGTGATGTATTTTCCGCAGTATGGTCTCCCTATCGGTCGACCCGTGTCTCCCTTGGGCAGAGCCCTCTCTGCCTCTGGTCACTGTGTTTGTAGAGCTCCTCTCCTTCGGGCAGGACCTACCACCGCGCCTCTTCCGTGTGCGGCTGGTGAGTCCACACAACGTATTTGCCACATGTTAACCTCCCCTTCGGGCAGGATGTGGTCTCCGCGGTGTCTTTTCCCCCTGAAAGAATAGGAAGGGAAAAGAACTCCTTCCTCGTCGCAAATAATAGCGTTAGATGGCCCCAGCCGAATCTAAATACTCTGTGGAGAGAAAAAACATAGAGAGAAAAGGCCGCGGCTGGTGTGGCCTGCTCCCATACTAGTCACGTATCTCCCCCCCCAGGGATGTGTGGAACTACATGGTGTCTTTTGGGGCGTTGGGGGAGGCTAGGTGCAGACCGGTGCACCTGCTATTACACACGCAGCAGCTTGCTTGCACCTGCATCGGCAGTCTACATAACACAGTTCAGCAAGTTGTGTATAGGGACATCGACACAACGTAGAGTAAGTGACAGATAGGGAATGTCTTGGTTACTGTCGTAACCTCCGTTCCCTGATGGAGGGAACAAGATATGTCCCTCTTGCCACAATGCTGTACTACCTGCTGAAATGTCCGGGACCCTGTCTCGGCTCCTCAGCACAAAACCTGAATGAGTGGTTGCGAGCCAGCTCCTTTTATACCCGTATGTCCGGGGAAGTGGCATGCAAATTCCACTTGCCAATTCTCATTGGCTTTTTCTCAAAGATCAGAGGTGTTTGGGGCTCCCAAGAGCAACCCCTAGTGTCACTACATCAACACAACGTCTCATTCCCTCCATCAAGGAACGGAGGTTACGACAGTAACCAAGACGTTTTCCTCATTACAAATTTTTACTCAATGAAATGAACAGTAATTTTGAAATATATGTATAAAATCGATCACTCACATGAGATGAAGACTCCATTTTAGTAACCTTATAAAAGTTGTTTTATTCTGCATGGACAAGGTCTGTCTGTTTTTCTTTCTGTCTGTCTGTCTATCTATCTGTCTGTCTTTTTCTTTCTTTTTGGAGGAGGTTTGGCACAGGGATTAACAGTGGAAATTGAAAATGTCACTTCATGCAAAAATGTTGCAGACCCCTGCTGTCCCTGCTAAAAGACCAGCTAAAACCAGCCTAAGCTGGTTGGCTAGTTTTAGCTGGTCACCCAGCCTAGCCAGGCTGGTCAGTTAGCTGGTTTCAGAGGGGGTTTTAACACTTTTTTTAGCTGGTCAAGCTGGGAGACCAGCTAGCATCCCAGCTTAAACTAGCTTGGCCAGGCTGACAAGCTAAAAAATTGTTCAAAACCCCTTTAAAACCAGCCTGACCAGCTATTGTATGACCAGACTGGGTGACCAGCTAAAACCAGCCAGCCAGTTTATGCTGGTTTTAGCTGCTCTTTTCAGCAGGGCATCATTTAATGATTATTTCAATGGCTTTGCAATGTAAACATCATGAAGTATGTACATACAATAATATGGTACCATAGCACCATACATGTTTTTATAAACATAAAACGCAACACTCAACTTTATATAATATGTAACGGGGGTCCCAGCTCTGTCTCTCTACCCACAAAGGGGTCCTTGGCCTGAAAATGGTTGAAGACCTGTGCTGTAATGTACACCTTTGTATGAAATCTTCAGTTCTTTGGCAATTTCAAGCATTGTATAGCCTTCATTCCTCAAAACAATGATTGACCAATGAGTTTCTAGAGAAAGCTGTTTCTTTTTTGCCATTTTTGACCTAATATTGACCTTAAGACATGCCAGTCTATAACATACTGTGGCAACTCAAAAACAAACACAAAGACAATGTAAAGCTTCATTTAACGAACCAAATAGCTTTCAACTGTGTTTGATATAATGGCAAGTGATTTTCTAGGACCAAATTTGCAATTTAGCATGATTACTCAAGGATAAGGTGTTGGAGTGATGGCTGATGGAAATGTTTAGATTTGAACAAAAATGACTTTTTTCAAATAGTGATGTTGCTGTTTTTTTACATCAGTAATGTCCTGATTATACTTTGTGATCAGTTGAATGCCACTTTGGTGAATTAAAGTACCAATTTCCTTCTGAAACAACAAAATCTGTACATTATTCCAAACTTTTGGCTGCCAGTGTGTGTGTATAGATATATATATATATATATATATATATATATATATATATATATATATATATATATATATATAAAAGCATTATTCTCTGTCTTGTTCTCTTGTTTTAAAACTCATTATTTATATGATAAATGTAAAATAAGCACACAAAATAAGTTCATTTCAGGGAAATGGCTCTAGTCCTTTACTGCTATTCAGTACTCATATCGCTTATAAATCTGTCTAATTTTTACTGTAAGTTTTGATACAACTTTTTAACATATAATCTTGTTTTCTTGGATTTAAACCTTATTTATCTTTTCTCTCCTTTACCTTTTTGTCCCTCTAGAGACTATGATCTCTCATACCTGTCCCTGCGCACATGTATCGGTCTGTGGACAGCCTTCCTGTGTCTGATTCTTGTTGCGACTGACGCCAGCTCATTGGTCTGTTACATTACACGTTTCACAGAGGAAGCTTTCGCTGCGCTCATCTGCCTCATCTTTATTTATGAGGCCCTAGAGAAGCTTTTCCACCTTAGAGAACTGTACCCCATCAACAGACATGGAGATCTGGACAAACTCACACTGGCTTAGTGAGTATACAAATGAGCTTTGTTCCAAACCCTAGTGAGCTGCCTACATAGGTATCATTTTAAGGCATCATAATAACACACTAAGGTCACATTCTATTGGAATCAACTGTAAATGTTAAACAAGTCTCTCTGTGTAGAGTATATGAAATCAGTCACGTAAGTATGAAGATAAATGAATGCCTTCAAGATTTGCATGTGTACAGTAAGATTTTTAAAAGTGTAAATTAAGTTACAAGCATCCTAGAAAGATTTGCATGCGCAGAGTAATATTTGTGAAAACATAAATCAGATTGCAAGAGCAAAAAGACGCAAACACGCAGAATGTTTTGCAAAGGTGTAAATCAAGTTGCAAGCATAAGAAACAAAGATTTGCAATATGTTAATGCTTTACATGAGTGTAATTCATGTGTTGTGAATATGTAACTGTTTTTTCGGCTAAATATGGCCAAAAACATTGCAAACCTGCAATCAGCGATATGCAATCAAAGAAAGGGTGTCATGAACAGCAAAATGGATTCACCGCAAATCAAGTTGCAAGTGTAAGGAACAAGATTTGCAGTATTTTAATATACACTTTTTCTTATGCTTGCATCTTGATTTAAACCTTTACAAAATGTTATGTGCGCATGCATTTTTTATTTTTTTACTTTTGCAAATTGATTTACATTTCACAAATCTTTCTCTGCGCATGCAGATCTTTTAGGCACTAATTTACCTTCATACATATGAGGTTCCATGATGGTTAGGTCTCTGCCTAAAAAGTACAATAACTGCCTACATAGAAAGTAGATAGCAAGGCAGCTCTCATAAAAGTTTTTGAAATAAAGACACACACACATCCACATTCCCTACACATAATCACGTTGAAAGTGAAGAATTAAGATCGTGGGAGATGTTAGTTCTTTGGAGCATAATGGATCATAATAATAATAAAAAAATGATCCCCGGATTCATGCCTTTTTTTAATGCTGTCAAAATCTACAGTACATAAAATAAAAACATTTAAGAAGCATTCCATGAATGTTAAAAACATTTTCAGTTTCTAGTGAAAATGTCTAGTGGAATTTTATGTCAACCCAAAACAGTGTGCAATGCCATTTATCAAAGGCAACAAAAGTCAAATGTAAATGTCATGGGAAATACACAAGTCAATTTTTCTGCTCACATTGTAACCACTGGGGACTGGACAGACCCGTCCATGGCCACGGGGAACTGGACAGGCTCGTCGATGGGAGGAGGACCCAGGTGGGGGGTGGGATCCGGCAGACAGGGAGGAGGCTTGAGGACCAGGATGAGGTCAGGCAGGGCGATGACCACTGCACAGAGGTGAGGCATGTAGGCGACCTCTGGAGAAGAGTCAGACAGGGTGATGGCAGCGCTGGACAGAGGTCAGGCAGACCCGGGACAGCAGCCGCAGTTGAAGGGTCAGATTTGGCGGTGGCAGCTGCTGGCAAAGGGGCAGATTTGGTGGCTTCCACTGGGGGCTGGACAGGCTCGTGGACGGCCACAGGAACTGGACAGACTTACTTGACAACAGCCAGCCTGGCCGCCACCATCAGTGAGCAGCTGGCTCGACAACGGGGACTGCAGCTGAACTGATCCTCCTTCTCCTCCACCGCTTGCAATTTATAGGAGATCTGGGGGTGTGACTGGATGGGGGTTGGGGGGAGACAATAGATTGGTCGATCTTGGGAGGCTGCACATAGTAAGGTGTAATCCAATACACCCTGTGGGACAGGTAACTCATGAACCAACCCCAAGTCCAAACACTATGACAGGGAAACTTCCACATCAAACTGGCACGGGACAGAAAACACAATGAGGTTAAATAGGGAAGGAAATGAGGAGGGTAATGAGGGAAGGCAGGTGCAAATTAACTAATAACAAGGTAACAATGGGGGGATCATTCACGACTGAACTGACACAAGTGCACATGACAATGAGAAAACACAAAGCCAAGTGCACTCGTACAACAAATGACAAGACACAAGAACACATGGCAATGAAAACCAAACAAAGACGTGTTCATACAACATGACACAAAACATGTCAGAATTCAGCCACAAAAAAGTATATATATAAAAAAAAAAAAAAAACAGAGGTGGCTGAACCCTGACAGAAACATGTCACCAAAGACTTTTTAAAATACATGATTTGGATTTTGCCTGGATTTGTTTTAGTCATTTATACAAATTCATTGTTTGTGAACTCGTTCTAACCAGAAACTTTGTTGTGTGCCATCAGCTGTAGGTGTGCAGAGCCTGACAATCCCAGTAATAAAACACTAGAGCTGTGGAGTCACAGAAACATCACAGCCTCTGCAGTGTCGTGGAGCAACCTCACTGTAACGGTACCTCACACACTCCCTCATGCAAACAAATCACAGCAAAGCAGATTTTACAGTACAGTAACAAAACTGTAAACTGAAACATTCTTAATTGACCTTACCTTAAAGGTGCACTAAGTCATTTTTGCTCATGTTTAACTGGCCAATATGAGGCTTTCGACTCTATTTTAACATTTATCAGTGTGGATGCCTCATCAACACACAAAGGTTTTTCTGGTTACCAATACCAATATACCCTATTCTCAGATGTTTGGTTCATTTATTCCACAACCAAAAGCTTCTGATAATAGGGGGTTACAAGAATGATGTTAGTAGCATAGAGCTATTCAGGTTATCCACCTAAAACCTGAGAGACAATAAACATTTGATTGCCATGGCTTTCTTCTGGAATTTCCAATGGATTTTTTAATGGCAGTTCTGGATTTGTCAGGTCTGTGATTAAAACGTTTTTAAGAGACTTTCACGTTTTGTTTTATAAAAACATAAATTAGACACAGAGTCAATCAGTACATCAAAAGTACATTTTGAAGCTGATGTGTTTTAAAAATCGAATGTTGCTAGCAAGTTGCCAAAAAAGGACTACAACTACCACAAGCATGTAAATGTATGTGCTTGATGAAACAGACAACTATTGTAGTCCTTTTTAAGCAACTTGTTAGCACCATATAAAAAATAAAAAAAACACACAATGGCTTCAAAAATCATGTTTGAGATATGGATTTGTGTGATTTTTGTTCAGGAAAAAAAACATGAAAAGTCTCTTCAAGCACTTTTAACCACAGAACTTATTTTACTCATAAATGCAAAACTCCCATTACAAAAACGCATAGACCTTATTCACAGTAGTGGCATATTTGATTTTTGACATTAATTAAAATATGGCTGTGAGTAAAAAAGCTGTATAAAGCTGTTTAAAGCTCATAGATCACATCTAATATCCACTGCTCATGATTACTGGAGTTTTTTTTTGTCTACTGAAATTTCATGGAAAGAGTTTTTTTTTAATTTTTTGTTAATGTTTAGTCAGTGGATCGATTCAAAACACTTTAAACAACAGTACAACCCATTGAAGGTACTGTAAGTCCCTCACAGTCATTGTCATTCCAGTCAAAAAGTAAAGATGATGCTATCGTGAATAAGGTCCATAAGAAGTTCTTCAGGTAACCCATGGCAAATTAGCCTATGTTAGAAATGTTAATTAGTAATGTACACCATTTTAATTATTAGTCTAAAATATATGGAGCCAGAATGATCTCAAAAATAATATATATACAGAATACAATTCATAAATGCACAGCACAATCCACATTCTCAAAATCCGATACATAAATTCAAAATACAATTCATAAATACACAAGTGAGAGCACAGATATTTCCCCGATTACCCACACAAATACATCTCACTTTAATAAATTCAAAATGTTTTCACAAATATGTATCTATCAAGTTCTTAAATTAATTTGCATCACAAATGGGTGAATGTTGTTACATTTATTCATGGATTATTGAATCTGCATTTGCAAATCGTCACGTGTGTGGATCACTTTGGATTTGTGCGTGGCTATTTTTGAGACCTTCCTTCCAGGTTGCGATTCACAAATACGTTTTTTTGGGAGAAGTCCTCTTTAGCCAGTCACATTGAGCTTTTAATCCACCAATCATAACACGCCATACTGATCTGACTCGAGAAGCATAACGTTATTTTGTTTTGCGCAATGTGACTGCATTAGTGCACAGAGGGACATTTTCAGCATTTCAGCATTGCAGCAGACCACACTCTACGAGTAAGTAAAGCAGACTTTCTACTCTGTCTCATGGCATTTTAGTTTGTTTTTGATAATGAAGTGTGGCATTTGCAGATCTGCAAAGCTAATGCAAATGACCAGTAGTCACACTTTCTGAAGAAAAGCTAGCTGTCTTAAAATTTAAAAGATATTTTAATTCTAGTGTTTGTAGGAAGGTTGTAGTAATCATAGGTACCACAAGAGTGGAGAAAACTGTGAATAATTCCTCTTTGTCATGGTTTAATAAATGTAACAATTTCATTGGTTTCATTAAAACAACCTATGTTTTATTTCTGAAAAAGTAGTTTTGCTATCACATTATATGGATTGAATTTACATTATTTTAGCCAGAAAACCATAGGTACCACATTTAGAATTACTAGTAATTGAAAGGAAAATGGTAAAATTTTAGCTTTAATTATAATCATAATTATTCAGTGATCTGAGTGTATGTAAAGTCAACGACTACTTGATTTCTATATTTTTCTTTATTCAATAACAAAATTTGAATACATTTATGCATGTAGAAGGTTTGTTTTGTTTTTTACAACCCCTATAGCTTGTCATCCTGAGACAACATCAGCACAGTTATTTGTTTAAAGCTCTGATATTTTCAATAAGGTCTGAATGTATTTTTTTTTTCTTAATTCCTTAGGAATTTAAGTGTTGCATCCTCCAGCGACTCTGGTTACATTCTCCACCATTGTATGGTACATGTCTCAAAGACAGGCTCTGGACACTGGAATACCTGCATTTAGGTGTGTGTGACAGTGGATGTGGAGAGGGGCATCCAAGATTTAAAACTTGGGCTGCCTCTGAAATGTGTTGCCAAACTACTGGGAGTCTCTTGAGCAACATTGTTTAGGAGGTTGGCTGACAACAATATGTCAGTAAGAGCATTGTATTGCACCTGTACTGATGATGAGCTGGCGACAGATGTGAAGAACTCTATACCAGATGCTGGATAACGGATGGTCCAAGGGGCTCTCCTGACACCAACCACAAACTAATCAGGTATGTCTGCATGCCGTTTTTTATATCACATTTGTAATGTGTATTCACATTGGGTGAATGATTATAAAGTACTTTCAGAGTGCAGTTGGTAAAAATAAAAAATCTCTCATTTTCAGGTACAACAAATACACACTACTGCTATTTACACTGGCTTTCTGACTCAACACCCTGAGATGCGATGAACTCATCAGTGTGTTCTCAGGGATAATGTGTGTCATGTTTGTGAGCAATTTATTTCTTGGCACTTTCAGTGTTTCAAGGGATGTCATGTTTTATTAGGTACAACATTATAATCTTTGGGGGAATAGATAGTTATTTGTGAAGGGTAAGATTTTTCTTATTTGTGCTATTTGCACTATCTGTCTTTAAAGTATTCTCTTTCATGAATTTACATCCACACCTGTTAATATTTATTCTACAGATAATGTACCTAAAGGTAGCAAACAACAGTCGCTCTGACACCCATTTGGAGTGAGGCTGTGAGTGAACATGGGTTTCCAATGAGAAAACAGTATGTATTAAAATAGAAACTTATATATTTGCCAACCTTTACTGTTGTCACACAGTACTGCTGTTATCTCTGCTTAACCTGATAGTCCATAATCAATTGTGTGTAACTGTAATGCATCATAATGTTTGATGCTTTGTTTGTAGACTGAGAGGTTGTCATGGAGGTGAAAATGTAAGAAGTAGCACAACTAAAGTTTTAAGTTCGTGGAACTGACAACAACAGCTTCATTAGTAAAAGTGTTCATAATCAGAGGTTATGTTGGTGTGCCGACAACTTAAGTTGTGTTTTTGTTTGTCCTTTCATTGTCATAAGTGGTGGTGAAAATGTAGAAGAAGCACAGCTAATGTTTTCAGTTCATAGAATGAGCTTTACTATGGAAATAAGGATATGGATAAGAAGATATCCTTATTTCCATAGTAAAGCTCTGACATTCTTAGGGCTGCCCCCTAATAGTCGACTAAATGTTAGTCGATGAGAAAAGTCTTGGTCGACCAAGTTTTGATTGGTTGGTTGGTCACAATCAAACTAACGAACTGGTATTACCACTGGTTGGACGCTAGGTGTTACTACGGGATAATTCTCGTTAAGCAGGGTTAGACCTACTATCTCATAATGTCCAATTACATCGGCAACCCCTGGGCTGAGAGATCAGTGAATATTTGTGCTTTAGTGATTTTGCATTGAAAATTAAATTCATTTATTTAAAAAACAAAAAACTTAAATCAAATACATTTCTAAATTCAAAAATTACTCCAAACAAAATGAAAGAGCAATTAAAATAATGAAGTGATCAAAAAAATTTATATATATATATATATATATATATATATATATATATATATATATATATATATATATATATATATATAAGTAACCACCTTTCCATTTACCGTTAGGCAAGAATCCGTCTAAACATGCAGGTGGAAAATTACTTACACAAATGAAGACATAAAAAGAATTATGAATGTAAAAATAATAATGATGATAATAATCACTGAAATATAAATCATGGTTCGAGGTGAACGTGTTTTTGTATTATTTTATGTTTTAATATATACAGATATACAGGCTGTAGAGTTGTGTTCACAGTGAACTGCTCTGTGGAAATAAAGTGAACTGAACTCAAAGCACCTCCTGAGCTGAGATGTCTGAGGTTATTTGCAGCACTCATAGACGATACTGTTCTTGCAAAAAATTTTTTAATAATAATTCAGAAGACAGAAATAAAGAAAGAGTGAGAACCTTTTACATGCGTGTGTTCCACGAGATTGAATGCCTCCATATCAGCGTGTCTTACATGCGCATAGACGGCTTTCCTGTCATCTGTTCTAAATAATATTATAAAGTGTGTTTCTTCAAGCACATGTCTGTGTGTCTACGGGCAAATTATTTGTAATATTAATTTGATAATAATAATAGCCTAATAATAATAATAATTGAATACATTAATAGGAAAACAAGCCAAGTATCGTCTTGACATCGTCAAAAGCATCAGCTATTGGTGATCACTCTGACCAATGACCATCGTCGATCCCCGAGATCATCATCTGTCGGCACAGCCCTAATGTGCATTTCTCTCTATAAATTAACAAAATGTACAGACAGTCTCCTTGCTGGTTTTTCTGACACATTCAGAATCATTACCGCTTTTGCCGGTGTCGCTGCAGCTTGCTTCGTGTGCGCTTGTAAAATGTATATTTTAAAGGCTCATTATTACAGTTTAGTATTTCTCTGTAATGTAGAACAGTGTTAGCAATGTTACTTATAACATTCTTTCTCAGCCTTGGAACTCAAACCATTTTCTGATGCCCCCAAAAAATACATATTTAAGTAATTAAATGAATATCATAAACGTGCGACAACTAGTCAACTAATGGCTTAAACTAACGACTACTAGTCGACTAGGAAAATCTTTGGTCGGGGGCAGCCCTAGACATTCTACACACATCTTAGATCAGCTGCCCTTATGACAATGAAAGGACAAACAAAAACACAACTTAAGTTGTCAGCACACCAACACCACCTCCGATTATGAACACTTTTACTAATGAAGCTGTTGTTGTCAGTTCCACGAACTGAAAACTTTAGTTGTGCTACTTCTTACATTTTCACCTCCATGACAACCTCTCAGTCTACAAACAAAGCATCAAACATTATGATGCATTACAGTTACACACAATTGATTATGGACTATCAGGTTAAGCAGAGATAACAGCAGTATTGTGTGACAACAGTAAAGGTTGGCAAATATATTAAGTTTCTATTTTACATACTGTTACCTCATTGGAAACCCATGTTCACTCACAGCCTCACTACAAATGGGTGTCAGAGCGACTGTTGTTTGCTACCTTTAGGTACATTATCTGTAGAATAAATATTAACAGGTGTGGATGTAAATTCATGAAAGAGAATACTTCTTTAAAGACAGATAGTGCAAATAGCACAAACAAGAAAAACAATAAAAATCATACCCTTCACAATTAACTATCTATTCCCCCAAAGATTATAATGTTGTACCTAATAAAACATTATCTTGAAAGTGCCAAGAAATAAATTGCTCACAAACATGACACACATTTTCCCTGAGAACACACTTTTGAGTTCATAGAATCTCAGGGTGTTGAGTCAGAAAGCCAGTGTATTTACTATTTAGCAGTAGTGTGTATATGTAGCAGTTGTTGAACCTGGAAATTGGAGATATTTTTCTTTTCACCAACTACACTCTGAAAGTACTTTACAATCATTCCCCCAATGTGAATACACATTACAGTTGTGTTATAAAGAATACTGCCCGACCGATATGGGATTTTTGAGACCGATACCGATTTTAGAGGGGGGAAAATTCACCGATTACCGATATGGTGATCGATATAGTTCATTTTTGAGCTGGAATGAAAACAGACCTTTTCTATGTGGATTGTTCACCGATTTTGCACTGATATGACTATGCAAAGGTACTCAGATGGCTGCTTTCTTAAACAAGTATTTTTTATCAAATAATATTTGACATTATTATTATACAATGTCAATAAATTCTAGAAATGAACACTGAGAAAAAGAATAAATAAAAATACAATAAATAGCTACAAAAACATCAGTACTGTATGTTTAGTATCAGTCAGTTGCTGACCATTAAAATAAAGAATAAATTAAAATAAAATAAATAGCTAAATAAACATCAGTAGTACTCTTTATTGACTATATTAATACTGCCAGTCAATTATTGGCAGGTTGTAAAACAAGAAGCATTTACACCTGCTGAGTCAAGCGGTGTTACACTGTATTCTGCTATACAAGTTCAGGGGAAATGTTCAACGGTGGAAAACCAGACTTTTAAATATTACATTTTATAAATGCAACGACTGGAATTGTTCGGTTGAACGGGGGGTACCAAACTGTGAATCCTGAACAAAACAGTTTGGTGAATACATGTTTACACATTAGCTTCCACTCAGCTGAGAAGCATTTAAAGTAGCTACATGGTTAGCTAGTTAGCTATAAGCTCGTTGTCACGGAGAGTAAAAGATGGACCAGCATTGCATCTCACCAACTAGGTAACAGCGTAGCGTGAAATCAACACTCAACAGACACAATCCACCACTGCACCATTGTCTACTGAGCTGCAAAAGATGCTCTGATGTTTGCAATAATATCGGCTGACCGATATATTGGTCGGGCACTAATAAAGAATGGCATGCAGATATACCTGATAAGTTTGTAGTTGGTGTCAGGAGAGCCCCTCTGACCATCCGTTATCCAGCATCTGGTATAGAGTTCTTCACATCTGTCGCCAGCTCATCATTAGTACAGGTGCTATACAATGCTCTTACTGACATATTGTTGTCAGCCAACCTCCTAAACAATGTTGCTCAAGAGACTCCCAGTAGTTTGGCAACACATTTCAGAGGCAGCCCAAGTTTTAAATCTCGGATGCCCCTCTCCACATCCACTGTCACACACACCTAATTGCAGGTATTCCAGTGTCCAGAGCCTGTCTCTAAGACATGTACCATATACAGTGGTGGAGAATGTAACCAGAGTCGCTAGAGAACGCAACACTTTAGTGACTCCTAAGAAACTAAGAAAAAAATACATCCAGACCTTACTGAACATATCAGAGCTTTAAACAAATAACTGTGCTGATGTTGTCTCAGGATGACAAGCTATAGGGGTTGTAAAAAAACAAAACAATCCTTCAACATGCATAAATGTATTACATTTTTGTTACTGAATAAAGAAAAATATAGAAATCAAGTAGTCGTTGACTTTACATACACTCAGATCACTGAATAATTATGACCTAATGGTGTAAAACTAAAATTGTACCATTTTCCTTTCAATTACTAGTAATTCTAAATGTGGTACCTATGGTTTTCTGGCTAAAATAATGTAAATTCAATCCATATAATGTGATAGCAAAACTATTTTTTCATAAATAAAACATAGGTTGTTTTAATGAAACAAATGAAATTGTTACATTTATTAAACCATGACAAAGAGGAATTATTCACAGTTTTCTCCACTCTTGTGGTACCTGTGATTACTATGACCTTCCTACAAACACTAGAGTTAAAATATGTTTCTCTTAAATTTAAAGACAGCTAGCTTCTCTTCAGAAAGTGTGGCTACTGGTCATTAGCATTAGCTTTGCAGATCTGCAAATGCCACACTTCATTATCAGAAACAAACCTCATAATATATTATGAGTTATAAAATGCCATGAGACAGAGTAGAAAGCCTGCTTTACTTACTCATGGAGTGTGGTCTTCTTCTTCTTTCAGTTTTATGGTGGTTGGTAAACAAACTTATTGTGCATTTCTGCCACCTACTGAGATGGATTGTGGAGCATCAATGTTGCAAAAAAAAAAAAAAAAAAAAAAAAACACATCTGTACTAAATTCTTTTAATTAGATTTGTTGCTTTTAAATAGTCTATTAAAACCTAATAAACTTCTGGTGACTTAGCAAATTCTGAAGTGACAATCCGTTCATACCTAATTAATTGATTTGATTTTCAAACATGACCCTTTCATTATTAGATCCTATGCACTGTAATAACACATGCTCCACTGTCTCTGGTAGTCCACATGTGCCTGTATCATGTTTTCCCATTATATGTAAAGACTGATTAAGTGCTGTATGCCCTATTCGGAGACGTGATATAACCGAATCCTCCCTTCTATTACCACAAATTGATTTCTTATGACCTGCTTTGTATACTGTACAAGTGCCTTCCTTTTCCCTCCTTGTCCCACATTTCCTGCCACATTCCTTTTATTGCTCTTTTTATTAACCCTTTGATTTCAAATTTACTTAATGGTATACTTATTTCTATTTCTTAATTTTTTTTAAGTCTTCTTGGCTATATCACCTGCTTCCTCATTCCCTACCACCCCTTCATGAGCTGGTACCCATACAAAAAATATTTCTATTCCTTGATAATGTAACCTGTGTATTGTTTGTAAAATTTCTAATAATTTATCTTGCCTTGATGATGATTTCCCGTTCATTAAACTTACTAAAACAGAAAAAGAATCTGAGCCGATCACCACATTTATTGGATGAGTGTCCTCCACCCACTGAATTGCCAACAGAACTGCAATCATTTCCGCTGTGTAAACAGATAAATGATTTGTTATCCTTTTATTTATTATATATTTAAACTGGGGAATTACCACTGCTGAAGCTGTTCACCCAGAATCTGGATCTTTTGATCCATCAGTATATATTTACAAACAATGATTGTTTTTCTGTTCTAAATATTGCATCACTGCCAGCTGCTTCGAAATACATCTTTGTTTATCCATAATTACATTCTTCAACTGGAGATCGACTGAAGGAATGGGAAAGAACCAAGGTGTTATAATAGGCATTGCTATTGTTGGACTAATATCCACATCGATTATACCCATTCGCTGTGCTTCTTTATCAGCAGTCCATTCATAGCTCTCCAACTTTGAATACTCATATTACCAGTACTTTCTTTACTGGTTGACTGTTTCAATGTCCTTTTACTGAAGTCCAATATACCATTCTTAACTGCATTCTTCTTAACTCTAAAGGCAATTCCCCCATTTACACTTGTAATGATACAACTGGTGATGATCTAAATGCATTGCAACATATTCTTAATGCCTGTGACTGAATTATGTCAATCTTTTTCTTCCATGACAATGATGCTGAGCTATATATAAAACTACCATAGTCAATTGTAGATCTAATTAGAGCACTGTATATTCTCCAAAGTGATTGTCGGCTAGCACCCCAGTCTGTTCCAGCCAAACATCTATTTATACCCTTCTTGCATTTGTCAGCTGTTTTCTGAATATGACTGCTGAAAGTCAATTTTGAATCCATCCACACTCCCAAAAATCTTACCATTGATACCTGCTCTAATATCTGATCGTACATTTTTAATTGAACTTTAGGCCTTTTTTTTTTTTTTTTTTTTTGAAAAACATATTACCTGTGTTTTAGAGACTGAAAATCTAAATCCTCAACAGTTTGCCCACTTTCCTACTTCGTTTATAGCCTCCTGTATTTTTCCCTCCACATAACTTACATTTCTTCCTCTTTTCCATAATGCTCCATCATCCGCATATAATGATATTCTTATCTCAGGTCTTACGTTGGAAAAAACATCGCTTTAACCATTTCATAGCAAATTTCATCCTTCCCTGGGGATGTATGTCTCACACCCACTAGAGCCTGTTTAAGTTCATACATTGAAAATTGAACATGAATTGTTCCTCCATTAATGTCTTTTTTGTCTAAAATGTTTGGGTTCTCAAACTCTGTTCTCTACATCTCCTCATTTCATTACATATATTTTCATTGCTATGTACTTTAACAAACGATTCTACTAGCACTTCTGCTTTTTCACGATTAGAAATAAATTTTTTCCATCACTTATTAGACCAGGAATATTATTACATTTCTGGATCCCACCCATCTTCCTAATCATTCCCCATATTTCCGTGATATCTATTTCCTCACCTATTCTATCACAAAATTCTCTCCAATGCCATCTTTTAGCAGTTCTAACCACTTTCCTAACATTTGCCTGAGTTCTCTAGTACATGATAAAATCTTCAAATGAAAAAGTCTTTCTTACTTTCCTTAATAATCTATTTCTTACTTTAATTGCCATTCTACATTCTTCTGTCCACCATGGTACTGCTTTCTTTCCTCTAGTCCCTTTGCTTTTACCTATCACTTCTGCTGCAGCTTTACATAAAATTCTACTAATTTTGCTATTAAGTTCTTCTACGTCTTCTTTTGACTCACTTAAATCCTTTAATCTTCCCTAACATATCTCTTTGAATTTATCCTAATCTGCAGATTTAAATTTCCATTTTAGGATTATTTCCATACTTACTGATGTTAACTCTACTCCAATTTTACCTATTATGGGAAAATGGTCACTTCCCAAAGAAGTGTGATCCAACACCTTCCATACACTTTCCTTTGCTAAACTTTGTGACATTATTGTCAGATCAATTGCCAAATAACTACCTTTTGCTGCATCCATTCTTGTATAACTACCATCATTAATACACACCAGGTTTCTTGAATCCAGAATATCCTCTACTACATGGCCATTACTATCAGTGTTTACGCTGCCCCATAATGTGCTATGTGCATTAAAATCTCCACACCACACCACCCTATAACATCCCTCACCCCCAATTTTTCCTAATAATTCATTGCTTAATCTCTCACATGGATTATAAAAATGAATTACTCTAATGCTCTGATTCCCAAACCATACCTCCACCACCACTGCTTTATATTCTGTGCTTACATCCACAACTCTAAACCTTATTCCAAGTTTAATGAAAGTTATCACCCCACCACCATTTCCAACTTTCCTATCCCTACGTACTACCGTATATCCTTGCAACACATATTTCAAATGGGATTTAAGCCATGACTCCTGAATGCAAATTATTTTAGGTTTATCATCCAAATCATCTTTACATTTCCGTTTGCAATTAAAACTTCTAGCGTTCCACTGAAGTATTATAAACACCATTATGAGCCACCACATGATGCTTGTGAATTTGCAGCCTGTACCTTTAGTATTCATTTATTTGTTCACTGTTATTCCCTCAACATCCAAGTATTTCCCGGCTGCCCTTATGATTATTCTAATTCTTTCAGACCTACTTTCTTTTTGTGCTGAGCAGTTTATCATTTTCGCCGTGAATGCAATGAAAGAAACCTTATACACTATCACTGATGTTTCTTTCACTCTACATTGATTACTGTTCCTCTCCATCACTACTGTACCAGTCTATTTTTGTTCTTTCTGTTGAACTGTCCTCCGAACACATTTACACATTATAATTTTTGCATTTTCAATTTTACCAACAGCTTCCTTCAATGCTTTAGTTACTCTGATTGGATTGATTTGATTCTGATAAAAATTGTATCACTACCTTATACTCCTCTTTTTTCCTCCTGACCTGCCGATTCTCTCTGTCGTTGTCCGTTCCTGAAGCCTGTCCTGAACCTTTTTTCCTTTTTGACTTTCCACTAAATCCAGCTTCCACTTTTTCCACCTTCAGACTCCCCACCAAACAATCCTTCCTCCATCTGCTGCTCACTTCCGGAATCTACGTCACTACCTCCCATCTCTGCTCCATTCACATCTTAGTGTTGCCAACCGCCTCCTGGAATGTGGTCTGCTGAAATGCTGAAAATGTCCCTCTCTGTGCACTAATGCAGGCACATTGTGCAAAACAACTTAACATTATGCTTCTCCAGTCAGATCAGCATGCTGTGTTATGATTGGTGGAATAAAAGCTCAATGCGATTGGCTAAAGAGTGAATCGCTATTAGTAAATGCTATTTGTGAATCGCAACCTGGCAGAAAGGTCTCAAAAATAGCCACACACAAATCCAAAATGATCCACACACGAAATGACGATTTGCAAATGCAGATTCAAAAATCCATGAATAAATGTAACAACATTCACACATTTTTGATGCAAATTAATTCAAGAACTTGATAGATACATATTTGTGAAAACATTTTGAATTTATTAAAGTGAGATGTATTTGTGTGGGCAATCAAGGAAATATCTGTGCTCTCACTTGTGTATTTATTAATTTTATTTTGAATTTATGAATCAGATTTTGAGAATGTGAATTGTACCATGCATTTATGAATTTTATTTTGTATTTATATTATGTTTGAGATCATTCTGGCTCCATAAATATACTATTAATTAAGGCATAAAACCTTTTAAAGTACAGTTGAAGTCAGAAGTTTACATACACTTAGGTTGAAGTCATTAAAACTCATTTTTTATCCACTCCATAGATTTTATATTACCAAACTATAGTTTTGGCAAGTCATTTAGGACTTCTACTTTGTGCATGACACGAGTAATTTTTCCAACAATTGTCTACAGACAGATTGTTTCACTTTTAATTGACTATATCACAATTCCAGTGGGTCAGAAGTTTACATACACTAAGTTAACTGTGCCTTTAAGCAGCTTGGAAAATTCCAGAAAATGATGTCAAGCCTTTAGACAGTTAGCCAATTAGCTTCTGATAGGAGGTGTACTGAATTGGAGGTGTACCTATGGATGTATTTTAAGGCCTACCTTCAAACTCAGTGCCTCTTTGCTTAACATCATGGGAAAATTAAAAGAAATAAGCCAAGACCTCATAAAGAAAATTGTGGACCTCCACAAGTCTGGTTCATCCTTGGGAGCAATTTCCAAATGCCTGAAGGTACCACGTTCATCTGTACAAACAATAGTACGCAAGTATAAACTCCATGGGACCACACAGCAATCATACCGCTCAGGAAGGAGACGCATTCTGTCTCCTAGAGATGAACGTAGTTTGGTGCGAAAAGTGCAAATCAATCCCAGAACAACAGGTAGACAAGTATCTATATCCACAGTAAAAACTAGTCCTATATCGAAATAACCTGAAAGGCTGCTCAGCAAGGAAGAAGCCACTACTCCAAAACCGCCATAAAAAAGCCAGACTACAGTTTGCATTTGCACATGGGGACAAAGATTTTTGGAGAAATGTCCTCTGTCTAAAATGTAACTGTTTGGCCATAATGAACATTGTAAAAAAAGGGTGAGGCTTGCAAGCCGAAGAACACCATCCCAACCATGAAGCATGGGGGTGGCAGCATCATGTTGTGGGGGTGCTTTGCTACAGGAGGGACTGGTGCACTTCACAAAATAGATGGCATCATGAGGAAGGAAAAATATGTGGATATATTAAAGCAACGTCTCTAGACATCAGCCAGGAACTTAAAGCCCGGTCGCAAATGGGTCTTCCAAATGGACAATGACCCCAAGCATACCTCCAAAGTTGTGGCAAAATGGCTTAAGGACAACAAAGTTAAGGTATTGGAGTGGCCATCACAAAGCCCTGACCTCAATCCGATAGAAAATTTGTGTGCAGAACTGAAAAAGCGTGTACGAAAAAGGAGACCTACAAACCTGACTCAGTTACACCAATTCCAGCAACTTATTATGAGAAGCTTGTGGAAGGCTACCCAAAACATTTGACCCAAGTTAAACAATTTAAAGGCAACGCCACCAAATACAAAAAAAGTGTATTTAAACTTCTGACCCACTGGAAATGTGATAAAAGAAATAAAAGCTGAAATAAATAATTATCTCTACTATTCTGACATTTCACATTCTTAAAATAAAGTAGTGATCCTAACTTAAATGTCAGGAATTGTGAAAAACTGAGTTTAAATGTATTTGGCTAAGGTGTATGTAAACGTCTGACTTCAACTGTATATATATATGTTGCACCTTTAAAATTTTAATATAACTTCTCAACAACATCACATTGTCATAATTTACAGCATCAGGCAGTGAAAAGAAATCAATTTTTAACATCATTGCAGTATTACATAGCAACTAACCTACTCTGCCTAATAATGAAGGCTAACTAAATCAATCGCAATTTCTTGTGAGGTGACTGTGATCTAAAATTGTGCTCAGAAACCCACACTGTAGGTGCAGGAGTCCTGTTATAACTGCATTGTTATTTCACAGTGTTGTCTCACACAGATCGCATTTAGTGCTAATCCTATTTTCACAGCTGAGTCAGCGTCTCGGCTGCCAGTACAGTTAAACATGAGCCAAACTCTCTCTCTCTCTCTGTGTGTGTGTGTGTGTGTGTGTGTGTGTGTGTGTGTGTGTGTGTGTGTAGGAGTGCTTAGATCTCCAGGGTCAGTTTATTGGAACATCGTGTGGACATCATGGTCCCTACACCCCTGATGTTCTCTTCTGGTCGGCCATCTTGTTTTTTGGTACCTTTTTCCTGTCTAGCTTCCTGAAACAGTTCAAGACTAGCAGATACTTTCCAACACGGGTGAGGGGGAAATAGTAATTCACAAAGGCATACACATATCGCCATATACTCTGTCATTTCTGCCACTGTAATTTGGTATAAAATAAATACAATAAATGTATGTATGTATTTTTGTGATGTAGGTACGGTCAATGATCAGTGATTTTGCTGTGTTCCTCACCATTGTCCTTATGGTCCTGATTGACTATATCATTGGAATTCCATCCCAAAAATTACAAGTGCCCAGCAAATTCAAGGTATTAAACAATAAACAAAACACACACAAACACACATTTGACAGTTATGAATGTGCAAAAACATGTCATGTTTTTCTTTGATACAACGCAAAAATAGCCGCCAAGGGCCAATTAAATTTAAGCGGCCAGTGCATAACAAATTATGTAAGCATTGGCCAAAAGGTGACACTAAATGTCCCTATATGGATATTGAATCAGAACATATGGATAATTAATCAGAATCAGGTGTATGCTATAACCTTTTTGCTATATGCATAAATATAAAAAAATATATGAAACTCTCACTGGCACTAAAGAAATTAAATTTGGTTGATGAGTCTTGCTGGTTATGTTTTGCAGCCGACACGTGATGATCGTGGTTGGCTGATTAATCCCATTGGGCGAAACCCGTGGTGGACAGTCCTGGCTGCCTCAATACCTGCTCTTCTCTGCACCATCCTCATCTTCATGGACCAACAGATCACTGCTGTCATCATAAACCGCAAAGAACACAAACTTCAAGTATGAATGCCCAGTGTTTTGTCATTTAAAGGTGCACTTTGTAATATTCATGTAATGTTGCACTGAACCTTAGTGGCGTATATGCAGCATCATGCAAAAACAGATTTTTTCAGTTACCTATTGAGGTCTGCACTGGCATTAAGTTGAAGCCCAAACCCGGCCTGCATCTAAGAACCGACCCGACCTGACTGGTACCATAAATGCAAGCTTGAATTGCTCTGATGGTTGGAATAGACCTTATTACGGTCCAGGGACATGATTAATTGTGTAAAATAATTGCGTAAAAATGTACGTGTTATTTTATATAATTTATCGCACTGAATTAACGCTTTAATCAACAGCCCTGATTTAGAAATATTTTATTATGTTTTATTTACATAAATTATCTTTGTACCTTTCTCAGCAAATAATGATGTACACTGGCTGCCAAAAGTTTGGAATAATGTAATGATTTTGCTGTTTCGGAAGGTAATTGGTACTTTAATTCACCAAAGTGGCATTCAATTGATCACAAAGTATAGTCAGGACATTACTGATGTAAAAAACAGCACCATCACTATTTGAAAAAAGCCATTTTTGATCAAATTTAGACAGGCCCCATTTCCAGCAGCCATCACTCCAACACCTTTTCCTTGAGTAATCATGCTAAATTGCTAATTTAGTACTAGACAGTCACTTGCCATTATATCAAACACAGCCGAAATCTATTTGGTTCGTTAAATGAAGCTTAACATTGTCTTTGTGTTTGTTTTTGATTTGCCACAGTATGCAATAGACTGGCATGCCTTAAGATTAATATTAGGTCAAAAATGGCAAAAAAGAAACAGCTTTCTCTAGAAACTCGTCAGTCAATCATTGTTTTGAGGCTATACAATGTTTGAAATTGCCAAAAAACTGAAGATTTCATACATAGGTGTACACTTCAGTCTTCAAAGACAAAGGACAACTGGCTCTAACAAGGACAGAAAGAGATGTGGAAGGCCAGATGTACAACTAAACAAGAGGATAAGTACATCAGAGACTCTAGTTTGAGAAATAGACACCTCACATGCAGTGTTGGGCAAGTTACTTCCAAAATGTAATACATTATAGATTACTAGTTACTGTCATTTGAGAGTAATTAGTTATATTACAATATTACTGTCTCTGAACTGTAATGCTTTACACTACTTACGTTCACCAAAATAACCGCGGAAGTATGACTTGGCATTCTAAAATGCTAAAATTGAGTTTATTGTAGCCCATTATACATCCAGTGGAGGGCAATGTGGTATAGCATAATGACTGTGTAGGCCCCTAAGGCTACTAACAATTTAATATAATAGGCACAGTGAAGGCTCATGGCGCAATACAATAAGTAACAATCACTGTCAGAATCACAAAAGCAGACAAAGGATCAAAGTCTGGTAAATTATGATAGAGATACTGTAAATATTTTTAAATATTAACATGGCCTGCATTTTATTTCTTAGCAATTGTAGGCTAAACAGAGCTATTTGCCAAACAATGGCTAAAACATAGGCTACCAAATAAAGGCTGGTAAAATTTAAATCTCTTATAGCTAGAGCTATAGCTAATGGCTCTGTGGGGCTAGCCACATTATGCAAGAATACAAAAAATTAAGTAAAAGTGCTTGGGCCTATTACACCTCATAGGAAATACAGCTCAGTCATTTCAGTCCAACTTCACAAAAAAATGTAAGCTTGGCTAAACACACACACAGGAAAATTGAAAATAAAAAATAAAGTCTAAACAGGAAACCTGTTACTGCCAAATATACAACAGAGGTAGCATGCAGCCAAACAAGGCTGGTAAAATAAATAGAACTATGAAGGCACTTATGGCCTAGATCAGGGGTCGGAAACTTTTTTCACTAAGGAGCCAATTTTTTAATTTTTGGTTGATGAATTTTTTCGAAAGAGCCATACCACAAACAAATAATTTACTATTTTCAAAAACAACATTTTTCAATAAAATAAAATGTTTATATTGCCCATAGAGTACTCAAAAACACAAAAACAAACAAATATGCAAAAATTAATAGGTAACATGTTGCAATATGGAATTGAGTACACGTGTTTGTGCAGGTCTCCATAAAATTACTTAATTTTACAATTGTTCATGAAATATTTAACTTCCCTTTTGGGCTGGGCGATATGTAAAAAAAAATATTTTAATGATAATCGCATTTAAAATATCGCGATATCCGATTATATGATCAACCCCCAAGGTCAGTGAATATTTTTGCTTTATTGATTTTGAAATTTAATTAATTTATTGAAACACTAAATTCAAATTGCACTTTAAATGAAATGAAAAAAGCAATTATAATAACTAAGTGATTAAAAATCTTATATATAACCACCTCCCCAAATCCAAACATTTATCATCTCCAACAGCCCCATTTGCTATCATGCAAGTATCAGTATGTGGCAACAGGTGAAAAATGACTAACAGCATACAAATTAAGAACTAAAGACAATTATAAATGTAAAGATTATTTTAATAAAAATTATCATAATAAATAAGCCTAATAAATTCCCTTGTGTTCCCAAAAAATGCTGCCAAATGTGTTATTATCGAATGTCTTTGTGTTTTGGTAATACATTTAATGCTGCCTAAAGAAAATAAAACTACATTTTAGGTTCAAGGTGAACATGTCTTGTATTACTTCATGATTTAATCACTTTCGTCTTTGTTTCTTTAATAAAAAAGACCCCTGTATATATTACTGAACCTGCAGAGTTGCGTTCACAATGTGTAAGAGTGAACTGCTCTGTGGAAATAAAGCAAACTAAACTCACAGCACCTCATGAGATGATCGGAGATCATTTGCAGTATTCTCATAGACGACATTATTCTTGCAAACAGTTTTCAGTCAAATGAAACAGAGAAAAAGGAGTGATAACTCTTTACATGCACTTGCTCCATGAGACAGGTTCCCGTTGCATGCCTCTGAACAAACAGTGAATCAGACACAAGCATTGACTGCTTTTAAAAAAATTTACAATTATATTTGGATACAGGTATATACATTAACGTTATGTCGCTGTTTAGGTTGGTGTTTGTAATAATAACATGGTAGATGGCATCAGCATGGCCCAGTGGCCTAATACTGAACCAGTCTTTATGGCAACGTTAGCTTACCTTGTCATTGCTGGTGTTGACGGGGATTTTGCAGACATGCTTTCTAAAAGCCGGCGATTCTACTGTTGATTGAGGCAGCATGTCTTCAACAACATACTCTGCCACGAGTCTTCACTTCTCGGGGTTCAAGCAGCATGGCAGACTGAGAGAAACTTAATTTCTGTTGCTTTGTCTTGCCAGCATTTTTTCTCTTCTCTGCACCTGCAGCTCTCTCAGTTAGCTTAGTGTTAGCGTGGCACCAGGTGTTTCTTTAAGTTACTAGTGCTATTTCTCGATGTAGAGAGTTCCCCTCGGTGTCGCACATAGATTGCACTTGACTATAATGTTCTTATCCTTGTCTCTGACGAACTGAAAATAATGGGAGTCTGTCTGTCTCACAAATGTAGAATCAGTCACTGCAGTCATCATCTTAACCATCGAATTCCAGCAACAAGAATTAATGTTACTCTTTTACTCACTGAGTTTTTTTCTCTGGTGCCGAAATGTTTCGTGAAATGAATTCTTAAAAAAACAAAACACCACTTAATTTCGGGTTAAAATGCGTTGTAACACACGTTACTGAGATTGTAACGGGTATAATATTACCGAAATGTTATTAGTAATGCGTTATATTACTGCGTTACAGCAAAAAGCAATACATTACTGTAATTGCGTTACTTTTGTAATGCGTTACTCCCAACACAGCTCACATGTCCTCAGCTGACAGCTTCATTGAATTCTACCCACTCATCACCAGTTTCATGTACAACAGTATAGAGAATACTCAGGGGTGAAGGCCTTATGGGAAGAATTGCAAAGAAAAAGCAACTTTTGAAACAGAAAAACAAAAAGAAAAGGTTAGAGTGGGCAAAGAAACACAGACAACAGATAATTGGAAAAGAGTGTTATGGATCTTAACCCCATTGAGCTTTTGTGGGATCAGCTAGACTGTAAGGTGTGTGAGAAGTGCCCGACAAGACAGCCACATCTATGGCAAGTGCTACAGGAAGCGTGGGGTGAAATGTCACCTGAGTATCTGGACAAACTGACAGCTAGAATGCCAAGGATCTGCAAAGCTGTCATTGCTGCAAGTGGAGGATTTTTTGATGAGAACTCTTTGAAGTAGTTTAAGAAGTTCTGAAAAATAATTCTAATTGTAATAGTAATTTTTCATGTTATTAATGTCCTGACTATACATTGTGATCAGTTGAATGCCACTTTGGTGAATAAAAGTTCCAATTACTTTCCATAAGAGCAAAATCTGTACATTATTCCAAACTTTTGGCCACCAGTGTAGGTGATTAATTTGATTAATTAACTAGCATGTCGTGTCATTAATTCGATTAAAATGTTTAATCGATTGACAGCCCTAATTTAAACATTTAAAAAGCAATCAGCAAATATTAGTCAATGTTAGTAAATATATGCCCTACTTCCTCTACAGAAAGGCTGTGGGTATCATTTGGATCTTCTAATGGTTGGACTAATGTTGGCCGTGTGTTCCGTCATGGGGTTGCCCTGGTTTGTTGCGGCAACCGTCCTGTCAATCTCCCATGTCAACAGCCTGAAACTAGAATCTGAGAGCTCCGCCCCTGGAGAGCAGCCTCGATTTCTGGGCATTAGGGAGCAGAGACTGACTGGTCTGGTAATTTTTCTACTGATGGGCTGCTCTGTGTTTATGACTGGAGCATTACAGGTACACATACATATTATGTGCTTTTCATTTAATATGTACAGTAACACTAAATAGTATTTGGACACTTGAGGTACACTTAAAAATGTAAGGATGTTATTGTTTTAGATGGCACAAGCACACCAAAAGAACCAAAAGATAATATTTTTTTTAATTTTTTTTTTTACAAAAAGTATTTGGACACTTTCTGGTTGTCAATGTTAGCAGAACATGTCCATAGTTAATATGATGAACTCGATCTGTTGTTAATCTGCTAGAACTTGAGGTGAGCTGACTTTGGTTAAGAAAATATTGCAAACATTGCTTAAAAATGTCAAGTTCTGAGAAAAAGTCTTGCATAATTTGATTGCAGATGCCAATTCATACATGTTTAAGTGTGGCTTAAATGTCCAAATACTTTTTGGGGCCACTGTAGGTACACATTTGGTTGTAATCATGCCTCTTGTTTCACAGTTCATTCCCATGCCTGTGCTCTATGGTGTATTTCTTTATATGGGAGTCTCATCTCTTAAAGGCATTCAGGTAGAAACATTCGCCTGACACTGTTGCTGAATATACAGTACACATGCCTACTGACAGCATTCACTCATCAGTCTTTTTCTGCCCTGTCTTTCTCAGTTCTTTGATCGTCTGAAGTTGTTTGGCATGCCACCAAAACATCAGCCGGACTTTATTTATTTACGTCATGTTCCTCTGAGGAAGGTTCACCTGTTCACTGTGACCCAACTGACCTGTCTTGTGCTTCTCTGGGTCATCAAAACCTCCCCTGCTGCAATTGTTTTCCCTATGATGGTATGACCCAAAACAATAGCAAGTACATTGTTGTTAGTGAGCATATGGTGTATTTATGGTAAGTTTTGTGTTTGATCAGATGGTGTTTTGATACAGTACTTGTCCGTTCTCTATTGTATTTAAATATACTTTATGCATTAAAACATCACCCATTCAATACTGTATGCATAAAAAAAATAGCTCTGGTTTTAGATTGTAGATGATTTTAAAAATATTTTTATTGTGTAAAGGGGCAAATAATGTGTCATGATTGTTGAACATGTTTTATTTTATGGGCATAGTCCTCAATGCACATTTAGTGCAATGTATTGTCTCTGTTTGCAAACTGGGGATGAAATAGTTGTGAAATGAGATGCTGGATCATGGAAATCATATTGGATAACAGTAACATAAGTGTGTGTGTGATTTTCCTGCAGGTGCTGGCATTAGTGTTCATCCGTAAGCTGCTGGATTTCTGTTTCTCTAAGCGAGAGCTTAGTTACTTAGATGATCTGATGCCTGAGTGGAAGAAGAAGAAGCTGGATGATGATTCCAAAAAGGCAGAGGAGGTACCAACTATCTGTAACAAACAACTCTCGGGACTGGGTTTGCGATTTGAGTCAAATAATTTTTTATCCACTCCATAGATTTAATATTAGCAAACTATAGTTTTGGCAAGTCGTTTAGGACTTCTACTTTGTACATGACACGAGTAATTTTTCCAACAATTGTCTTCAGACAGATTGTTTCACTTTTAATTGACTATTTCACAATTCCAGTGGGTCAGAAATGATTCTGTCATCAATTACTCATGCTCATGTTGTTCCAAACCCGTAGGACATTCATACTTGGAACACAAAGGGAAAAGTTAGTAAAAAGGTTACAAAATGAAAATTATTTGATCATTTACTCATGTTCATGCCATCCCAGATGTGTATGTCTTTCTTTCTTCTGCTGAACACAAATGAAGATATTTAGAAACTTTCTCAGCTCTGTAGGTCCTCACAATGCAAGTGAATGGGTGCCAAAATTTTGAAGCTCCAAACTCCACATAAGGGCAACATAAAAGTACTCCAGATGACGCTGGGGGTTAAATCCATATCTGCAGAAGGGATATGATACAGTAGGTGTGGATGAGAAACAGATCAAAAGCCTTTTTTTATTATAAATTCTCCTCCCTGCTCAGTCAATCTCCACTTTCCTTTTCACATACTCCTTCTGTTTTTGGTTATTCACATTCTTCATGCATATCACTCCCTACTGGGCAAGGAGGAGAATTTATGATAAAAAAATGACTTAAGTATTGATAAGTTTCTCACCCACAACTATCATATCGAGTCTGAACACATGGATTTAACCACCGGAGCCATCTGGATTGCTTTTATGCTGCCTTTATGTGGATTTTGGAGCTTAAAAATGTTGGCACCCATTCACTTGAATTGTGAGGACCAACAGAGCTGAAATATTCTTTTAAAAATCTTCATTTGTGGGGGAGTCACATGCCATACGAGGTTCGGACATGTGAACGGCGAGCTCTGCGCACTTTGCTAGTTTTAATACATTTTGTGTCATAAACCGGTGATATTCGAAACACTCTGATTCTTAACTTATCTAAAAAGACAATATGTCAAAGAATTCAAAATCCTTGGGCTCTGGAGACATTAAAAGACACTTATGTGCTCAAGCTGAAGCCTCTGAGCAACAGGCCAAAAGCCCAGGAGTCAATTTGGACAGTGAAGTGAAGGAAATTCGGCGTCAATTGATGAATGTGTCGGCAATGCTGACGAAGGTCATTGCTGACTTGGAGGATCTTTCTGTAATACGTCGATCAATCACTGCCATGGAGAAATTCACTGAGATGGTTACAAGAGTGGCGAATATCGAGAAATGGATCGATTATCTGGAGTCACTGGAGAGGGAATTAGTTGCTAACCCTCTAGCGACCAAGGCAGATTTGAAGTGTGTCTGGGAAAAGTTGGAAGACTTGGAGAATCGTAACCGGCGAAACAACATCCGAATTGTTGGAATTCCTGAGGACGAAGAAGGCCGAGATATGGTGAAATTCCTAGATGGGCTCTGCCCGAGTCTGCTCAACATAACAGGCCATAAGCTGGAAATCGAGCAAGCTCAGAGTTCCGGCTCGGAGATCTGCGGAGGGAGCCCTGATCAATTCTGGCCAAATTTCTGAGATCATCCGATAAAGATCTCATGTTACGCGAGGTGAGTAAAGGAAGGCTTTCTTGGAAGAACCACAGCATTTTCTTGTTCCCAGACTTTGCGAATTCGACAAGAGGGAAATGTGATCAATTCAAGGAATGCAAGAAACTCTTAGATCAACGGAAGGTCGCTTTCACACTGATGTTCCCGGCCAAATTGAGAATAGATACTAAGGATTGCCGCAAAATATTTACATGCCCAATGGAGTAAGTTATTTGTGGTTCTCATGTTGCAGCCAAGTGAGCCTGACTCACTGAACATTCACTTGACTGTCCGAGGAAACTGAGCGCCTTTTTTATTTCTTTTTGTGCTGGTAACGCCTAGCGGCTGGAGTTTGTTTTTGTGGAATAGCACTCCTTTGGGACAGTTTGTGGATGAATCTGCACGTTCTTTGTTCTTATACCTCCTATTGGTTGGAGTTTGTTTTGTGGAATATTTCTTGCAAGTCATTGGGTCATTTATTGCACTCATGTAACAGCCGAATGGGCCGGCTCATTGAACATTTGTTTGACTGTCCGAGGAAACAGAACGTCTTTTTTTTTTTTTTGCTACCTGCTACAATCTCTCCCTATAGATGTCCCCCTCTCTTATTTCAAGCGATTTAATAGCATAGCGATGTCCTTCATTTGGAATGGTAAGCGTCCCAGATTACATTCCAGTAAGTTACATAGGCCGATTGACAAAGGTGGGCTAGGCCTACCCAAGATTTTGTTTTATTATTATGCTTTCGGGCTCAGACATTTGGCTCATTGGTCGCTTCCACCTGAGAGAGCCCCTCCCTGGTTTTGTATTGAACAGGAAGTTCTTGCCCCTATTTCACCATTGCAAAGCCTTTCTATCAAACTAACCGGAGAAGTTAAGCTATACCCCATTTGCACTCGGAATGGACAAAAGTGTCCAGAGTGTTTAATTCTGAAATTTATTTAAATGTTGCTTCGAGCATATGGCTGAACCCAAAATTATGTACTTATAAGTCCCCTTTCTGCTGGACAGAGTGGATTGTGAGGGAGGTTAATACGCCTGGTGACCTATATGAGAGTGGAATGCTGAGGTCCCTTGAAAATATGGTTCAGCATTTTGGGATTCCTAGGTCTCAATTCTTTTTTTTTTCCCCATTTCTACCCAATTTGGAATGCCCAATTCCCAATGCGCTCTAAGTCCTCATGGTGGTATAGTGACTCGCCTCAATCCGTGCATCTTATCACGTGGCTTGTTGAGCGTGTTACCACGGACACGTAGCACATGTTGAGGCCCACGCTATTCTCCGCGGCATCCACGCACAACTCACCATTTGCCCAACCAAGAGTGAGAACCACACATTATAGCGACAACGAGGAGGTTACCCCATGTGACTGTACCCTCCATAGCAACCGGGCCAATTTGGTTGCTTAGGAGACCTGGCTGGAGTCACTCAGCATGCCCTGGATTCAAACTCGCAACTCCAGGGGTGGTAGTCAGTGTCAGTACTCGCTGAGGTACCCAGGCCCCTCCAGGTCTCAATTCTTTAGGTATATACAGCTGCGCTGTACTATTTTTGGGAGTAGCATACACCCCCCTAAAGCGGCAGATACTTTGGGAGTGGTGATTACTGCTTTTGGAAAAGGTCATGAGGCATCAGTGTATTACCCCCTGCTAATTCAGAGTCTGGGGGACTGAGCTTCAACTTCTCTCAAGAGATTATGGGAGAAAGATTTAAACTTGGTATTGGAGGAAGGAGTGTGGGCTAAGATTCTAAAAAACGTCAGGTCTACATCTAGAGATGCAAGGGTGCGCCTTATGCAATTTAAGATTTACATCGATTCTAATTAATAATTAATTAATTTTGTTTATCACACATTATACATTTGCACATATACAGTGAAATTCTTTTTTTTCACATATCCCAGCTAAGCTGGGGTCAGAGTGCAGGGTCAGTCATGTTACGGCACCCCTGGAGCAGATAGGGTCAAGGGCCTCTTGGTGGTGCTGGGGCTTGAACCCCCAACCTTCTGATCAGTAACCCAGAGCCTTAACCACTGAGCTTGGTCTAAAAGACATGCCCACCCACTGGCATCAGAAGATGGTGACACAACCCACGTTTTTGGTGGTGTGTTAAGATCTAAGAATTTTAGTTGAGGGTTCATGAGTTTTTTGCGTGATGTATCGGGCACTCAAATTTCATTTTGCCCCAGGCTATGTATTTTAGGCGATGGGGCGGTCATTAATATAGGGGATAAATACATAAAAAATTGGGTCCTAATCAGTGTTATGATCGGCAGACTGATCATTCTTAGGGGATGGAAGTCAGCTGGAGCGCCCTCGTTTCAAATGTGGCACACAGAGATGGGCAGGGTAGCGGCGTGATTCTGTGAATGTTCCGTTTCCTCAATCCTATTTTTTGAATCAATAAAATGTTGATATATATATAAAAATAAAAAAATAAAAAAGTTTGCTAGATTTATGCTTCTAAATAAGGCAGACGCCATTGTGAATTGATGCGCTCAACTTGTAGCTGCTCATTCTTGTGTTTGTTTGAGTAGCGGGAATCACAGGAGATGCTGATTGATGACTGTGTGAAAGAAGATAAAAACACTGTGCAGATCCCAATGGAGAGCAAACCTCTACACTCACCTCGAACCCCAGACCCCAGGTACCACACACATGTACAAACCTCGACATCCGAGCCCCTGTTTTTCTATCGACAGCTATAGTCCATAAATCAATCAGACCTAAACCAGGCTTAACGCTGTTGGAATTTTGCTATAATTTTGCTGGCTGATGTTTGCTGAGAGTGACAGAGGGAAGATGTACTTTTAAACATGTTGATCCTAGTAGCTTGCTTATTTTATAGGCCAATTCTAATGTTACCTTTCCATTATGATTGTACTATCAATATTACCTCTAGTTTTCACTGAACACATTGAAGTGCAGTGATTTCCAATCTGTTTTTGTGTCGCTGTCTGATAATGAGTACCTATGTATACACTAACATTCATCTTGCCATTTCTCCCCTCCCCTGCCCTCTCACCTCCTCTCCTCAACTGTGCCTTCTTGTTATCCAGGACTGATCCCTCCGATATTAACATATCTGATGAAATGTCTAAAACTACTGTATGGAAATCCCTCAATTCCAATCACAAAGATACACAACGCTCAAGTATACATAAAAAGGCAAGAACACACACACACACACACACACACACACACTCTCTCTTTTCTCTCCCATTTATGTGTTTGTTTTTGGCCCATCACCCAGGATTTCCTTCTTTTTTTGTCAGCCTGTTACCATTGTGATTAAAGGGGGGTTTGAGGGTGTCACTTAATGTTGAAAGCGCATGCAATTATTTACACGTGCAGCCTGCGTTGTTTTAGTGCCCGATTCACTAAAGACATTATGCAAATCAGGAAACGGCCCAAAATTCGCCCCTGTAATGATAAGGTTTTAAAGTGCTAAAAGTTCATTTGATTTGGAATGTAATGTTTGTTGTTCTGTCTTTCTCTGTGTTTTTCCCACCCCGCAGGAAGTACCGTGAACTAAACCCCCAGACTGAGGAAATTATATACTTGGCGTCGGTTGTTTGAAACTCAGCTGACTTACAGAAGCAGTCATGTGCTAAAAATACACAGATATCAGTGCACTCTTTTCCACTGTTTCTCAAAAACAGATGTGCTCACACACACACACACACACACACACTCAAAGAGAGTGATTTCAGCTGTGATTTATGTATAGCTGTGTGAGTGTGGCGTGATATACAGTTCTGGTGTGTTAATGTGTGTAAACATATGTGCATAGAGGAGAACACACACTCCTACCAAATTCAGGTTATTTTAGTTTTTAATTCAGTTTTCGCAAACATAGATGTCTCTGTGGTGTAGTGTATGTTGTCTAGTGTATGTGTATATTTTTTTGATAATTGTCTGGTTCTCATTTGTAGAATAATACTGTTCTCATTTTTAGCTTTACACTTGCTGTACATATTACTGTATATGTGTGCTTTTTTCATTGTTGAAATATTAACATCCACAATATTAAGAAACGTACATGTGTTTAGGCCAAATGGCTAATCACTATAACTTCAGTTTGAACTATTTATGTGCCAGTATCAAAAGCCATCAGTTATATTAGACCAACATGGCCATTAACCAAATCAGTCCTTATCGAATAGATTGACCTGTCTATTTTTATTAGTGTGTTGTACTGAACCTTGTTAATATTGAGCAATAAAAGGCTTCTATATATAGTTAGAGGACCAGGGACACTGATGGTTAAGTCTGAACTTGAAGCTTCTCTACTGTTAGTGTTTCTACAGTGAGTTTGTCACAAACATTTCAAAGTCCACCCTCCCTTTTCAGAATGAAGGTAAAACCCACAAAAACATGTCCTGGTCACATTTTTAGCCCAAAGTCAAAAGAAAAAAATTAAAAGCATTTTGCATAAACAATAAAGTGTTATTGCACTGTGACATTATGTTCACAACAATTAAGTTCTCATGCCTACTGTAAAGCGTCCAGATATTTTTTTATGTAAATACTATTATTTCAAATTCTGTTGTTTCTCTTTATTGTAATGTAGTATTTTTTTACTGTATTACTGTACACATTTTACTGTAACACATACTGTAACACATTTTTTACATTTAAAAGCACACAAACCATGATATATGAATACTTTACAATTTAAATAACTGGTCCCTATAACATTATTTATTTGCTTTACAGTAATGATAATTGTGGTGTTGGGGGGTATACTTAATTGTCACAAAAATAATGTCACAATGCAAAAAAAAAAAAAAAAACAATCTTAAGGCTTTATTTTCTTTAAGCAAACAAAGATATAGTTATTTATTTTTTAATTTTGGAGGTCAATAATTAACTTTTTTTTAGATTCACCCAAGAACTGAATGGATGAAATTTCAATTATACATGCACCCAGGACATCTTTTGAGGCACCAGTGACAATGAGTGCAATGAAGGGTAAACTAGACTGTTCAGGCTTGTTTTGAAGACCCTTTTCCTGTCATAAGCCCAAGTAATAAGCCATCTCCTTTAGACTACCTCCCCACACATTCAAAACTGAATCTCATGTTGTTTCTGCACTGAAAGAGGTAAAATATTGTTAGATTTTTAAACTCAGTGAAATAGTTTCTTTACAGTTGCACTTTGTGTAGATATATACTGATATGATTTTATATTTTCAAGGGAATTATTATATAGACAGTATAATACAATTAATTAAAGCACTTTCTTGTTTTAAATGTATATTTTAATAAAAAATATCTGAGCAGATGGAGTAAGACACTGTCTGACAATGTAAATGGGTTTCAACTGTACTAATTTTTCCTGCAGTTTATCGTCTGAAAAAGTTGTAATCTCACTTTATTAAACTGCCTTCAGATAATTTGAGAATGTCAATATGTAATTTGGAATGTCAACTCAGCTTTGGAATGTTGAAAAATAAGGAATTTTCCCAGCTTGACAATAAGCTACTAAATGATCTTTATTGTCCCTTTCGTGGCTTTCTGCTCTATGAAAATGTTGTCATTGATTTGATTGTACATGTAATCTTAATGCTGGGATGTGCTCAAAGAGAATTTCATTCCAATAAATTTTAGATTTTCTGAATGAGAAACCAATTTTTTTAATTTGCTAATGTGTACTTGTGTCTTCTGTTTTCTCCAAGCCTTCTGCATTAATTTTGTGTGTATCTGTGTGTGTGTGTGTGTGTGAGAGAGAGAGAGAGAGAGAGAGAGGAGGAGGAAACTCTTGTGTCAATTATATTAGTCAATTCAATTGTATTTCAACCACAATGCTGAGCCTTTACTCCTTATGTATAACTAAAAATGAATCAGCACATAGATTTTCTCGTTTTACTGATCCACCCCACCCTACTAATCTAATTTTAGCCAAGTAATTTAATGAAAATCCGTGAGAGTGTCTGTGAGGGTAGTGGATAGAAACTATCGTTAGCTCTCAGAATAAAACAACAGAAGTCAATGGAAAGTCCCCACCATGAGAGAAAAACAATGTTCATAAGTAGGCCTGCTGATTCTACAGTGCTTTTTAATGTTTATTATTCATTACTGTCCTGAGCTGTTTTAGAATACACTTATAATATAGTGTGTAATTAAATAAATAGTTTTAAAGCTACACTATGTAACTTTGTCTTTACATGTCAGTCAGATGGCTCTTCCTGTTTAAGTGGGCTGCACGTCACCAAAATAAGCAGCAATGGACCAGAACTTTGTCTTTAAGTCAGATTATGCCATGAAAAATGCTGCCTTAATGTGTTATCAGCATTATGGCACTTCCCACTTCTGAAGTGGTAATTACAATTATGGCGCGTTCAAGTGGTTTGTTGTTGGAAAGAACAGGAAACATGGTCAAGGCTAGGCTCATTCATACCTATTTCTAGAGGAACTTTTATTCCGACCCCATTATACATATTACTCAGTTAGCTTGCTGACAATAATGGAATATTGGTAAAAATGTACCATCATGCATCAGATGGTTGCTGATATACTGTACATAAATGAATATGACTGAAACGGCAAATGCTTACGATTAGCTGTATTTAGAAAAATGAATTAGATCTGTCATTCGCAGCAGAAACCGTACTCTCCTTCCAGAGCAGATTATTATAAAATGTTACTGATTTTTTTCATCTTTCATCTTTCTCTCTCTACAACCATCCATTAGAGAGAACACAAATTACAGCATTCTCTAAGGCACATCTCAGTATGTTCATCTCTTTAATGCTTCTATCTATAACACTGGAAGGAGCAGCATTAATTTACTGGATACACAGAGGTTAGCGCACACACTCAAACACATACATCATACATGCACACACAAATGCATAATACAATTTTATAAGGATAGAGGGTGTTTTAACCTAGAAAATACATTTTTGGTCACAGAAAAGCTAAGATGAAGACGGGGGAACATTTTTTGAAAAAAAACTGGTAAGTTCAGCAAAATGTTGAAAAAAGTGCTACAAAGACTGTACAAACTATAGAAGCCACTTTATGTAATATATTGTGCAAGAGTGTTTTTGATAAACTGTCTCTTTAGGATGATTACAATTCAACATATTGTACAATGCAAAGAAAATATGATGCTGAGAAAATGTATGGAACATTGCTAAAACAACAAAGGACCAGTAAAGCATCAGGTGTGATTTTATGTTTCATATATTTCTTTAAATTTAACAAACCCTACATGCTACTCAGCATTTAAATCAAAGGACATTCATATTCTTACGTTTTTATTTTGTATTTTTTGACACAGCTTTGCCACTAGATGGTATTGTGGGATGTTGTGTGGTTGTATGCTATACTGCACTGTCCACATTCTGACAGTGCTGCTATTACTATTACATTGCTACTATTTCAACTTCTTCAGAATTTAGTTCTCTTTTTATTCTAGTTTATCCCAGTAGTCATGGTGGTAAATGTCAAAAATAGATAGATTGATTGATTGACTGATTGATTGATAAGGGGGGTGTGTCTGTCAGTTAGGGTGTGGTTGACAGATGTGTTTGATAATTGTTTGACCATTGTTCTGTGGTTGACAGATGTGTTTGACTGATACAATTCAGTTGGAGATGTGTCAAGTCAGATGTTTAAAAGGGCTGTTTTCCTGAGTGTAGAAATATCACCACATTCAAAAAATATTCTGAACATTGGTGACCATGGCTACTGAAATGGTTGAAGATCAAAGAGAGTGTGGGGTCCTAGTTTGACCAAGTTTCTCCACAATTTTGCAGGGGGTTTTCAAGTATCAATTTCATTTGTCCGGCAATCGTGTATGTACCATTTTGACCGAACAAAAATGTGACATAATCGTAATTTAAGGACTAAAATACTTCACACAACAATCCATATCATATGCCATTCTAAAAAATTAATACTGAAACAAATGTTTAATTAGTATTTAATATTTGAACCAAACTAAAAGGTCACATCAATGCTTGTCTCAGCCTCAGATACTTTCTATGTACTTTTAACACAATTCACTACTTTAAACACTCTTTTTTTGCTCCCTTTCTGTAGTTCAACACACACATTGCTTACAATTAACAGTTTTAAATAATTGATTCAGCAGGTGTATTAAGAAGTTACCAGCCATAAATAGGATAAAATATAGTATTTGTTAGTGAGAAAAAGTAATTTCTGGACTAGCAAAAGTTTGCAAGATTCATAGCGTTGTCTCTTAATGGATTTTGTTATGTTGAAAAGTTAGCAAATTCCTTGTGCATAGATTTATTTCAGCCTTTGTTTTCAGGTTTATGTATCTAAATAGCTGGTGTTTATTACATCTATGGACCAAGTTAACACTTCCTTTCCTTTATCTCTGTAAAGAGGCTGGCGAGGAATGAGGATCTAAATACAGCTTTTAAAGCTAGGGTGTGCAATCTTTTCCAGAAACATTTTTTGTTATACTGGTTGAAAGGCTCTTCACATCCTGATAGCAATCAATAATTTAAGTGGTCTAAATGTAATATATATATATATATATATATATACAGGTGCATCTCAATAAATTAGAATGTCGTGGAAAAGTTCATTTATTTCAGTAATTCAACTCAAATTGTGAAACTTGTGTATTAAATAAATTCAATGCACACAGACTGAAGTAGTTTAAGTCTTTGGTTCTTTTAATTGTGATGATTTTGGCTCACATTTAACAAAAACCCACCAATTCATTATCTCAAAAAATTAGAATATGGTGACATGCCAATCAGCTAATCAACTCAAAACACCTGCAAAGGTTTCCAGAGCCTTCAAAATGGTCTCTCAGTTTGGTTCACTAGGCTACACAATCATGGGGAAGACTGTTGATCTGACAGTTGTCCAGAAGACAATCATTGACACCCTTCACAAGGAGGGTAAGCCACAAACATTCATTGCCAAAGAAGCTGGCTGTTCACAGAGTGCTGTATCCAAGCATGTTAACAGAAAGTTGAGTGGAAGGAAAAAGTGTGGAAGAAAAAGATGCACAACCAACCAAGAGAACCGCAGCCTTATGAGGATTGTCAAGCAAAATCGATTCAAGAATTTGGGTGAACTTCACAAGGAATGGACTGAGGCTGGGGTCAAGGCATCAAGAGCCACCACACACAGACGTGTCAAGGAATTTGGCTACAGTTGTCGTATTCCTCTTGTTAAGCCACTCCTGAACCACAGACAACGTCAGAGGTGTCTTACCTGGGCTAAGGAGAAGAAGAACTGGACTGTTGCCCAGTGGTCCAAAGTCCTCTTTTCAGATGAGAGCAAGTTTTGTATTTCATTTGGAAACCAAGGTCCTAGAGTCTGGAGGAAGGGTGGAGAAGCTCATAGCCCAAGTTGCTTGAAGTCCAGTGTTAAGTGTCCACAGTCTGTGATGATTTGGGGTGCAATGTCATCTGCTGGTGTTGGTCCATTGTGTTTTTTGAAAAGCAAAGTCACTGCACCCGTTTACCAAGAAATTTTGGAGCACTTCATGCTTCCTTCTGCTGACCAGCTTTTTAAAGATGCTGATTTCATTTTCCAGCAGGATTTGGCACCTGCCCACACTGCCAAAAGCACCAAAAGTTGGTTAAATGACCATGGTGTTTGTGTGCTTGACTGGCCAGCAAACTCACCAGACCTGAACCCCATAGAGAATCTATGGGGTATTGTCAAGAGGAAAATGAGAAACAAGAGACCAAAAAATGCAGATGAGCTGAAGGCCACTGTCAAAGAAACCTGGGCTTCCATACCACCTCAGCAGTGCCACAAACTGATCACCTCCATGCCATGCCGAATTGAGGCAGTAATTAAAGCAAAAGGAGCCCCTACCAAGTATTGAGTACATATACAGTAAATTAACATACTTTCCAGGAGGCCAACAATTCACTAAAAATGTTTTTTTATTGGTCTTATGATGTATTCTAATTTTTTGAGATAGTGAATTGGTGGGTTGTTGTTAAATGTGAGCCAAAATCATCACAATTAAAAGAACCAAAGACTTAAACTACTTCAGTCTGTGTGCATTGAATTTATTTAATACACGAGTTTCACAATTTGAGTTGAATTACTGAAATAAATGAACTTTTCCACGACATTCTAATTTATTGAGATGCACCTGTGTGTGTGTATATATATCTTCTGTGGAAGGGACAGGGCTAAAAAATTATCGACCAATCATTGCATTCGGTCCGAATGTAATGATAGGATGTCCTTCCTGTCTGTCAATCTATATTTGCATACCGCCGCGCAACTTGTTCGCGCAGACAATCACACGTCATCTGCGCGGGTTCCTTGACGCTGTGCAGAGCGAGCGCGAGAATGGAAGCCGAACCGCAGCAACCTTATGTTCTTATGTTTTATTATTGTAATGTCTAACCTGTGAATGAGACATAAGGTAATCTGAAACCGTTGCAATCGATTCCACCAACTCGTCTCTCCTCCTGGCGCTTAGACTCTGCTCTGTGTGTGTTCATGTGTGATAGAAGAGGCGTGGCTTTGGAGACACCTCTGAAGCGAGGGCGGGCTCTATGCTTTCAAAGCTAGCTTGGTAACTGCTAGCCTCTCTGGATTACACACCCAAATGAGAAAGCTGTCCAGAGCTTTGCATTTGCTGAGAGTTTGGTGTGTCGCCACCTGTTGGAGATAACACTCCAACGCCTTGCAGTAACTCTACCAAACCTGTCCAAGAGCCAAGAACCCTGTAGCACACATGCATGGTTAAACTGACAGTAGTTAGCAAACAACCTTTTAGCAAGCTTTGTTACAAAATAATTTTGGAATTTTTAAATGCGAGTGTAAAATTGTACAATTGACCATTTTTACTTCACTTACAGTATATACAAACTATACATACAAAGTTGTTTGAGTGCTTTTCCTGTGTTTAACTGAGATGGCAGTGCTAAAGGAGAAAACTGTGGGCAGAAAAACATTACTTCATGTAAGTCCTTTCTATGAGACCTCTTCTATTCATAGAAAATCATATGCTTAAAGCAAACATATCAATGTTCAATAATTGAGACTACAGGATTGGCTTAATTGTGAGTTCACTATGATTCCGTGAAGTCCAGGAACATTTTCTTGTAAGAGAAGACTCTGCTGTAGCCAACCATAGTCCTCGTAGGTTTGAAAAACACACACCCCAGCACTGCTGTTCAACTGGAGTAAAACAGGGCAAGATAGTACACAGTGGTTTCCATAAGGCAAATTAAAAAGAGTAAAGCTATGAGCCTCTCACTTTCTGAGACGCTATGGCAAAATTCAGAGTATCTCCATCCAGTGTCACATCGGTGATTCTGATAGTGTTCGCACTCACACTTAATGCTGTTTCTACACCTGAACCCTCCTAAAACACTCAAACAAACACACTAATATACACAGTAAGAAGAAAATGTTTGAAATATAAGCAGTTGATTTTTTTATCATTGTAATATATGGGACAACAACTATGCAAGTAAAAGAGATAGTTCACCCAAAAATGACATTTCTTCCAAACCGGTATGATTTTTATTTTTTTTTTTCCAGTGGAACACAAAAGGAGATGTTAAGAATGATGGCCTCAGTCACCATTCACTCTCACTGTATGCAAAAAATATGTTTGGTGACCAAGACTACCATACTACCTAACATCTACTTATGTGCGCCTTATTTGAAACAACATGAGGGTAAGCAATTAATGGCAGATGTTTTTCACCTAAATCATTTCTGGATGAACGATCTCTTTAAGAAACTCAAAAGGACTTGAAACCTTTTGTGGCAATAGCAATCCATTACATTTTTGCCATTTCTGTCATTTCATTTTATAAAATTATGATTATTATTATTATTATTTTTAAGCTTTAAGTAAGACTCATACTAAGTACATACAGTAGGCTCAGTTGAAGGGCATGTTACTTGATGATCATGTGATAATCACAACCAGAAATGGTTTCTTACCATCTCCCTGGCATTCAAAATGTTCCTACTTCGGTCTAATCTTTGATTCAAAAGGAAAAATAAATAAACAGAGCCATGTGAGAAAACTGAGTGTAGAACAATCTGATTTTGAAAATAGTCTCTCAAATGAACATTTACTGTCCCTTCTCTTCAGCACCTCTCCCTATACCCCCTCCCACCCCATACTTCTCTTCCCCTCTTTCTCTCTCTCTAGCTGACAAAAAAATGCAAAAATGCTCATCCGTACATTCTTTTGGAGACAGACAAATGTCACTGTGGTCCTGCTTGTATGTAAAATTGTATCCAATGTAGTTGGAAATTGTGTCCTCTTTCTAAGTGAGATCTAATATGTGTGAGTTTATTGTATAGGTGTATGCTTATTCCACATGAACAAGGTAACTTAAAGCACACTCATCTTAAGCTACTTAGTAACCAAGTTACACTGCAATCAGGTGCATCTCATAAACTTTGCCCAGTGTTTAAAACACGCACAGAAACACACATTTGCACTGCCTTGCTTTGAGACCATGCAAAACAAAAAGTTTGCTAACCAGCTCTTGGCTCGCATGTATTGTTAACTACATTTGTACAGGCTAACCAAAAAAAAAAAAAAAAAAAAAAAAAAAAGAATAGAGGACAATATTTTAAATATACTTAAAGTGTATGAATACAAGTGAATGGTGACCAAAATGTTAATCCATAAGACTCCAGTGGTTAAATCCATAACTTCTAAAGTGATATCAAAAGGTGTGGGTGAGAAACAAATCAATATTTAAGTCCTTTTTACTATAAATTTCCACATTCACGTTCTTCATACTTTGTTTTTGGCAATTAGCATTCTTTGCACATTTTGCCACCTACTAGGCAGGGAGAAGAATTCATAGTAAAAAAGGACTTAAATATTGATCTGCTTCTCACCCAAACCTATTATATAGCTTCTGGAGATAGAAATTTACCATTGGAGTCTTTTGGATTACTTTTATGCTATCTTTAAGTGCATTTTGGAGATTCAAAGCTCTGGTCACCATTCACTTGCATTGTGAGGACCTACAGAGCTGAAATATTCTTCTAAAAATCTATGTTTGTGTTCAGCAGAAGAAAGTCAAACACATCTGTGATGGCATAATGGTGAGTACATGAGGAGAGAAGTTTCATTTTTGGATGAACTTTCCCTTTGATAATGTACTACTTATTATAGAGACAAAAAACAGCCGACCCATAAAAATAAAAAAAATCTACTTCACAACTGGTTCTTTCTTAAAAACAGAAAAGATTTTGTAGAGAACACCACATTCAGCTTTGGTTAAATCAGCAATCATGTTCGCAATAAAAAATGACTCCAGTTTCTGCGTTAGTTTAGGTGTTTATCGGTGTTAGCAATAAAAATACTTTTCATAAGGGGGGCCTGGGTAGCTCAGTGGTAAAACACGCTGGCTACCACCCCTGGAGTTCACTAGTTCAAATCCCAGGGCATGCTGAGTGACCCCAGCCAGGTCTCCTGAGCAACCAAATTGGCCCGGTTGCTAGGGAGGGTAGAGTCACATGGGGTAACCTCCTCGTGGTCGCTATAATGTGGTTCGTTCTCGGTGGGGCGCATGGTGAGTTGAGTGTGGTTGCCTCCACACGCGCTATGTCTCCATGGCAACGCACTCAACAAGCCACATGATAAGATGCGCGGGTTGACAGTCTCAGACGCAGAGGCAACTGGGATTTGTCCTCCGCCACTCAGACTGAGGCAAATCACTACACGACCACGAGGACTTGAAAAGCACACCGGGAATTGGGCATTCCAAATTGGGGAGAAAAAGGGGAAAAATCCAAAAAATATATATTAAGTATATTAGTCAAGGAATGCTGCACAGCTGCAGTGGGTTCTGTGAGAACAGACAAATAGAAAAACAAATAGAAATTTAGAAGTTGTTTATTCTAATCCTCCAAGTCAGTTACATTTTGTGCAAAGAACTTTGCTACGAAGTTCTACTGTCCCTTTTGTTTAAACAGACTGATATAACACATCCAGACTAATTGCCACTTCCCACAAGTTCTCAATGAAGTTTTTCTGGCATTAAATAAAGATTTTCAAGTAAGTTCACATAAAATGTTTGTAGTATGATAGAAGGTCATCCAGACTCTGTGTTTGAGCCCCCTGCGGTTGAGGATATTCCGAAGGTTGTGTAAAGGTGGATACATTAGGAGGATGTCTAGGGGTAGATATATCGTCTCTTTCTGGGGCCCTTTGTGATTCAGACCACTTGAAGGGAAGTTTTCCTTTGCCATGTTCCTTGTTTGTGGCTCTGTTGTGATTGGCCTTTCTGTCATCTGTGAAGTAAGCAGTGGGAGGAGCAAACTCTGAATCGCGCTCATCTCGACAACGACTTGTCCAATGACCCCATGAGAACTCTGGAAAAGGACAGAAATGAGAATGTCAGACTCTTGATGCAGGGTTCCCATACATTTTGATCAATGGATTTGCCATAACCTTTCCATTTGTTTTTTAAAATAATTTTGATAAGGCCAACTAGCCGATAAACCATTTAGACCAATTTGTAAACTGGTTTGACTAGTTCATAGAAAAGAACCAACTGCAAAGATAAATTCACTCACTATAGCGAGCAAGTCTTACTCTACAGTAAAATTTCTCGCTGATTAAATATTTTAGAGCAGATTATTAAAGGAATATTCTGGGTTCAATACAAGTTAAGCTCAATCAACAGCATTTGTGGCATAATGATGATTACCACAAAAATATTTTCCACTTGTCCCTCCTTTTCTAAAAAACAAATCGGGGTTACAGTAAGGCACTTACAATGGAAGTGAATGGGGCCAATCTGTAAATGTTAAAAAACTCACCGTTTCAAAAGTATAATCACAAAACCTAAACAATATGTATGTTTACACAATTTTAGTGTGAAAAAATTGCTTGCTGACATTTCTGCTAACATTTTTCAATTTTACAACTTTGTGGTCATGACGACACAACACCGTAAACCTTAAAACCCTAAAAAAGACCATAAAAACAATGATTTTAGCAACTATACAGCTCAAATAATACACAAGTTTTAACAGAATTGATGGAAGTGCTTTTATACCATTATAAGCTTCACATTTCTGCCATTAAACCCTTACAAAATGGCCCCATTCAGTTTTAATGTAAGTGTCTCACTGTAACCTCGATTTTTGCTTCTTTTTTTAAGGAAAAGGAGGGACGAGTCGAAATTATTTTTGTAGAAATCAACATTATGCCACAAATGCTCTTGATTGAGCTTAACTTGTATTGAATCCAAAATATTCTTTCAGTGTTCCCACTCTTTTCAAACAATGAATTTCCATGACTTGAAAGATAATTTCCACACCCAAACATTTAGGCTTTCATTTTGAAAATGGCACCGAAATCACGTAATCGCAAATTTGTAAAAATCAAAACCACACCATTGTTTGATAAAAGTTAAACTGAAAACATTTAATTTTAAATTTAATCCATACAAATACATTGCTTAAATCCTAAAATGTGTGGAGATTAGTGACACATCATTGTCTCTAAGGGTGCTTTCACACTTGGTTTGATTGCTTGGACCGCACCCGGGTTGGTTTCCTCGCCTCTTCCACCCACTGGTCTCTGTTCACATTATATTATTTCGGTCCAAACCGGATTCCGATTGAGTCATTAACGTGAGTACAAACGGCAGCTGTTTACCACTGTAACTAGGCAACAACTCAAGAAGACATCAGCTTTGTTGTGTTAAAGTATTCATCTCTTTGGATTTACAACCAAAAGTTTACATGCACAAAACGACACTTGTGTTTGTCTCCCGTGGATGCATTGAATGTGCAATGACGTGATGAAATTTAGCGTTTGTCTGCCGCGAGCCCGTGGATGCATTGCAAGAGATGTGAAGAATGTGAGCTGCTCTCTGAAGGGGATTTACTTAGATACAAGCAGGTGTGAGAAATGCATTATACCATAATAATTGCAATCAGGAGCATGCAAAGACACGAATTATATGTCATCACAAGCACTTCACTTTAGGGCTGGACGATGTAATCATATATTGACGACATCTTACAAAGAACCCGATGCTGACTGCAACATTGATCAGCAATATTGATAAATGGAAAAACCAAGGATCTGGGAAATCAGCAAATATATTAAACAGTAGCCCAGGGTGTGAAACTAGCACCCGCTACCCACCAAATGCGATGAGGCTGAATATAGTTTGCAAGCTCCTCGTCCAAATGTATTTCATGTGCGGGTAATTTTGCTAATCTACCCGCAACAGGTGGGCGACCTGTAAAACGTCTCTGAGTGGCACATGACAAGAAATGCTGTTAGGAACAAAGACGCACTTGAAGAAACACACTTATTATATTTTTAAGAACAGTCTAAGAAAAACCATCAAAGCTCGTGTCTGATTCGCTCTTTCTTCAGAGGCGTGCAGCACGAGCCCGTCTCGTGGAACAAGTGCATGTAAAGAGTTAATCACTCTTTTTTTTCTCTGTTTTACTTATCTGAAAACTGTTTGCAAGAATAATGTCATCTATAAGAATGCTGCAAATGATCTCCGATCATCTCAGGAGGTGCTGTGAGTTTAGTTTGCTTTATTTCCACGGACCAGTTTGCGCTTGGCATGCATTGTGAACGTAACTGCATGTTCAGTAAAATATTTCTTTGTATTAAAGAAAGACGAAAGACATTAAATCATAAAATAACACAAGACACGTTCATCTTAAACCTAAAATTGAGTTCTATATTCTTTTCTTTAGGCAGCATTAACTGTATTACCAAAATGCAATACAAACACAAATTAGATAAGAACACATATTTAGCAGCATTATTTTGGAAACATAAGGGAATTTATTAGGCTTTATTGTTATCTTTACATTCATAATTGTCTTTAGTTCTTAATCTTTAGGCTATTAGTAATTTTCCACCTGTTGTCGTTGACGTATACTTACGTGATAGCAAATGGGGCCGTTGGAGATGGTAAATGTTTGGATTTGGGGAGGTTGTTATATATAAAATTTGTATAGTTATTTTATATTATTATTTTAATTGCTTTTTTTCATTTAAAGTGCAATTTGAATTTAGAAATGTCTTTTGTTTGTTTTTCGTGTTTCAATAAATGAATTTAAAGTGAATTTTCACCGACCCTCGGCAGGGGGGGTTGACGATATAATCGTATATCGTAATTTTTTTTTTAAGGCGATTATCTCTAAAATATTTTTTACATATCGCTCAGCTCTAGTTCACTTCCGTGATTTGGTACGATTGCGTTCATATCAGCAGCAAAGTGTACTGGAGTTCACATGAACCGTACCCCAGACCACTTTGTTAAGTGGACTCTGGTGCGGTTCCCGGGTGCGCACCCAAGTTCGGAAAACAGTGTTCACATTATCCAAACGAACCGAACTTTGACATCATTCGAACCCTGGTGCGCATAAAACATGCTAGAGTGAAAACACCTTAATTGGTCAGGTATTCTAAATAACATTATATATTTTAAACACTTCACCGTGTATTTTTAATCCAGTGCAACATAACACCCTGGTTAAATATTTTAGGACAGAGAATAATAAATAAAAATTCCATTATTTTTTTCATGACTTTGATGATTTTATTAATTTCCATGAATTTTCCAGGCCTGGAAATCACAATTTTAAAATTCCTTGATATTTCAAGGTTTTCCATGACCATGGGAACCCTGTCTTTTAATAGAGAATTAGTACTTTCCATGATTTTATTAATCTCCATGACTTTTACAGGCCTGGAAAACACCATTTTAAGATTCTCTGATATTTCCATGTTTTCAATGTTCAATGGGAAGCCCCTGGATGAATGTATACATTTCATCAAAGAAAAAACAAAGTGGAAACACTGGAGCAAATGAAAAAGTGGGGAGAAATATAAGATGCGTTTATAAATACTACGTGTAACATGTAAGTATACTACCTTTGCCTCTGTCCCACTCTCTGATGTGTGGAACACCAGGCTTGGTGTCTTTCCTCTCCTGAATCTCCACCTCCACTTTCGATACTGTCTGAGGGACTGGAGGTCCAATCAAATCTTCATCATTATTATCTTCATCATTCTCAGCACCATCAGCAGCAGGAGCTACAAGGGAGCGTAGATCAGACAGTGATCCAAAAACACCAACATATCTTCATAGCACAGAAAAATTTGCTATCTAATGGCCAATTACACACACCATCATCCTCAGCCCCTGGCTCCAGCTTGCTTTTCTTCATCTTCCTCATCCTCACTTTAGCTAGTCGAGCCTCAAGCAGAGCTTTCCGCTTTTCCTTCAGTTGCTCACGTTTGGTGCACTGGTCTGTGGTCTGTAAAGAGAAAAACAGTTGTAAAAACATTCATTTACATATCAGTACAGTAATAGCAGTATAAAAACGAAGCAGCTCTGATGCAGCATTTCATCTTCATAAAAACAAAGATTATCTAAAAATATAAAAACTTTTTAAAAGCACTGGTATTTCCTTCAGGAAACGCAAATCTAGTTCTATTTTGTTGTTCTGACCTGATCTCTCAGCATTTCTAGAGTTTCTCTTTGTTTTCTGCATTGCTCCTCATCTTGGGAAAAGGCAAAATATCCAACACCAAGATCTCTGGCCTCTGAAACAGACATAAAAATATGAGCACAAAGACACAAATTCACATGAGAAACATGTAGATTCAACACAAACGAATTCAAGATACATTTTCTGTAAATCCAAGTCATGTTTTTGCCTAGAGATCAATCCTCTTTGTCACCTTGTTCTCTGATATTTTCATAGTGAATGGGTCCAACAGGTCTCTTCATCTGTTCCTCTTCCTCTCTCTCCCACTGCTCTCTCTACATTTCTCTCCTCATGTCATCAGATAACAGAGTCCTGTCAGCTCCAGTAACTCTGCACACAATTAAACACACAAGAGAAACTGTTTGACTAGGAAGGTTGTCTATTAGACATGTAATGAAAACCACCATACATATCCATAAATTACTAAGATAATTTAATTTGCCTCTTCCTCTGGAGGTCTTGGTCCAATTTCTGAAAATCTGGCAGATCTTTCCTCAGACATCTTCGGTAGAACGTCCTAATGCAACAACAAAGTCCACCCTGAAAGACAGAGCAAGATAACCCGTAGAAAGTTAAATCTTATGACCCCTTCATGCAGATCATCAGGTTTAAAATACATGTCTAAAGATACCTTACCATTCTTCATCTGCATTTTGTGGGGGTGGAATAGGGACGCTCTTATCAGAGCCCTCTCCATCTCGGTCCCCAGCTACATTTTCAGTACGTAAATACGTATCTTTCTTCTGGTTGATGATCTTCTGGGTAAAGTCCACTAGGAAAAGACCTTCAGTCTCCTCATCTAAAAATGAAAAAAAATGTTTATTGTTACACTTCAAACTATGCAACACAGTGTATAAACTAGTGCAATAAGTGAAACCTGGGAGTGCTAAGACTATACCTGGAAAATCCCCTTTTGTCATCTGTTCATAAAGACATGCCTTTTCCTCCAGTTTCTGCCTATGTACACAAAAAAAAAAAAAAAAAATATATATATATATATATATATATATATATATATATATGCAATGAAGGTATTCTAGAGTTACCTCAGATGTAAAGATACAGTATATGATTAAATCATTTCTTAGTATTTTTTTTTTTTACATCACTATAATGTTTAGTGCATGAGATCTGTATTATTCTAACATTACATTATTATTACACCATTTTAAATTAGTCACACCCCCAAATATAAAGCTCACCCACCTGGATTTATCTAGGGTCTTTTTTTCCGCTGTAGTTTGCTGAATGTCTTTCTGCGCTCACACATTCACGCCTTCATTCTGTTTACTCCAGATATTGGGCTTCTGCAAGCGCATAAACACAAACAAACAGAATATGCTTAATTATAATCAATGATCACCTCTAGCTGTCATCAATAACCCCGCGTCTTACTTTTGTTTTGTCTTGGACTTGTGTGCGGCTCCTGCATCTTGCCCTAGACGGTCCTGTTTCCGATATAATTCCGCTTTCAAATCAACCAGCTGTAATGTAGATAAAAAGCAGAAATTATCCGAGAGGTTTAACATCTTTAAGACATAATTTTAGGTTAAAACATACAAACAAAATCTGTTGTTTACAGAAGCTTACTGTGAGTAAGGTCAGTTAGCTATCATGCAAGGCTAACTGTACGAAAAACAAAACTTTCATTGCCCTCTCTAAGTCTCGCTTAGGAGAACACCTTGATAAACAAACTACTCACCGATGAAGCCGTCACATTGTACTGTTTCTTCTTTTTATCCATAATAGCTGTAGATAAATAGGTTAAAAAACAAAACAGAGGCTTTAATATTTACATGCAGCAAGACTGTTCCAAAGTATGTCGTAAAGAAGAAATGAGTAGCCTGCCATCTACTGTCGTGGAGTTCACACTACAAGAGTATTGCTAGATATTCTTTTATATTTGAGATAACCTCCGCAGCTCTAACACAGGAGAAAGCGTAACGACTAGTGACTGTCAGCTAGCGTGTTACGACAGGGAGTCTTCTTCCTCTTCTTCTTCCTTGATGTTTTACGGCAGCTGGCATCCATATTGTTGCATTACTGCCACATACTGCCTTTCTTTAACTTAGTCCTTGTTAATTAGATTCGTCCATCCAGTCCAGTCCTCCTTAGGAAATTAATCAAATATTTCCTTCCTTGATCATTATTTCCACATTCTATTATACTTTTAATATTGTACTTTCCTATATCCATTCTCCTTAGCTGTTCCTTCATCTCTTCCCTTTCTTGTGAATATCTCCTGCATGACATAAAGATGTGTTTAACTGTCTCCTCCTCCTGACATTCATCGCATAAACCTGTAGGATGTTTTCCTTTGATATGTAGAGTATTATTTAGCTTGCAATGACCTATCCTTAGTCTACTTATTATAACGTGTTCTTTCCTTTTATTTCCTCTGTCTCTTACCATACCTACTTTATTTTGAACCCTGTACAGATGTCTCCCTTTCCTTTCATGATCCCACTGATGTTGCCATTTTCCATTATCATTTTCCATACTAGATTCTTCCCTTCTGACTTTGATAACTTAATTTTGACGTCAACATGTCCCTTTTTTGTTGCCTCTTTTGCCAGTCTATCAGCTTTCTCATTTCCCTGTATTCTCACATGCGCTGGGACCCACATGAATGTAATATTTCTCCCTAGTCTGCATATTCTTGAGTTTGTAAACAAAATTTCATACAATAATTCTTGATGATTTCGAGTTATTCCATATTTAATACTCGTAAGGCCTGATACAGAGTCGCTACATATTAAAATGTTGTTATCCCTGGTCTGTTCAATCCATTCTAATGCTATTAATATAGCATATAATTCAACTGTATATACATTTAAGCTGTCAAATGTTTTTTGGTTGACTCCCATTTCATATCTAGGGACGAATACCACAGATCCTGTTGCATCCGTTTGTAGATCCTTTGACCCATCTCTAAATATTTGAATGCTGTCTTTGTACTTATAATGCTTATATTTTTAATATTCACTGGTTATATCTATACTACTTCTACTTCCTTTAATTTTTAAAAGCTCTAGATCAACCTTCGGGTTTTCCAGTAACCAAACTGGTTTATCAGGCCACACCACAGTCTCAGCAAATTCTTTATTATACACTTCCATTTCCTTTGCTATTAAATTGCCTGTCCATCCAAAATATTCCTTCTTTCTCTTCTCCTTCTCCCAACATTTCTGCAATACCTTTTTCGTTGGATGGTTATCTCCATGTCCCCTTAGACTGATCCAATGGTTGGTTGTCAATTGCCTTCGTCATAACCACAACGGCATTTCACCTGCTTCAACCTGAAGTGCACATACTGGGGAAGTTCTGATTGCCCCTAAGCATATTTGTAAGCACGTGCTTGCACAATGTCCAATTCAGCTCACACAGATTTTGCTGCTGATCCATATACAATACACCCACAGTCTATCTTAGACCTTATTAGAGCAGTATGTATATATATTTCAAAGTTGTAATATTGCTCCCCATTCTAACCCTCTAAGACACCTCATAACATTTAGTACTTTTTTACATTTATTAACTGTGTACTTTATATGTTCTCTCCACATTAGTTTTGTGTCAAAATATATTCCCAAAAATCGAAAACACTTTTTCTAATATGCTTCCATGCATTTTCAACCTGAATTCCTTGCCCTTCTTTTTATTTGTAAAGACCATTACTTTTGTTTTCTCCACTGAGAACTTAAATCCCCAGTTTGTTTCCTCACTTTTCAACTTGCCCAATTCCTTGTTGCATCTTCTTGATTATATATTCAACATTTCTACCTCTCTTCCATATTGCTCCATCGTCTGCAAATAAGGACCTCCCCATATCCACTGGAAAGTTTAAGTAAATATCATTAATCATTATGGAGAATAAAGTTGGACTAATTACACTCCCTTGTGGTGTTCCGTTTTCTACATTATATTGCCTTGATATATCTGACCCTATCTTCACCTGTATATTCCTTCCATTTAAGAAATCCATGATCCAGTTGAACATTTTCCCTCCAACTCCCATCAAGTGCAATTTAATTAGAAGTCCCTCATTCCATAGCATATTGTATGCCTTCTCCACATCAAAGAACACTGCTATTACTGTTTCTTTATTTATTTGAGCTTTCCTTATTTCCTCTTCCAAATTTATCACAGGATCCATTGTGTTTCTTCCTTTTCTAAATCCACTTTGACATCCAGCCATTATATTTCTACTCTCTAAGAAATACATTAGTCTTTCATTTATCATGTGTTCCATTATTTTACATACTGTATATCTTAAGTTAATGCTATTGGCCTATAGTTCCCAGGTCAACTTGCATCTTTCCCAGGCTTCCTTATTGGAATAATTACTGCTTCTTTCCAGCTTTGTGACAATTTTCCTCCTCCCACACTCTATTATACAACATCAGTAGTTTCTCCTGGCTTTCTGGACTTAAATGTTTTAACATACTGTAACATATTTAGTCTTTTCCCGGAGCAGTTTTCCCTGTCCTGCTCAATGCTCTTTGCAGTTCTCCCATGCTAAAAGGGACATCTTGTTCCCCATCACCATTATTTTTCCTACAAAACACATCCTCATTCTCTACGTTTGTTCGTTCTCTACCTCTTCTTCTTTCTTCTGATAAATTATTAGAACTGTTTATCTTAACAAAGGCTTTTGCCATCATCTCTACCTTTTCTTTATTTGTTACTGCAGTTTCATTTTCTCCAATCATAACTGGATATCTCCATTCTCTCCTATCACCCCCCATCTTTTTAATCATACCCCATATTTCTTCAGTCTGAGTTGTGTTTCCAATTGAATCACATGTTTTCCAGAATGTCCTTTTTGTTTGTCTTATTGTCCTCTTTCTGCCTGAGCTTGCTTATACTGAATCATGTGTTGAAAATTATGTGTTCTTTTAACTATCCTAAATGCTTTATTCCTATTTTTTTACTACATCCTTACATTTGTCATCCCACCATGGTACTACTTTCTTTTTAATTCTTCCTTTATTCTTGGGAATGGACTCTGCTGCTGCCAATATTGCTTTATTTTGTTGTCTAATGTTTCAGTGTTCATTTCAACCTTAATTTGATTTAAATATCTACTACTTTCCTCCTGAAATTTTCCCCAGTCTACTTTCCCAAGATTTCATTTCTCACGTATGTTCTCTGTATTCCATGCTACCTCTATATTTATTTTACACCACAGTGGATAATGATCACTGCCTATTGTTCCTTTTTGATACACTGACCAATAACATATTGCTGCAATGTTGTTTGATACTAATGTAAGATCCAGTACTGATTCTTTCCCTGTATTAACATCTATTCTTGTGCATTCACCATTATTTAAGCACACTAAATTCTTCTCATCTAACAATTATTCTACTATTTGACCATTATTGGCTATTCTATCACTCCCCCACAACTTATTATGACCATTAAAATCCCCACACCACACTATGTTGCTACAATTTTGTCCCTCTATCTCATCAAATTTCCTTATCTCTAGTCTTTTACAAGGATTATAATAATTTACAATCACCAACTCTTTCTTTTCAACCCACACCTTTACTACCACATATTCGTGCTCATTTCCTACATCTAATACTTGGTACGGTATTCCTTTTTTTTATATATATAAATGTAGCACATCCTCCTCCTCCCCCTCTCTTCTATCAATTAAAATCCAATTGAGGTTTTAACCAAGTCTCTTGAATGCAAACAATCTCTGGCTTTCCTCCCCTACTAGCTACAAATTGTTTAAAATCTTGCCCATTAGCTATCAAACTTCAAACTGCAAGATTAGCATTATTAGTACTATCTCCCTACACATGATACCTCCTGAGTTGCTTGCATCCTAAGTTCTTCATTTACTTCCTCCCACTTCAATCCCATCATGTCCAAATGGTGTTCCTCCGCTTTCACAATCACCTGAATCCTTTCTCTTTTTGATTTAATTTCATACGTTGCATTTATTACTCCTGCAACGAAAGTGACCAGTTTCTTCTTCTCTATCCATGTGTTCCTCTTATCTTTCTGTTCATATATTTCCCCATGCTCTTTATTACCTCTTCCCTCCTTATTCTGATTTTCCTGACCACCCAACCTAACTGCTTCAGCATATGACACCTTTTCTTTTACCCTAATATGCTGTACCTCCACCTCTTTTTTAAGTGCCTCACAACCCCAGTAAGCTACACTGTGATTTCCTCCACAATTACAACACTTTGGTTTCGTTCCCTCACCACACTTCCCATAATCACGTTCCCCTTCACATCTGGCACACCTTTTCTTCCCTTTGCACATTTTGTCTGTATGTCCAAACTCTTGGCAGTTATAATATCTCATTGGTTTTACTACATACTCTCTTATATTATACCTTACAAATCCAACATATACCTCCTTAGATATCTCTTTTTCCTCAAATTCAATCAATACAGACTCTGTCTCCTTTTTCTCTATTCTTTTTGTCATTCTTTTTACACTTTTTACTGTACCATTTCTCACTCTCAGGTTTTCCATTATTACTTTTAACATTTATGGGAACCCCATATATCACCCCTTTGCAACCATTTCCCCCAACTTTTACGACCTTTTGGACCTTAACTTTTCCAACATTTGTCATATTTCTACCCTTCTCAATTAGATCTTCATTGTTACATCCAATTAGCAAATTTCCATCTCCTAG